>NC_086448.1:590567354-591208945 GCF_028390025.1 Pseudophryne corroboree | reverse complement strand
TACAGACAGTCACATAAAAGGACAATTTTTCAGAGTGTGTGGCTCCAATAAACAAAGAAATCTGGCTAGTGCAAGAGGTAATTTTACCTTGGGATAATGGTTCCCCGTTTAACCCACAAATCTCAATTTCCGATGCCAAGGGTACTAAGGGAACAGAGTGTTTCAGGGCGAATTGGCGGTCCATAAAAACCCCGTCGGCCCCACTGTCCACAAAGGCCTCAGTCTTGACAGTTTGACCGAGGATCTTCAAGGTCACCGGAATGATAAAAGTCTTCTTGGGAAATTCTGACTTCTGGCCTGACAGGATATTTCCCATCACCCTCAGGCCCTGAAGTTTTCCGGCTTTTCTGGGCATGATACTACCACATGACCTTTATTCCCACAGTACAAACACAACCCCTGCTGTCTCCTCCGCGTCTTCTCACGCGAGGAGAGGCGGGTAGCCCCAATCTGCATAGGCTCCTCGGAAAATTCCTCAGAGTCTGAGGTTCCCTTGGGAAGGAAGGAAATCTCAGTCTCCCTTTCAAGCCTACGCTCTCTCAGCCGTCTATCCACCCGGATGGATAACTGCATGAGCTGATCCAAGCTATCAGGCAAGGGATATTGTACCAGTTGGTCCTTTATCTGGTTAGAAAGACCTCTTCGGTACTGGTGTCTCAGGGCTGGGTCATTCCACTGGGTATCATGGGCCAACCTCCGAAACTCCGTACAGTAAACCTCAACTGGCCTTCGCCCTTGCTTAAGGATCGAAATCTGAGCCTCGGCTGAGGCCATCTTGTCAGGGTCATCATACAACATGCCCAGTGCCGTAAAAAAAACATCAACACTTTTAAGCGACGGACAGACTGGCTGCAACCCATATGCCCAGACCTGTGGGTCTCCTTGTAGCAAGGAAATCACTATGCCCACCCGCTGAATCTCCGACCCAGAAGACTGAGGCCTAAGCCGGAAGTATAGCTTGCAGCTCTCCTTGAAACAAAAGAACTGCGAGCGATCTCCAGAAAAACGATCCGGGAGATTTACTTTCGGCTCCTTAACCCCTGCAGGTGCTGCTGCTGCGGGAGCTCCGCCAGCAGCCTGGGAGGTGTGCATTTTAATGGACAAATCATTAAATTGTCGAGTCAGGACCTGCACCTGATCGACCACCTGTTGCAACGTATTTTGAGGGGTATGCTCCATATTCCCACAAAATTTCAACAGGAGTATTAGGCTGCTGAATATGTTATGCACACCAGTGCCTGCAGGAAAGTACTGGTGTCAGAACTGTTATGCACTCCAGTGCCTGCAGGAATGTACTGGTGTTTGAACTGTTATGCAAAACAAATGGACTCACAGACAGACTGGGGAATATGACATAACGTACACAGAAGGTGATAGGGTAACAAAATACACACAAAGTGAACAGAGAAGCCCAGAGGCTAAGGAACTGGGTATCTCCCTTGTATTAGAAATGCTCAGATGGGAAAAGCAAGATGTTGTGTTTTAATACGTAGAGAACCCGAAATGCTGTTGCTAAGGGCAACAGCAAAACCCTAAAGGGTTACCAACGGGTGTGGCAGTAAACTCCTTGGTCAGAGATGGAATGATAGACACAAGGAGAGTCTCCACAATCCTAATTCTCACTTGCAGTGCACAGGTTCAGCTTACTGCCACTAAACTGACCCCTGACACCTAGCACAGTGAGACAGGATTAGACAGGCAAGTCTTAGAATACAGCCGCAAACTTGCTAAGTTCACAGAGTAGTAACAGAACCCCAGCAAGCTAAACGACTGACTCCAGTCTTACTGCTAGGTCTGGATTGGCAGAGTGTAATACCAAATCCCCAGGCCTATTTGCAGTAAGCAACAAACAAATAAAAAGCTACACAGTACTGGTTAACTTTCAGGAACTGACTAACCAACAAAGATTCAGCAGCATCTGCTTACCCTGAGAAGAGGCCTTATAAAGCAGGTGCTGTCCACGCCCCACTCAGACCTCACAGACTGTGAGCACAAAAACCAGCACCGGATCCCCTGCCGTGCACAGAGCCTATAACCACTGCACAGCAAAAGACCCGAACCGGAGTATCAGCTGCGCTCAGGTTACTCCGCTAGCACTTGTCTCCCGGTTGCCATGACGACGTGGCAGCACAGGGCAGGAGACCCTAACAGTCGTGACAACCCGTGGCAGTTTATGGGACTGATAATTGTTTTCTTTATGAGAATGAGGAAATAAGTCCTTGAGAGGAGCACCCGCTTCGCAAAACTGCAACTGATACTGAATAAGGTCCTGAGTCAGCATCTGACATGTGATGAAATTGTGAGTCTCCGGAAGAGGAAGAGGTGTTGGCTTAGGCAAGAATAGTCATCTGGGAGGCCAGTCAGAATCTGGATGCCAGAGAGACACAGGCAACGACCAGCCTTGGGTCAGAGGACCAGCTGGCACTGACATTACAACAGATACTAGACAGGGGTTGGATATCTCTGCTAGTCCCTGACTATACTGCCTCAGATAAATACTTGCAGATTGCTCTCAAGTATGTGAAGGATACAGAGCATCATGAAGTCTGCCAACCTGTGGGTTGGAATAGTACAGCAGCCGGGGCTACTGAGACGGCCAGAGGTGTTTACTGTACTGGATGTTTACTTGCTGCGGAAAGTAATAGTGTAAAGTTGGACTCTGATGTGGACTCTGTTATCAAATGGGTGAGGTCTGTGGAATATGCCTCAAAGTTGGATCTATATCTACAAAGTCTTTCGTATATGAAGCAACCGAACAATGCGATTATAAAGCAGCTCATAGAGCAGTTCGCAGCTAGGAACCAAGTTGCTGCTACAGAATGTGAAGCGGACTGAAAGGCTGTTGCTGCTGCAGAATGTGAAGCGGAATGAGGGGCTGCTGCTGCTGTAGATCATGAAGCGGATTGCTGGTACCAGTTGGAGCTAGCTAAACTCAACTGGCAACCTGTGGTGGAAGATGCAAATCCCAACAGATCCCATCCAGAGGATTTCCATGTGTTTAAACAGGACGGAGGAAGCCAAGCAAACGCTAGTTGTTTCAGAGAATCAACTGGCCCTGAACATTATACCAGTTACTCGACAGAGGTCTGACACCTCTGCTAGTTCCACTGAGACGGCAGAAAGTGCTGCCAACTAGTTCTCCCCCATCGATGGAAAAAGTAGTCACCATTGGTCATAGACCATCAATGATTTGAAATCATCGATGCTCGATGGCCATCCCTAGGCAAAATTGACTAATTAATATGGGGATCTATTCAGCAATTAAAATGTTACTTAATCATGTGAAATCAAGCGTGTCTGCATGATTTAACTAGCACAGTTATGCCGGAAAGGCTAAACAGAAAAGATGACAAAATAATTTTCTCCATTAATGCCTGACTCCTCCAACCAGAGGTGGACTTAGACTTCATGGGGACCTAAGCGATATCCCGATATGATGCCCCCTATACCTTAAAGAATCCATATACTATATTTTCATTCCTGATTTATGCCCCTTACATTATTTGTTATTTCCCCACCTTATGTAATTTGCAGTTGTATTAGAAGATGTAAACAAATATAAAAAAACACAGTTTCTCTGACAGCAAGTCCATGGGGATTGCAGGTTGGGGCTGGAGTTTGCACTTAAACTAACTGTACTGTAGCTGTCAATTCCAAGCTCCTCCACCCCTGCAACCACATAATGCCAGTGTTCTTTAAGTGCCTACAGAGTTGGGCAAGTTTTTGAGGGGCTTGGCAGCCCTCTGTACGTAGCTAGATTTTTGTTTGTTTTCTTAATTTCATTTTATTTTCTATATAGGCAGGGCCGGCGCCACCACTAGGCAGCTTTAGGCAGCTGCCTATGGGCGCAGGCATTTGAAGGGCGGTGCTGAGTGAAATCAATAAAGGAAGGCTATGTGCGCTGCACTCCCCGCTCCATGCTCACCCATGTTCGGTCTCCCCCAGCCTCCCCTCCTGCATCACTTGCGCCCTTCCCCGACCTGATGAATGAAGACAAGATCTGCTCTCTCCGCAGCGATTGTTAGCCGTGCAGGGAGTAGCTGGAGTCCAAGGAGGAGCCTGGAGGCCACAACCGGGGGTAGCACCTTCACACGGGGCGGTCCTCAATCACAAGCTGATCTACTCCCCCTCACAGTCGGCGGTAACATGGAGTGCATGCCCGGCAGCCTCTACATCATGCACGGTTCTTCAGGGGCAGCATTCACCGGCTGTCCTCCCTCATACAGAGCCACAGCATCAGCCAGGTCAGTTCCTCGCTGGCTTTAATTTATGTGAAAGGCAATAGGTTCTGCAGCAGCTGCGCCTCTCTATTGCCTGAGAGGTGGCAGCTGTCTGTAGGTGGCCACAATAACCTGCCACAGTAATATACACACGTGTGTGTGTGTGTGTGTGTGTGTATATATATATATATATATATATATATACACACAACACAGTATATCCATCTACATATAAACACAGTACATCCATATATATATATATATATATATATATATATAGAGAGAGAGAGAGAGATCAATAAGCAGGTGGCACTCACGGGTCTTTTCAATAATCCATAATCATGTCATAAGCGTTTTGATTTTATTCCAAAATCATCATCAGGATCATACACAACATTCACAGAACAACAAACAACATTTACAGCTCACCCAAAGTGCGTTACACCTCCGTTTCCCGCCGCCAGCCTCCAGGCGCTGGATGCCTCCCTATGACGTCATCATCGGCGACGCACGCTATACAGCGCCTCGCATCCCATCCAGCGTCCCGTTGCCTGGCAGCACCACGGAGCATAATCACGTGACACACCTCCACCAATACTAAAAACAGCAGGAACTTGTTTTATTGGAATACGTTTACCCGTGTGGGGATGGGAGAAGGAGTCACCAGTTTCCAAAAAACTACACATTGTACATACTGTACAACGATAGCAACCTGGTTTACGTCTTAGGAAATTCTTTACATTGGTAGTTTTTTTTATCAAAACCCGATATATCGTTTCTAACCAACCAATCCTTGAAATTTTTATTTCGTGAAAAGCTGGGCATGATTTCCTTCTTATGGAACACTTTCAGATCAGGGTCTGAGGTTACCAGTGGCCATAACTGCTTAGTGTGTCTAACCACACTATGATTCTGGCTGTTAAACCTCTGTACAAATGGAATTTTACTATCCAAAGTTGTCTGTTTCTTATTCTCATACAACACCTGATCTCTAGGAAGAGACAAAACCCTGCATTTGGTATTCTGTAGTTCTGCATAATCATAGCCTCTAGCTACAAACTATTCGACCATATTATCTATGTCTTTTATGCTATTATCCATGTTATCAGAAATGCGATGTACCTGAAGGAACTGTGAAAATGGCAGGCCCTTTTTTGTGCTCACAGGATGCTGGCTAGAATAATGTAACACATTGTTCCTATCAGTAGGTTTCTTAAAGAGAGAGGTATGTATACCATCAGGGCCCAACGATATCGACACATTCAAATAGTTGACCCGATCCCTACTGATAGTATAGGTAAACTTAATATGTCCGTTTCTTTGATTGGCCTTTGCCATAAGATCATGGAATTCCTATTCCTCACCCAACCAAATCATGAACAGGTCATCTATGTATCGGTAAAACATGAGAATCTTCCCCCTGATGTTCACATCTGTAAAGAAGATATCATGTTCCACCCCAAACATATACCCATCCGCGAATGCCGGGGCCACGCGGGACCCCATGGCACAGCCTTGCAGTTGGATATACCAATAATTATCAAACAGAAAGTAGTTTCTTTTAACGTTAGCTCTAACAATTTCACAAAGAATTTCACATCTGGACCACAGTTTTCCTCACTCTGCGAGAGCAGAATCTCCGCCGCCCGCAGACCACCCTCGTGTGGAATGCTGGTGTATAGATTGGACTACTGGTTGAAAGAAACTATCCAAATATTTTGATGTTTTGTAATATACAGAATCTCTAGCCGAGATGATAGGACGGCCCGGAGGGCAAATTGCGTCTTTATGAATTTTCGGTAAGGTGTAAAGCACAGGGGCCACTGGACGTTCCTGAACCAAAGCATTCTTAACATCAAGAGAAATTATCTTATCATCCACCGCCTGTGCCAACACCTTACCCAATTCCACATTAAAAGACTTAGTAGGATCACAGGTAAGTACTCTGTATACCATCCCATCACTCAGTTGTCTGTATATTTCTCTGCGATATTGTTCTATATCCTGTATTACAATCCCACTCCCCTTATCAGCGGGGCATATTATAATACTTTCATCTTTGCTCAACTGTAATAATGTCTCAAAGTCCTTTTTGGACATATTGGATACCGAAGTTCTCTCTGAATATGTCAATGGCTGCTCCAACTGTCTCTGAAAACATTTCAAAGAAGCATTATTAGTGTATGGGTCAAATTTAGACCGAGTTTTGATAGCTTTGGGTAAGGGCTCAGACAATTCCACTTCAACCGCTACCTGTTGCTTGGATTGAAAGAATTCTTTTAATCTTAAATTACGATTGAATTTATATGAGTCAATTTTCCATTGAAATTGATCTATGTCACATGATGGAACAAAAGATAGCCCTTTGTTCAGAATTTCCAATTCACGAATTGACAGTCGCCGATTAGAGAGATTAAAAACTGAGCTTTGTTCTTCTTCTTTGACTTTGCTTTTGAGGATCCTTGTCCACTGTCCACCACTTCGCGTTGGGTGTCTGCTTTTCCTCCGCGCTGAGCGCGTGTACTTACCCCTAAAGGGTTTTTTTTGTGTGCCTTATTGCTAGTGTCATCTGTGTCACTTTGTGTGGATGCTCCTCCACTCGAAGTTTCTGTATCCCCAGGAAACTTACGAAATCTTTGCCTCTGGTTGGGATAACGTCTACTTTCAGGATTATATGCCCATGCATATACCCTATTTTCTGCGTAGTCACGCTGCACCATTGCCAGTTTATCTCTTTTAAATTTCACCAGATTTCGCTTATAGATCTCTATTTGGGACAAGAGTTTTTCCATCCACTTATTGGACTCATCTGACATCAATGTGGTTAAGTGGAGGTCCTCAAAAGTAGTGATTTTGGTTTTAACGCTCTGCAGTTCATGGGAGGCTTCTTCGATGACCAGCAAGATTAGATCTAGACTGCATTTATTGAGAATAGCTGCCCACTTGCGGCAAAAGTCAGTACTAAATTTCCCAATAGTTGGGGAATTCCTAATTCGGAATCCCCTAGGGATCTGACCACTGCGGTGATAATCAGACAATGTCACACCGTGGAGCAGATAATCTATTTCTTCTTTAAACGCAGTAATTGCAGATAAAGTTGTTCATGAGACTCCTCCCCTCCCGTGTTTAATAAATTGTCTTTGAATCTAATTGATTCAGCGTCTGCATCAGAAAAACTCCACGTCTCTCTTATCGGGAGCGTAATGTTGCGGATACCACTGGTCTCAGCCATGATGTTAATAAAAGTTCACTGTAGCCAACCGTATACACTTCCACACTGAATAGAAACAAACAAGAGCTGTACTGCCACAGCTCCAAAGATCAAAGATCCGATGCTGAGTGGGATATAATGTCATAAATAGACAAATTAAGGTTTGCCATACCAGAACCAGACGCCACCAGAACACCACACAGGTAGACTGACAGATGCAAGTCCCATATATCCACTCCTTTTTGGTTGGCACTACCAGTCAAAAACGTATGGCCCCGGTGCTCCCCCAGGCAACAAACCACAAATAGAGATCAATAAGCAGCTGGCACTCACGGGTTTTTTCAATAATCCATAATCATGTCATCAACGTTTCGATTTTGTTCCAAAATCGTCATCAGGATCATACACAACATTCACAGAACAACAAACAACATTTATAGCTCACCCAAAGTGCGTTACACCTCCTCCGTTTCCCGCCGCCAGCCTCCGGGCGCCGGACGCCTCCCTATGACGTCAGCATCGGCGACGCACGCTATACAGCGCCTCGCGTCCCGTCCAGCGTCCCGTTGCCTGTCAGCACCACGGAGCATAATCACGTGATACACCTCCACAATACTAAAAACAGCAGGAACATGTAAACAATGGCCACATGATAGATATAAATAGTTGCATAGCACTGACCGCTATTATAACAATCCAATAGGGTATCCCAAATATTTCAGTGACGCATTGAAATGAAATATTGGTCTAAGATACACATTATAGTTATATGCATACTCTGAACAATCGGAACAATCAAAGTCTACTGTACACTTCTTGAGATAACATTACACTTAGGATATTCTGAACAAAGGGTTATCTTTTGTTCCATCATGTGACATAGATCAATTTCAAAGGAAAATTGACTTCTATAAATTCAATCGTAATTTAAGATTAAAAGAATTCTTTCAAGCCAAGCAACAGGTAGCGGTTGAAGTGGAATTGTCTGAGCCCTTACCCAAAGCTATCAAAACTCGGTCTAAATTTGACCCATACACTAATAGTGCTTCTTTGAAATGTTTTCAGAGACAGTTGGAGCAGCCATTGACATATTCAGGGAGAACTTCGGTATCCAATATGTCCAAAAAGGACTTTGAGACATTATTACAGTTGAGCAAAGATGAAAGTATTGTAATACGCCCCGCTGATAAGGGGGGTGGGATTGTAATACAGGATATAGAACAATATCGCAGAGAAATATACAGACAACTGAGTGATGGGATGGTATACAGAGTACTAACCTGTGATCCTACTAAGTCTTTTAATGCGGAATTGGGTAAGGTGTTGGCACAGGCGGTGGATGATAAGATCATTTCTCTTGATGTTAAGAATGCTTTGGTTCAGGAACATCCAGTGGCCCCTGTGCTTTACACCTTACCGAAAATTCATAAAGACGCAATTTGCCCTCCGGGCCATCCTATCATCTCGGCTAGAGATTCTGTATATTACAAAACCTCAAAATATTTGGATAGTCTCTTTCAACCAGTAGTCCAGGCTCAGGCTACGTATTTGAACGATACTGCCATGCTTTTACAGAAATTAAGACAAGTACCAAATCCATTGCCTCCATGTTTTCTCTGTACTCTCGATGTTATTAATCTCTACACCAGCATTCCACACGAGGATGGTCTGCGGGCGGCGGAGATTCTGCTCTCGCAGAGTGAGGAATACTGTGGTCCAGATGTGAAATTCTTTGTGAAATTGTTAGAGCTAACATTAAAAAGAAACTACTTTCTGTTTGATAATTATTGGTATATCCAACTGCAAGGCTGTGCCATGGGGTCCTGTGTGGCCCCGGCATTCGCGAATGGGTATATGTTTGGGGTGGAACATGATATCTTCTTTACAGATGTGAACATCAGGGGGAAGATTCTCATGTTTTACCGATACATAGATGACCTGTTCATGATTTGGTTGGGTGAGGAACAGGAATTCCATGATCTTATGGCAAAGGCCAATCAAAGCAACGATCAAATTAAGTTTACCTATACTATCAGTAGGGATCGGGTCAACTATTTGGATGTGTCGATATCATTGGGCCCTGATGGTATACATACCTCTCTCTTTAAGAAACCTACTGATAGGAACAATGTGTTACATTATTCTAGCCAGCATCCTGTGAGCACAAGAAAGGGCCTGCCATTTTCACAGTTCCTTCAGGTACATCGCATTTCTGATAACATGGATAATACCATAAAAGACATAGATAATATGGTCGAACAGTTTGTAGCTAGAGGCTATGATTATGCAGAACTACAGAATACCAAATGCAGGGTTTTGTCTCTTCCTAGAGATCAGGTGTTGTATGAGAATAAGAAACAGACAACTTTGGATAGTAAAATTCCATTTGTACAGAGGTTTAACAGCCAGAATCATAGTGTGGTTAGACGCACTAAGCAGTTATGGCCACTGGTAACCTCAGACCCTGATCTGAAAGTGTTCCATAAGAAGGAAATCATGCCCAGCTTTTCTCTAAATAAAAATCTCAAGGATTGGTTGGTTAGAAACGATATATCGGGTTTTGATAAAAAAAACTACAATGTAAAGAATTTCCTAAGACGTAAACCAGGTTGCTATCGTTGTACAGGATGTACGACGTGTATTTTTTTTTAAACTGGTGACTACTTCTCCCATCCCCACACGGGTAAACGTATTCTAATAAAACAAGTGCTCACGTGTTCTAGCAGACATATAATCTATTTTATACGCTGTCCTTGTGGTCTTTTCTATGTTGGAAAGACCACAAGGCAGTTTAAAGAATGCATGAACATGCATAGGTCGTCCATACGGAAATCGTTGGAGAACCATGCGATTTCTCCTAAGCAACCTGTGGCACGTCATTTTTGAGAGTTTAAACATGGGCTTTCTTCCCTCCGGTACAAAATAATAGACCAGGTCCCCAATTATATCAGAGGTGGCAACAGAGATAATATTTTATTACAGAGAGAGGCTCGCTGGATCCACAGTTTAAATACTGTGGCCCCCGGTGGTCTAAACGAATCTCTTGGCCTTGGTTGCTTTTTGTGAGTATTCTCTATTGTTTGGGAAAGGTTGTTGCATAAACTAGCTTGTGGATAAACTCTTTGACCTAAGTGTAATATTATCTCAAGAAGTGTACAGTAGACTTTGATTGTTCCGATTGTTCAGAGTATGCATATAACTATAATGTGTAACTTAGACCAATATTTCATTTCAATGCGTCACTGAAATATTTGGGATACCCTATTGGATTGTTATGATAGCGGTCAGTGCTATGCAACTATTTATATCTATCATGTGGCCATTGTTTACATGTTCCTGCTGTTTTTAGTATTGGTGGAGGTGTGTCACGTGATTATGCTCCGTGGTGCTGCCAGGCAACGGGACGCTGGACGGGACGCGAGGCGCTATATAGCGTGCGTCGCTGATGGTGATGTCATAGGGAGGCGTCCGGCACCCGGAGGCTGGCGGCGGGAAACGGAGGAGGTGTAACGCACTTTGGGTGAGCTATAAATGTTGTTTGTTGTTCTGTGAATGTTATGTTTGATCCTGATGACGATTTTGGAATAAAATCGAAACGTTGATGACATGATTATGGATTATTGAAAAGACCCGTGAGTGCCACCTGCTTATTGATCTCTCTCTATTTGTGGTTTGTTGCCTGGGGGAGCACCGGGGCCATACATTTTCGACTGGTAGTGCCGGCCAAAAAGGAGTGTGTATATATATATATATATATGTTAACGTGTTTCCTCTGTCACTCCATAAGGGTACATGCTCACATGTATATGGTATCCAAATAGTTGGCGGCACTCAGAGGCTTGAACAAAGTAAAAAAAAAAACCTGTGCAGGGTGTGTTGTGACATTTGTGGACCGTTCCCCTTCTTCAAGATAGGGGAAGGGGATACGGTCCCTGAAACGTCACATTTAATAAACACACCACACTGCAGAGTTTTGTTTTGTTTTACTTTGTACAAGCATCTAGGGCTTGGGGGGACTGGGAAACTGGTGTAGCGGTGTTGGAGGATGTGTCAAAACCACTATGTATGTATATACTGTATGTGTGGAGTGTGTGTGTGTGTGTGTGTGTGTGTGTGTGTGTGTGTGTGTGTGTATATATATATATATATATATATATATTCTCCTGTATTTATGGGTGGCACTCCACATGTTTCAAAGAAGTACAGTATGCACATACGCAGAAATACAACTGATGCTTTAATGTTGCTTCTTTTGAAGATTCAATATCAAAGCATCCGAAATGTTGTTAAGCTATTTCTGCGCAAGTGCTGCGCACAAGTACAGGAGTATATTGTATAGCTTAGAGGACGCTACCTACGCACTGTTTCACCTGAGAGGCTGGGCATTGGGGGGGGGGGGGGGTAGCGATGAAGATTTGCCTAGGGTGCTGAGGAACCTTGCACCGGCCCTGTATATAGGTATGGTGGTCAGAAGGCTTCCAGGTTTTTAGCTACGGCCAGAGATTAATATTAGTCCTGACTACCAGTATAACATCCACTCTTTTTCGGGTGGCTGCTCTTAAACAGTAGGCTCCACGGTTCCAAGTTTCTTTTTTTTATTCCTCCTTTTGGGGTGCAGTGTTTTCTAGAGGTCAGTCTACTAGAGGTAACGTCTTTCCCAGCAGGATTTTAGCTTCTAGGGATCCGATGCTCAGGGCCAGGCTCCAGAGAAGCCTAGTGCCTGACGATGTCTCTTTCCACCAAGTATGGGTGCAAGACAGAGGGCGGCTGCTGCATTTCAGAGACCGTTGGGTGAAGTCATCTTCAGACACCTGGGTGCAGGACGTCATTTCCAGAAGTTACATCATCAAGCTCTGTGGTCCGCCACCATGGCAGTTTTTCCCCACCATTCTTTCCCGGGATTTAGAGAGGAAGGTGGATTTAAACCAGGCTATTACTTCACTTCTCTCAGCGTCATTGCTCCAATTGCACCACTAGAATTGAAACTGGGGTTTCCCTTGTTCGGAAGCCGAATGGATCATTACAATATAAACATAGAATTTGACGACAGACAAGAACCACTTAGCCTATCTAGTCTGCCCCTTTTTTACCATATGTTTACCTCAAACCTTATTTGATACTTATTTCTTTGTAAGGATATCCTTATGTCTATCCCATGCATGTTTAAATTGCTCTACTGTCTTAGCCTCTACCACCTGTGATGGGAGGCTATTCCACTTATCCACTACTTCTATGAAGTAATTGTTTTTCTCAAATTTCCCCTGAACCTTCTTCCCTTCAGTTTAAGTGCATGTCCTTGTGTTCTAATACATCTCTTCATTTGAAGAATGTTTCCCCCAGGACTTTGTTAAAACCCTTGATATATTTGAAAGTTTCTAATTTTAAAGTTTCTATCATGTTCCCTCTTTCTCTTCTCTTCTCTGCTCCAAACTATACATATGGAGATATTTTAGTCTTTCTTTGTATATTTTGTGATATAGGCCATGCATCATTTTAGTTGCCCTTCTTTGTACAGTCTCTAATGTATTAATATCATTCTGAAGATATGGCCTCCAGAATTGAATACAATACTCTAGATGGCCGTACCAATGACCTATATAGTGGCATTATCACTTCTTTCTTTCTGCAGCTGATTCCTCTTCCTATGCAACCAAGCATCTGACTAGCCTTCCTCATTGCTTTGTTACATTGGTTACCTACCTTTAAGTCACATGAAAGTGTGACTCCTAGATCCCATTCCTCCTCGGTAGTTTCCAGTATAGTGCCACTAATACTATATTTAGTCTTTGGAGTTTTGCGACCCAAGTACATGATTGTGTATATTTTGGCATTAAACTGTCATTCCGCCTGATCTTCATTCTTTGCACCTTGAATACCAGGTGGTGGGTGGTTCATTTTCAATTTGAATTTCTCGAATCAGTTATCCATAGCATGGAGACCAAGAAATCTTTGGACTCAGTGGACGTCACAAATGCGTACCCTCATGTTCTGTTTTGGGCAAGTCATCAGTCTCTCCTCCATTTTGCAGCCAGATCTTATCACTATAAATTACAGGCCCTACCATTTGGTATAGTCACAACTATAACGTGTTTTACGCAAGATCATGTCAGTGTTGACCAGCTTTTTGCGCAAGAAGGTAGCACAATCATACCTTATTTAGACGATCTGCAGAGAAGGCCAATTCGGCTTCACAGTTACAATAATGCCTAGATTGTAAAGTTCAGGTACTTCGGTATCATGGCTTGTACCTGAAGTTCGACAAGTTGCACCTGATGCCTTGTCAGTGCCTTCAGTTTCTATTGATGGTGCCATGACTGTAGTTTTGTGAACCCGGCATATATGTGAAGTCCGTGCGGGTAACTGGAAGACTGTGTATATTTGGCTAGTCTGTGGGAATCAGTGAGATGAAGTAGTAAGGAGCAATCCCTGACCACAAGTCGAACCCGGGCCTCAGCAGAGGGAGCCATATCCTGACCACTGGATCACCAGGTACTTTGTATTGATAGCGGGATGGTGAATGTATTGGTGAGAACAAATTGGATATACTGTCACAGGAGTAGATGTTTGTGTACCTAAAGTTACTATGAAATAGGTTCTCTGGAGTTGCGCAGAACTGGGAGGAGAGCTGGAGACGTTGAACCGGACTGGTTACCGTTGAGACTGAGATTCGGACTGGTTACAGGTGAGACTGAGAAACGCACTGTGAACCGGGCTGGGTACTGGTAAAACTGGAACGCAACTGTAATCCAGGCTGGTAAAAGATATAACTGGAAATGCATCTGTATGTAGAACAATGACTGTGGCTGTGACTTTAAGACAAGGCTGAAGAATACAGCGGCTGTGTCTTTAAGATGAGACTGAGGAATACTGCGGGTGTGTCTTTAAGACGAGACTGAAGAGTACTGGATAAAATTGGTAACACAACTGTAATCTAGACTGGGTAGCAAAAAAGCAGAGTTTTACAGGAACTGAGGTAATAGTGTTACCTTTTAGGGAGCTCAACTACTAAGCTCACACTGAGCTGTGTGACACAAGGAACTGGCCACTTCTGTAACACAAGTCTCTTTACTTATACTTACTGGTGGTTGGTGAATGGAGTCAGGTGATTCAGAGAGTCTCAGGCTGGCACAGGATTGGATAGCTCCAGGTCAGGTGATCAGACCCTATCATGTCAGTACTCCAGGTTAGGCTCTGATTTGGAGTGAGGCCTAGCAGGCTGAAGAAACACTGAAGCCTGAATGTCTAAAAATAAACAGAGGATGCTGACTTTTAGGCCTAAACTCCAGATTGCTGAACATAGTGAAGAATCAAAATGCTGCACACAGCTGATTACTGATTACTTATTCCTACTCAGTTGGCTAATCAAGGTAAGCAAACACAGATTTGCAGTCTTCCTGCTGAACTGAACAGATGCAAATTACAGTCAGGATCATGACAGATGGGCTTTGACACATCTCACCAGCGAGTTTTCTTACTGGAGTCCAAAGCACAGACCCTGCAGAACTTGGTTATGTTGGTACTGTCAGTGCCTCATCTGTTGATCTTGTGCATGTTGGGCATGGTAGTCCCCATTTTCGACCCCATTCAGGACATTAAGTTTAACTCAGGGAAATTCCAGTGGGAAATTCTCCAATATTTTACAGGATGCTCAGCATTTCCCTCGTCTCAGTTTTGCATTCTGTCCAATGGTACTTATCAATTCCTAAATTGGTGGCTGGTTTCAGATGATCTCCTTCAGAGATGATCCTTGGTCACTACAAATTGAGTCTCCTAGGATGGGGTGCCGTGCTATTGCATCTTCGACTCCAAAGCCTCTAGTCCTCCATTGATCAGTGTGCTCAAGCTCTGAGCTTCCTTCTGACTCTCTTTTGTGTTCTCATTCCGTCCTAGAGAGCTGGCCATTTTGTATTTAGTCAGACAATGCTATGGTGCGTGCATATGTAAATCATCAGGCAGAAAGAGCGTGGCAGCTATGGCACAGGAAGCTCAATTTTTTTTCTGGTCAGAAACCTTTGTTTCGGCACTCTCAGCAGTGTTCATACAGGAGTAGGCAATTGGAAAGCAGACTTCCTCAACAGAACCATGGGAGTAATTCTGAGTTGATCGCAGCAGGATTTTTGTTAGCAGTTGGGCAAAACTATGTGCACTGCAGGGGAGGCAGATATAACATGTGCAGAGAGATTTAGATTTGGGTGGGTTATTTTGTTTCTATGCAGGGTAAATACTGGCTGCTTTATTTTACACTGCAATTTAGATTGCAGATTGAACACATCACACCCAAATCTAACTCTCTCTGCACATATTATATCTGCCTCCCCTGCAGTGCACATGGTTTTGCCCAACTGCTAACAAAGATCCTGCTGCGATCAACTTGGAATTACCCCCCATGTTTCTCCCAGTGGAGTAGCCTCTCATCCCAAAGGTCTTCCATGTGAAAGACTAATGTATTCTAAGTGAGTTGAAGCTCATGATTAAATAAGAAACTTATTAACCAGTCATACTGTAGATATCTCATCTGTCTGCTCATGCACACTACAGTATCAGACATGGGGGTATATTCAATTGAAGTCGGATCCATTCCAACATGCATTTGTCGGAATGGATCCGACAAAGGCTATTCAATGGCCATCTCAATTCGACTTTTATAAAAAGAGCAGCTGGGAGACGGGGGAGAGCAGCGGCTACAGCAGTGTAGCGCCGTTGCAGGAGGATGTGGCACCGCTGCTAGATCTCACGGCAGCATCCACCCGGCTCCAGCAAGTGGGACCTCACTTGCTGGAGCCAGGTGAACGCTGCCGTGAGCGGAGGTGGTGCCCCATGCTGCGCTGTGCTGTAGCCGCTGCTCTCCCCCATCTCCCCGCTGCTCTCCCCGTCTCCTCCTCTCAGGTCCCTCATCTCAATCCAACTTTTTTTAAAGTCGGATTGAGATGGTCGGAAAGGGGGCCAAAGCCTGTCGGATTTGGCTCAGTTTCCGACATAAGCACGCGGATCGGCAGCTATTCCGCCGATCCACGTGCTTTCTGACAAGTCAGAATTTCCGATTTGTCGGATATTTTGGGGGTATATTGAATTGGTCAGAACCCCTTCTGACCTAAAAAAGTTGAAAACTGACGTCTCTCTGACAGACGGCAGCTTTCGACTTCAATTGAATATACCCCATGATCTCTGTTCTTGCTTACTGGTTGATGAAAAAATTATAATGTATGCTCCATCTCCCTGCTCGAATAAACAGGTGCATTAATGAAGTTGGTTTGGTTATTTAGCCAATAGGACTATTAAGGATTTATATTGTAATTTTGTTACATTGTAACAATGATATAGGAATAATTACAATACCTACAATAGTATTGACTAATTAGACCTATTTTCTGTGTCAAAATTTGAAGGACATATACATTTGAGAGTGAACTAGAGCTCATCAGTAGAGAGGAATTTATATGCATTCTTCCTATATTATTTTCAAATAGGGTACACAAAGAAATGCAACATTTTTCTGTTTATTAAGAATATTCACAGAGAACTAAATACATTTGTATTCAGTACAAAAAATCAAGGAAGGACAATTGTATAAGGATTTGTATTGATAGTGAATTTATTTAAACACAGCCTTTTACAGAAATATGTTCTCTAAACATTTCCCCCTTATGTGATACAGTGTCGGACTGGGGCATGAAGGGCCCACCGGGGGAATGCTGCTGTAGGGGCCCATGCTTAAAGGTGCAGCCAGGTTCCAGTGGGGACATGGCCAGCCACCACAAAGGTTTGGCTAACCATTACATATTCTGTGCCCCTTTGTAAATATATATTAAACCAAATTATAGTGAAGTATAAAGTAACATATGTATAATGCATAAATCCAGTGCACTAGGATAGTCTGGAACTTGATCCCTAGAGGAGGAGGAGGAGGGCCCACAGGCAGTGGGGCCCACCGGTGGTTTCCCCTGTGGGCCAGTCCGACCCTGATGTGATATATGTAAAGGTTACAGTTTACATTTTACATTAAAATTTCAATAAAGAGTCTTCTTTTCTCCCCTTGTATTAAGCTGTTTCAGCTAAACTGGGCAGCTGGAGGGGAGTAGCTTTATAAAAAAAAATTAACAAGTGAAGTGCTAGCTCCCATACCTTTAATATACCCACATGGTCAAGGAACGGCCCCCAGATGGACTCAGAGCCAGAGATTTAATGTTAAGGTCCAAAAAAAAAAACGATTTGCTAGATATGCTGGTCTTTACCTATTTTTCCTCATCAAAACATCCTGTAAGTTCCTTGTCTCAACTTGAATTAACAGTGGTACATATATATAACATGAAAGCTAACAAAACTAAATACAGAAAACAAAGGAAATAAGCAAGGTTACTTTACCCTATTTTTAAGGATTTGAAAATTCAACATTTCTCTGTAATCAGAAAATAAACAATGGGTGAAATACACGGGTAAATGTATGATCTTTCATTGTGGGGGAGAAATGGTATCAGTGCATGTTATGTGCTCTGATACCTCTTCTCCCGTATGTATAATTCTGGCGGTGTGTCCCTGGCTGTGATGGCTGCCTTCTTTGGGCTGCACGTGAGATCTCATGAGACTTGCAAGATCTTGTGCATGCCCAGTGAGCCAGCCAGAGGGGAGACACAGTGCATCAGCACTAGGCTGATGCAATGTGGAGCTCGGCACTGTGGCTTCCTGCTTTGCCTCGGTAAAGAGGCAAAGCAGGAAGGGTTATACCCGCACAATATATGCAGGTATATTACATTTACCCCAGAGTCTTCAACCCACATTAAATCGATGATCTACAGTGTGAATTATAATGTTCACCACTTTAAGTGGTAATGCAGCTTTATGAAGTTTTACTGTTGATTTAAACATTGGACAGTTCCATTTTATTATTATCCTTTATTTATATGGAGCTACAAGGGATCTGCATCGACCCATACAGAGTACATAATCAAATGAGCAAACATGAAAACTGCACTTACAGCTCAAGACAATATAGGACAGGTATGGAAAACCAGGGGTCAGATGCCATCAAAGGGAGTATGGAGTATAAGAGTGTAAGTAAAAAAAGGAAAGACACATGAGGAAAGAAGGCCCTGCTCTTGTGAGCTTACAATCTAAAAGGTGATGGGCTGACAGACCAGGGTGACACAGAAGTGGTAGACAGTGAGCATAGACAAGAGGGTAGGAGGAGAGTTGGCTGGGTTTGGTGAAGAAGTGGGTCTTGAGAGCCCGTTTGAAGGTTTGTAGAGAGGTAGAGTCTGATCAATTAAAATTATGTATGGGTGAACGAAGAAAAAGACAATTCATTTTATTGTATCATGTTTCAACTAGTTTCCTAGCAGGGTTGTTTTAAGAGAGAAGACCTGTGTGCATTATTGAAAGAGTTTTCTCATTCAGACTGGGTTGTACTGTGCATCACATTGTGGATGTGATACATATCGGGTACATACCTGCATTAAAATATCACATTCCGGAGCTTGGTACATATGGGGAATATGGCTAGAACTCCAAAAACAACCGTTTTTGTAGTTTTTGATGCATTTTCTTGTTACAGGTTGAGTATCCATTATCCAAAATTCAAAATCACACATTTTGTGTTCCCCTACTGAGATAATGACACATAGATATGTATATTATATTATATTATATATCTATATAATATATCTATATATACATATAATGTTGGATTTTGAATTTTGGATAAGGGATACTCAACCTGTAGTACAATTGAGGTTCACAATACCTCCAGAGGCGGAAGCTGCAGCTGAACCAATGTAAAACACCTGAAAAAATTCTATTTCCACCAGTAGACTAAGTTATGTGTTTCTTGTTAGTGCAGAGCAGTTACTTTAACTCGGGTTCCGTTGCATAACTTTGGTGAAGTCAAGTTCTGCAGAAGCTTGATCGGAACACCATCTTTCAGTGCGCCAAGTGTGTTTTTTCCTTTATTGCTCCTGTTCCTGATGTGACGTGGAGATCATACATACCTCAGATGTCTCCATAGTTCATAAACAGTCCCTAGAAGTATGTTTCTCCAAAAAAAAATGTCATGTACAGACACAACCCTTACAGTTTTATTATATGTTTAGATTTGTTTTACATTAAAATGCAATTGGGTTTACAAGTACAACATCATAAAAATACAATAAGGACATTTCCAGTAAATGTACGACTGCACAATATACTGTCCATTGAGAGTCAAGTGAGGATGAAAATGCACGTTAGATGAGTCATACCCCTTTCACACCGCACAAATAACCTGGTTTCGACCTGGTATATTGCCAGGTCGACACAGGTTGCTGTGCAGGTAATTCAACCTGGGTTATAGGAAGGGTTATTACCAGGTAATTATGGGGTCAGGCGCAGTGTGAATGGGTTACCTGGGTCGATGCAACCTGGTACCCGTTCACTGCATAGGAAGAGGCAGCACGGAGATGATGTCATCTCGCAGCACCACACCCGCCCTCGAGGCCAACTCTGTCACCGCCTACGGATGGCAACCCAACCCGGCATATTGCCAGGTCAGAATAGCGGTGTGTTAGGTCCAATGCCAGGTCCCACCTGGAAAGGACCCGTTTCCAATTCCCTGGACGGACCCGGCATTGTTATGTGAAAGCGTTATAAGAAAGGTCTGGGGTAGAACTGGCAAAAGGAAATTGCATTGTGATCAACTAACATCCCATTGTAGGCAAGCCCCTTTACAGCATACCAAAAATAATAAATAGCATCTTCTGCATATTTTTTAGTAATTTTGACAAAGTTTGGGTATATTGAACAATCAGAAAGCAAAGGTGTCACTAACTCAATTGCACTCAAAAAACTGTTGACGTCGGATTATTGGATATGGTAGACTCAATCTGTATTGGTTGTATTCCAGAGGTTCAAGGTACCCAAATGGTCCAGGTATTAAGTTGATCCATGCTTTGCCACAGGTGACTTAATTAGCACCTCAGTGAATTTGAAATAAACATCTGTGCTGAGCTATGGCTATACATAAAACCTGGACCTTTGGGGTGCCTGAGGACTGCATTTAAGAAACTCTAGTTTTATGCCTATTTGTGCATTCATACTGTACATTCTGGGGCAGATGTATTAACCTGGAGAAGGGATAAAGAAGTGATAAGCGCAAGGTGATAACGCACCAGCCAATCATTACGGATTTGAAAAATGACAGGAGCTGACTAGCTGATGCATTATCACCTTGCACTTATCACTGCTTTATCCCTTCTCTAAGCTTAATACATCTGGCCCACTGTGTGATGAGTGCATGTACTGTACTTTAACCATGTCATTGCTAAGGCAATGTGTGTTTGGACTGGTCATATTTTAACATCAATATCAGTAATTTGTCTATTCTCTACCCACAATTATATTTTGTGGTTTTCTTTAGAAAAATAGAATTTTCATTAATTGCGCTTTAATCCTTACACAGCAACCAGAATTTACTCTAAATATGCATAAAAGTTTTCTTAATTACAATATTTCTTTCCCATGCCTAAGGGTGACACTTGCTGGGGAGGGCGGCACAGCATGCTGCCCTGCAATACCACTGGCCAGATTAGACCAGGGGGTAAATTTACTAAAATGGGAGTTCTATATAAGATGGGATGTTGCCCATAGCAAGCAATCAGATTCTACTTCTCATTTATCTAGCACCTTCTAGAAGATAATACCTGGAACCTGATTGGTTGCTATGGGCAACATCCCATCTTAAATAGAACTCCCATCTTAGTAAATTTACCCCCAGGTGATTCTTTTTATTGTTTTTGTCACTAAAATGTGAGCCAGGGCTTCAGATTGTCACTAGCCTTGCTGGCTAGTCACACGCATTACCTCAGTGATCAGAATGGGATGGGGTAAATTGAGAAAAGAGTCTTTAGATAAACCAGATCATCTAACATTCAATACAAAACTTTGGGAAAATGTATGAAATTGATAAACTATACATCCTTTCATGCTATTTACCAGATGCAGCATTGGTAATTGAGAGGCAAGTTATATTCCAAAGGGTTGCACCCATTAGTTGCCGGTTCTTTCTCTCTCCCTGTGTTGAACAGGCATTCTCCCTGTTCCCGATCCCACTAATAATTAGTAGTTATCTTGTTTGATTAGCAT
This sequence comes from Pseudophryne corroboree, assembly GCF_028390025.1. NCBI lineage: Eukaryota > Metazoa > Chordata > Amphibia > Anura > Myobatrachidae > Pseudophryne > Pseudophryne corroboree. The sequence goes on along the minus strand of NC_086448.1, from coordinate 591,187,405 downwards.
TTGATGTGTAACTACATACTACGGATCTAGTATGATATCCTGATGGACAGGATGCCGACGGTTAGAATATCAACAGCAGCATCCCTACAGCCCCCGAGTAAGTACCCTAACCTTCCCCTGTTCCCTACCCTAACCCTACCTGGTGGTGCCTAACCCTCCCTTGCCCGCTGCCTAACCCTAGCCCTCCCCGCTTGGTGCCTAGCTCTCTCTCCCCGGTACCTAACAACCTTCCCATCCTTGAAGCCTAACCCCCCTTCTAGTGCCTAACCCTCCCTCTCTGGTACCTAAAAATAAACTACCCTCCCTGCACCCTAACCCCCCTTCTAGTGCCTAACCCTCCCTCCCTGGTACCTAAACTTCACCCCCTGCACCCTAACCCCCCTTCTAGTGCCTAAATGTAACTTTCCACCCTCCGCGGCAAGACACAAAAAAACTACAATCAGGATTTGGGCTGTCGGTATTTTGACGCCGGCAGCCCGAGCTCTTTCGGGATTTAGATGTCGGGCTTATGGCTTCTTCGGGATTCCGGTGTCAGTATTTCCACCTCTGGAATCACGTCCATCTGGACATTAACTGCATTCCGCTCCAACTGGCTTACGTACTCATTTTCTGTGCTGTGGACATTTACTGGAATGTATATGCATTGTGTACTGTGATTGTCTTTATTTTTCTTAGCATCTTTTGTACTCCCAGTTAAGCCTCACCTGTCATATTCCTGGTACATCTGCTTTTGTCACCTGCCTCGGAGAGATACACATTTAATTCCAAAATATTTATTTGTTTTTGCCCACATTTTGCAGTTACATTTAAATCCAACTGTTAATGAGGTCCTAAAAAACTTAGGGCCTAATTCAAGGTTGATTGCAAAAGCAAAATCTTCCTCTAATGGGCAAAACCATGTGCACTGCAGGGGGGCAGATATAACATGTGCAGATAGAGTTAGATTTTGGTTGGTTATATTGTTTCTCTGTAGGGTAAATATTGGCTGCTTTATTTTTACACTGCAATTTAGATTTCAGTTTGAACACACCCCACCCAAATCTAAAGGCCAGTACTCACTGGCAGATGTGGGGAGAGATGTGTGCTTAGCGAACCGCTCAGCACACATCTCTCCCCCGCTCAGCACAGCGTGATCTGTGCTGAGCGTGCAGGGGGGCCGCTCATTTAACCCAGCGGGTGAAGTGAGCGACCCGCTGGATTGGCCTGCACCAGCGATAGCGATGCGCGGGGCTGCGCATCGCTATCGCTGTAGGGGGTACACATGGAGAGATCACTGCTTAAAATCTAAGCAATCTAGTGAGATTGCTTATATTTTAAGCAGCGATCGCTCCGTGAGTACCCCCCCTTAACTCTCTCGGCACATGTTACATCTGCCCCACCTGCAGTGCACATGGTTTTGCCCATTAGAGGATGATTTTGCTTTTGCGATAAACCTTGTATTAGGACCTTAGTAAGAATGGAAAGGGAGGGTAGAGGGAAGTATAAAGAGAAACATCAAAGGCTGAAGGAGAGTGTTTGAGAAAAAGACAAGTAGGCAGAAAAGTCATAACCATAGGAGCTAGAATGGTGTGACTCAAGAAAATAGATGGCTGACTCCAGAAAGGATGGTGAACAATAGTTAAACAACTTAACTGACAAATTTATCCCTAAAAATCATTCAGAAATTGTAAGTTGTTTTTTTTTTTAAAGTTATAAATGTATTTTTAAAAATATATTTAAATATTTTATTTAAAAAATACATACTTAGAGGGTGTTTTACACCCCGCCGCCGAAAAGGGAGTGTGGCCGCAGAAAATGGGCGTGGCCTTGCGGCAATGCTGCGATCGATAGCCACGGCTTCCGTTCTCGTCACTATGGGGGCATGGCCAGCTCTCAGTGAGCTGCTGGCATGCCCCCAGTATCTCTGTCTCCGTGAATAGACGCTGTGTGCGCATGTGCACAGCATCTATTCACCTTGCTCTGCAGCGAGTGCAAGAGCCTCCCCACTGCGCGACACTGCTGCCCGTGGGGGGGGGAAACGGGACTGTCCCGCGAAAATCGGGACAGTTGGGAGGTATGCAGAATGGATTTCTTCCATTACAGATGGAGAAGCAGCGGGCAGCACCATCATATGTGATACAACCAAGCCAGGTAATGGACTCCTGGCTGCTGTCGTATCACATGCAACTGTGCTAAGCAGATGGTTAAGTGGGACAGGCAAGAAAGTAGAATGAGAGGAAATCATCTTACTAGAAATAAACAAGCATCTCCCAAATAATAAGCAATTCAAAGCCCACCAGTTCTTCCCAAAATACTGTTCTATCATGTGAGCAGAATTTATTGTTTTACTGTATATTCATTTAGTGATTCAGGTTTGTAGATTCTTCCTGTGTTTACTTTGGGTGGGTTTCCTCCAGGTACTCCAGTTTCCTTCCACAATGCAAAAATATACTGGTAGATTAAGTGGCTCTCAACAAAAATAAAAAATAACCCTAGTGTACAAGCGTGTGCATGTATATGTGTTTAGGGCAGACTAGATGGGCCAAGTTGTTCTTATTTGGCATCAAATTCTATATTTATATGTAACCTTATATTGCTAGCTGCCACATCAGTGTCAGGAAAATGTGAGTTAGATTAGTAGTTAGTACTAAATTGGCTGATCACAGAATAAAACCTGTCTGTACAGTTTGGCCTAGGGAGGATTCTACTTAGGAGGTTTGTTTGGTTTCTGTCACATGATTTATGAATATGTAATTTAAATAATGTCTATGCTCCTACAACTAAATAATGAAACAAAACATCACATTTCTAAGGCTGATGCTGCATTTGTGTTACTTTTCACCACTTTCTAAGTGTTTGTAACAGGAAGCGGTTAGTATACCGCTACTCAGGATCCTGGCTGTCAGAATACCATCGCTGGGATCCTGATTCGTGGTGAAATGCTGGCGACACAGGCTTATCTCCTTTTGGCAGGTGTCCACGACACGATACAGGGAGAATATAACGTGGCGAGTGCAGCGTGCCCGCTAGGCCGCGGCCGGCATACTGGTGGCCGGGATGCCGCTGTCGGCATACTGACGGCTGGCATACCAGTCACTGGTAATTATTATGTAGGGCTAATTCTGAGTTGATCGCAGCAGCAAATTTGTTAGCAGTTGGGCAAAACCATGTGCACTGCAGGGGGGACAGATATAACATCTGCAGAGAGAGATAGATTTGGGTGGGGTGTGTTCAAACTGAAATCTAAATTGCAGTGTAAAAATAAAGCAGCCAGTATTTACCCTGAAAAGAAACGAAATAACCCACCCAAATCTAACTCTCTCTGCAAATGTTATATCTGCCCCCCCGCAGTGCACATGGTTTTGCCCAATTGCTAACAAACTTGCTGCTGCGATCAACTAAGAATTACCCCCGTAGTCCTTTGTAACAGACAGAGATGAACACACTTTATTACAGTTTGCCTAATCAGTTATTATTAAAATTTATTTATAAAGTGGCAGCATGTTCCCTATTAAAACACACTTCTTTTATTACTAAACTATTGTGGTTATCACACCGTGGGGCCTATTTATCATTTAATATTTGTGGCATAGCCTCAGTAAATACTTGTTTTAAGGTGATAACCGCAAATATTAAGTATCACCCCAATGTATGAAAGAGTGATCAAGTGCCGGCCTCCTTACGTGGGGGAGATAGGGCAAAGAAACTTTTACAGTTAGAGACCCGCAGGATATTGCTGTTAGACACACTAAGTCCTAGGGGTTTAAATGAGTCTCTAGGTTTAAATAATTTTCTGTAAACAATTTGGGTAAATTGACACCTAGGGGGAAATTTACTAAGATGGGAGTTCTATTTAAGATGGGATGTTGCCTATAGCAATCAATCAGATTTTACTTCTCATTTATCTAGCACCTTCCAGAAAATAATACAAGGAATCTGATTGGTTGCTATGGGCAACATCCCATCTTAAATAGAAATCCCATCTTAGTAAATTTACCCCCTAGTTTGATACACTATGTTTCAGTGGGATACGGTCGTTAGGTCGACACAACTTAGGTCCACAGTCATTAGGACGACCACTGAAGGTCGACATGGGCATTAGGTCGCTATGTACTAGGTCAACATGTGCATTAGGTCGACATGTACTAGGTCGACAGGTCAAAAGGTCGACATGAGCTATTAAAAAAAATTAACTTTTTGGACTTTTTCATACTTTACGATCCACGTGGACTGCAATTGGGAACAGTAACCTCCATTCGCCGAACACCGCGTTCGCTCGCCTTGCCTGAAGCATGGTGAGCGAACATGGTGCAATAATTGGGGTTCCCCGTCACTTTACGAAGAAAACGACACAAAAAAGTCCAAAAATCATGTCGACCTTTTCACCTGTTGACCTAGTACATGTCGACATAATGCCCATGTTGACCTAGTACATATCAACCTAATGCTCATGTCGACCTTCAGTGGTTGACCTAAGTTGAGTCGACCCAATGACCCATACCCGTTCCAGTATGTTTTTCTAGTTGCCTCCTTTTGGTAGAATAGGGATATGTGTTATTGCCCAATGCAGATATGGAAATGGTTTAGACAAGAAGGCATTTCAGTACTCCAGGCATAAGCTATAGGCAAACTAGTGTATTAACATTTCCATTTGTTATTATGACATTTTCCTGTAGCTATACGATCTTGGCTCCGATAGATTACAGATCATATGTTTGATACGGATGACTCAGTTGATAGTAGACAGATAGATGCATACTTGAGTCCCATTTAATTGGTTATTGGAATAATAATACTAATTTACACACAGGGACATTCTGCATCAAATGGAGGTAAGCATGAAATATTTGCCTGTCATTAGATCCTGGGATTATTCTTGGCCCGCTTTATTACAGCAGACACAGATAGTGTCTTTTTTTTTTTTTTTTTAAATATACTTACAATTTTTTGGTAACAAATGATACAGCATCAATATATGTTTGATTATATGTGTTTGATTATAATTGCACAATAGTTTTGTTTACCTAGGTTGCCATGGGGACAGCCACGGCACCCTGCTGACAGGCACGCATAATGACACTTTCGCACATGTGACCACGATGGGGAGCGGAAGTGAAGGATGCGGAAGCCTGGCGGGAGCGTTTGGGAGGCAGCTGGAGGCAGCGCTGGGTAAGGTATTTATTAGTTTGTTTGCACTATTGCACTTGTGTGTGTCCCCTGATGACAGGGTCCCCGAAAAGGTAGACCATTTATTAAAGCACCACATTGTGGTAGACTCTGTGGTAGTGTAGGACCTGCAAGAAGGTGGGGTACCTTGGCGATCGGTTTGCAGGCTTCTGTGCATTGGCCAATTCACTAACTAAACCCTCATCATTTATTTATTTATTTATTTATTTATTGGTGTGGTGAGAATAAGTGAGCTTGCGATGGTGAGTGCTGAATTTTCTGTTTGTATGTATATGTATATATATACAGTATATATATATATAGCCATTTTAAATTTAGAGATTATTATAATTGTTTTGTATGTTAGCAATGTTAAGTATGTTTTTATTTTTTTTAGAGTGTTGGCCAAGTTGGGACTAGCTGTTGTGAACAACCTGGTCACTGTCAGAGGCAGCTTAACATACAAAGTAATGTTGAATGATGATGACAGTTCCGAAACTTTGTCTGCGCTGTGGCACTAGCAGTGGGAAGGAAATGGAGAGATGATTTATGACACACTTTATTGTAAAAAAATAAAAAATAAAGACACAGTGTATCATTTCCAGTGAGGATGAAGTGCTTTACGGATTTAAGACGGCTAGAAAAAACACTACAAATTTGAAGATACACTGGCAGACACACCTCGGCAGCGAGAAGTTTCTGCTGTTATCAAGGGGTGAGAACTGCTGGGAGCACGATGTCACATAATGCGTCACTCCCTGTCCTACCCTGCAGCTGTGTCATAAAGAGGAGCATGCTGCCTGTCACTGTGTGTGTACATCTGCGGGGTAGCGGTGAGCGGCTGGCTGCTAGTGAACAGGCTGACTGAGAGACACAGTGAAGGAGGTGGTTGGGGGAGGCAGCTGAGAGAGAGAGGCTGAAAGACACAATGAAGGAGGGGGACAGGCTGAGAGACACAATGGGGAGGGTGGGGGCATGCTGAGAGACACATAATTAAAGGGAGCAGGCTGAAAGACAGAGCGTGATGGAGGGGCAAGCTTAGAGACAGAGTGAATGGGGAGCAGGCTGAGAGATGCATAATAAAGGAGGTGGCAGGCTGAAAGACACAGATTGAATGGAGGTAGGCTGAGAGACAGATTTAAAGGGAGAGGTCTGAGAGTAGCAGGAGGGAGATGACAGTGTGGCTGAGAGATGCAGGTGGAAATGATGATGTGGCTGAGAGACACAGGGGAGAGATGGTGTGGTTGAGAGACAGAGTGAGATTATGGTGTTGCTGAGAGATGCAGGGGGGAGATGATGGTGAGGCTGGGAGACACAGAGGGTAGAAGGTGACACATGTGGCATGAGTCTGGTTGAACCTCTGTTGTATGATGATGACTTTGGTTATATTCCTACACAAACAGTCATTTTCTGTACCATGTGATTTCCTACATGAATAGTGAATACTGACTGAAGATGATGTCTGACCAGGGCGGATACATTTCTTCAGAGGTTCCCCATTGTGAAAAACCAGCATATAGGTAAGGTGAATTTGCAATGGAAAGAAATATTCCCAGAGTGATGAGAAATGGGTGGTATGTCATGTTCCTTTCTTTCTTACTTCCTTTCTTTCCTCACACTCACTGCTTGACCCATTCCAGTCTGGCTTCCATCCTCTCCACTCCACTGAAACTGCCCTTACAAAAGTATGCAATGACCTCCATGCTGCTAAATCTAAGGGACACTACTCTATACTTATTCTACTTGATCTCTCTGCTGCTTTTGACACTGTGGACCATCCTCTCCTACTGCAAATTCTTCACTCCATTGGTCTGCGTGACACTGCCCTCTCTTGGCTGTCCTCCTACCTTTCTGACCGCTCTTTCTCTGTCTCCTCTCATGACTCCACCTCCCCCTCACTTCCACTAACTGTAGGGGTACCCCAAGGTTCTGTCCTTGGTCCTCTTCTCTTCTCTCTCTATACGTCCTCACTAGGTAAGCTCATTAGTTCTTTTGGTTTCCAATATCATCTCTATGCTGATGACACCCAAATCTATCTTTCCTCTCCAGACCTCTCCCCTGCTCTCCTCACTCGTATCTCCAACTGTCTCTCTGATACCTCTTCCTGGATGTCCCAGCGCTTTCTTAAACTTAACATGTCTTAGACAGAGCTGATCATCTTTCCTCCCTCCCGCATAACCTCACCTCCTACAATCTAATTATCTATTGATGGCACTACTATCTCCTCTAGCCCCCAAGTGCGCTGTCTTGGAGTAATCCTTGACTCCTCCCTCTCCTTCAAACCACACATTCAGCACCTCTCACAAACCTGCCATTTTCATCTAAAAAAATATTTCCCAGATCAGACCCTTTCTGACCCAGGATGCTACTAAGACTCTTATCCACTCACTGTTCATCTCCAGACTGGACTACTGTAATCTGCTCCTGACTGGCATTCCTGACAAATACCTTTCTCCACTCCAATCTATCCTCAATGCTGCTGCCCGGCTCATCTTCCTCACCAAACGCACTACGTCCACCTCTCCTCTCTTACTAGACCTTCACTGGCTCCCCTTCCCTTTCAGAATCCATTTCAAGCTTCTCACACTCACTTACAAAGCCCTCACCCACTCCTCTCCCATCTACAACTCTGACCTTATCTCCCTTTACATTCCCACCAGTCCTCTTCGCTCTGCTAATGCACGCCGACTCTCCTGCCTACGGATTACTTCCTCCCACTCCTACCTCCAAGATTTTTCACGTGCTGCATCACTTCTTTGGAATTCCCTACCTCTCCCCCTCAGACTCTCCACCTCTACAAAACTTCAAACGATCTCTCAAGACCCACTTCTTCACCAAACCAAGCCAAATCTCATCCTAACCCTCTGTTCTACGCTCTCTATGTACCCCATCTGTGTCACCCCTGTCTGTCTACCCCTCCCCTTTAGAATGTAAGCTCTCACGAGCAGGGCCCTCTTCTCTCATGTGCTTATCCTTTCTTACTTTAATAATCTTCAGCTGCACCACATCCAGCAGTCTTCTGCCACCTGATACTTATTCCAGTGTCATCTGCTGATGTAACTATGTTTATTTACCCTGTACTTGTCCTTAACTGTCATCAACTGTAAGTTGCTGTTTTCCTGTTTGATTATTTGTTTATGTATTCTGTAATTGGGTGCTGCAGAACCCTTGTGGCGCCATATAAAGGATAATAATAATAATAATAATAATGTTGACATGTCCCCATTTTCCATGGCCATGCCCCTTGTGGCATGTGGCCAAGCCCATTTTTATGGCTCGCCTTTGGTGCGCTCACACAGTACCACTACAATTATTTTTTCTACTTGCACCACTGTATATATGACTTGTGTGTGTTGTTTGCTTCAATAACATAACTTCCATTACTCCAAACTCTATGACACTGAAATCAAGCAAGCCTCCTCTAACCCGCAGAAATACTAACTCTATTAATTTTCAACAACTTTCCATCTCTTTGCAACAACTGCTCTCACCAATTTCTACATTTATCTCTCCTGAGACTGCTGTATCCCACCAGACTCTAGAGAGAGCCCTTGAAGTGGATCCAGCTACCCATCACCCTCCACGTAGTCTTAGATGCCAACCATGGCCTTCTAAATCAACAAGACACCTCCAAAAACTGTCATGTAAAGTAGAATGTCAGTTGCTTAAATCTCGGAATCCAAGTGACTTCCTCAAGTATAAGAACATAAGACCACCTACCACTCCTATCGTAATGCCCTGGATACTGTAAACAAACATATTTCCAATCTCTCATCTCTTCTCATGCCACCAACCCCAAGTGACTTTTTAATAGATTTAAATCACCTCTCCAAGCTACTTGAGAGACTTGCCTACACTCGCCTCACACACTTTCTTAACTCCCACAACTTATTGGACCCACTTCAGACAGGCTTTTGTGCCCAACACTCCACAGAGACAGCACTGACAAAAGTAATGAATGATCTGGTCACTGCTAGATCGAAAGGCCATTACTTATTCTTCTAGATCTTTCTGCTGCTTTTGACACTGTTGACCACTCTCTGAACACTACAATCATTAGATCTTCAGGACTCAGCCCTTTCTTGGTTCTCATCCTACCTCTAATCACTCTTTCAGTGTTTGCTTCTCTGATTCCACCTCCTCTTTGCTACTTCTATCAGTTGGAGTACCACAAAGCTCAGTCTTAGGTCCTCTTTTTCGCAATCTATTCCTCATCTCTTGGTAATCTGACCATCTCCTTCGGAGTCCAGTATCATTTGTACGCTGATGATACTCAAATCTATCTATCCTCCCCAGATTTGTCACCATCTGTATTGGTCCATGTCACTGAATGCCTTTCTGCCATTTCATCTTGGATGTCACGTCTGAGGGTTGAGGCTGACCTGGAAGCCTCATGAGTAGGTGCTGACGTGTAAGTGAACCTGGGTGGCAGTATGCGATTCCTGGACATGCAGGGTACCCTTAGCACAGACACCTAAAGGCGTGACCAAAATGACAGAGGAGTAAAAGTCAAGTTCTTTATTATGCCCACAGTTCAGACAATCAGAACAGCAGTTGGTGAAAGGCTCAATACTCAGCAGTTAGGATTCACAGTGGTAACATAGCAGCAGAGTTCCTCAAATACGGTAGTAGCAAGTATTCTGTTTGGTATAGTATGACATCAATATGGCACAGTCTTGGAAGACACTGAGATGGTATATTCCAAAGATGTAAACAGCTAACCACTGTACTGATGAGATGAACTGATACTGACCAGAGGAAGACACACTGGAAGCGGGAGTCGATGTCAGAGCACCAAGGTAGGTTGTGAGCTGGAGGACTGTCGAGGAAGCTGAGTGGAACTGGCACAGATGGTGAGAACTTAATGGAAACACACCGATGGTGACAGGGTTTGATGCCGGGACACCGATGGTGACAGAGTTCAATGCTGGGACACCGATGGTGGCAGAGTTTGATGCTGGGACACCGATAATAACCTGAAGGCAATCTTGGAACACCACTGGAGACTGAAGACGATGTGAGAACACCGCTGGCAACTGATGACAATGTGGGAATACCACTGATAACCGAAGACAATGTGGAAACACTGCTGATAACAGGAGGCAATGTGGGAACACCTCTGGTAACTGGAGTCAGGCAGCACCGCCGGATGGAATCTGGTGCAGATCTCTTTAAGTGGAGCAAGGTCACAGGAGCTGGAATATCTGGAGACAGCAAGCAGGAACAGCCACAGAATGTAGAGACATCCAACACTGGGTTAGACAACCATAGCACTGACAACAGGAAGCCTTGGTTCAAGATACTTATACCTGCTGAGAAGAAGGGATTGGCTGGGCAATCAGGAAGGATACAGTGTGCAGCGGATTGGCTGTGGAAAGTCATGTGATAAACCCAAAAATGGCTGCACCCATGTTTGGATCTGGAGGGAAAAATCTGTAAACGGCATGCTGAGGCTTACAGTAATGACGACGGCGGAAGAGGCCACAGAGAGCAGGAGACACCATCCGCTAGGACAGGAGGGGCATGCTGGGTAGCTGTCATGGCAGCGTCGCCGGAATTGCTAAGGAGAGACTGTGGAGATGCCATGCAGCGCGCTGCATGCAGACAGCGCAGATGGAATCCAGGCTAGGAGCACAGGGACAGTCTGAGAAGGCACTTGGATGGTAAGTGTGCTTAGTTACCTGGATTGTGACACTGGATGTCCTCTCGCTACCTCAAACTCAACATTTCCAAAAAAGAATTAATTATATTCCCACCAGCCAAGAGTAGCTACCAATCTGATATCTCCATAACTGTTGACAACGCGACTATCCACCCTACCCCACAAGCTGCCTAGGTGTCATCCTTGACATTGAACTGTCCTTTGTTTCACACATTCAATCTGTCTCTAAATCATGCTACATGCATCTAAAAAACATATCCAAAATACAACCGTATCTTACACAAGACACTGCAAAAATGCCATGCAAAAATGCTGATCCACTCTCTGTCCCTCCATTGGTTGCCCATATTCTACCGTGTTCAATTTAAAATACTTCTACTCACATATAAAGCTATTAACCAAACTACACCAATATATATCTACGCTTATCTCAAAAAATATCCCAACTTGACCTCTCTGCTCTGCACAAGATCTGCATCTCTCACCTGCATGGATTACTCACTCCCATTCACAATTGCAAGACTTTCTTCGGGCAGCACCCACCCTATGGAATGCCCTCCCAGCCACAAACAGACTCTCCTCTACCCTCCAAACTTTCAAAAGTTCCTTGAAAACTCACCTCTTCAAGCAAGCCTATCAAATTCCTGAACCACCCACATGACCATCAGAAATATTCATATCTAATTACATCCCATCAGGACTGTCTCTGCTGTCTGGTGGGACCACTATGCTATAGATCATGCCTATTCTTATGTATCCTTCCTCATTCCCTATAGAATGTAAACTTGCAAGCAGGGCCTTCCCACCTCTATGCCTGTCTGTTATTACCCAGTTTGTCTTATAGTTTTTGTTTCCAATTGTACAGTGCAATGGAATATGCTGTAAATAATTAAATTGCTAAAGGAAAACTGCCATATTGGATAAGGCGCGTTGTATGTACTATTATCTATTCCAGTCGCACAGCGATGTTGTACAGGGGTCAGAAGGAGGATGTGGAAGTGAAGAAAGAGAAAATTTGTGTGGTTTTGTATAGAGTTGTGTAGACTGTGTAGGCTGGTGTGAGGATGCTGGGTTCCAAATCACTCAGTCATGGTGGTAGATGAAAATCCAACAGTGGTTTATTGAACAGAATGGGTTATAAACAGCTCAGCACACTTATGTGATCCAATTCTACACGACAATTCCCTCCTGGAACTCCTGACAGAACATTACTTCTTAGCCAGGCTCCTGCCACTCTCTGACCTTCTCTCCCAGATCCCTCTCAACTCCTCTGTTTGCTATTATCAAACCTTTGTCTTTTCTACCATAAGGCGACACCCCCAGAACAGTTTCAGATCAAACCTACTTTCACATGCCCAGGCATGTCCCCTAGGCCACAATAGATGTTGACTAAATTGACCTTACTTAATCTGATTGTGTGGCCTGGAATCCATTGTGTGGGGAAGAATGAGGGTGTTGTATGGCCTGACATCTCAGACTGGCTGTATCTACCCAACAGCAAACACACAGGTTATCTGAGCATGGGGGAAACATTATTTTACAAACTATAACACAATAACCAATACATTCATATATATACATCGAAAACATAACTGTACCCTTGTAACAATAACATCATACAATATAATACAATATTGCCTAGTATATAGCCAAATACAGATAAACAATTAGTGTAGTCCATGGATAGGACCAGGGCTAGGAAAGTAACCATGTGTCTTTTACCACTGTGCGATACGACGTGCCGGCTGTGTCATCACGTGTCGTCACATTACCTCCCCCTACTTTCTCGCCCTGTGTCCTAAGTAGCTGAAGCTTGCTGAGCGCAGTGATGCTCTTCTACATCAGACAGTCTGTGCCCCATCATAACAATGACTGGCTGGTTTCTCTTGTGGGCCTGGTGGTTTTGTGAATAGCATTTTACAGTTTGTCCGGAGACCACCAGTGCCCCATGTCCAAAGCCTGTAACAATTGTCACAAGGCCTGTGTGGGAATTTCTTTCCCCGGTCTGGTGGGTGTGTGGCCCACAGTACATAAATCAATACAGTCTTACCAGGGTCCGGTGGAAACGTGATCAGCAGTCCATAGTTCTTGTATTTCCCGCCCGGTGTCCAATCCAAATACATTAATCAGAGTCCCCTTTGTAGACAGCTGCTGGGTTGGGGTAACAGCATGTGCAACAGTGTAATTCAATAAGTCCAATAACTGTGCCTGGGGATTTAATAATTTCCCTACACCCAACTGGGTAACCTCAAATTTCAGATAGTCACAGTTTTCCTCCATAAACAAAATCTGATCTCTGGGGCCCTCACTCTCCCTCCCCAACAATGTATTCCCTGGGAACCTCACTTCCATCACCTCTGGTGCATCAGGACAGTGGCTTGCCTCCCCCAAACACGAATCACGGGTATGGTATTTGTCAGGGCACAATGGGGATTCCTTCATGCCAGAAGTTTCTTCTGTGCTATCCTGGGTAAATGCTTCCTCCAGCCTGGCTGGCTGGGTAACTTGTGGGATCCTACTCTGAGTCTTGTATGCTTTGGCCTGGAGTACAATCTGCTCAGCTTCCTTGTGTGTACCCACCAACTCGACCATGATTGTACTGGAACATGGATGTAGGTTCACAGGGACAGTGGCATTACCTTCTCCATTCACTGCTACATGTCCTGGCTGAACACCATTGTCCTGGTTAGAGTCAGTCATTTCACCTTGCACACAATGCCAGTCCAAAACACATTCAGGTGCCCTAGAGTAGAGCAACATGTTCCCTTCCAGTTCCTGAGCTGATGCTATTTTCACCATGTCTGATACCTGGATTTTCTCTAAGACACAGGGAAGATTCTGGCATTCAGACTGCAGCTCCTTACCATCAAGTTCACTGAATGGGAACAGACCTCCAGAATCTTCTGGGAGACATACAGTAGCTAGGGATACACTGGGCCCTTCCTGACCATCATTTTCTGATAAAATAACTGGGGCAGCCATGAACATAGCTTCATAATAGGCCTCCCTCAGCCGAATATGCTGATCAGCCTGAAGTGAGACACTGTCTGCACTAGCCATGCTTATAGTTGGGACATTACCACCTACTGCTGCCCTCGTAGAGATCTCCTCTTCCACCTCTGCAAATGGGAAGGCATAGTGCATCTTCTCCTGGGGTGTTTGAATGACAGACCCCACTTCCTTCTCACTTTCAGTAGCCTCCCCCAAACACAACACTGTAAATGGCTCAGTAGCCAGGACTGGTTGGTGCTCACCTGAAGGATTCCCTTGGAGGCTCTGTTGCTCAAGTGGTGGTCGGGTGATAGTGGCAACTTCTTCCTCAATGTCTCGCTGGCACTCTGGGATGGTTTCTATATCCTCCAAGCCTGCAAATGGCCAGCTGTAACACAGCTCAGGCCGGTCACTGAGTGTTTCACTGCGACATTCCCCCAGAGAGAAGAGAATGGGTTGCAGACAGTGCTTCCTTGCATCCACCTGGTCAAGGTCGTTCTTTTCCAGTGTAACATACTGGGCAGACAGTTCTTGACACTCTCTCACTAAGTCCTCATCCTCCATCTCAGCAAAAGTGAAGTTGTAGTGCAGTTCCTCCTGGGGTGCCTGGATTGTGCTCACTGCTGTCTTCACTTCGTGTGCTTCCTTCCGTATAGACCACTGGGCAACATCTTCCCTTGGGTATGGGAGAAGCTGTTGCAGGTGGTGCCTTTCTGCATCCACCCTGTAACACTGGTCTCGCCATGCTGGGGTATCCAGGGGCCCCCGATCCAATGCTACTTCCTCTGGCTCTGTCCAGGAAGACAATTTACTCTGCACTTGCCCTTCCGTCTCTGTATATTGTATCCTTTGTGTCATTTGGGCCACTGTGGCGATCACTTCCTCCCTGAATTCCTCAAACTCTGGCTCCCCTAGCAGATTCCATGTGGCTGCTACACTTCTGCAGTGCATGAACGCATTCCCCAGATGACACAACTTGTCCTGTATGCTGTATACTCTCCACCTGCTGATTACCCGCTGAGCTTCATTCCAGTACTCCCAAATGTACTGCATTTTGGTAACTATAAATAACAGATCCGGCTTCCCAGCCTGCCGATATGCTGACGAACTTCCAACCACAAGCTCCACTGCCCTGGTTCCGTTACTGTTCTCCTCCGCTGAGGCCTGGACCGTATCCTCCTCTTCCTCCTTATCACAAGGGTGCTCAAAGTCCCATTGAGCCAGTTTTCCAATTAGGGATTCCTTGGTATCCACTGTATTGATTACAATTTTGTTTCCATGACACAGTCCTTGCAGGACTCCCTTCTTGATGTCTTTGTAATATTGTGCTGCTGCCTCCAATCTGCTGTAATATCTTGCATCCATGCTTGTAACCTGAGTGATCCCTCTGCTTGCCACCAAATGTGAGGATACTGGGTTCCAAATCACTCAGTCATGGTGGTAGATGAAAATCCAACAGTGGTTTATTGAACATAATGGGTTATAAACAGCTCAGCACACTTCTGTGATCCAATTCTACACGACAATTCCCTCCTGGAACTCCTGACAGAACATTACTTCTTAGCCAGTCTCCTGCCACTCTCTGACCTTCTCTCCCAGATCCCTCTCAACTCCTCTGTTTGCTATTATCAAACCTTTGTCTTTTCTACCATAAGGCGACACCCCCAGAACAGTTTCAGATCAAACCTACTTTCACATGCCCAGGCATGTCCCCTAGGCCACAATAGATGTTAACTATATTAACCTTACTTAATCTGATTGTGTGGCCTGGAATCCATTGTGTGGGGAAGAATGAGGGTGTTGTATGTCCTGACATCTCAGACTGGCTGTATCTACCCAACAGCAAACACACAGGTTATCTGAGCAGTCACATGGGGGAAACATTATTTTACAAACTATAACACAATAACCAATACATTCATATATATATACATCGAAAACATAACTGTACCCTTATAACAATAACATCATACAATATAATACAATATTGCCTAGTATATAGCCAAATACAGATCAACAATTAGTGTAGTCCATGGGTAGGACCAGGGCTAGGAAAGTAACCATGTGTCTTTTACCACTGTGCGACACGACGTGCCGGCTGTGTCATCACGTGTCATCACAGCTGGGTATGTAATTAGATAGCTTGTGAAGCTTATGTCGGGGGTTCAGGAATTTGGCAAGCTTGACTGAAAAGGTGGGTTTTCAGGAAATGCTTAAACTTGAAGATTTGGAATCGGAGACTAGTAGGAGAGTCTTATGTGTTTGGACTGGAGTTTTTGCAGTATCTTGTAAAAATGGACGGATTTTAGATATGTTTACATTTTTAGATGTAATCTAAGAAAGGTGAAAAAAAGAAATTTAAAGATAGATTAGCCAATGCACAGAAAATAATGATTTATCTAGACATTTGGACAAACAAGGGACATACTGCTTCCCACCTTGCTATAAGTGCATGTTACTTTTGCACTGTGCAGTACCAACAAGAACACATATTAGTCTCGAAGAGATCTCCCATCCACATACTGCTCATTCCATCAAATGGGTGTTGACCAGTGCACTGAAATGTGGAGAAAACCAGAAAACCAGATTTTTACAGTCATCACAGATAATGAGAGCAACATGGTTGTGGTTGCTGCATTCCGACTGGAAAAATAGGAACTAAGCTCTGCAGATACAGAAGAGGATGAGGAGAGTGAGGGGAACATGAAAGTGAGGAGGCAAGGTATTACTATTAGAGTTAATACATTTAAAATAAAATAAAAAAATATATAAAAAAGAATTTCATTTAAATAACAATGAAGTCCTACTGTATGTCTGTTTCTCAGGTATGGAGCCCTTATGGAGTGGACACCATGTTTTGCTCACACATTGCAATTAGTCATCAACATGGTCCACAAATAAGTCTCTGTTGCATGTCTCTTGGAAAAGGTGAAAGCAGTTGTCAAACAGTTTTGCAGGTCTTCAGTTGCAATTAAGAAACTTTGCCAGCTCTGTGGACTTACTCTAATTAAAGATTGTGTGACGAGATGGTCAAACACATTTCAAATGGTTTCATGCCTTGTTCAGGTGAAGGATTCTGTCGTCCAAGTTGCAGATGAGATGGGTTTGGATAGTCTCCTGCCAAGTCAGATGAAGTTAACTGCTGAGATCTCTTGATGACCTTTGTTGACCATACAATAACACTTCAAAGTAATACAGTGTCTATATCTTTGATAGTGCCAGCCTTACTGGACTTGATTACTCACCTATCCCAGTTCTCTCTGGTATCAGATCACAGAGACCTGCGTGCAGAGCCGACCCTAGGCACAGGGGTGTAGCAAGGGTTGCTCAGATGGAGCGCGAGCTCCGGGTGCCGGAAAAGTAAAAGGGTGTGCCACCTGCCTCCTCTCCCTCCGCCCGCTATACTGCAGGCCATTGTACAGGCAGCTGCAGAGCAGGAGGACGAGAAGCAGAGGGACACATGCTGACTCGGTCTCGGAGACTAGGTAGGAAACAGGGCAGGCCAGAGGCGACAGCAGGAGAAACTGATAGCCAGCACATGCCGGAGCTCTGCCATCCTCTTTATATGTTTCATTGTCTGCTTGTAGCTGTGCAGCAGGGTTACTTCTGTCCTGCAGCACCATTCTCTGTCCCAGCTGCTGCAGAACCTCTCTGTCCCGGCTGCTGCAGAACCTCTCTGTCCTGGCTGCTGCAGCACCCCACACTGCTCCGGCTGGTCCTGTTCTGTGGCCACACCACTTCTCCATGAACCCCCGCCCCTATATTTTTGTTGCATGCCTTTGCCGCGCACTGCCCGGTTGAATCATGGCAGCAACCAAAGGAAACTTTTGCCCTAAGATCCCCAAGGTCTAGAACCAGCCCTTTCACCAATTTAGGATTTTTTATATATTTTTTCTTTTCAAATGTAGCATGCACGCAATTCAGTACAGGAGAGGGGCGCCGTAACATACCATTGCTCCGGGCACCATGGCACCTAGCTACAGCTCTGCCTAGGCATAGGCAAACTAGGCAAATGCCTAGGGCATTTGGTATGCCTAGGGGCACAAGCAGCTTCTGCTGATTAAATTGATATGCGGCATGCCTATATTCTGTGTGTGACTGTGGCTGTATCTGCACACGAAATGCTACTTTATAGTGTATTCCTGGAAATCACTGCAAGGTAGCATTTCATATGCAGATACAGTCAAAGTCGCACACAGGATATAGACATGCCACATATCATTTTATCCAGTAGAAACTGTTTGTGCATCCTAGCCACATAGTAATGCAAATAAGATGCACTTTCATTAAAAAAAGGCACCCAGGACTTCCGGTTCCGGCTTGATGCTGTGAGGTGCGCTCCCAGCATCGCTCCGTGAGGCACTATCCCACTTAGCTTTTAAAAGACATTTTCACGGCTTCCACTGAGACCTCCGCTCTCTGCCGATCTCCTCCGCAGCCTAATGAAGAAGTGTTTAGCTCCGGGGACCGTGCCGAAGTCCTCCTCTCTCCCGCAGCCGCCAAGACAGGAGAAGAAGCGTGCCAGCCCTAATATGGCGCAGAGGAGCACCACCCCTCCGGCATCTCCTGCGGCTAAAAAAACAGCCACTGTGCTGTTTCATAAGGACTCTCCACAGGTCAGTCTCCCCTCAGATGCCCCAATAACTCATTCTGACCCGGCAGCTGCGATCACCAGCACTATGGGTCCTCTGTTATCTAAGGCTGTGTCTGATATTACACAGCAGCTTCAGCACCTCACACACAAGGTGTCTGTTCATGATAATCAAATTGGGGTTTTGAGTCATGATATGGCGTCAGCTCAATGCTCCATCCTCCGTTTACAAAAAGAGAACCATCAATTATGGTTCGCGACGGAACAATATTAGGTTAGTGGGCTTGCCTGAGTCCATCAAGGGTGCTGACCTAGTTACTTTCGTTCAGACCACTCTGCCGTCCCTCTTAAATATCTCTGACGCCTGCAAAGATCTAGTGATTGAAAGGGTACACAGAGTGGGCCCCCCTCCACGCACTCCCGATGGCCGTCCGCGGGTCACACTTTTCCGTTGTCTCAACTACCTGCATAAAATGGCCTTTTGGACAGCCTCCCGTAAACAGAGATCCATGATGTGGGACAATTCTCGCCTGTTTATCTTTCAGGATATTTCTGCTGAACTTGACCAGGGCTAGAAAAGCTTTTAACCCAGTGTGCTCTAAACTAGTTCAGGAAAAACGTAAATTCTCTTTGTTATACCCTGCGAAACTCAGAATTTATGGAGGTGACAAACCGCTGGATTTTACTTCTCCCGATGACGCCTTGGCCTATCTTCATGATGAAGCTTCAGACACCCGGGAAGATATTACTGATGCCCCTCTCCCTGACGCTTCTAAATAAATCTTCTTTTCCTGCCAAAGATTCCGCTGGATGGTCGTTTTCTGGTTTTCCGCACTTATGACTCACTACAAAACGGACTCCCCGCTGTGATGTGATGGTCGTATGATGTTAATTTTTTTTTTTTTAGCTCATGCTGCAGGAATGTAATTGGGAGTACTCTGATTATCTCACTACTACTTAAGTTTACCTGTATTTTACTTTTCATATATGTGGTTGTATTTATATGTTTCTAGCTGTAAGCCTAATATGGCTGTTCTTTTTCAGTTTAAACGGCAATGTTTCAGTCTACTGTGTATTGGTCTCCTTTATGTATACCAAGTCTTATGTGGTGGTTTTGCCTATCGGAGTACTATGTCAAAATTCCACAGTATTTGTGTTCAATGTTGTTTGTAATCTGTTTACCGGATTTCCGTCTGTGTTATACAGACATTATACATAATTTGTTCTGGTTTGTTACTATTTTTCTTTGTTTTACCTATGTCCCTCCCCCTCCTCTCCCCATTCCAGCTAGATATATATGTAATGATTTCTTGCTTGCTTGCTGCTCCCAGTTACCCATTATTACTATGTTCTATGTTTTAAATGACTGAAATCAAAATAGGTTCCCTTAACGTTGGGGGTATAAATTCTCCACTATCTGACTAAACAAAACGTGAACGTTATCTTTTTACAGGAGTAACATCTCACTCACCTAGAAACACTTAAACTTTAAATTTAATTCCAAGGCACGCGGTGTAGTCATACTAGCCAAGCGCCATGTACCAATTGCGGTAACATGAGTTGATGCAGATCCTGCTGGTAGGCTCCTCATTGTAGAACTCGCTTTATATGATATCCCTTATATTTTTTGCAATGTATATGCTCCCAATGCTTATAGCAAAGCGTTCTTTCAACTACTGCTCTCCAAACTCATTCCTCATGCCCATAATAACTTGGTTATGTGTGGAGATTTGAATTTAATTACTTCTTCTTACTTAGACCGCTCACACTCTTCTGGCGCTCCTCTTCACCTTCCCAAACTAGGTATCTCACATTTATGTTCATCCTTACACTTAGTTGATATTTGGAGAGCCTTACACCCTATGGATAAAAACTATGCCTGCCTTTCTGCTGCACACAACACTCTTTCACGTATCGATTACACTTTTATATCTCATCAACTCTTTCCAAAAATCACAGATTCTGACATTGAACAAATAGCAATTTCTGATCACGCCTTAATTTGGTTCTCACTCCTCATACGGCCTGCAAATAAACCCCCAATGGAGATTCCCATCTCATTTAATAGTATCCTCTAAATTTGGTGATATATTAGATGCTGCTTGGGATAATTATTCTTATGCTAATAAATCTCATGCAGATACTGACCCGTCCCTTTTTTGGCAAGCCTCCAAGGCTGTTCTACGGGGCGAGATTCTTTCTTATACTCCGGCACTCAAAAGAAAATATGCACAATCCTATTTATCAGCTCAATGAGCTCTCACAGATGCGTATCAATCTTATAAGATGAATCCATCCCTTGCTAATAAACACACTTATTTTACGCAAAAATTGCATTTTAATGAATTATTATCCTCTATGGGAGATAAATACAAATTTAAGGTTGACTATAAATTCCACAAATTTGGAAATAAAACTGGTAAGATGCTCACAAACCTCCTAAAAGGAACTGTCACCCCTATGATAGTACACCCCTTAGCAACTGCGGAGGGCACATTGACCACTGATCCTCAACAAATCTCATATAGAATGAAAGTATTTTATGAAAACCTATATTCTCCTCATTCTACCACACCCCTCCCTCCTTTCGGTATTCAATCCCTTTCTCAAACTTGGGATTTTCCAGAACTTCCACAATTTCCGGCTGAAGATTTTCCTTCTTTGATGGCTCCGATCACCTGTGAAGAAGTCCGGAAGGCAATTTCTAAGTTAAAATCCTCCAAAGCCCCTGGTCCTGACGGATTGTCAGGAGAATTTTATAAACACCTAGCTTCAAAAATAGACACACACCTGACGGCTTTCTACAATCATATTATAGATTCTAACATGATTCCCCTTCATTTTAATTCGGCCATTATCAAAGTCCTCCCAAAACAAGGTCGTGACCTCTCTAACCCCGCTTCCTATCGTCCCATTTCCCTCTTAAATTTAGATTACAAAATCCTGACAAAATTTTTAGCTGACAGATTGAAGTTCTCCCTACCGCAGGTTATCCATCCTGATCAAACAGGTTTCATTTGCGGACGCCACTCTGTTCGGAATGTTAGAAGGGTATTAGCTGCTATCCAACATTTGACTGCCCCTAGTTTTCACAACTCCCTCCCCACTGTAGTTTTATCCTTAGATGCAGAAAAGGCCTTCGGCCTCGTAACATGGCCTCATTTATTTTTGACCTTAGAGAAATTCGGTTACCCTTCTTCATTTATTTCTTTATTGAAAACCTTATATACTTCCCCGAAATCCCAAGTCCTATGTAACGGTTACTTCTCTACTCCATTTACCATATATAAAGGCACACGTCAAGGGTGTCCACTCTCTCCCTTGTTGTTCGCGCTAGCAATTGAACCCCTTGTGGTTTCTATTCGTAATTCTCCATTTGTTGACGGTATTCGAATTGGCGATGTTGTTCTGAAGACTGCACTGTTCGCGGATGACATGTTATTATTCCTCTCCCGACCTGATATTTCGATCCCCAATGTAATGTCTCTTATCCATTCATTTGGGAGTGTTGCGGGCTTCAGGATTAACATTGCTAAGTCTGAATTACTCACTATACCTAGTCCTCATTCAACCCAGCCCTCTCTTTCCTCGATACAATTCCATTTCACTAAGGTTGACAGTATCAAATATTTAGGTATTAATATTCCCTCTGACCTTTCTTCTTTGTACAAATTACATTTTTCCCCAATTCTTGCAAAAATCTCGACCTTATATGATGCATGGATGAACCTTCCCCTCTCTCTTCTTGGCCGTTTAGCTATTGTTAAGAGTATTATCTTTCCAAAGATTTTCTATGCCCTTCAAATGCTTCCAATTGGACTCTCCAAATCAGATTTTTCCAAATTTGATAGTCTCACTTCATGTTTTTTATGGAACCAAAAATGCCCTAGAATCGCCCTGGATAAACTTCAGTCTCCTCGCTCCAAAGGAGGACTGAACGCCCCTAATCTCCATAGATATTTTCTTTCTGTACAATTTCAAGTTATTACTGACTGGATGCTAAATTCTTCCATTTACACTGATCTTGCATTGGACTGTGCCATCTTCTTTCCATTCGCTCCTAGTGCCCTGCTCCACTCTAAACAAGGTGACATTCCACCTATCGTTTTAAAGAACGTTCTGTTTCGTGATGTTTATTTAGCATGGAAATCAATTAACAAAAAATTATTCAGAAATCACCTCTCATCTTCTTACGTCCCTTTGTGGGGAAATCCTTCATTCCCACCTTCATTAACATTAACAAATGCTGACTATTTGAACTGGAAACAGAAAGGTCTGTCTTTAGCTTCACAAATTTTTCTTACTCCGAACTGAAACTTACGTATCAGTTATCTGACCGGACCTTTTTTATGTATTTACAATCTAGACACTATGCACTATCCCTGACTCCTTCTACTTGCTATACCCTTTCTACAGATCCTCTAAATAGTTTATTTAATGCTCTAAAATCTATGCCATACCACACTAAATTGCTTTATTCTCTTCTTTCATCTGCCTCTACTTCTACGGCTTGGTCAAAACTTTTAAAAGCATGGCATTCTGACATAGCAACTGTACAAATTTCCGCCGACATTACTAGCCATTTTGAAACGACGCTGAAGCATTTGAAATCCTCATATTTACAGGAGGTACATTTAAAAACAACACATAGAGCTTATGTTTCCCCGTCTCAGAGAGCTCACATGTTTCCTGAAAATGATAGCTCTTGTCTGAAATGTCGAGTTTCTAGAGCAGATTTTTTCCATTGCATGTGGAGTTGTGGGAAAATCAAACGTTTTTGGTGTAAATTACTCAATTACATAAATTCTTTGTTCAATCTCCACCTTCTCCCAAATCCTTCTGCTTGTCTCTTAGCTGATTTTAGGGGTTGGGCCCTAGGCACCCACAAATCAACCATTCTGCCTTTATTAACGATTATAGTTACAGTGGCCAAGAAAATTATCCTAGTTCATTGGATATCTATGACCACTCCATCCATATTAGAAGTTAGACAAAAATTACTCCAATTAATGTACTTTGATAGGAGAGATACATTTCCAGACTTAAATAAAAACATAGAGAAATTTCATTTGAAATGGGGACCTTTTATTTCTTCCTTGGATCCTTCCACACAAACTACCATTATGGGAATTTTTGAAAACACAGAATGACAACTTTTGCGTAACCTTACTTAGGCATATTCACGCAAACAATTTTCCTAGCCCCATGACAGGTATTATTAAACTTCATAAAGTGTTCTGTTTCAGTCTGGTTTTAAGACAAACTGAGAGCTTCTTAAGTTTTATTTATTTGGTACCACGAATATCTACTTCCCCTCCCCCCCTTCAAACCCCTCCCATACCCTTTCATGTAGGTTTATTCTGTTTTTATTTAATTTGTTTTTTGTGATTCTTTGGTGAGAATTGCGATGTCGGCTTCTCCAACTAAGTTTAGTTAGTTATAGCTTTTCACACGGATATCTGCTTTTATTATACAAGAGTTGTTATATATTTACTGGCTCTCCTACGGATATTAACCACAACCTGGATAATTCTCCCTTTTAAGCTGAGGCTGGTTCTGATATATATTGCTAAATTTATTTATTTATTTTCTCTTTCTTTCCTTTGTCCTAGATTCCCTGATATGGGAATTATACTTCTTCCCTAACATAACCTCTAAATTGTTATTCTTATTTTTCTGTAATGCCGTCATCGTTATATTCATTGTAAATGTATACGCTGTCGTGATGATTATCTTAAATAATAATAAAGAAATTGTTGTCTAAAAAAAAAAGGCACCCAACATTAGCAGAGCTGCCAGCTGACTCAAGCCAGGTGTCATGTGTATAAAGACATTATTATTGTGCGCATATGTGTAAGGGGCATTATGTGTGTCATTATGTGTATAAGGGCATTAATAATGTGCAGCATATGTATAAGGGCATTAATAAAGGTTGGCATAATGTGTAAAGCACATTATGTTTATAAGGTCATTAATAATATGTGCCATATGTGTAAAGGGCATTACTGTGTGGTATTATGTGTATAAATGCATTACTAAAGTGTGGCTGTCACGATCCAGGTAATTCATCACCATTTCTTATCTTCCAAGTGTCTCCTGAGACTGGCCCAGTGCTCCAAGCCTGGATTCCACCTGCGCTGTCTGTGTGCAGCACGCTGTATAACATGGCCTCAGTCTCTCACATGATAAAGTTCAAACAGACATTTCCTCCTGATTCAAACATTGGTTGCTATGGGCAACATCCCATCTTAAATAGAACTCCCATCTTAGTAAATTGACCCCGTAACGTCAAATATAAGTAATGAAAATAACAGAGTTTAGCTAAACAGCTATAATGTCCCTTACGGCTTAATTGTTTGTAGTGCTTACTTCTGGTAGTACTGTAATCTACAGTATTAGCCAGTTTGTATTTTGGTAATTAATTGTATTTTTTAATACTGTATTTTGTTTATCCAGTTTTATCAAGCCTCTCTGGTCCTAGATTTACTTGCAACAAGTTGCAATGCCTGCATAAAAGGCTTTTTGCCAAGCAGGTATTTTTCTTTTGTCATGTTACAGGGCAGGGACCTGAGTGACAAGGGCCCATCGCAACAGGGAGGTAGGGGGGCAAGGGTCATCAGAGTCAATAATACAGTTTTATCATTATGTATATACTGTATGTACTAGTCAGTGGTGCAAGTAGAAAAAATGTCTTACGAGTACTGTGTGCGCGCGAAAAAAGGGGTGTGGCCAAATGTCACATGGGGCGTAGCCAATGAAAATGGGGGCGTGATACACATATGGGGGGAGGGGCAGATACACGTATGACCCCAATAGTGCCAGACACACGTTGCCCCACAGTGCCAGATATACATTGCCCCACAGTGACAGATATACATTGCCCCACAGTGCCAGATACACATTGCCTCACTGTGCCAGATACACAAATGTCCCCAGAGTGCCAGGTACACAAATGTCCCCAGAGTGCCAGGTACACAAATGTCCCAAGAGTGCCAGATACACATTGCCCCACAGTGCCAGATACACATTGCCCCACAGTGCCAGATACAGAAATGCCCCCAGAGTGCCAGATATACATTGCCTCACAGTGTCAGATACACATTGCCCCACAGTGCCAGATACACAAATGCCCCCACTGTGTCAGATATACATTGCCCCCCAGTGCCAGATACAGAAATGCCCCTACAGTGCCAGATATGCCCCCAGTGCCAGATACAGAAATGCCCCCAGTGCCAGATACATAAGTATGCCCCCAGTGCCAGATATGCCCCCAGTGCCAGATACACAAGTATGCCCCCATTGCTAGATATGCCCTCAGTGTCAGATATGCCCCAGTGCCAGATACAAATGTCTCCGCAGTGCCAGATATGGCCACAGTGCCAGATACACATGTCCCCCCAGTGCCAGATACACATGTCCTCCCAGTGCCAGATATGCCCCCAGTGCCAGATACACAAGTCCCCCCCAGTGCCAGATATCCCCCAGTGCCAGGTATAAATACCCCCCCAGTGCCATATATTCCCCAGTGCCAGGTATACATGCCCCCCAGTGCCAGATATCCCCCAGTGCCAGGTATATATGCCCCCCTGTGCCAGATATGCCCCCAGTGCCAGATATCCCCCAGAGCCAGGTATACATGCCCCCCCAGTGCCAGGTATACATGCCCCCCCCAGTGCCAGATATCCCCCAGTGCCAGGTATACATGCCCCTCCCAGTGCCAGATATCCCCCAGTGCCAGGTATAACATGCCCCCCCAGTGCCAGATATCCCCCAGTGCCAGGTATAACATGCCCCCCCAGTGCCAGATATCCCCCAGTGCCAGGTATACATGCCCCCCCAGTGCCAGATATCCCCCAGTGCCAGGTATACATGCCCCCCCAGTGCCAGATATCCCCCAGTGCCAGGTATAACATGCCCCCCCTAGTGCCAGATATCCCCCAGTGCCAGGTATAACATGCCCCCCCAGTGCCAGATATCCCCCAGTGTCAGGTATACATGTGTCCCCCCCCCTCCTCCCCTGCTCGCCGCTGCCGTCTGTCTGTGTGAGGGGAGGAGAGCTCACCCTGCGCCTCTCCTTCCCCTCAGTCTCCGGCGAGTGTCTCAGTTTAATTCAGCGCCGATCCGTGAGCCAATCAGAGCTTGCGGTGCTAATTGGCTCACGGATCGGCGCTGAATTAAACTGAGACACCCGCCGGAGACTGAGGGGAAGGAGAGGCGTAGGCTGCGCTCTCCTCCCCTCACATCAGCGGCGGGGAGCAGCAGAGGGAGGGAGGGAAGAGAAGCGGCAGCCCGTCGGTGTGGGTACGGCGTACCCACGGCTAAATTCTTACGGGTAAGCTGTACCCACCCGTACCCACACACTTGCACCACTGGTACTAGTATGTATGTGTACACTACTTTTCTACCTATTCTATCAATGTGCGATATCGTTCAGTGACATCATCCCCCTCACTCCCGAGCATCCAGCTCAAAGATATTGTTAACATGTTTAATTAATCTCACAAGCAAAGTGAATCTATTTGTTATACCCCTTTTGCACTGACAATAAAATCCTAGGTTATTGCACGTGAACCTGATAGATGCTAATCCTCTCACAGCGGTTGTTATAGATAGAGACCAGTTTTCCCACAAAAACTGATTTTTTCAGGAGGGTATCTATACTTGCTATCTATTATTAATTTATGCTGCTAGCTGGGCAATTATCTTGCGATTAGAATGTACTTTAGATACATGTTACCTATAATAATATGAATACAATTGTATCTATACAAGAATTCAAACAACAACCACGGTTATAAATCTGTTGCATATTTAAGCTACCAATTGCTGTGTAAACCTTGGGACATAGCAACATGTTTTGTATCAGTTTAGCTTTGTATCAGTTTAGTTCAACCCATAACTGTACCAGTTCAGCTACTACTTGTATCACTATAACCCTGGGATATAGCAACATATTTGTATCAGTTCAGTTATCCTCAGCTAAACAGCAATATCACTACTAGTGCACTTATTTTAGGAACAATACCCATGCAGGGAACCGTAGGCAATAGATTACTCAAGGAGATCAGAATATATGGAAAAATCTCTAAAATGTATTTTCATTGGGCAATTAATATTGCCACATCATTTATTAATTATTAAATTCTCTTATATTTAATATATTTTTGCTACATTCACATATTTCTCACCATCATTCTATACACAATGAAGACTAGTAATGGTCTAAATGTGTCAAATTTATGAGATAATATTTGTATGTAAATAATGTATTTATTATTTATTTCTCTTACTTCCTAGAGGATGCTGGGGACTCCAAAAGGACCATGGGGTATAGACGGATCCGCGGGAGCTTGGGCACACTATAAAGACTTAAACTGGGTGTGAACTGGTTCCTCCCTCTATGCCCCTCCTCCAGACCTCAGTTAGACTTTGTGCCCAGGAGTGAATGGACACACACTAGAGGAGCTCTACTGAGTTTCTCTAAAAGACTTTATGTTAGGTTTTTTATTTTCAGGTAGACCTGCTGGCTACAGGCTTCCTGCAGCGTGGGAGTGAGGGGAGAGAAGCAGGACCTACTTCTTCTTAGTTTAAGGGCTCTGCTTCTCAGGCTACTGGACACCATTAGCTCCAGAGGGTTCGATCACTTGGTTCGCCTAGCTGCTTGTTCCCGGAGCCGCTCCATCAACCCCCTCACAGAAGCCAGAAGAAAGAAGCCGGGTGAGTATGTGAAGAACAGAAGACTTCAGTGACGGCAGAAGACTTCAGTAATGGAGGTACAGCGCAGCGGTCGCGCTGTGCTCCATGCTCCCACACACCAACGACACTCTCAGGGTGCAGGGCGCTGGGGGGGGGGAGCACCCCGGGCAGCAGGTTATTGATTTCTTAAAAAGGCTGGCATTGAAAGCATTTTCGGTCTCATACCCCCGCCAGCATGTTACAGTGCGCTGCGCGCCATTGATGCCGCGCCGCCGGCTTACACGGGTGCAGGGTGCTGGGGGGGGAGCGCTCTGGGCAGCAAGTTACGGTTCTTTTTAAAGGGGTGACATGTAAAACTTTTGCGGTGCCGGGGCACCATGTCCCAGACCCCCACCAGCATATTATAGCGCGCTGTGCGCCATTTCTCCCACGCCGCCAGCTTCCAGGGGTGCAGGGCGGGGGCGCCCTTTGCAGCAATATATACAGTTTAAGAGAGGCTGAGTATTATACAGTAGGTAGACACTGTATAAGAACCCCCGCTGACATAAAGAACATTATTTCTGACGGGCTTAAGTGTGCCGGGAAGGGGCGGAGCTTAGCCCCCACAACTGATTCAGCGCCATTTTACTCCATGTCCCCGCCAAGGCTATGTATACAGCACAAACGAGGGGGGGCACAATGTTTAGTGCTATATGGAGAAGAATATAGCACTATTTTCCATAAAGGGCGTATAATCATTGTTGTGGTGCATATATATCTGAGTTTTCCTGTCAGATAATCAACTATAGTTTTTAGTCAACATATGTCGACATGTGTGAGGGCTCTGTCACAAGCAGCTATGGGGAGCACTGTCGGCATCGCCGACACCTGTTGGTACTTGATTCAGAAGATGCAGTGTCAGCAGGTCGGTAGTTGTATACTTGTAAATAGTAAACACGAGATGGAAGACACAGTCGTATGTGGGTGCCCTGATGGCATCAACTGTAATTACTGGGTAAAAATTAACATAACGGCCTTATACCTGTATATGTATTTATAGGTATATGTGGGGGGAGTGTTATTGAATTTATATATGTATACTTCCCTCAGATCCCTCGGGGTTTCGAGAAGGTTATTTTTTGCCTGCTTACTATTCCCTGCTGTCGACGACTACTACATTTTCTGTCGACCTTAACTTCCTGGTAGATCCACTATTGGGGCATGTCAGTACATGGTCATACACATTCAGAACACATTACTGTCACTAGGGACCTGGCGGGTCTGGACATCCCACTTATGTATATGTTTTATTTATATATATATATATATATATATATATATACAGATACGATATGTGTGTTATATTGTGTATTACATTATGTGTATTCATGAATGCTGAAGTAATAGTATTTCTTCTCATGTGCCGGTCGCTCTGTTGATTAAGCTCCAGATCGGCAGTGACGAGTTGGTCTTTGATCCTCTCAAGGGGTCCGAATGTTTATTCTCTTCCCGACGCGGAGAGCATACTGTGGCAGTCAACTCCTGGTCGATGCGGAGCCCAGTCGCAAGGGATCTTACACAGGAAGCTAAGTGATATTTTATTTTTATACTTTGGACTTATTTGCATTGCATGCATATGGAGGAGTGTTATATTCGGATAGGTATCCGATAGAATTACCCTACAGAGAATGGGTAAGGCTGTTTATGTTAATTCTACTTTATGACATTACAGCAGGCTGCCGCGTGGCGGCAGGAGGTGTGGCTGGTGAAATGCTGAGGATGTCTCCAAGAGATACTGGAGGTACGGTATACAGCTGTTTGGGAATGCCTCAGTTCAGTCAATCTCGGCGGATGCTACTGGTAAGTCTGGCTTCGTGAGTTAGACTCCTTCACATCAGTTAGTGACGCATTCTTTTGTGGGATGCAGTCGTTTTATCCGGTTCGGTACCGTTCTCTTTATGTTTCCTTTTCTATGCAGACAGTGGAAGGTGAAAAGGTAAGTGTTCTGCAGCCTTGTTAGGTTTGCAGAAGCGGATGTAGGTTTATGTTCTACCACGTCCACCACTGGTCGCTGAGTCTATATGGCAGGACCCCGCACCGGTGAGGACTCAGTTACTACTTTCAGTTAGTCCGGGAATAGACTAGAACAGGTGGTTACTTATAGAATCCAAAGGGGGACATTCTGGAGTTACAGATGTTCCCATCACTGATTTTCTAATGGATATTGCCGTTTCCCCTCTGGAAGGGGAGGTAGTACGCGACGCCATACCAGAGGTGCGCCAGGTTCAGGGCCTTGTCCTCCTGTCCCGAATAAAAAAAAAAAGGTTTACATGCGTGTTCTGCGCATTCAGATTACCTGGAGGGATAGCCAGGTTTGTCTTTGCCATTTCACTGGAGTGATGGTAGTATGATGGTTTTCTTTCAATAGTAAGTGTACTTAGATGTTTGCCTGATTGAGGCGAGGTCAGGACCAAGTGGAGCAAATCGTTGTTTCTCTCTGACTGTTCTTCAACACAGGAAAGGGCTGTTGTTCCCAACGATGCAGATGTCGGAGGTGGTATCAGGGTAGATACTGAGCGGTTAAGGTTCTGTGTTTCCTGTGGAAAGAGGTCTGAGAATCCTGAGTTGGATCTGTTTTGCAGTGCCACTCCATCAATATGTTCCGTTGATGAAGAAGTTGGGTGCGGCCTAAGAGGCTTTTTCGGTGAGCAGGTCGAATGCCAGAGTGATTTTCACGGGACCTGTTGGGAATGTGGTCCGGATCTCACCGACACATGCACCGGAATATAATTCTAATGACCAGGTTATCACTTCTGCGGTGTCTGCTCAGTTCTCACCTCCTAGAGGGATGAAGGTTCGGGATCCAGGATTAGATCCTGGTGTCCATGTATGCAGATCTCCGAGGCTGGGGAGCAGTACTTGCATGGGAAGTATTTCCAGAAGAAAAGGTCAAGCTGAGAAGCTGGTCTACAATAAGCTTTCTTGAATTAAGAGCTGTTTTTAACGAACATATTGTTCGTGATCTGCCGTGTTTATTCTGTCGGACATCTTGACAGCAGTGGCGTAACTAAGTCGCTAGGACGGTACAAGGAGCAAAGCGGCAATGGTGGAAGCTGAAATAGTTTTCCGCTGGGTGAAAAGACTGGTAAACGTTATATTAGCAGTCTTCGTTCTGGACGTAGACGACGGAGAAATAGATTTCCTCTGCAGACGTGCTCTTCATACGGGAGAAATACTGTCGTCATCGAGAAGTTTCACAGAAGTAACAAGTCTTTGAGGAGGGCCTCAATTGGGCATGTTGGTGTCTCGCCTCAACGAGAGACCTCAGGAATATGGTTCCAGGTTAAGGGACACTCAAGCTATAGCAGTGGATGCCCTCGTGACACCTTGGGTGTTTTCAGTCGGTCTATGTGTCCCCTCCGCTTTCACTCTGCTGAAGGTGATAAACGTAAGAGGAACAGTGGTTCCGGCGATACTCATTGTTCCGGTCTAGCCAAGGAGGACTTGGTATCCAGTTCTTCAAGATGTATTCATAGAAGATCCCTGGCCTCTTCCTCTATGGGAGGAACTGTTACAACAAAATTGGGGCGTGTATCCGGATTTACCGCGGCTGCGTTTGACGGCGTGGCGGTTGAACGCCATATCCTAGTCCGAATAGGTATTCCCAGTGAGGTCAATTCAGGCTAGAAAAGTAGTATCGGCGAAGCCTTACCATCGTATTTGGCGTAAACATGTGTCTTGGTGGGAATCTAAGAAGGTTCCTACGGACGACTTTCAGCTGAGTCGGTCTTCTCCATTCTTTGCAAGCAGGTGTGGATGCAGGCCTAGAGTTAGGCTCCATTTCAGGGCAGTTTTGGCCTTATAAACTTTCGTTAAAAAAAAAAAAAAAGAATTGGCCACCTTTCCGGAAGTTCAGACTTTAGTGAAAGGAGTACTGCACATCCAACCTCCATTTGTGCCCCATTGGCACAGTGGGATCTTGACGTGGTATTGCGTTTCTTGTGTCTCACTGATTGAAACCTTTATTAAAGGTTGTGTTAAAATTTCTCTCTTGGAGAGTGGTCATGCTTTTGCCTTTTGGGCGTCCGCAAGGCGGCTCACAAGAGTCCCTGTTTGATCTTCCAAGTGGATAGGATTGAGAACTCGGATAGTAGTTCTGCCGCAAAGGGTTCGGGGGTTTATCAAGAACCTACCTATTTTGATGCTTGTGGTTGCTTCAGCATTGGCTGGTTCAAAGTCGTTCGATGTAGTGAGAGCTTTGAAGATTTATGTCGCCAATTGGACTCAGTTTGGGGTAACAGAGGCTCTGTTTGTCCGGTATGCTCCCAGCGTGCTTGGGGCGCCTGCCTCTCTGCAGTCTGTTACACGCTGGATCTGTGATACGTTTCAGCGTGCTAGTTCTATGGCTGGATTGCCGTGACCGAAGTCGGGGGAGACCCATTCTACTAGGTAGATGGGCTCTTCTTGGGCGTATGCCCGAGGTGTCTCGGCGGGTTAACTTTGCCGAACAGCTACAAGTTTGATACCCTGGGTGATGGGGACCTCATGTTTGCTCAATCGGTGCTGTAGAGTCGTCCACACTCTCTAGCCCGTTCTAGAGCTTTGGTATAGAACCCATGGTCCTTTTGGAGTCCCCAGCATCCTCTAGGATGTAAGAGAAAATAGGATTTTAGTACCTACCGGTAAATCCTTTTCTCCTAGTCCATAGAGGATGCTGGGTGCCCGTCCCAGTGCGTACTGTGTCTGCAGTTATTGATTTTGGTTGCACTTTGTGGTGTTTCTTCTCTGTCAGGCTAGTGCTGACGTTGTTCATGCCATGGCATGTGGTTTCTTATTATTGGTTGGGTTGACAAACAGGTTGTGTTACATATACTCACAGCATATAGCTGTATGTTTTTCTTACCGTGGGCTGGTATTCTGTTGAAGGCCATGTCTGGCGGTATGTTTGTGGTGTGAGCTGGTATAACACTCACTGTGTTTAAATTATACATTATTTCCTCGAAATGTCCGTCTTTCCTGGGCACAGTTTTCTAACTGAGGTCTGGGGGAGGGGCATAGAGGGAGGAGCCAGTTCACACCCAGTTTAAGTCTTTATAGTGTGTCCAAGCTCCTGTGGATCCGTCTATACCCCATGATCCTTTTGGATTCCCCAGCATCCTCTATGGACTAGGAGAAAAGGATTTACCGGTAGGTACTAAAATCCTTTTTTTTTCATATACCTTCAGGCAATCAGATTACTGTTCTAAAAATAATTTCTTAAGAATATATGAATAAAAGTTAAGTTTTAATTACTTAATTTGAACATTTAATAAAATAGTGCGCCACACACTAAAGGTGTCATTCCGAGTTGTTCGCTAGCAGATTTCGGTCGCTGTGCAGCGATCAGGCAAAAAATCGGCACTTCTACGCATGCGTATGTGGCGCAATGTGCACGCGCATCGTACTATTACAACGAACGATGTAGTTTCACACAAGGTGTAGCAAAGCTTTTCAGTCGCACTGCTGGCCGCAGAGTGATTGACAGGAAGAGGGAGTTTCTGGGTGTCAACTGACTGTTTTCAGGGAGTGTTCGAAAAAAAATGCAGGTGTGCCAGGAAAAACGCAGGCGTGGTTGGACGAACGCAGGGCGTGTTAGTGACATCAAAACAGGAACTAAATAGTCTGAAGTGATCGCAAGAGCTGAGTAGGTCGGGAGCTACTCTGAAACTGTACAAAATAATTTTGTAGCCGCACTGCGATCCTTTCGTTCGCACTTCTGCTAAGCTAACATACACTCCCAGTGGGAGGTGGCATAGCGTTTGTACAGCTGCTAAAAACTGCTAGCAAATGAACAACTCGGAATGACCCCCTAAGTCTCTTTGGGTGTAAAACCCACTAGTGGTTTTCACCAATCCCCCCTACATATTACATAAAACTTTGGGGCAGTAGATGAAGAGCAGCTTTCTGTCAAAGTGACAGGTACCACGCCCCCTTTATTATTAAATTATAGTGTTTGATATCGCTTTTATATAAAATTTAATATAAAATTTATAGAGTTCGATATTAAACTGTATTAAAAGATAATGGCTTTGAAAAGAGTGTCACGTAACACCAGTCGCAGAATGTCACGCAACACAGCGCGTCAAATCAAGCAGATGAAAGATGCATATTACACAGTGTTAAAACCAGGTAGTTTTAGCGGCATTGATAAATATTATGGGTCGGTTAAAAATAAATTTAAAAGATCCGATGTAAGAAAGTGGTTACAAGAACAAGACGCATACACGTTGCACAAACCGGCAAGAAAAAACTATAAAAGGAACATGATTTGTGTATCGGGTGTAAATCAACAGTGGCAATGCGATTTGGTTTCGCTGATAGATCTGTCAAAATACAACGATGGTATTAAATACATATTAACAGTCATCGATATATTCAGTAAGAGGGCAGGGGCTGAAAGTCAGACCGCTAAGAACGCCGCAACAGTCGCTAATGCTTTTGAAAAAATATTCCAGCGGGGTGCTGTGCCGATGAAGCTACAAACCGATAACGGTAAAGAGTTTCTAAACAGAAATTTAAAAAAGGTGTTAGAAAAATATGTTATAAATCATTTCACGACCAATAACGATGTGAAAGCGGCTGTTATAGAGCGCTTCAATAGGACTTTAAAAACATGAATGTGGCGCTATTTCACGGCAAAGAATATTTACAGATATATAGATGTTTTACAAGACTTCATACACAGCTATAATAACACATACCATAGAATGATTAAGTGCGCACCAAACAATGTGAATGACTCTAACGCATTAAGTGTCTTCAAAACGACCTACGGTGATTACTTTAGAAGTAAGAAAGCCCCCGTTTGTTTAGGAATCGGTGACCACGTCCGTATTTCTAAATATAAGGACATATTTCAGAAAGGCTACGAACAGAGTTTTTCTGAGGAGATATTTGTTGTACATAGTGTGAACACTAATGGGCTTAAGCCGCTTTATAAGTTGACAGATCTGTACGGTGAAGTTATAACAGGTAGTTTTTACCCCGAAGAGCTACAAAGCATACCAAAAAACTATAACAGGGTTTACAAAGTGGAAAAGATTTTAAAAAATAAGACGGTCAGAGGCCGAAAATATGCGTTAGTCAAATGGCGCGGGTACCCCGCAAAATTTAACAGTTGGGTCGCGGCATCGGTGATAAAAGACATATAAAACTCATCACTATCTAAACAAGATGAGCGATGGATGATAAGTTGTTCTACATAACCTTACCCAGCAACGCCTCAGCGGTTACTTTCCCGCAAAATAAGATTTCTAACTATACGACAAATTTGGCTAAACCGATAGACTTAAATGGCGAATGGGAAGTAGCACTTACTGAGATACAATATCCGCACACGTGGAATACATTGGATTTACAAGATTGCAGTTTGCAATTATCATGGGATGGACCGGCGGATCAGCCGGTGGCGAGAGTTGCAAGTTTGTGCATTAAACTGGGTTTTTATGAAACAATCAAAGCGCTGCTGAACGTAATCAACACTGAAATTGTACAACTGAAACTGGACGTTGGATTAAGACTAACGTACGATCCGTTTGCACGTGTTGTAACATGCGACAGTAAGCTGTTGTATCAAATCCACGCCGGTTCTAAGCTGACATGGATACTGGGTTTTCAACCTAAAACTAAGCTTTCTAAACCATGCGCCGACATCAAAAGCGGCCAATATACGATGTACATGTACACAGACATTATCGAACACCAGCGGGTCGAGGATAGTTATGTATCCCTACTTCGCACTGTTGAAATGAAGGGTTATAACAATGAGGTGGTCACAATTCAATACGAGAAGCCCGATTACGTACCATTGTGCAAAACACATTTTGACACGATAGCCATAGAGATAAAGAACGAACAGGGCATTTAAGTTTGGGAAAGCGATCGTGAAGCTACACTTCAGATGCCGCAAAACTGAATTTTATAAACTAAGCAGAATGGTCGCTGTTAAAAATTATGGCGATCCGGGTCTCTACGCGCAATATTATAAATCTCAAGCCGGTAATAGATTACCAGGTTTTCACGGCAGTGCGTACATGTACGGCTGCGGTTTAGGCAGTATTTTTCGAAGTCTTTTCAGAAAAGCTGTTCCTCTTTTCCGGAGAGGTTTAGAGTTAGCTAAACCGCATATGAAGACCGCTGCACGTAATATAGCGAAAGATGTTATCGGACAAGCCACAACAGCCGTGGTGAATAAGATACACGATGCGAACCAAGCAAAACAAGACAGTTCAGGACTAATATATACAAGTAAAAGCATGTCTAAAAGAAAGTGGAAGCGTATGATAGCGCTTCCGCCTTGGGACATACCCTTTTTAAATAAAAACCTGAGACGGCGCAACTCAAAGAAGAAGAGAAAACCGAAGCCCACCGTTGGTGATATTTTTTAAACATGTCTTTCATACACCATGAGTCCGTCAAATGTGCAAAAACAGAGCTGGATCTTTTTGACGTGCCCCCGGCACAACTAGCATAGAGAAAAGTCTATACATCGAAGTTCAACCTTTAGCGGCATCCGACACAGCTCCGCTTGAATTTTATATAGCTGCCAGCGGTGAACACTACTACGATCTGAACAACACGCTGTTGTACGTGACGTGCAAGATCGTACGAACCGATAACACACCGATACCGCAAGGTGCGCGGGTCGCACTTATTAATTGCCCCATAGCGACTTTATTCAACCAAGTGGATGTAACTTTGGGCGACAGGCTCATATCATAATCCAACAATTTTTACGCATACCGCGCGTACATTGAGACTATATTGAATTACAGCTCGGATGCTTTGTCAACAAAGCACACAACAGGATTATTTTACAAAGATTCGGCTGGAGAATTTAACAACACGGCGCTGGACGGCCTGAATACGGGGTTCAAAAAACGAGCAGGCGCAACAGAGCAGAGTTGCACGGTTGAATTGCTAGGACTGCTTCACTGCGACCTTTTCTATCAACATAAACTAATTTTAAACGCCGTTGATCTGAAGATTAAACTAACCAGAAACAAAGACGCATTCTGCTTAATGTCGTCTGAAGCGGATGCCTTTAAAATACAGATCACAGCAGCGTCCCTGTTCGTGAAAAGAGTGCAGGTCTCACCGGGCGTGCGGATTGGGAACGCGCAGGCCCTGTTAAACGGTAACGCGAAATACGCGATTGACCGCGTTGGGATGAAAATCTACAGCGTACCAGCAGGCAGTAGAGTATTTAATCTAGAAAATCTATTTTTAGGTCAAGTGCCGAAAACCGTTATAGCCCGCTTTGTGGATAACGAATTGACCGCGAAGAGTACCTCAGAGGCTATATGCTATTTGCTTTTGATCTTTCACCTGAACAGGAGTGTGGAGAACACCTTTCCCTGATAAGAACAGGCAATCTACGTGCCGAATTCCGCTTTGCAGAAGCGTTGGACCGGACAGTCAATGTGATAATATACGCTCTATTTGATAACATCATCGAGATTAATCAAAGGCGCGATGTGCTGTACGATTATCTATAAATGAAATAAACTAACACTACGCTGCTGAAAAAATGAACACATTACAGATAAACTGTATTCTGTACGCTGTGCAAAGCACACGGCATATTTTTAAAGGAACGTATCTGTGCAATATGTTACTGGTCGTAAACTGGCGCAATACCCCTGCGCATTTGTAATCAATACGCATAGCAGCGGGCAGCCGGGTGGGCACTGGTTGGCCGTTTATTTTAACGAACAGCGTGAATGTTACTTTTTTTATTCTTACGGGTTAGCCCTGACAGCCCCCTATTCCCAAAAGCAGTAATACATTTTTTAAACTTGAATTCAAAAAGTATTTATCACCAAAATAAGCAGTTGCAAAATTTTAACAGCACCGTTTGCGGTCAATATTGCGTATACTTTATATTTTACATGTGTAAAAATTACAAATATGTGGATGTACTGGCCCATTTTAGTGATGACACAAAACGTAATGATTGTTTTGTTTCAAATTTTGTAAGACGGCTCCCAAGAAGTCATTGTCGGAGTCATTATGCAGATAGATATATACAGAATTGTGTAACTTGTAACCAACGTTGTGTGTGAAGCGTTTTATGTACAACGCGGCATAACTATGGCACGCTGTACATAAAACGTTTCACACACAACGTTGTGTGTGAAGCGTATTATGTACAATGCTGTATTGTTTGTGTAACTTGTAATCAACATTCTATTGGATGCGTTTTATGTACAACGTATCATATCTATGATGTTTTTCTAATAAACAACGTTGTTTATTAAACTTTATATCGCGTGATTGAACTTTCTTCCGTTTACAGCAATAGAAACAAAGAACAAAACGTTGTTTTATAAATCATAAGTATATTTTATTGATATATATATATAACACGGTAAAGACACACATTTAAAACATTACATAAAATATTATTGACATAAGTTAAACATTGTGGCGCAAAATGCCAACACAAAATACAGTGTATAAAAATAGTATAAATTAGTTATATGTTAGAGTTTCAGCCACCGTGAATCCTGAAATAGATTTACGGATCTTTTCCTAGGCAGTAAGTACCCGTGCGGCGTTGTTAACCCTGGGAGACTTAAAACATTTATTCGACTTTTGTTAAGGGTTTGTAGCGACATGGGCGATGTCACAGCGCCATCAGAGTCCTCCTGCTTCTCGGCTTTTAAGCGATCTAGGTACATTCTATTTGCCGCATTGCCTATGACGGTTGAGGGAATATTTAATTCAGACATAGCCCGCATAAATTCAGGCCAACCGTCCGGTGTATTACGGCTCGACACACCGTGGCTTTGCGTAATGCTTCTTATTAAATCTAACATGTTGGAACCTGGTACAGCGCTGCCTTTGTACATAAACTCCCCTTTACTGTTCCAGTCTGTGATGTGTTTAGAGCGTGTCATTTTACTCAATAGTATTTCACAGTTTTTTTTATATCGGGCATTAACACTGCTCAAAAGCTCATGATAAACAGCATCGGGCGCAACAGGTTGTGTCATGTTATTTGATTCATCAACAGATTTTGCAACGGGGGATAAAAGAGCTAAAGTTGACATTTCACTATCAGCCTGTTTACTCAACACCAGATATCTCTGCAACAACGTTGTATATCGCTTTGCTTTTTCATATTCTGATAAATCGTTATTCTGTAGTATTTTCACAATCTCTACATCTAGACCGTGCGTTGCTGTTTTACGTATGTCGTCGCTGTTCGGTTTGTTATGTAAACGGTCTATCTGATTCTGAGGCACCAGATACATTTTCTCAGCGTACTCCATCAGCGATTAGACAATAGTCCTGTAATTAGCGGTATACCAAAACCAAGCAGCGAACCGATAAAACCACCCGACTGTTTAACCAACCTCCTTCTTTTTTCCAATGGCACATTTCTTATTACAAAGTGGTTTTATAAGCTCTCGCTTCTTTTTAAGGTAGTTCAACTGTCGTTGAGACAGCGGTATTTTACCTTTAAGCGTGTTGAGCGCTATCTCACAAATAGCCGTGACTAAATCGTTTGAAGCGTTGGATAAAATAGCGTTTCTTTTGGTTGGGGTTGCTTTAATTAACGTTTTTAAAAGTGTCCAATTACGTCTTATCCGTCCCGACATGTTCACCATTGTTAGAATGGCAACGAATGACTAAAGGTTGTATGGTTATAGCTTTATAGAACCGCGCTTCTTAATGACAAAAGCGACAGGTGTGTCTGGTGGGAATAAGCCGCTTCGTAAACGATAATCGTCAAGAGCGTTGTTTCTTAAATCAACCAGTAAATACCCATAAGGGGCCTCTGTCGCGGATTCATAGGATTCGAGAAAAAAACGATGTTTCGATGGGTACATTTGTCTAGCCAGAATGCCCACCTGCATTTTATCCCTGGGGTTTTTGAACAGGACCATATATTTTGTGTTTAAATGTATAATCCTGCTCTTTTTACCTTGACAAAATATGTTTTGGACAATGTACAGGATACTGAGATTACGATGGTGTACATACTTTGTGAAAGCTTTAACAACCTCAGAATTATTACTAGCTGCGTCCATCAGATCATCAATCACTGTTAAATTAATCTTATCAGGGGGAAAAAGTTGATCATCGCTAAAAGACTCTAGTAAACCCTCTATAAAAAGCGTACCAGGGTAATCACGCAGAAGTTGGTCGTATATAGGCTGCCAACAGGTGTAAAACCAAACAACATTATCAGGTTCATGAGTCATATGTGTCGCAGCGTGCTGCAACAGCGTTTTCACAAAATAACTTTTACCCGTATTGGATGGTCCCGCTAAAATACAGGAGAAAGGGTGCTGAAATCTGGTGTCCATCTTAATAGCCGATCGGCAGTGTTGTGAAGTTGTCCGTAAGAGACCGTTTAGTATATACACACCTTTGCGTCTTCTGCAAAGTACGCGTCTCTATCTGCCAGCACTTTTTCACACGTACTATACCGGGATGACGGATCACAACCTTTTTCTGGTCGTCGCATTCGGGGTTTAAAGTATAATCTAAGACCAGTTCTTTCAGGCGGTCAAAGTTAACGTGCTGCGCATTATCAACATTGAGCGTTATACCTTTAACTTTTAAACGGGTCTTTCCGTTGTTTAGTCGATAGCCGTATGACTTGGGACCGGCTGAGACAAATTCTGTTATATGGGTGCCTGTGGGTAGTTCGCTAGTCAACTCACCTAAATAATCACCCAATGGTGGGCTCCAGTCACCGGGTCTACTGACAAAAATTACAGAATCTGTGTCATGATAAAGACATCTATCTTGTAATCTATCCAGTAGTTTGTACAGTTCAACACAAGCATAAGCAGTTGTAAAGATGGCTATAGTTACATTTGAAATTGCGCCCCTGGTGTAATGGTCTTTGGCATACCTCCAATTTACCATAACTGTATCATCATCAACAAAGTCCAAAGCGGACACATCATAGTACGGTAAGAACGCGTATTCAAAAAGTTTGTCGGGATTGGTCACTAGACACGTATTGGGCATGTTGCTACGTTGGCCAAATTTACCCCATAAGGAATTTAAAAACAATTTTGAAATTTGTCTTTTGGCGGGGTTGATTTCTATGTGATCGGGACGTAAAGACACGCCTTCATTTTTTTGATAGGCGTCTATATACTCTTTGCATTTCACGGAGTCTACACCATTCGGGATAACCAGAGGCCTCTTGTTTATCCCTGAGGTGCATTTTAATGTAACCTGAAAACAATTTGTCAGATCTCTCATCAAAATGCCACACCTCATAGATTTTACACACCCTGTACCCCATTTCTACAGCCAAGTTTAGTTCCACGGTGTTAGGCGCCGGGGTCCGCTTGTCTGCGCGGCCCGGCGCCTAGCAACTAGAGACGCCGTGCGCGTACAGCCGCCAGCTCCCTAGCAACGCTAGACGCCGGGCGCGCTGAGCCGCACGGACCCTAGCAACGGGGACGCCACTGGCGGACCGCGTTCCCCGTTGCTAGGCTTTAGGAATTAATATATTCACCTGCTCTCTGGCCGTGCAGCAAGGCAGCTGCACGGCATTTATTCTAATCAGCCTGTTAGCAGCTGATTGGAGGACTCCTTGTTAAATACACTCCCAGGGCTTCTCACAGACGCTAGTAATAGCTTCCTGCATGCTGCATTTGTTTGCTGAGAGTCTGTTTCCAGTCCTGCTGTATCCGGTCATTCCAGTCCTCAGAAGTCCGGTATTCGGGAGTTGTCATCTCATCCCAGGAGGTTGTTTGGTTCCCTGGAGTCCTGACTGATCACCGTTTTATATCCAGTGGTGTTCGTGAGTTGCGGCTCTGCCGTGTGTTGCGGCTCAGCCGCTTTACCTTTTATATTTTGTTTTTGGAGCATTTGCGGAGGGTTCCGCTTCCACAAGTCCTCTCTGGTACTCGACGGTGCCGGGTAGGAGAATTGGACAAGTGGATATTTTGGTTGTCCTTTTCCCTGGCGGTTTTTCCGCACA
The DNA here is from genome assembly GCF_028390025.1 of Pseudophryne corroboree. NCBI lineage: Eukaryota > Metazoa > Chordata > Amphibia > Anura > Myobatrachidae > Pseudophryne > Pseudophryne corroboree. The sequence continues at coordinate 591,145,345 of NC_086448.1, read as the reverse complement.
TATTATAGTTTTGAGTTTGCTTAGCCCCTGGCCTGGTTGTTTAGTTAGAGGGCCTCTTGTTATCACCCTGTCTCGGGTTTCCCTTTGTCTCTCATTAAGACCGGGGGGCATCGAAGTTGGGCAGACATAATCCGCTCTTCAAATGCGGCTGCCAAGGGCTCAAGAAACCATAGTCTCGCAGGGGATTTCTGACAACACGGGTGAGACAACAGAGTTAGGGCGCCAGGGGCTATTTTCCTGTCCTGCTCCCTTCCCCAGCATTCCGTTCCAGTGCTCCGGTCCTTGCCATAAGATCTCCTCTGACCGGAGTGCTGGAATCATAACACACGGTACACCATGTACCGATTAGTGCCCGTTTTTCTGAATCATGAACGCACGGCTCAGTCTGTCCAGACTCAGCACATGTGCGACATAATGGAAACATTAACTTACTGCCCATTTTAACCGGCAGAACCAGAAAAAATAGCCCACGAGGCGGGTAAACTTTAACCCTGGCAAAACCGAAATACTTTGTGACATCACCAAAATCCTTATTTAAATGATGCGCGGGTGTTGTATAGGATACGTTTTGGTTTTGTTAACAAAAGGGTACAGGATGGTAAAGTCAAAATAGTGAATTTTTTCATCACAATCTGTTTTGTGATACAGCTTTATGGCGTTCGTGCGTCCGCCATAAAGAGCATCACGTGGCTCCAATGGTTCGGGTAATTCTTTACCCTTCAGAAAATCCTGTAGATCCTCTTCAAACTCTAGCATAGACTTCCATTCACAACCCCAGATTTCACGTATCTGAAATCCACATCGTTTAAGGTAGTGCAACTTTACCTGCGTCTTTTGGTGCAATTGACCGTAGGTCGTTTTAGTCAGTTTGTTTTTATCATCGGCGTTGTAACAAGCACCACAGCCGTGATAAAAACAACCTCGGAATTCAAAAGCTGTGGGTGCGCCGTTAATCACGGCGTAACCATCCAGGCTGTATTTACCAACTTTCTTCTCGCCCCCTTGTAAAGCGTGTTTTGTACTCACACCTTCTTTGTGCTCTATGTACATTAACCACTGTATGGCAGGCGTAGAGTAACGCTTCTGAGTCTTGTGATAGTTATCACCCGGTACAAGGGCCAGTGTCTTTTCCTGTAAAAATTTACAACGGTACATGGACATGCAGACGGATGCCAACGTGACTAATTGAAAAGCCTCGATGTGACGTTTAACCGCAACCTTTTTTACCCCTTTGTTATTTGAAACTCCTGTTCTGTCATGGCTATAACAGCCGATCTGAAAGCCTCACAAGCTTTTTGTAATATTTTCACATCGTCTTTACAATATTGTATGAGCTCTTTTTGAAAGTTAAACGGCTTGTGTACACACTGTTTATACCAAGCTGTAAACTCAGATAAATCAGCAGGCATCATGTATTGTGGACCAAAATACTCTATTGACGGCATAGCCACTATGTAATTTTGGTTATCAGCTGTGTTAAAAAAATGTGGGAAATAACCTTTGGTACCGTCAAACCCCATCGCCTTTGGTAACTTGCTAAGCCGCATGGGTAAAAATTTTAAAGAGTCGATAAATCTTATCTTCAAATCTTTTACTGTGATGCACATTATGTTGCCGCCTCTAGATAATAATTCCATCTTTAATTTCTCCTTAATCAACTGGTGCAGTACAAAATACGCATCATAACGACCTGCATTATGGGCTATGAATGTGTAATGCGCAAATTTTGGTTTCATGAACGTCTATACAAAATCTTCGATACACGCAACACCCTTAAACTCCAAGTCTTTCTCCCCCGTTAATGTTAGAGCGTAACAGTAGTTTGGTATGTGCCCCCCCGTATCCTGCATACACTCAAAATCATAAAAGATGTATTTCTTTGTGGGTTCTTCTGGCTTGATGGTTTGTATATAACACAAATGGTTCGAAAACCGATCAACGGACACCTTACAGATGGGACACTTTAGGCCTCAGCAGTTATGGTCTGTTCGCAGGTAGAGACAACACCTGTCACAATATACATGTTCAAGACAGGATATTTTGTGATCAAAAGCTAAAGCTTTGTGTAGCTCTAAACATTCGTTTGATCGACAAAATACCCTACGCACCGAACACCTTAACACAGTCACACCGTCGTCAATACAATCCGGCCTGTGACAAGCCTTACAAAAGAAAAGACAATCGTGATTATTTCTATGATGGTAAGCGCTATGACAACGGCTGCAATAATATCGGGCACCAAGAAACGCTTTGATATCGAGTATCCCATAAAAGTGACAATCGTGATATAGCACAAACAGTGTGTCTTTGTAACGGCTGTCCGTACAGTAATATTTCCAATCGCCATTACTGTAATAGAGGAGCTTGATCGTAACATTTAAGTAATTTTCAAAAAATGCAACATCACTAAAGCTGACCGCTTATCAATCGGCAGATTCAAAGCTTTATGTAGTTGGATCGCTCTCTCCTGTGTTACATGGTCATTGGCATTGTTACCTTTATCCAGAAGTTTACAGACGCTAGCGGCCAAACACAGGTTATTACCGCTATTTCTGAAATCATACAAGTATCTTTTACGCTTGTCAATAATTAAACTATATGGTGAGCGGCGTAAACTTCTACCTGTCAACCGCCCGCCCAAACTGTTTCTAAAAATACTGATCACAAACCTTAAGCCTGTGGATAATAAGAATTCAGCGTTACTTTGAAGCGCGTTTGTAATCTGGTTAAAAAAACTGGCAGCGTCTAATGTATCTTGCGTCTTACGAAGCGAATAGATGGCGTTGTGTAACCCACCCCCCTCCAATCTAAGCTGAACGTGGTCGGCACGGTCCATGCCCGCAAGGATGCCATCGAGCATGGCCTGTATAGCAGTATGAACGGCTCGAATTCCCTCTACAAATGATGTAACCCTGTCAAAATTAACAAACCGATAGTGGTTGTGGTACTCAACGGCTCTGAAATTTGGTCGTTGTCATTCATAACTGTTAATCGCTTCTAAGTATACATGTTGCCGACCTTCGTCATTACCGGGTGACTCAACCCCGCGTGCCTCATTATATATGGGGCTTGCAATGCGCTCAATATTGTCAGGCTGTGATTCGTCAATCGGTAATGCTTGGGGTGGCGATTGTTCTAAATCTACATGCCTCGCGCTCTGCTCCCCGCCTACCATACGTTCCCGGGGTGGTGAATGTTCAAATTCTACAAACCCCGCCCTCTGCCCACCGCCTACCACCCTTTCCCTGTGCCGCTTGCGCTTTCTCAATCTGGTTAATGTTGTTACAGCCTGTTTCACCTTTGCATGTCAGAATAACTGTGAGATTTTGTATGTTACACAAGGTTTAATTCGTGTTTTTTTTACAGGCATTTAAATTTAAAACACGTTTCAAACCATTGCCTAACATACCTAGTCATGGTTCAGTTTCAATTATTTCTGCAAAATGATGTATGTTGGCTTTAATAAATTCAGTTGTCTTAAATGACCGATCTATTTATTTTGACATGACATTCATATACGTCTCAACAACTTCTTTAACAATGTCTTGTTTACATTTAACACCGTGGCTCACACCTTTAATGTGTTTTAAAAAATTCCCAGCTTTTACACCCATGTTCTCAACATCTTCCCGTATCTTACCCAACAACGCGTAAAATTGTATTTCAGCGTCTTGGCCTACTTGTTCTGTATTTTGACTTCCATCAACTATGTCGGGCGCTATCCCGTGCGCCGGTGCACACGCATCTGCCGATGCGTGTGCCCTGGCGTCCGTTGTAAAAATATTGGGCGTTGATGTTACCCAATCAACCGTTGTAGTATTACCAGGAATTCCTGCAACAGCTGATAACACTTCATCAGAACTATTCTGCTGTTCTTGTATCATTGACTCTACACAGGGAGTAATAAATTCTTGCGCATTTATATCATCAATATTTGATAACTCATCATTACCAGCTATGTGTCTTGTTTCTGTTTCAGAGCAATCCTGTGTATCAGAAATTGTGATTACATCGGATTGCGACAATTGCTTAACATTACTTCTTGAGTCAATATTTGATAACACACCACTACCGGCTATGTGTTGTGTTTCTGTTTCACCGCAAACCTGTGTATCAGGAATTATGATTACACCGGCATGCGACATTTGCTTAACTTTCATTCTTGAGAGGCGCGATGCCCTCTTAACCTTTACAGTCTTTGTATTACCAGCGACATCCCGGTCTGCAGTGTCAAATGATGTGTGTTTTGATGTTACATCGCCCTCGTTACTTACGCTTTATACAGTTTGTAACGCGATCCTTCTCCGTTGCAGCGTATCATTTTCGGAATACGACAATTTTCTTTTAAGATCGGTAAATGCTGAATTATGACTTCTCTCATTCATTCTTGGTCGAGCCGGGCCTGCTTTTGTTCGGGTTGATACAGCCGTGATGCATCCCCGTAACCGATGGCCTAGCATTCTCCTTTAGGCGGTTATGTACGATCGACAGCGTTGCAAATTGATGGTTCTCCGTTTCAGCGGCGGTTGTGCGTTTTGTTGTTTTCCTGCTTGTACTAGGCCTGTGAATTTGCGCAACTGTATCATGGCCTACTGGTATCGTTGGATCATATCGTCTTGCTACAGCATCATCTGTAATACATATATTATAAAATAAATATAAACACAGATGCACGTAAATCAGCATTTAAGTCACTGCATAACAATATACCATATAACAGTGTTTGATTACACACCTGCTTTATATTCGAATGTTTGAGCCCGTCCCCCTGTCGAGTGGGGAAAAAACGGTTGCTCATCAACCGCATTGCCGGTCTGTATAGCAGTGTTGTGACAATATTCAGGTTTGTTTAATATGTCCCGCAGAATACTGTCAGCCGTCGCAACATCCATTATTGTGGAATCTTTAGCCGGTGAAAAAATAAAAAATAATTATTACATACGGTATAAAATTAGAATAACATGAAAAAGAGTTGTATTATTGAGAATATAAAGTGTGTACAGGTGACAACAAATCAGCACAACGGTACAAGGTTTATTTTTAATTCTTTAGCTGGTGAAAAAATAAAAAAATAAATTATTACAGGCATTTAACCTCATTATTTTTAATTTATTTTAAAATATAAATCTTTTTAATTATTATTATTATTATTATTATTATTATTATAAGCTATTACATGTTACTCACAGGCAGGCGCCAATTCCAAAATGTTAGTGAAATCTTGAATGACGTTGTAATCTGAACCAAACGGACTTCCTCCAACATCATCGAAATTCTCTGTGTTTGCGGCATCTGTCGTTTAATTGTGAGAAATAACATTTTTAATTAGTTACTTATCAACTTTGTATCCAACCTGTTGTACGCTCATACTATTTAAACTTTTAAAAATAAGTAAAAATGAACAAATTGTAGGCCTTGGCTATAAGTTCGTACTATTTAAACTTTTAAAAATAAATAAAAACGTGTCAATGGTATTTATAGACTTAGCTTACCATGGTTCATTTGATAACTTGGTAAAACATCATCTTCAGAACCGGATGTACACATGTCGTTATCTTTGTTGGTGATGTTCTGCATTGTCTGTCGCTGCACCAATAATGAAAATGAGATATGATTAATACCAGTGTTCTTTTAAACTACGCACACATTAAATGTGGTTGCTTTAAAATATAACATTTGTATGATATGAGACAGCCTATAGCATCTGTCTTCAAATGATTTACATGAAATAATACAGCACCGTTAAATTATATATATATATATATATTTAAATGCATTTCCAAAATGCGCCGCTAGATGGCACTATTACCACATATTTAAACATCTTTCACTAAGCCACAAACAATTATGCCTAATTCACAGCCATATTTGGAAAATATGATACAGCGTGAGACATAATGATGATAATAATAATAATAATAATAATAATAATGTTCTTTTAAACTAGATTAAAATATAAATACGTTAAAATATCTTTAAAATATAATGTTTGTATAATATGAGACAGCATATAGCATCTGCACCGCCTCCCTCGCAACACAATCATTAGAGCCATAATGATAATAATAATAATAATAATAATAATAATAATTTTACCTCCTCACAACCCAAGCATTAGAGCCATAATGATGATAATAATAATAATAATAATAATAATAATAATTACAAGGCATTGCACACACCACAATCCAGTTAGAGTAATAATAATAACAACACTTACCATGATGTGCGTGTGTATAGCAATGTAACTTCAGTTGAAATTCCTTCTCAGAGCTGTGTCCCACTTCAGAGCTGTGTCCCATTCTTATAGTCATGGCTATGAGCCAAATGGCCCCCACCAACCTGTGATATGCCGTCCCACATTTCCAAGATGCAGGGGCGGGGGTTTTAAACATATACACTTTGGACGTATAATTTAAGTGTGATATTTCTTTTAAGTTACAATGAAAATATAATCTGTTAGCGGATTCTTAAACGTTGTACTCCGCACTTCAAAAATATACCAAATACTTATAATTTACCCTGCTGTATTATGTGCCATTGCAGCCTTCGTTTTTAGGCATACATGCATAATATGTCTAATATGTCGAGTCTATTGTGCAGTTGCAATGTGCAGTATGAACTCATATGTGTAATGTTTGTAATGTTTGCCACGTTTTTCCCCCTTCTTATGCCCTGTATTCTCAACATTCATGTTGCTGTTTCTATTTAAACTATTGTGCTTTTAAATAAAAAAGATATATATAATCACATAATGGCTTGTTACAACACTGTTTAAAATTAAGATGTCATTTTGAGTCAATACTATAGACCTGTAGGTGGTGCCAATGTTCTTTTGCAGAGATTAACAAATTGTGTATATTAATAATAACCAGATGCTTTTGTTACATGCTTGGCTAGTCCGTACATCTAAGGCTTTTCTTTGGACGTATAATTTATTAAGTATGATGTTTATTTTTAGTTACAATGAAAATATAATCTGTTAGCGGATTTTTAAACGTTGAACTCCGCACTTCAAAAATATACCAAATACTTATAATTTACACTGCTGTATTATGTGCCATTGCAGCTTTCGTTTTTAGGCATACATGCATAATATGTCTAATTTGTTGAGTCTATTGTACAGTTGTAATGTGCAGTATGAACTCATATGTGTAATGTTTGCCACATTTTTTCCCCCTTCCTTTGCCCTATATTCCCAAAATTCATGTTGCTGTTTCTATTTAAACTATTGTGCTTTTAAATAGAAAAGATATATATATATATATATATATATATATATATATATAAAATCACATACTGGCTTGTTACAGCACTGTTTAAAATTAAGATGTCATTTTGAGTCAATACATAGACCTGTAGGTGGTGCTATTGTTCTTTTGCAGAGATTAACACATTGTGTACATTAATAATAACCAGATGCTTTTGCATCTAAGGCTTTTGAAATTTGCGCTGTCATCATTAATCATGCATGGCCCTGGTCATTAAATTCAATATGCTTTTTAAATCAGTACCATGTGTGACGCTTCCGTGCATCTAAGAAAATGGACACGGTCATTAAAATCAATATGCTTTTTAAATAAGTACTATGTGTGACAGTATGATTTTTAAATAGTACCATATGTGACGTGGTATGAAGTTTTAGCTGCTGGAATGTGAGAACTATAACACTGTATCTAGAGAGAAAAGAGGAAGATGACCATGAGATGGTCATCTACCAAAGAGAACTTACTTTGTGGCGCACTCTTTTATTTGATTCAAATAAGAAATGATTATGGAATTAAAACTTAACTTTTAATTAATTTATTTAGAATAAGATGGTCAAATTAAAACACAAACTACATAAATCTGTCAATGTTGACCTACAGTGATCCGAAAATTCACTGTTAAAGATATAAATCGAGTATATGTGATTAGGGTTCCTATAAATTTCATAAAGTTGCTTTAGAACAAAACCACAATTCTACTTTACCAGTGAATATATCTAGAACAAAAAGTGAAGATATGGTTTGGACAATTTAAATCGGGTGATGAAGTATTCTAAAAGATCCCTCCAAATAATTTGTTAGATCTTTTATTAATTACCCGATTAGCGGCAGTAGTTAACTCAGCTAGAGTGCTTCCCCTTAGATTTGTTAAGCAGAAATGAAAAAATGTCCTCTAAGAAGGCAAGAGTGGCAGGTATCAATCAATCACAATAAGTGATAATTACCAGCACATTTTAAAGCCTTAGAGTATTAATTAAATCACTATGAGTGATAATTGTCACCACATCCTAAATCGTTTGCGTCTGTGAATGACCTTGCCTTGATCACAATCAGATTATTGCATTCCAAAGATAGCATTCCTACCAGACATGTGTAGCAATTGTTCTTAGAAGGTGCATTGTCCTTATGACTTTAAATACAGTGTGACACTTTAGGCATTGATTCTAGACGTAAATAAATCCCATTCAAACACACCAAAACATCGAAACAATTGTCTGATGGAACCCGATAATACAGTCTGTATAGATTCTTTCCCCAGTGAGCTTAGGCTGTATGAGTAGAATTAATTCTGAGCAAAAAGCCCAATTAAATAATTCACATAGCTTGAATCTAAACATATATTTCATATATTTCAGTTCCATGAATGCATGCACATCACCAATTTATAAATTAATCAAGCTGAATGAAAACTATGTATGCAAATAGAAATGTACATATTGCAGTAATCAGTAAACATGTATCACAAAGATATGTGATTTTAACATGGGGGCAGAAGGCTGTAAAATAATCTGTGTGGATATCAAATGTGAAAAGGTAAAGGTAAAAGTGTCCCAGCAATAACAGGTCAGTTCCCCTTTCTGCTGTCGTCCCATGTGCAAGTTTGCAGTGAATGGGAACGATGAGAGTTCGGGTCACACCTAATGCTGGGATAGAAGGAAGAAGTGCGAGTTGCTTCTGCTGTCCCCAAGCCGGACTCCCCTCCTCTGTTGTGCCGCCACAGTGCAGAGGCAGCAGGAGAACTGATGTGGATGAGAGAGCCGCTCTGAATTGCAAGAAAGGGGAGCGGGTATGTATCACCATAGATATGTGCACGCTAGGTGTCGAGAGCCGCTCACGTGACCAGACGCCGGGTCGGGTTTGGGGATTCCACGTTCCCGGAAACTGTGTACGTCTGGTGTGCCGATAGATGACGTACGTTTCACACAAAGCTTGTTCACATCGGTAACTATAACACTGTGTAATATGCATCTTTCAACTGCTTGTTTTGATGCGCTGCGTTGCGTGACATTCTGCGACTGGTGTTACGTGACGCTCTTTTCAAAGCCATTATCTTTTAATACAGTTTAATATCGAACTCTATAAATTTTATATTAAATTTTATATAAAAGCGATATCAGACACTATAATTTAATATTAAAGGGGGCGTGCCCCAGGAGAAAGGGGGTGGGGTACCTGTCACTGACAGAAAGCTGCTCTTTATCTACTAGGGGCGCACCTCCAACCCTCTATAATTATTAATCTGTATATAGATAAACTTGGATGAATTCTTATATTGGTTGGTTATGATCTAAATTTCTTTACCTCATTGAACAGACCTGTGAATCGTCCCCTTGGATGGGTTGTCTTTCCCACAAGTATCCTCTCCTAATGCCGCCAAGCATCTGACTAGCCTTCCTCATTGCTTTGTTACATTGCTTACCTGCCTTTAAGTCACCTGAAATAGTGAATCCTAGATCCCTTTCCTCCTCAGTAGTTTCCAGTATAGTGCCATTAATACTATATTTTGTCTTTGGATTTTTGAGACCCAAGTGCATGATTTTGCATTTTTTGGCATTAAACTTGAATTGCCAAACTCTTGACCATTTCTCTAGTTTACCTAGAGCCTCAATCATTTGTTTTACCCTTCCTGGTGTGTCTACCCTGTTGCATACCTTTGTGTCATCTGCAAAAAGGCATACTTTCCCTCTAATCCATTTGCAATGTCACCAATAAAGATATTAAAAAGCACTGGTCCAAGTACAGATCCCTGGTGTACTCCACTGGTGACATTTCCCGCCTGTGAAAGCACTCCATTTACTACAACTCTGTTTTCTATCCTGCAACCAAGATCTTATCCATTCAACAATCTTAGTATCCAATCCCAAGCTTTTGCGTTTATTTAGCAGTCTGTTATGTGGAACAGTGTCAGCAACCTTACTAAAGTCTAGATAAGTTATATCCACGGCTCCACCTTTATCCATCACTTTAGTCACACAGTCAAAAAAGTCAATAAGGTTTGTTTGACATGATCTTCCCCCAGTGAATGCATGATGTTTTGGATCCTGTAAATTGCTGGATTTGAGATAATCTACAACTCTTTATTTTAAGAGTGTTTCCTTACTACTGATGTAAGACTCACTGGTCTGTAGTTGTTTGCCTCTTCCTTGCTTCCACTTTTGTACAGTGGGACTACGTTCGCTCTTTACCAGTCTCTGGAACTACTCCTGTATCTAATGACTGGTTGAATAATTCTGATAATGGTGCTACCAGCACCTGTTTAAGTTGCTTTAGTATCCGTGGATGTATCCCATATGGCCCCATAGATTTGTCCACGTTCAACTGAGAGTTCTGTTAGGACCTTCTCCTCTGTAAATGTACTTGTTTCATTTTCCTTAATTTCCCTGCAACTCAACTGTGGCCCCTTCCCATCTCTTTCAGTAGTGAATACTGAACAAAAATAGTTATTAAGATGATCTGCTATTACATTTTCTCCCTCAACAAGACTCCTAGTCTGTCTTTAGTTTTATTATTCCACTTTTTGTTTTTCTCCTTTCGCTAATATAATTTAAAAAAGTTTTGCCTCCTTTACCCACTCACTGGGCCATTTTCTCAGCATGTACTTATATTTCCCACCTCTCCTGCACTGCTTCCAAATTCCTCCACTCTGCCAAATAATCGCTTACACATTTTCCCATCCCTACAAAATCAGCCTTCCTAAAATCTAACACCTTTGTTTTTATATGGGATGAGTCAGTCTATGTCTGCTTGATGATCCCTGGATCCCAGGTTTTCACTCACTTTTATGTCAGATATTATGTCTCCATTTGTAAGTATTAAGTCTAATATTGCGTTTTTTCACCAAGTGGTGGAGGGATGATCCCTGCAGGGAATTTAAAATTTCCCTGACTCTAGTGGAACTAGCAACAGACACCTCCAAATTTACATCAGGAAAATTAAAGTAAATCGACTGCCAATACTAAGAAAGTTACTGCTGTAAGGTTTTCTCCTAATAGTATGTACATACTTACCCTATTGATGTACCTTGAAATACATACCTCCCAACATGACCCTCTCCAGGAGGGACAGAATGCTCTGTTCCTGGACTTCCCTCTTAATTTATGATTGCCATCACCTGTGATGAAACACCTTTCTTATCCATTAAACTGTTCAAAACAGGTGCCAGCAATCTTCAATTAAGAGAAAAGTTCAAAAACAGAGCATTGTGTCCCTCCTGGAGAGGGTCATGTTGGGAGGTATGCAAATACCTGTTCTGCTACTGCTATTCTGGTTCAAAGTAGCTGTTCACAAATATCTAGAAAACACCAATAGCTATAACAGTATGTACTGTCAGCTTGTACAGTGTAAGATCAGTTATAGTTAACCAGCTAACCATATCAAGATTAGAAGTAAACTGTAACTGCAGTGGAAGTTTGGTGTTTAAAACATAATTGTACAGTATGCTGTGGATCTATCTTAAGGCCCAGGGCCCAGGCCCCCAGGGGTATGTGTAATAATATATATATATATATATATATATATATATAATAAGCTTTTATGAAGCAACTTATATACTACACTATTTTGTATAATTTGTTTTTGTATCTATAGATAGAGGCTTGTTTATCAAAGTGGGTGAAAAACAGTCACTTGCTTTTAATGCACCTGTTATTAGTCCTCCATTCCTACTAATTATGAAATGCTTTAAATGACTCACACATGATTACGTTGTAATTATGTAACAATACACAAGGGAATTCAATGGAGCTGAAACAATTCCCCTATTTGTCCACCTGCAGAAAACACTTAACAGTTTAATGTCACCTTTATTGTAGCACACACACAAAAAAAAAAAAAAAAATACAAACAAACAGCAAAATTCAATTTGGCTCTTCAAAACAGTTGTTACTCATTATTTCCTATGGGTCTATTATGTTCAATCAGTCTATTGCACAGGTTCTCAAACTCAGTCCTCAGGACCCCACACAGTGCATGTTTTGCAGGTCTCCTCACAGAATCACAAGTGAAATAATTAGCTCCACCTGCGGACCTTTTAAAATGTGTCAGTAAGTAATTAATACACCTGTGCACTTGCTGGGTTACCTGCAAAACATGCACTGTGTGGGGTCCTGAGTACCGAGTTTGAGAACCACTGGTCTATTGAATTTTTTTAGCTTAGTAATTTTAAGATTTGTTTAGGTTTTGTTGTTATATTTAAAGGCTTCTCTACTTAAAGCTAAAAATTGCTTATGCCTATCTGTAAAATGGTGGTAAATTGTGCTGGATTTTTTTTCTTTTAACATCTAATTATATGTTAATGATCTTATTTGCAGTAAGTAGGAAAATATTTTTTGTTATCTCATGATGAAACACAATAATACACATATATGTTTGGGTTTATTTGTGACTGTCTAGTATAGCTCTAATATGATTTGTCAATTTCTTTTATAAATAACACAATAAGGAGCTCACATGGATATTGTATACGTTTATAATCGATATATAGTTATGGTTGTTAAGCAAAGAGGCCATGGTGCAATTCTCACAGTATAAATAATTAACCACTTGAAGTGGTTAAGCAATCAGTGGGGAAAATGTTCCCTCATATTCAACAGCTGTGTATTGCAAAGCCATATTGTTGCTGACAAATCAGTTATCGAATACATAATAGTCACTTGTGCAGTATAAATTGATTCCAACCTTATATGTTATTACAGTCCAATTTACAACAGATCCTGTGTGCTGAGACTGCCCCTGAGCATATGTAGTTTGGGGACTAGCGGCTGCTTCAGTGCATTCTGCACATGCCTAGAAACAGAAAGCCAGAACACCAGTTAATTAACCCACTTCAAGTGAGTTGATTAATTATTTATGCTTACAGAATTACACCACAGGTCTCATTGTGGTAGAGTTTCTATTCCTAATTACATATAATTATTAACCTATATATTATCCACGTAATTCTGGAGCTCCCTATTTACAGTGTTATTTATAATTTATTGTATGTGAGGCTAGGATACCCCATATTGTTAGTCGCTGCTAAAGATATCCTGCTTCCTATAACTACTGAGTGCTGTTCCAATATGTTATAGTATTGTTTATTTCTGCACTTGTTACACTGTAAACATGCCTTCTTCATGGTATAAGACTTTGCTTTAAACGTCCATGTGAACAACCTAAGCAATCCTCTAGGGCAGGCATGTCCAAACTGCGGCCCTCCAGCTGTTGTGAAACTACATATCCCAGCATGCCCTGACACAGTATTGCTGTCAGAGAACGCTAAAGCTGTGTCAGGGCATACTGGGATGTGTAGTTTCTCAACAGCTGGAGGGCCGCACTTTGGACATGCCTACTCTAGGGGATCAATTATCTATTTGTAACGTGTCTACACTGTAGAATTCTGCAGCTATATAAGTATACACATATTCTTTAGAATCTTGAATTGATGTTAATTTGCTACTGCTATTTCTTCATATGTATAATGATCTTTAAAATGAGTCAAGCAGTAATTAAAGGTTTCTATTTTGTGCATACTATTTTAATATTCACTCAGTTGTGGACTAATTAAGTAATAATCTCTGATTGGTTACTTGGGGCTTTATAATAATACTGTAAATATTGATGTAATCTGCACTGGATAATAACATTAACGTAATTGCTGATACATTCCCAGGATGAATGAAATTCAGTGAATTAATAATCAAATCGTTTTCCTTTCAACTGGTAGGTGCTCTGTAGAATAGATTTTAGATGCAATATGCAAACAAGAAAGAACTGTATTAATTACAGGAAGCTCTATAAGACAAAATTTGTGCTAAATTAGCAAATGTCCACATAGGCTTTGGGACTGGATTGTTACTCAGTGGCTTATTACAAACTTTTGCTTGAATATTAATTCTTCAGTTGGCTCAGGTTTAATAACATCTTATGTGGGAACAAATTGTAGCTAGACTCTACCAATGCTAGAATAATTATATTTCTTAAACCCAATAAAGACCATATAATTTGTTCTAATAATAGACTTGTGATGTACTAATTAGGTCTACAAAAACAATGTCAACATTCATATTATCAACACCACAATGTCAACAGTGATGATTATGATATTGTTAAAATGTTGAAAGGCAACATGTGGACATTCTGAGAATGTCTACACGTTCACAATGTCAATTCTGACAATGTCAGAATTTCAGCACTAGGATTAGTCTGTAGGACACAAGGTTTAGGGTTAGGAGTTAGGTGGAGGGTTAGGGTTGGGCAATAGAGGAAAGGGTAGGGCTAGAGATAGGGTTAAAATGTTGCTTCATCAGATGACAGTCACATCACCACAGAGACCTGGAAGATTCTGCTGGAGTTGCGGCAGATGATGGGAGCATATGAGTCACTGCTAGGCCACCACAGACAGTATATTAACCATAGACTCGGCTCCTTTCTGAACACAGAGCTTAAGTTGTTTGCCAAAATATTTAAAAATAAACTTAATTCTGCCCACTCTTTTGAACTAAGAACAGGTGAAATCTATCCCTAAATAGGAAGTACTGCAATGCTATTAAAACTTATATCTCATCTATAGCATAATTAAGTTTAAACTCCCAATAGCCATTCTTGTACCAGAATAATAATTTGATGGCGTATTTTACCTCTCTGCTGTATGCTTTCAACACTCGAAAACCTTTGTATTTCCTGCAGATTTTCTGGAGCCTATTTAAGCATTATATTACAACCCTTCCTCTGTTGTGATGACAAATGGCCTGAATGCGGAACTATTCAGACTGGGCAACTGCAGAAGATAAAGCTATGCTTTAAAAAGATCTAAAGGATAAATGGCTCTGAGCAAATTATGGAGATATATATAAGGGCTATAAGCCAAATTAATGTGGTTCATATGTACAGTGTTTTTAGTATAAAATTTAATTTCTCAATTTATTTAATAAAAATAATCATTAATAACATAGTAAGTGTATAAATTATATAATCAGCACAAATTACATTATTAGTCCAGATGATAAAACAACTTTCTAAAAGAAAATGTAGTTTTCTCATCTCGTCTAATATGTCCTGGAATTGAAGCTATGGCCACAGAACCCTTATCTCAACATCATCGAGTCCATCTGGGATTACATGAAGAGACAGAATAATTAGTTCTCCAAGAGGTTTAGAACCTCCCTGCCGAGTTCCTTCAAAAACTGAGTGCCTAAAAAGTGTAACTAGAAGAATTGATGATGTTTTGAAGGTAAAGGATGGTCACACCAAATATTGATTTGATTTAGATTTCTATTCTGTTGATTAATTTTGCAAATTGTTAATTGATATAAATAAACTTATAACACTTCTATTTTTGAAGCATTTTTACTTTGCCACATATTTCCACACCTACTGTACCTAAAACTTTTGCACAGTACTATATGTACCTGTATGCAGGGCTGTACGTTACTTGTGGTGCGCTCCCCACCTAGCTGTAAGCTGAGTTTTCTACTTATCATCATCATTAGTGTGCACATTTACCAGCCTGTAATTGGTGCATAAAATGTCTTATACTTCCAGCACACCATCATTGAACGTTGATTACATAAGAACACCCCATTACAGCCTGGTTATGCTTTTCTGTATCACCTATACCTGCATACACTCTGGCCCTGATTCATGCTGGTACTGTAAAAGCCCATACCCACTAGCCGATTTTGAGCTCAAAGTAGCTCACTTTTGGCGTTTTGAGCTACTTTGAGCTCAAACTCAGGCAGGGTGTATGACCGGGTGATGAGCGGTGATCGCTGATGCTACCGCCGTCCGTCGGGCTGTTTTACCTGCTGAGTGAACCACTTTCAACAGTCTCCTGCTGTGGAAAGTGGTTCACCCCCGTGAACATCGCTGGGCACAGTGAAAATCGCTCAGTGTGTATGCATTGAACTATTTTCCTGCCAGCGATGTTCACATCATCGCTGTGCATACACACTGGGCAAAAACGCCCAGTGTGCATGCACCTTTAGTAAAGCAAAAAAACACACTACTGGGCAAAACCATGTTGCACATAGAGCTTTAGATTTGGGTGGGTTATATTTTTTTGTGCAGGGTAAATACTGGCTGCTTTTGCATGTAACCCACAGATGTTAGGCAGCTTGATTTTTACACTGCAATTTAGATTTTAGAACACACCCTGCCCAAATCTAAATCTCTTTGCACATGTTACATCTGCCCCACCTGCTGTGAAAGGTTCTGCCCAATTGCTTGCTTTTTGCTTTACTTACAAACAGTAATCATGATGAATCATGCACAGTGCAGAAACACACAATTTAAGCTCCACCATCAGGTGTACATTCATCTCTGCATCAGGCGCATTGTGGTTTACTTGTGACTGGTGCACTAAGTAGGGTTTGCCTCAAATAACTCACACAACCCTCCTCAGATGGTCTTTCAGGACTTACCTGTGCCCACGTTGAAAGCAATCACTGCCTGTAGGTACAATTTGTCGTAGTCTGTAGAGGATGCTGGGGTCCACATTAGTACCATGGGGTATAGACGGGTCCACCAGGAGCCATTGGCACTTTAAGAGTTTGAGAGTGTGGGCTGGCTCCTCCCTCTATGCCCCTCCTACCAAACTCAGTCTAGAAACTGTGCCCGAGGAGGCGACACACTTCGAGAGAAGGACTTAACACAGATAGTGGTGAGATTCATACCAGCTCACACATACAAGACACGTCAAGCCAACTAGCTTGAACCACTCTGCAACAGCTGAAACATTACTTAAAAGTAACAACGCAGTACTCCACTAAAACAAAGTTGTACTGAACCAAATAACATTTGCAGGAAAACGGCGGGCGCTCAGCATCCTCTACGGACTACGAGAAAAGGATTTACCGGTAGGTACCAAATCCTATTTTCTCTTACTTCCTAGAGGATGCTGGGGTCCACATTAGTACCATGGGGATGTACCAAAGCTCCCAGAATGGGAGGGAGAGCGTGTAGGCTCCTGCAGAACTGATTGCCTGAACTTGTAAAACTTAGCAAACGTTTTTGACCGAGACCAAGTGGCAGCTCAGCAAAGTTGCACTGCCGAGACACCCCAGGCAGCCGCCCAGGAAGACCCCACCTTACGAGTAGAGTGGGCCTTAATAGATTTTGGACACGGCAGTCCTGCAGTAGAATAAGCGTGCTGGATAGTGAACCTGATCCAGCGAAAGATCGTCTGCTTAGAAGCAGGACACCCAATTTTCTTGGGATCATATAGGACAAACAGAGTCCGACTTTCTGTGATGAGAAGTTTTCTTCACAAATATCTTCAGAGCCCTTACGACATCCAAGGACTTTGATGTAATTGCCACAGGCACCACAACAGGTTGGTTGATATGAAATGCTGACACAACCTTCGGAAGAAACTGCTGACATATCCGGAGCTCATCTCTATCATCGTGGAAGATCAAGTATGGGCTTTTACAGGATAAAGCCCCCAGCTCGGACACACATATATCAGAAACTAAGGCCAACAAAGTGACCTCCATCAATGTAAGAAATTTGACCTCTACCTCCTGTAGAGGCTCAAACCAATCCGACTGGAGGAACTGCAACATCACGTTAAGGTCCCAAGGCGCCGTAGGTGGCACAAAGTGAGGTTGGATATGCAGAACTCCCTTCACAAAAGTCTGAACCTCAGGGAGGGCAGCCAATTGTTTCTGAAAGAAAATGGATGGGGCCGAAATCTGGACCTTCACAGTTCCTCACCTTAGGCCCATATCCACACCTGCTTGCAGGAAGAGGAGGAAACGTCTGAGTTGAAACTCCACCATAGGAAACTTCTTGGATTCACACCAAGAGACATATTTCTTCCAAATACGATGGTAATGTTTAGACGTTACCCTTTTCCTAGCCTGTATCAGGGTAGGAATGACCGTCTTTGAAATGCCCTTCCGAGCAACTATCAGGCGCTCAACTTCCATGCCGTCAAACGTAGCCACGGTAAGTCTTGATAGGCGAACGGCCCCTGCTGCAGCAGGTCCTCCTGAAGAGGAAGAGGCCTCGGATCTTCTCGCAGTAGATTCAGAAAGTCCGCGTACCAAGCTCTTCTTGGCCAGTCTGGGGAAATGAGGATCGCTTGAACCCTTGTTCTCCTTATGAGCTTTAGGATTCTTGGGATGAGTGGAAGTAATGGAAACACGTACACTGACTGGAACACCCACGGAGACACCAGGGCGTCCACTGCCACTGCCTGTGGGTCCCTTGACCTGGAACAATAACGCTGAAGCTTCTTGTTGAGACGAGAGGCCATCATGTCTATTTGGGGTAGTCCCCAAAGATCTGTTATTTCCATGAACACCTCCGGATGGAGGCCCCACTCTTCCGGATGGAGATCGTGTCTGCTGAGGAAGTCTGCTACCCAGTTGTCTACTCCCGGAAAGAAGATGGTTGACAGCGCTAACACATGTTTTTCTGTCCAGAGGAGTATACTTGACACCTCTGACATTGCCGCTCTGCTCTTCGTTCCGCCTTGTCAGGTTATGTAAGCCACTGTTGTTACAATGTCCGACTGTACTTGAATGGCCCGATTTCTTGGAAGAGGGGCCGCCTGAAGAAGACCGTTGTAGATGACTCTTAGTTCCAGGATGTTGATGGGCAGGCCGGCTTCCAGGCTTGACCACCATCCTTGGAAGGTTACTCCTTGAGTGACTGCTCCCCAGCCCCAGAGGCACGCATCCATGGTTAGAAGGACCCAGTCCTAAATCTCGAACCTGCGGTCCTCCAGAAGGTGAGGCAATTGGAGCCACCAGAGGAGTGAAATCCTTGCCCTTGGCTACAGACGAATTCTCTGGTGCATGTGGAGGTGAGATCCCGACCACTTGTCCAGGAGATCCAGTTGGAAGGTCTGAGCGTGGAACCTCCCGTACTGGAGAGCCTCGTAAGAGGCCAGCATCTTTCCCAACAGGCGAATGTATTGATGAACCGACACCCGGGGCGGCTTCAGGACATCCAGGACCATAGCTTGTATCACCAACGCCTTTTCCTGCGGAAGAAACACCCGCTGCACTTCCGTATCCTGGATCATTCCCAGAAATGAAAACCTCTGGGTTGGTTCCAAATGTGACTTTGTAAAGTTCAGAATCCAACCGTGACTCTGGAGCAGTCGTGTTGTGAGAACAATGGACTGCAGTAGCTTCTCCTTGGATGATTCCTTTATCAGCAGATCGTCCAGAAACGGAATGATGTTCACCCCTTACTTGCGGAGGAGAATCATCATTTCCGCCATCACCTTTGTAAACTCCCTCAGTGCTGTGGAGAGGCCGAATGGCAGGGCCTGGAACTGAAAATAACAGTCCAGCAATGCGAAGCGGAGATAAGCCTGATGCGGCAGCCAGATCGGGATGTGGAGGTACGCATCCTTGATATCCAGTGATACCAGACCTGATATCGCCGCCCTGAGAGACTCCATCTTGAACTTGAACTCCTTTAGAAAGGGTTTCAATGATTTCAGGTTCAGAATGGGCCTGACTGTACCATGTGGTTTCGGTACCACAAAAGGTTCGAATAGTAACCTTTGGAAAGCATGTGAGGTGGCACTGGCAGAATGACCTGTGCCTCCACCAGCTTCTGGACAGCGTCTTGTAATACTGTGCTGTCCTCCATCAGAGTTGGTAAGCCTGACTTGAAAAAGCGATGAGGAGGGAGACTTTGAAATTCCAGCCTGTATCACTGAGACACAATATCTATTACCCAGGTATCCAGGCCGGGCGATACCCAGACATGACTGAAGTGTCTGAGTCTCGCTCCCACTGGCCCCACCACCGGGGCATGCAGTGCACCGTCATGCGGAGGACTTTGGCGTACCCGAAGTAGGCTTTTGTTCCTGCAGCGGCAGGTTTCTTGGACTTAACCCGACCTCCCCTAAAGAAGCTATTGGATGTTCTGGCCTTTCTGGGCTTGTTAGGCCGAAAGGACTGCGGTGCAGATGAAGAGAAAGTTTTCTTCGGAGCAGGTGTTGCTGAGGGGAGAAACGGAGACTTACCGGCTGTAGCGGTGGATAGCCACGCATCTAGAGCTTCCCCAAAGAGAGCCTGACCTGTATAGGGTAGGGACTCCACACTCCTTCTGGATTACACGTCGGCCAACCACTGGCGCAGCCACAGTCTCCGACGAGCTGAAACAGACATGGAAGAAATTCCCGCAGCCATGGAACTCAGGTCTTTCATGGATTCTACCATAAAACCTGCAGAATCATGTATGTTACGTAAATACAAAGAAACGTCATCCCTATCCATCGTATCCAAATCCTCAAGTAAGGTAGCCGACCACTTTACTATTGCCATTGCAATTCATACAGTAGCAATAGTGGGACGTAATATGGCCCCTGAAGCAGTATACATTGATTTAAGCGTTATCAATTTTCCTATCAGCCGTCTCCTTAAAGGCGGTAGATCCTGGAACAGGTAAAACCACCTTCTTTGAGAATCTGGAAACAGAGGCGTCAACAATCGGCGGGCTTTCCCATTTTTTCCTGTCCTCCTCAGGGAAAGGAAATGCCACCTGGACCCTTTCAGGGACCTGGAATTTTTTCTCAGGGTTATCCCATACTTTTTCAAATATAGCATTCAATTCCTTTGATGCAGGGAAGGTTAGCGAGGCATTTTTATTTTCAGTGAAAAAAGCTTCCTCAACCTGCTCAGGTGTGGTATCATTGACATTTAACACATCCCTGATAGCCTCTATCAACAATTGCACCTCCTTTGCAAGAGATGCGGACCCTCGTAACACATCCCCATCACCATCTGTAGTGTCAGAATCGGTATCCGTGTCGTCTTGTGTGACATGCACAAGCGCACGTTTGTGGGGGTATAAAGCGGGGCGTCCTGAGGTACCAGAAACAGGCCATACTGCCATAGAGCTCTGTAATACCTGGGTTGCAGATTTAGGACTTGCAACCCTGTCAGAAATCTGAGAAATCTAAGATTTGATAGAGGAAAACCACTCTGGTTCCCTTGTTGGTATCTGTACTAAACCAGTGCTATCCTGATTACATGGAATGGGCCCATCCTGGGAGGATAATTCCTCTGCAGCATATGACACAGTGTCCCTGGATATAGCTAAAGGAGACCACCAAACACTCCACACACACACAGGTGGGGGCAGACAGAGTTTCCCGCCCAAGAAAGGTAAGAGAGACACAGAGATCGGAGCCAACCCACACACAACGCTTTCTGCAAAGGGAGACCCCTTGTCAGCGCAGACGTTGTCCCTTAATAGGAGACACAGTAATTTTACAGCCTCCTCTACCTTCTACAACCCCCTGGTACCATTTACTGACAGTTGGAGCTGCTGTGGAGGGACCTGTTCTTCCATCCAGCACTGTGCAGGCAGGAAAATGGCGCTGGAACGCTGCTGGGTCCGCTCTGAGGAGAAGCTCTGCCCCCTTAATGGTGCTGTCTTCCCGCTCTTCATAGATTATACTGGCCTGAGAAGAAACTTGCTGGCTGAGGTCCATGGACCCCGACAGACTTGCTGACCAGTGTGGGGGTAAGCGCTGGCCCAGGGCGCCCCTCAAAGCGCCGCACTATGTGCCTCTGAACCTTCCCCTGGAGCGCAGTTAGTAAAGCGCTCCCTCCCCATTGCCGCCATCTTCACACCAGCCCCCCGCTTGCTTAGGGGGATCGGTGTCTTACCACTCTTCAGCTTCTGTAAGGGGTTGGTGGCATGCTGCTGGGGCGAGAGGTCCCCTGTGGCGGGGAATGAGCCGACCCCTCTGGAGCTTAGTGTCCAGTCAGCGGAGTCAGTGGCTCAAACCCTACAGGGCGGACACTACTCCCCCCCCTTTAGTCCCATGCTGCAGGCAGGCTGTTGCCAACAGCCTCCTGTAAAAAAAACAGGATTTTAATACCTACCGGTAAATCCTTTTCTCCTAGTCCGTAGAGGAAGCTGGGGTCCACTTCAGTACCATGGGGTATAGACAGTTCCGCAGGAGCCATGGGCACTTTAAGACTTTTCAAGGGTGGGAACTGGCTCCTCCCTCTATGCCCCTCCTCCATACCTCAGTATAGGAACTGTGCCCAGGGAGACGGACATTTCGAGGAAAGGATTTACTTTTAAACTAATGGTGAGATTCATACCAGCCCACACATCAACCATGCCGCACAACATGGCATTCAACTTAACACATGCCAACGGGCATGAACAATTGCAGCAACATGCTGAAAATAATCGTAACACAACACTCGTGTAACTACAAAACTAACAACTGCAGGTAAAGTACACACTGGGTCGGGTGCCCAGCATCCTCTACGGACTAGGAGAAAAGGATTTACCGGTAGGTATTAAAATCCTGTTTTCTCATACGTCCTAGAGGATGCTGGGGTCCACTTCATGGGGTTATACTAAAGCTCCTGTACGGGCGGGAGAGTGAGGATGACCCTTCAGCACCGATTGACCAAACTTGAGGTCCTCATCGGCCAAGGTGTCAAACTTGTAAAACTTTGCAAACATGTTTGCCCCTGACCAAGTAGCATCTCGGCAAAGTTGTAACGCCGAGACCCCCCGGGCAGCCGCCCAGGATGAGCCCACCTTTCTAGTAGAATGTGTATTTACAAACTTCGGTATCGACAATCCTGCCATGGAATGAGCGTGCTGAATCATCCCTCTGTTTTCCATATCCTAGCTGTTCTTGTGACATAAATTTTCAAAGCTCTAACCACATCAAGAGACTTTGACGCAGAGAAGGTGTCACTAGCC
Organism: Pseudophryne corroboree; assembly: GCF_028390025.1. Classification (NCBI taxonomy): domain Eukaryota; kingdom Metazoa; phylum Chordata; class Amphibia; order Anura; family Myobatrachidae; genus Pseudophryne; species Pseudophryne corroboree. Next base: position 591,122,396 of record NC_086448.1, on the reverse strand, counting down.
AATGGCACCACAATAGGCTGGTTTATATGGAAAGACGAAACTACCTTCGGAAGAAATTGTTGGCGAGTTCTCAACTCTGCCCTATCTTCATGGAAGATCAGGTAAGGGCTCTTGTGAGACAAGGCCCCCAACTCAGACACCCGCCTTGCGGATGCCAAGGCCAATAGCATGACCACTTTCCAAGTGAGAAACTTCAATTCTATCTCCTGTAGAGGTTCAAAGCAATCTGATCGAAGGAATTGCAACACCACATTAAGGTCCCATGGTGCCACCGGAGGCACAAATGGAGGTTGGATGTGCAGCACCCCTTTCACGAATGTCTGAACTTCTGGAAGACAGGCCAATTGTTTTTTAAAGAAAACCGATACGGTAGACATCTGGACCTTGATTGAACCCACTCTTCGGCCCGCATCCACACCCGCCTGCAGAAAATGGAGAAAACGTCCCAAGTGAAACTCTTCCTTAGGAGCCTTCTTGGATTCACACCAAGACACATATTTTCTCCAAATACGGTGGTAATGTCTAGACGTTACTCCTTTCCTGGCCTGAATAAGAGTGGGGATGACTTCTTTGGGAATACCCTTACGGGCTAGGATCCGGCGCTCAACACCCATGCCGTTAAACGTAGCCGCGGTAAGTCTTGATACATGCACGGCCCATGCAGCAGCAGGTCCTCGCGAAGAGGAAGAGGCCGAGGATCTTCTACGAGCAACTCCTGAAGATCTGGATACCACGCCCACCTTGGCCAGTCTGAGACAATGAGGATTGCTCAAACCCTTGTTCTTCTTATGAGCTTGAGAACTTTTGGTATCAGTGGAAGTGGAGGGAAGACATACACCGACCGAAACACCCAATGTGACACCAGTCCATCCACTGCTATTGCTTGAGGGTCTGTCAACCTGGAACAATATCTCTGAAGCTTCTTGTTGAGACGAGATGCCATCATGTCTACTTGAGGAACACCCCAAAGACTTGTCACTTCTGCGAAATCTTCCTGGTGGAGGCCCCACTCTCCTGTGTCAGGAATCGGCGCTCTGCTGCATCTCACTTACCAGCGTGCTGGTGTGCAGGCCTCCGGAGGTCATGGCCCCAGTTGCGGCTGCATGGGTGCAGTGACCGTGACCGTCATCTTCCGCATTGCTGAGTACCCCTGAGTCTAGTCCTGTGTGGGTTTTGCTGCGTGCCGGAGTCCGGCCTGTGTGGACGTTGCCATGACACCTGCACTCAGCTGATCCTGGTGTTCATCCAGCACTGTATCTCCGCCTGCAGTTCTGTGTCCAATCACTGCTGAGCAAGGGGTATAACTTCCAGCCCGTGGCTCACTCACATTGCCTCGGACAACGAGTCACATACCGTGTGCCTAAGTTCTCCTGGTTCCTGTGTTCCTGTTTCCAGCGTTCCCCGTGGTTATTTCCATTGTTCCAGTTTTCACCTTCACAGCTCTCCTGTTACTCCGGACTTCAATTACATCCAGCCACAATCCACCAGCAGCAGAGACTCTCCTCAGGTGTTCGTATTACCATCTTACCTGTGAACTTGCTATCAGTATTCCATCTGTGCATTTCAGCAGTATTACAACTAGTTGCTTAGAGACTGTCTCCTGCTTGAGCCTAGTAAGGCTACCTGGAGTTGTGCTTTATAGAGACTGTGTGTTTCTTATGCATATCGGAGTTCTGCTTTCCAAGTTACTTTATCTTATGTTATACCGAGACTGTGTGCTATCAAGTACTACTGGACTTTAGTTTATATCATATGCCTTCAGTATTTGTTGTTTCATATTTCCTTTGCAAGAGACCTCAGTTATTCAAATTCCGTTATCAATCATTGTCATTCCATTACTGGTTTACTGTTCACTCTGTGTTATCCCATCTGCTCAGTTATAATAAAACATCAGCGCCTATGCCAACACTGACCCACTAGCGCCCCCGCCGGGGACAGACAAACCTAGAGACCTGACAGTTTGTCCGAGGCCAATGGACCCGGACGGTGGTCAGAGTGTGGGGTCAGGGACACTCCAAGACCTAGTGTCACGACTGGATGGTCAAGAGGCTGCGCAGCAGCAGATTATTCAATTTCTGCAAGGAATGTCTTCACATTTAGATACTCTGCAACAATCACTTCCAATTTCAGTTTCCCCAGTGTCCTCTTCAGTTCCAGTTCCTGTTCCTAGTTCCTCAGTTTCTAGCTCTCCAGTTGCTTCTGTTTCAATGTCTCGCATCCATCTTCCTACACCAAGTAAATTTGATGGTAATGCTAAGATGTGTCGTGGATTTCCAAATCAATGCGAGGTTCAGTTTGAATTGCAGCCACAGAACTTTCCAACACCCAGATCAAAGGTTGCTTATATTGTTTCTCTTCTAGCTGGCTCTGCTCTGAACTGGGTCTCTCCGCTGTGGGAGCGAGCAGATGCATTATTGAACAACTATACTGAATTTGTTGCCGCATTCTGACGCATCTTTGACGAACCTGGGCGTACGACCTTTGCTTCTTCAGACCTCCTTCAGATCCGCCAGGGAACACGTACTGTGGGTCAGTACGTTATCCAGTTCCAGACATTGGCATCAGAGGTAAAGTGGAACAACCAGGCATTGGTTGCCGCCTTCTGGCATGGTCTGTCTGACCGCATAAAGGATGAGTTGATTACTCGAGATTTACCATAGTAACTGGAAGCTCTAATTTCCCTATGTGTCAAGTTGGATCTACGTTTATGCGAGCGAGCCTGTGAACGCTCTCGAGTTGATCTTCGCAAGCACTGAGCTATGCCTCCTGTACAGTCTCTACCTATTACTGCTGATGAACCCATGCAGATAAACAAATCTCGTTTAACACCTGAGGAGCGGTCCAGAAGATTAAAGGAAAGACTGTGTCTCCATTGTGCTGCTGCTGGTCATCTGATTGGTTCCTGCCCTGCTCGGCCGGGAAACGCCAGGTCCTACCTTGTAGAGGAGGAGTCAAGTTAGGGACCTTGAATAAAGCTCCTTCATCTCAAGATCTGATATTACTTGTCACCTTGGAAAGGCCAGAGGGACTCCAGTCTTTGTCTACCTTAGGGGATTGTGGTGCTGCTGGGAATTTTATCACGCAAGCTGCAGTGGATAGACTTCATCTACCAGTGTCTAAGCTGTGTCGTCCAGTGTATCTCACGGCCGTGGACGGAAGCCGTATTCCTGAGGGTTCCATCTCTCAGCAAACCAAGCCGTTAGTTCTGGGAATAGGCTTCCTGCATTCCGAGCTCATTGAGTTCCTAGTTATACCTAAAGTGGGCTATGAGATTGTACTGGGTATGCCTTGGCTCCAACTGCACAATCCACAATTCGACTGGTCTACATTACAGTTAACATCATGGAGTTCCTCCTGTCACCAGTCTTGTCTTGCTCAAATATATCCATTAAAGTCTTCAATTGTAAAGTCCCAGTCCGGACGTCCGGAGGCCTATTGGGAATTCACTGAAGTCTTTAGTGAGAAAGCAGCGGATGTCTTGCCTCCCCATCAAGAGTGGGATTGTCCCATCGATCTGGTTCCAGGGAGCAAGCCACCTAGAGGGCGTACATACCCTCTTTCAGTCCCAGAGACTCAAGCAATGAGTGAATACATAAAGGAAAATTTACAGAAAGGATTCATCCATCCATCCTCTTCCCCAGCTGGTGCTGGATTATTCTTCGTCAAGAAGAAAGATGGAGGACTTCACCCCTGTATCGATTACCGAGGTTTAAATGACATCACGATCAAAAATAGCTACCCGTTACCTCTCATCACAGAGTTGTTTGATAGAGTTAGAGGGGCTTCCATCTTCACGAAACTAGATCTTCGCGGGGCTTACAATCTTATTAGGATTCGAAGTGGTGATGAGTGGAAAACCGCCTTCAATACTCGTGACGGCCACTATGAATATCTAGTGATGCCTTTCGGTTTAAGTAACGCCCCGGCCGTGTTTCAAAACTTTGTCAACGAAGTGTTTAGAGATCTCCTGTATAAATGTGTGGTAGTTTACCTCGATGACATCTTGATATTCTCCCGTGATTTCTTTTCTCATCGCCAACAGGTGAAGGAGGTTCTTCAACATCTTCCACAGAATCATCTGTATGGCAAGCTGTCTAAATGCACATTTGAAGCTTCTTCAATATCTTTCTTAGGATACATCATTTCCGGAACAGACCTTCAAATGGATCCAGCTAAACTGGAAGCTATAGAAAGCTGGGCTCTTCCAACAACACTCAAGTCAGTTCAACGCTTCATTGGCTTCGCTAATTACTACAGAAAGTTTATTAAAGGCTTTTCCACGTTAATAGCTCCAATTACCTGCCTTACCCAGAAAGGGGGAAATCCTTCCCAATGGTCTGACGAAGCACTGTCTGCTTTTTATAAAATAAAACAAGCTTTTATTTCAGCTCCTGTGTTACAACAGCCGGATGTCAGTAAGGCCTTCATCTTGGAAGTTGATGCCTCAACGGTTGGCGTGGGCGCAGTCCTGTCCCAGATTGGCATTGATGGTAAGACTCACCTCTGTGGGTTTTTTTTCCGTAGGTTCTCGCCCGCAGAAATGAACTATACCATCGGCGACCAGGAGTTGTTGGCAATTAAATTGGCTCTTGAAGAATGGAGTTATCTGCTGGAAGGTACGAGATTCCCCATTACCATCTACACGAATCACAAGAACCTTCTCTACTTAAAAGCCGCGCAGTGCCTGAATCCTTCGCAAGCAAGGTGGGCCCTATTCTTTTCTCATTTTGACTTTAAGTTAATGTTGAGACCTGGCTCACAAAACATCAAAGCAGATGCTTTGTCTCGCTCTATGAGCTCAAATGAGGAATCCTCAGAACAGGCTGCTCGACCAGTATTAAATCCGGTGGTTTTCGCAGCTACAGGGATGTCGCAAGTCCCGCCTCCAGGCAAGATGTTTGTCTCTCCAGAGCTTCGTCCAAACCTTCTGTCCTTGGCTCATACGTCCAAATTTACTGGTCACCCTGGAGTTCTAAAGATTTCTATGTTTCTGTCTCAAACGTATTGGTGGCCTCGTATGAAGGTAGATATTCAAGAATTCATAGCTTCATGTCCCAAGTGTGCTCAGCATAAAATTTCTTGTCAGGCTCCCGCAGGCCAATTGATACCCAATTCCATTCCCAGGCGCCCCTGGTCCCATTTGTCGATGGATTTTATTTCTGATCTCCCTCCATCCAAAGGGTATGACACCATCTGGGTAGTAGTCGATAGGTTTTCAAAAATGGCGCACTTCATTCCACTCATGGGGTTATCCTCTGCTCCAAAATTGGCACAGTTGTTTCTTCACGAAATATTCAGGTTACATGGACTTCCAACAGAAATCATATCTGATCGGGGTGTACAATTTGTGGCCAAGTTTTGGAGGGCTCTGTGTTCAGCGCTGCAGGTAAAACAGAAATTCTCTACGGCCTATCATCCTCAAACAAATGGGCAGACAGAGAGGGTAAATCAAGAACTTGAGACCTATTTGAGACTGTATATTTCTTCTTCACAGGATGACTGGGTAGATTTATTGCCCTGGGCGGAGTTTGCTCATAATTTCCATTATCATACTTCTACAGATACAACTCCCTTTTTCGCAGTTTATGGTCAGCATCCTAGAGTACCAGATAGCCTGCAGCTGATTCTGCTATTCAGCGGTTCGCTCAAATTTGGAAGAAGATCCATTCATCTCTTAAAAAAGTTTCTCAACGGTATAAAATGTTTGCTGATCGGAAGAGACGAGCAGTCCCTAGTTTGAAACTGGGCGATAAAGTCTGGTTATCTACCCGAAATCTCCGTCTCAGAGTTCCATCAATGAAATTTGCTCCACGGTTTATTGGACCATTTCCAGTAGAAAGTGTTATTAATCCGGTGGCTTATAAGTTAAAACTGCCTGCTTTTTTGAAAGTACCCAACTCATTTCATATTTCTCTCCTCAGACCACTAATTCTCAATCGTTTCCAGAGAACGCTTCCAGCGGCTCCAAAGGTACAAACTCATCGGGGCGTGGAATACGAGGTGGAAAAGATCTTAGCCTCTCGACATCGTTATGGTCATCTGCAATATCTCATTGACTGGTCTGGATATGGTCCTGAAGAGAGGAGTTGGGTCAACGCCACGGATGTTCATGCTCCACGTTTGATTCAAGCCTTCCACAGACTCTTCCCTGCCAAGCCTCGTGGGTGTTCGGTGCCCACCCATAAAGGATGGGGTAATGTCAGGAATCGGCGCTCTGCTGCGTCTCACTTACCAGCGCGCTGGTGTGCAGGCCTCCGGAGGTCATGGCCCCAGTTGCGGCTGCATGGGTGCAGTGACTGCGAGCGTCATCTTCCGCATTGCTAAGTACCCCTGAGTCTGGTCCTGTGTGGGTTTTGCTGTGTGCCGGTGTCCGGCCTGTGTGGACGTTGCCATGACATCTGCACTCAGCTGATCCTGGTGTTCATCCAGCACTGTATCTCCGCCTGCAGTTCTGTGTCCAATCACTGCTGAGCAAGGGGTATAACTTCCAGCCCGTGGCTCACTCACATTGCCTTGGACAACGAGTCACATACCGTGTGCCTAAGTTCTCCTGGTTCCTGTGTTCCTGTTTTCAGTGTTCCCCGTGGTTATTTCCATTGTTCCAGTTTTCACCTTCACAGCTCTCCTGTTACTCCGGACTTCAATTACATCCAGCCACAATCCACCAGCAGCAGAGACTCTCCTCAGGTGTTCGTATTACCATCTTACCTGTGCACTAGCTATCAATATTCCATCTGTGCATTTCAGCAGTATTACAACTAGTTGCTTAGAGACTGTCTCCTGCTTGAGCCTAGTAAGGCTACCTGGACTTGTGCTTTATAGAGACTGTGTGTTTCTTATGCATATCGGAGTTCTGCTTTCCAAGTTACTTTATCTAATGTTATACCGAGACTGTGTGCTATCAAGTACTACTGGACTTTAGTTTATATCATCTGCCTTCAGTATTTGTTGTTTCATATTTCCTTTGCAAGACACCTCAGTTATTCAAATTCAGTTATCAATCATTGGCCCTCATTCTGAGTTGTTCGCAGCTAGCCGCTTTTCGCAGCAGTACACACGCTAAGCCGCCGCCCTCTGGGAGTGTATCTTAGCTTAGCAGAATTGCGAACGAAGTATTCGCAATATTGCGAAAAGATTTTTCTGTGCAGTTTCTGAGTAGCTCGAGACTTACTCTTCCAGTGCGATCAGTTCAGTGCTTGTCGTTCCTGGTTTGACGTCACAAACACACCCAGCGTTCGCCCAGACACTCCCCCATTTCTTCAGCCACTCCCGCGTTTTTCCCAGAAACGGCAGCGTTTTTTCACACAATCCCATAAAACGGCCAGTTTCCGCCCAGAAACACCCACTTCCTGCCAATCACACTACGATCACCAGAACGAAGAAAAGACCTCGTAATGCCGTGAGTAAAATACCAAACTTCTTAGCAAATTTACTTGGCACAGTTGCAGTGCGAACATTGCGCATGCGCAATTAGCGGAAAATCGCTGCAATGCGAAGAAAATTACAGAGCGAACAACTTGGAATGAGGGCCATTGTCATTCCATTACTGGTTTTCTGTTCACTCTGTGTTATCCCATCTGCTCAGTTATAATAAAACATCAGCGCCTATGTGCAGGACTTTTATATTGCCTCCACGTTTTATCCATCATACCAACACTGACCCACTAGCGCCCCCGCCGGGGACAGACAAACCTAGAGACCTGACATCCTGGATGGAGAACGTGTCTGCTGAGGAAGTCTGCTTCCAAGTTGTCCACTCTCGGAATGAAAATTGCCGACAGAGATCTTGCATGTCTTTCTGCCCAGAGGAGGATCTTTGTCACCTGTGCCAGTGCCACTATGCTTTTCGTTCTGCCCTGACGGTTTATGTACGTGACTGCTGTTACATTGTCTGACTGGATCTGCACGGGTTGATCTTGAAGAAGATACCCTGCTTGTAGAAGGCCGTTGTAAATGGCTCTCAATTCCAGAACATTTATGTGAAGACAGGATTCCTGACTTGACCATTTTCCTTGGAAGCTTTTTCCCTGTGTGACTGCTCCCCAGCCTCGGAGACTTGCATCCATGGTTACTAGGACCCAGTCCTGAATCCTGAACCTGCATCCATATAATAGGTGAGAACTGTGTAGCCACCACAGGAGTGAAATCCTGGCTTTGGAGGACAGGATATCTTCTGGTTCATGTGTAGGTGGGATCCGGACCACTTGTCCAACAGGTCCCACTGGAATACTCTGGCATAGAATCGGCCAAACTGTATGGCCTCGTAGGCCGCTACCATCTTTCCCAACAACCGAATGCATTGATGGATCGACACTCTTGTTGGCTTCAAAATCTGTTTGACCATTCTCTGGATTTCCAGAGCCTTTTCTACCGGAAGAAATACCCTCTGTACTTCTGTGTCCAGTATCATCCCCAGAAAGGACAATCTTGTCGTCGGTTCCAACTGCGACTTCGGAAATTTCATGATCCAACCGTGTTGTTGGAGTACTGACAGGAAGAGTGCAATGTTCTGTACCAACCGTTCCCTGGATCTCGCTTTTATCAGGAGATCGTCCAGGTAAGGAATTATATTGACTCCTTGTTGTCGAAGGAGGACCATCATCTCTGCCATCACCTTGTGAATACCCTCGTTGCCGTGGAGAGTCCGAACGGCAACGTCTGGAACTGGTAATGGCAACCCTGTGCTGCGAATCTCAGATAAGCTTGATGAGGAGGATAAATGGGAACATGCAAATAAGCATCTTTTATGTCTACTGACACCATGAAGTCCCCTTCCTCCAGACTGGAAATCTCTGCCCTCGGAGATTCCATCTTGAACTTGAATCTTTTCAGGTAGAGATTCAGAGATTTCAGGTTTAAAATTGGCCTGACCGAGCCGTCCGGCTTCGGAACTACGAAGAGGCTTGAATAAAAACCTTCTCCCTGTTGTGTCAAGAGTACCAGGACAATGGTGGTCATTCCGAGTTGTTCGTTCGTTGCCGTTTTTCGCAACGCAGTGATTAGGTGGAAAATGCGCATGCGCATGGTACGCAGCGCGCATGCGCTAAGTTATTTAACACAAAACTCTGTAGATTTGCTGGTGTTCGTGCGACGCGTTTCAGTCGCACTGCTGATCGGTGAGTGATTGACAGGAAAGTGGCGTTTCTGGGAGGTAACTGAGCGTTTTCCGGGAGTGTGCTAAAAAACGCAGGCATGTCAGTGAAAAACGCAGGAGTGACTGGAGAAACGGGGGAGTGGCTGGCTGAATGCAGGGCGTGTTTGTGACGTCAAACCAGGAACTAAACGGACTGAGGTGATCGCAATCTAGGAGTAGGTCTGGAGCTACTCAGAAACTGCATGAAAATTTTTAGTAGCAGTTCTGCTAATCTTTCGTTCGCTATTCTGCTAAACTAAGATACACTTCCAGAGGGCGGCGGCCTAGCATTTGCAATGCTGCTAAAAGCAGCTAGCGAGTAACTCGGAATGAGGGCCAATGACCTGATCCTGACATAATTTTTGAATTGCAGCTGTTACTACTTCTCTGTCCGGAAGAGAAGCTGGCAAGGTCGATTTGAAAAATTGGCATGGGGGGACGTCTTGAAACTCCAGTTTGTATCCATGGGACACTATTTGCAAGACCCATGGGTCCAGGCCAGATTGAACCCAGAGCTGACTGAAAAGTTTCAGACGTGCTCCCACCCGAGCGGACTCCCGCACGGGAGCCCCAGCGTTGTGCTGCAGATTTGTCAGACTTTTTTCCTCTTCCCCTCCCTCTACCTGCAAAAAAGGGGAACCTTTACCCTTTTTGTATTTGTTGGGCCAAAAGGACTGCATCTGAGAGTGATGTGTCTTTTTTGCCGGCGCAGGAGCATAAGGCAAGAATGTCGACTTACCTGCGGTAGCCATTGAGACTAAAGCATCCAGCCCATTTCCAAACAAGGCTTCACCTTTATACGGGAGAGCCTCCATATTTCTTTTGGAATCTGCGTCAGCATTCCATTGGCGAATCCACAATGCCCTCCAAGCTGAGACTGCCATAGTAGCGGCTTTTGAACCCAAGAGCCCAATATCTTTCATGGCTTCTAGCATGTATGCAGCAGCGTCTTTAATATGACCTAAGGTTAGGAGTATCTCGTCTCTATCGTGTCAATTTCAGATGACAAGTTGTCTGACCATTTTTCGATAGCACTACTCACCCACGCACAAGCAATGGTGGGCCTGAGTACCGTACCATTGGCCACATAAATAGATTTTAACGTAGTCTCCAACTTGCAGTCTGCCGGCTCTTTTAGTGAAGCCGTCCCAGGTCCAGAGAGAATCACCTTTTTAGTTAAACATGACAGGGCACTGTCTAGAATGGGGGGTGACTCCCATCTTTTCCTGTCCTCTGCCGGGAAGGGATAAGCAACCTGAATTATTTTAGGAATCTGAGATTTCTTTTCAGGATTTGCCCAAGCTCCCTCAAAGAGAGTATTTAGCTCGTGAGAAGGAGGGAAAGTTACATTAATTTTCTTTTCCTTATAAAAATAAGCCTTCTTTTGAGGTAAAGGAGGGGCTTCCGTAACTTCCAAGACTTCCTTTATAGCAACAATCATGTATTGAATGCTTTTTGCCAATTTAGGATCTATTCCCCTGGAATCACTAGTATCGACACAGGAATCAGAGTCCGTGTCGGTATCAGTTTGTACTATTTGTGCAAATGGTCTCTTATGTGACCCAGAGAGGTCGCCTTTGGATGAAAAGGCAGAACTATAAAAAATCACATCCTCCACTGATTTTCTCCAGTTTTCTGCATGAGACTCAGACTTATCCAATTTCTTACTGATATGATTCACACTATCACGTAATTCTTTCACCCATTCAGGCTCGTGGTGAGCCGTCAGCGCCACCACATTACAACTCTGTGTCCATAAAAGGGCTCCCTCAGGGGAAGAGCTCCCTGCCTCAGACATGTCACACACGTGCACAACCACACCACAGACACTCCGGGACTTATAGGGGACAGACCCACAGTAAAATCTTTCAGAAGGACTCAGAAAGGATTTGCCGGCTCACAACCCAGCGCTAGTGATAAAAACCCTGTGTAACACAAAACTGCCCACAGACCTGTAGCGCTTTTATAATGATAAATTCACAATTCAGCAACAATATATACTGTGCCCCCCCTGTTTTGCACCCTGATACTTGTTCAGAAGTGGAGGAGGACCAGCATTCTTCTCTTCAGCTTGCTTGAAGAGAAAATGGCGCTGAGCAGTGTGCTTGTTGACTGAGGAGGAAGCCCCACCCGCGCAATGGCGCATTTCTCCTCAGCAATTTCAATACTAATTTTTATACTGGCGGGGGTAGGACTGTGCCTCAGCAACTTATGTCCCCTTATCAGCCAGTTTTTATTAGGTTTCATGCTGCCCAGGGTGCCCCCCCTGCTGTATTTTATGGGGAAGAGTTATTAGTGTGAGCCACTAGTGGACCCAACACTAAAAAGAGGCTTAGTGTGTGGCGCACTCTTTTGTAATAATTATTCAATATAAAAATTCTAATTTTTATTTCCATATTTAAAAATGAGCACCAAAAACAGGCTTAGTGTTTGTCTGATAGCCTGAAAGTGCAGAAGAAAAAATCCTATATAGAATATAAATATAAAATAACTACCTAATATACTTCGCCAATGAAATTAGGTCACAAAAATAGTGCCACTTTTGAATAAGTTCATTGTCTAGGCCAAAGTAAGAAAAGGTTTATTTAATTAGGGTAAATTAAGCTATGTGAAATATTAATGAGATTAATCAGTGCTAATTTAGCTACTGCTTGGCTCATTCAAGAGACTGTGCTGAGACATTTACCCCTGTAACAATAATCACATGTGTCTTATTAGGCATAAATACACACACTCACCTCCCTGTTCAATTAATAAGTTTTTCGCCCAAAGAAAATATCAAGGGAGAACAGGGGAAAGGGAGACATAAAGAGCATTATAAATTTTATAAGGGTTCTGTAACATATATGCACCCTTTACGTCAGTCTACTGTCCAAGACTGCAGTAACAGTGTAAATGTAATTTGATACAAGTTTTCCATCCACCATTCCGCAACAGTGTATGGATGGCAGAACAGCCAGTACTTGAGACCAGATAATTGTTACACTGTCTCAAGTATCTGCGTCTAGAGGGAAACTCTATTGCATAAATAGCCATAAAGGCTCCTCTTTCTGTTGTTCAAATGCCAATAAACTCATAGCGTAAATATAGATATAAGCATTCACACTGTATCCTGATAATGTAGGGGTTAAAATAATGAAAATTACCCGATAGTCTGCTCTTGTGATTAATGTGTAATAAAGAGAGAGTAAATTCAGCTGTTTAATCAGATTCACCCAGGAATTGTGGACAAATGTTTCCCTGTAATATGGAAGATCTTATGTAGCTATTGCTAGAGGTAATTCTCTAATTCATAATAAGGGATAGTTAATCAGCATATTAGGTGGTTTGGTTAGATATTCTGAGCGGTGATCTAATCCTTTTTCCACAGTTACTATCAATTGGAAAAGAAGGGGGCTAATGTTTAAATGCTTGCTAGAAACAATTATGTTTGCTGAACAGCCTATAGAGTGATGTCATTTGCTTTGTGTTTCACAGACTAGTCTGAATACACTTGTTAGGATAAACACATTTAAGACATATTGTAACCAGGGTACAGATGAAGACTAAAAAGAGCCCCAGGTGTGTGGAAACAGATTCCCTTTCTGCTTTTGTCCCATGTGCCCCGTAGGGTAGTGAGTGGGAACAATGAGAGCAGGGAAAAGCCGTCCACCCGGGACTGAAGGGATAGAGTAGTGCGGGCTGCTTCTACTGTCCACGTTTGGTATCCTCCTCCCCTGTTACTTAAGGGCATTGCAGGGGGGGCCATAGATACCAAGCAGTGGATGAGAGGGCAGCCCTGAATACCTGGTCAAAGCCCCTTGATGCGCCCGTTGAGGATCCGTCAGTGAGAGAGGGAGTTTCCAAGTGGGACTCCCACACCTCCGTTAGTTATCTCTGCCCTTTTACAATGTAGAATGGATTAGTGTCTCAGTATCGTTCTCCGTGCCCGTATGCCGTTTGCTGGAACCAGACACCAGATCGGGTGTTTCCCGTACCCGATGTCTGGTGTATGTCCGTATCTCGTTCACCGCTGGATAAAGCCTCAGTATTGCAGTGATGCTGTTGGTAAAGTCTCTTTGTCTCTAGAGCCGCTACGGGAGGTGGACGCCGGGTCGGGTGATTCCCGTGCCTCCGTGCTGATTGCGCGTCCACGTCCCGATGTCAGAGGGATGTCTCTTTGTCTCTAGAGCCGCTACGGGAGATGGACGCCGGGTCGGGTGATTCCCGTGCCTCCGTGCTGATTGCGCGCCCCCTGCTGTGCCTGTGTTGAAGAATAGCATGGCGCGCAGCATTCCCGCCCGCTGCGCGGTACCTTTTAGCCGTCACGATGACTGAAGATCCTCTTCTGGGCACTCACCTGTCTTGACTTTTGGCTCTGTAAGGGGGGTGACGGCGTGCTGTGGGTGTGAGCGCATAGCCGCAGCTAGTGTTCAGTACCCTTCAGGAGCTAATGGTGCCCTGTCAGCCAGAAGCAGAGCCATGAAACTATTCAGGAAGTTGGTTCCTACTTCTGCCCCCTAAGTCCCACGAAGCAGGGAGACTGTTGCCAGCAGTCCTCCCTGAAAATAAAAAACCTAACATAAAGTCTTTCGGAGAAACTCAGTAGAGCTCCCCTGGAGTGCATCCAGTCTGCCTGGGCACATTTTCTAAACTGAGGTCTGGAGGAGGGGCATAGAAGGAGGAACCAGTCATTACCCTTGAAAAGTCTTAAAGTGCCCATGGCTCCTGCGGAACCGTCTATACCGCATGGTACTGAAGTGGACCCCAGCATCCTCTAGGACGTAAGATATATATATATATATATATATATATATAATTAACAGATAGATAGATAGATAGATAGATAGATAGATATTACTGGGTTTTGGTCCCAATAATTGTAATTTCTTATTGCCATTATTAATGGCAATAAGAAATTAATTGCTGCCAGAAAGTATCAGTATTAACCAGCAGGGACAATTGCTTTGAATGCTACCTGCAAGAGAGATCTCTTCACTCCTCTGTCAGGACGCTTGTGCATGTGAGACCATGCATGTGCAGTTGATATTGCCGGGGGGAAGATAGGTTACAACAGGCTAATGGCATTAGCTGCCAAAGCCAAAATCCAGAATTGCCTAGTAAATCGACAATGTTGCAGCAGGTGTTGCGTCTTCTGCCAGAATGGCGGCATCGCTGCAGATACAGAGATAGTTGCTGCTGTCTCTCTGTGGTACTTTCAGGGGGTACGCAGTAATGTTTGATAAGTAACAATCCCTTATGTTAAATAGATTTGTGAATAAGCATCATTGTTTTTGCAATAGAGAAATGACGAGCTGTGAAAAGATAAGTTAGAGTGACCTCATGTGGAGGATTTGGAGAACACATTGATCTTGAGCTACTCTACAAGAAAACATTGTTTTACTCAAATATGTAACCATCACTTAATTATATATTTTTTTATTTAGTATACTGTATATTTTAGATTGCAGAACTGAATCATATACAATTTGAGGAATAAATAGCTGATAAATAAAGTACATTTTTAATTATTGCTAAACCTCAAAAGGTGGAAATGTTAAAGCTCAAAGTTTAATCACAGTATAGTAAAAAATTAAACTACAGTTGTTTTTCTTAAAGAATAATGAAGCATCCTTCATCAGTATTTATCATATATTAGAAATGATCAATTAAGTTTATTCTTTTTTTTTTTTAACTTCCCTTCAATGAATGGATCACTGGTGTATTTATAATGGGTGCAGTGACTGTGTACGGGGTCCAGGGGGGCCCACACTGCATACCCTGCACCTACTTTTTATACTTACCTTGTTTATACTTACTTTTATACTTACCCAGCCCTGCAGAAATCACTAGGAAATAGTGTGTGAGTTTCTGGTATTCAGTAAAAGACATGAGGAAAAATATACTGTAGAGGCAAAACAAAATGGTACTTGGGCACCACTCATAATGAGGTATAGTACTATTGTAATATATACTGGTGGTGCTTTGAAGGATGTAGACACCTCCGCACACAGTCACCTACTATATTTCAGTCATAATCCCCAAGGGCTTCTCTTTGGCACTTCAGGACAATCATTGCTGACTTCGGATGACTTTGGATATAAGACAATGAATAGTAAACGTGTTAAGATATGAAAAATAAAATAGTGAAGGTTCATCCTGGCTGTGTTCAGGGTTTTAATGAAGTCTTATCCTATTGATTCAGAGGTGCATGCAGATGATATGAAGCTGCAATTTCTCATGAATTCTCAGGTGCGAAAATATCTAAATGGGAGTTTAAGCATTCTTCCTGTGCACTAGCGTGCAAGCCCTGCAATGCCCAGTGTCAGATTAAGGTCCACATTAGTCTGGAGCTGAAATTGATGAAGGGCCTATTGTGTGCCACCACAGACAGTGTGACCAGTGCTGTGGCGGTGTGACTAGTGATGTGTGTGTGGGGGGGGGGAGGAGGGGGAGGGGGGGGGGGGTCCTGTGCTGAGGGACGGCATTCATGAGTGTAAAGTCTCTCCAGTGGCAAGTTAGAATTTTGAGCTCAGGTAGTCTTCTATGTTCGATGTGGCCACAGTATGCCTGTATGTGCTCCCCTGGGTCTTTATGTACCCATGTCTGTATGTGCTCCTCTATGTCCGTATGTGTCTATGTCCATATGTCCCTACAGTATACCTATATGTGCTCCTCTATGTCTTTATGCGCCTATGTCTGTATGTGCTTCTGTAAGTCTGTATGTGCTCCTCTATGTCCATATGTGCCTATGTCTATATGTGCTACTCTATGGGTTGGTTACGGGATCCCGACAGTGAGGATGCCGGCAGCCAGATTACTGACAGTGGCATCCCAATGGTCAGAATCCCAACATTTCTTGGTAAGTAAACTAACCATCCCCTTACCCTCTCCTTAACCCTAACCCTCCCTCAACCTAATCCTAACTCTCCCCTCCTGCAGCCTAGTTCTAACCTACCCTTCCCACAGCCTATCCCTAACCTTCACCCTAGTGCCTAACCCTAACCTCTCCCCCTGTACCCTCCCTGGTATACTTGCAATCGGGAAAGGGAGAGCAAGGGGGGGGGGGAGCAAAAAAAGTTGTGAGAGAGAAAGGGGGGATAGAGAGAGAGATTAAGGGGGTGGGAGTGAGGGAGAGAGATAGAGAGAAAGGAGGTAGAGATAAAGATAAAATGGGGGTGTGAGAGGGGTAGAGAGAGAAATAGGGAAAGAGAAAGATAAAGTGGGTGAGAGAGGGGGAGAGAAAGAGAGGGGAGGAAGAGAGATAAAGTTGATGGAGAGAGAGAGAGTAAAGGGGGAGAGAGAAAGATAAAGGCAGTAAGAGAAAGGGAAAGAGGAAAGGGGGAGAGAGGAGGTGAGACAAAGGGGGAGAGAGAAAGAAAGGAGAGGGTGAGAGAGAGCGAGAGTGAGAGAAAGATAAGTGGGAGAGAATGGCGGAAGAGAGAATGACAGAGAAAGAGAGAGAGAGAGAAGGGAGAAAGAGGGGTAGACACAGACAGAGAAGGGGAAACAGAGAGAGAAATGGGGAAGGGTGAATTGAGAGTGGGAGAGAGAAAGGGGTGAGAGAAGGGGGATCAAGGGGAGAGAGAGAAAAGGGGGAGACAGAGAGAGAGGAGAGAGAAAGGGGGTAGAGAGAGAAGGGGAAGACAGACAGAGAGACAGGGGAGACAGCAAGGAAGAATGGGGGGAGGGAAACCCAGGAAGAGAGAGGGAGGAGAGGGGAGAGTGAAAGAGGGGGGAAAGAGAAGGGAGAGTGAGAGAGATAGAAAGTGGCGAGGCGAGGGGAGACAGGGACAAAGAGAGAGAGAGGGAGAAGTGGGGAGACAGAGAGATAGAAGGGAGGAGAGGGAAGAAATGTGAGTGAGTGAGACAGAGAGGGTTGAGACAGGCATCCCTATCCCCCCCAGTACAGGCGGCACTATGTATACCCCCTTCTCCTTTACAGGTGTCCCTGTGTACCTTTAGCAGCAGTGGGTACCCCTGTCTTCAGCGCCGCAGCAGTAGGTGCCCCTGTCATCACTGCTGCAGCAGTGGGTCCCTGTCATCACCACCGCACCAGCGGGTCTCCCCTTATTCAGCGACACAGCAGCGGGTCTCCAGCTGGTCACTCGATTGTGACACTGAGCCCCAGCAACAGTCAGCAAGGAGAAGCTAAGAGCAGAGGAGGGGGAGGAAACATGAGGAAAGGTGCTGGAACGCCTCCTTCTGTTTTGTTTCACTTTCAGCCCATGGCCCTGTGGATGGTATGTGGGCACTAGGTGGGTGTAGGGGGTTAGGGAGTGAGTGGACGGGGCTGCGGACGGCTACTGATGGTGAAAAAAAAATATATTGTTTTCTTGTCACCAATGTCTATGCATCTGGGCCGCCCCATTGATAATCCAGCTCTGGCGCTGCCCACTTTGTATATCTGAGGAATGATCAAGTACTGATCTCTCCACCATCAGTTGCAACATTCACTAATTGAGCTGCCACTTCCTTGTAACTTTCATAAGGTATGACCACTGTGACTGCAGTGCTGCAAACAAGATTGCAGATGCATGCCGAAACACTCCCATAACACCTCCTCTTTTACAGAAGACTTCAGGACACCTCTCAGTCTGCACCTGAACTGCCCATGGATCACAGAATCAGTGTAAAGTAATACTGATGTCATATGCATATGCGCACACCATCATTTTACGTATGTACAGTAAGAGATTCTCCTAACGAGCCTTCTCTCAACTGCATATACCTCTGAACCAGGCCCATTGTTTTTGTGGATAAAATCTCCAAACGTCCCCATCACATCCTATTTGACAGCACCAGCCTATTCTCTGCTGTAATCCTTTGGTTTTCTTCGGAAGATGTGAAAATGAATGACCCTGATGTGGGCTGAAAAACTAAAATAGGATTTTATTTACCTACCGGTAAATCATTTTCTCGTAGTCTGTAGAGGATACTGGGGTCCACATTAGTACCATGGGGTATAGATGGGTCCACTAGGAGCCTTGGCACTATAAGAAATTAATAGTGTGGGCTGGCTCCTCCCTCTATGCCCCTCCTACCAGACTCAGTCTAGAAACTGTGCCCGAGGAGACGGACATACCTTGAGAGAAAGATTGAAAGGCCAGTGGTGAGATTTGAACCAGCACACACAAACCAAGAGGAAAGCCATGCTAACCAAACTTGAACAGGAACAGCAACAGCTGAACCAACATCAATACTTAACCAAGTAACTGT
Organism: Pseudophryne corroboree; assembly: GCF_028390025.1. Taxonomy (NCBI): domain Eukaryota; kingdom Metazoa; phylum Chordata; class Amphibia; order Anura; family Myobatrachidae; genus Pseudophryne; species Pseudophryne corroboree. The sequence goes on along the minus strand of NC_086448.1, from coordinate 591,104,065 downwards.
GCAGGAAACACGAAGCACTGGACGGGCGCCCAGTATCCTCTACGGACTACGAGAAAAAAAATAATTTACAGGTAGGTAATTAAAATCCTATTTTCTCTTATGTCCTAGAGAATACTGGGGTCCACATTAGTACCACGGGGATGTACCAAAACTTCCAAACTGGGTGGAAGAGTGTTGAGGTTCCTGCAGAACTGATTGATCAAATTGAAGGTCCTCAGTGGCCAGAGTATCGAACTTGTAGAACTTAGCAAATGTGTTCAAACCTGACCAAGTAGCTGCTCGGCAAAGCTGCAAAGCCGAGATGCCCCAGCAGCTGCCCAGGAAGAACCCACTGACCTAGTAGAGTGGGCCTGTACAGATTTTGGACATGGCAAACCTAGCATAGAATAAGCATGCTGGATAGTAAGCCTGATCCAGCGTGCAATTGTCTGCTTTGAAGCAGGACACCCAATTTTATTGGGATCATAAAGAACAAACAGCGAGTCCGATTTTCTGTGACGAGCTGTTCGCTTTACGTACACCTGCAAAGCCCTCACAACATCTAGGGACTTTGAGGAAGAGGAGGTGTCAATAACCACCGAAACCACAATAGGTTGGTTGATATGAAATGCAGACACCACCTTTGGAAGAAATTGCTGACGAGTTCTGAGTTCAGCTCTATCCTCATGAAAAATCAAGTAGGGGCTCTTGTGAGACAATGGCCCCAGTTCCGACACCCGCCTGGCTGAAGGCAGGGCCAACAGTGTAACGGTCTTCCAGGTAAGAAACTTTACGTCCACCTCCTGTAAGGGCTCAAACCATTCCAATTGGAGGAACTGCAACACCTCGTAGAGATCCCAAGGTGCCGTGGGAGGCACAAAGGATGGTAGGATGTGCAGAACAACCTTCAAGAACGTCTGAACCTCAGGGAGGGAAGCCAATTGTTTCTGGAAGAAAATGGATAAGGCCGAAATCTGGACTTTTATGGAGCCAGGCGCAGTCCCACATCCACACCTAACTGCAGAAAAAGCAGAAAACGTCCCAGTTGAAATTCCACCGCAGGAAATTCCCTGTTCTCACACCAAGAGACATATTTTTTCCAAATACGGTGGTAATGCTTAGACGTTACCCCTTTTCTGTCTTGGATCAAAGTGGGAATTGTCACACACCATAGGCGGCATTCACCGCGCTTACCCCTGCATGTCTGCTGGTCTGTGTTGCGGCCTCCGCCTTCGGTGGTCCACGGGCTCCGGCATCTGGCTGGCGCAGCTCCCGGTGGTTCCCCGGGGCAGGGGCGCCGCCATGACACCCGGCATCACGTGGGCGGGGAGCAGGTGACGTCATCAGACTGTTCCGCCAATCCAGCGGAGGCGCGAGATTCAAAGTCAGACGCCGGGCAGAGCCTCGGCGCCTGAGTATCGTCTTTTCCCCTGACGTGGATGCCAGAGCTCTTGTTCCCAACGTATCTCTCTGCAGTCATACCCCAGTGTCTCCGGCACTTCCAGGTGCCAGTTGCTGCACAGTTCAGCGTATACTGCGGCTGGTGTGTTTCTCTGCAATCCAGTCACCAGTGCTTCTTGGAGTCAGCGTGTGCTGCGGGCTAATCACCGCTCTCAAGTTCTACAAATCATCAGTGTCTTTAATCACCGCTCTCAAGTCATACAAATCATCAGTGTCTTTAACCACCGCTCACAAGTTTTGCAAGTTGCCAGTGTCTTTATCCACAGCTCTCAAGATCTCCAAATCATCAGTGTCTTTAATCACCGCTCTCAAGTCATACAAATCATCAGTGTCTTTAACCACCGTTCTCAAGTTCTACAAATCGTCAGTGTCTTTAACCACCGTTCTCAAGTTCTACAAATCATCAGTGTCTTTAACCACCGCTCTCAAGTTTTATAAATCATCAGTATCTTTAGTCACCGCTCTCAAGTCATACAAATCATCAGTGTCTTTAATCACCGCTCACAAGTGTTTCAAATCGTCAGAGTCTTTAACCACCGTTCACCAGTACTTCAAATCACCAGTATCTTTAAAAAACATCACTTACAAGTTCTTCAGTCATTATTATCTTGTACCAACACTCACAAGTACTTCTTTTCCTGGAATCCTTAGCATTGCTTACAAGTTCTCCTATAGGCCTGGACATTCACCCATACGTTCCTTCTCTGCTATGTGACATTGTGTTGCTCTCTTCCTGCAATAAAGTTCTTTAATATTTTCACCAAGCTTTACTGTCAGAGTCCTGTATGAGGAAGACCTATATTAAGCCATCCCTGTTCCGACCCAACTGTGGTTCCTCTCCCCTACCATCGGGAGAACCCCCGAGTTCACAACACCCCCAACCTAGGTCAGTGACAGGAATAACCTTATCCAGGATTTCTTTCCAGGCTAGAATTTGACACTCAACTTCCATGCCGTCAAACGTAGCCGTGGTAAGTCCTGATAGGCGAATGGCCCCTGTTGCAGGAGATCCTTTTGAAGGGGTAGAGGCCATGGATCCTCCAGGAGCATGTCCAGTAGATCCGCGTACCAAGTCCTTCTTGGCCAGTCCAGAGCAATGAGAATTGCTTGACCCTTTACCCTTTTTATTCTTTTGAGAATCTTTGGGATCAATGGAAGTGGGGGAAACAGATATACCATCTGGTAGACCCATGGGGTTGCCAGAGCGTCCTCCGCCACTGCCTTTGGGTCCCTCGACCTGGAACAATACCACTGGAGTTTCCTGTTTAGACGAGAGGCCATCATGTCGATTTGTGGAATGCCCCACTGACGTGTCAAGCACCCGAACACCTCCGGGTGGAGGCCCCACTCTCCTGGGTTGAGGTCATGTCTACTGAGGAAGTATCCTTCCCTGTTGTCTACTCCCAGAATGAAGATTGCCGACAATGCCACCACGTGTCTTTCTGCCCAGAGGAAAATCCTTGTTACCTTTGACATTGCTGCTCTGCTCTTTGTTCCGCTATGTCGTTTATGTATGTTACCGCCGTCACATTGTCCGACTGGACTTGAATGGCGTGATCTTGAAGAAGATGCCTGTAGAATGGCATTGTATATGGCCCTTAGCTCCAGAATGTTGATCGGAAGAATGGTTTCCTGACTTGACCATTTTCCTTGGAACCGTTTCTCTTGGGTGACTGCTCCCCAACCTCTGAGGCTTGCATCTGTGGTTAGCAGAATCCAATTTTGAATCCCAAACCTTCGCCCCTCGGTCAGGTAAGAAGTCTGAAGCCACCACAGAAGAGAAATCCTGGCTTTTGGCGACAGACGTATTCTCTGGTGCATGTGAAGGTGCGATCCGGACCATTTGTTCAATAGATCCAGCTGGAAGGGCCTTATGTGAAACCTTCCGTACTGCAGTGTCTCGTAAGAGGCTAACGTTTTCCCCAGAAGGCATATGCATAGATGCACTGATATCCGGGTTGGCTTTAGAACATCCCGCACCATCGACAGGATTACCAATCCCTTTTACAACAAAAGGAATACCTTCTGTTACTCCGTATCCACAATCATCCACAGGAACGGAAGCCTCCGTGTTGGTTCCAGGTGAGATTTTGGTAGGTTCAGAATCCACCCGTGATCCTGGAGTAGTCGGGTTGAGAGGACAATGTTGTCCAACAACTTCTCCCTGGATGGTGCTTTTATCAGCAGGTCATCCAGGTACGATATTATGTTCACTCCTTGCTTGCGGAGGAGAAACATCATCTCTGCCATTACCTTGGTGAACACCCTCGGTGCCGTGGAGAGGCACCGGAACTGGTAGTGACAGTCCTGTAGTGCAAACCTTAGATAACCCTGATGAGGCGGCCAAATCGGAATATGAAGGTACGCATCCTTGATGTCCAGAGACACCAGGAATTCCCCCTCCTCCAGACCTGAGATCACCACTCTCAGAGACTCCATCTTGAACTTGAACACCCGTCAGTACGGGTTCAGTGACTTGAGGTTTAAAATGGGCCTTACCGAACCGTCCGGTTTCGGTACCACAAACAGGTTGGAATAATAACCTTTGTTTTGTAGTTGAAGTGGAACTGGGACAATAACCTGAGTCTGTATCAGTTTCTGAATTGCTGTCTGTAAAGTCATACTTGCTTCTGGAGAAGCTGGTAAGCATGATTTGAATAATCTGTGAGGTGGGTCTGTAACCCTGGGTGATAAGGTCTTTGACCCAGGGATCGTGGCATGATGTTGCCTAAACGTGACTGAAATAATGTAATCAGGCTCCCACCTGCCTGTCTTCCAGGCAGCGCGGTCCTCTGTCATGCTGAAGGCTTTGAGGAAGCAGAACCGGAGGTCTGTTCCTGTGAACCTGCAGCTGCTGGTTTTCTGGGTTTACCTCTATTGCCTTTGCAGGCTGTAGAAGAACCTTTGGATTTACTTTGAAATTTCGCTTTCGAAAGGACTGCTGAGTTGGAGCAGAGTAGGTTTTCCTATCTGGGGGGGCTGCGGAAAGAAGGTGCGTAGACTTACCCACCATAGCCTTGGATATCCACGTATCCAGTTCCTCTCCAAAAAGGGCCTCACCTGTGAATGGTAGGCTTTCCACGCCTTTCCTGGAATCCGAAGTCCACTGGCGTAGCCGCAAGCCCCTGCGTGCTGACACTGCCATGGTAGTGGTGCGAGCGTTGAGCAAACCAATTTCCTTTATGGCCTACACCATAAAGTTAGCAGAGTCCTGAATATGCTGTAGGAGTAAAATTATCTCCCCGCTTGGCAAGGAATCTAACCCGTCAATTAGATTACCTGACCATTTAGCAATGGCCCTAGTGATCCATGCACAAGCAATAGTGGGTCTCTGGGCCACTCCAGCAGCAGTATATAGGGTGTGTGTATAGGGTGTGTGAGTGGTCTCAATCTTGTGATCAGCCGTGTCCTTTAAGGATGCTGCCCCAGAAACAGGTAAGACAATCTTACGTGACAACCTAGATACCGATGCATCCACAATTGGCGGGTTTTCCCATTTCTTTCTATCCTCCAGAAGAAAGGATGTAATTAACCTTTTAGGGAACTGAAACTTTCTTTCAGGATTAGCCCAAGTTTCCTCAAACAGGGCATTTAATTCCTTTAATGCTGGGGAAAAGTAGCTGAGGATTTTTTTTTACATTAAAATAAGATTCCTCATCCACCTCCGCCACCTTGAATGTGCAGGAATTTCTCTAATAGCTTCTATCATGGCCTGTATTCCCTGTGACAGAGCCGCATCCCCCCACTCGCGTCCACTTCACCCTCCTCTGTGTCTGATGTATTGTCATCAGTATCAGCCTGCATGATCTGGGCCAGAGTACGCTTTTGTGGACAAATGGCAGGGGTCCGAGATGCTGGTATGGGAACTGAATCTCTATTCATCAGGTCATCCAAAGATTGTCTAAAGTATTGCGTCTCTTTCTCAGTATGTGATAATTTATTAGAAATATTTGAGATCATCCCTTTAATGGAATCTAACCATGCGGGTTCTGACCCACTAGCCTGAGAATGTGTACTATTCTGGGTACACAGTAGCGATTCTCCCGGGGAGGACAGACACTCTGCTGTGCAGAAACACAGTCCCTGGACATGGTAATGTGAAGGACACACACACACACACACACACACACACACACACACACACACACACACACACACACACACACACACAGGTGAAAACACAGTTTAACCCACACAAAGCCTGCAGTGAGACACAGAAGATGGAGCCAGCCACACCGCGCCCTTCAAGCTAAAGTAAAACTCATCTGGGTCACCAAACTAAGCTCCTTAATAGGACTGAGTATTCTACAATGCTACCCCCCCCTGGTACCGCTGAGGAGACGTGGAGTCTTTGTGGAGGAGCTGCGCTTCCCTGTGATTCCTGTCAGTGTAAGCTGCAGAGAGAAAATGGCGATGGTGAGCTGCTGGATCTGCTCATAGTGAATCCCCGCCCCCGTAATGGCGCGAGGCTTCCCGTTTTTTTGTTATACTGGTTGAGGTGTTTTTCATGCTTACCGCGGGTTAGAACCCCGGTAAGCTGTGCCAGTGTAGGGTAAATTAAACAGCTCAGCTCACCCCTCACAGCGGAACACACATCCAAAAAGCTTGCTGTACTAAGCCTTGGAGACGCAGCCTACATGTCAGTGCTGCGCGCCATACCCTGATGCCGCCATTACAGCCGGTAACCTGCTAACCGGGACGCCGGCCATCTACTCACCACTCTACTTACTTCTGGCTGTTAGGGGTGGCGGTGTGCTGCGGGACCATTAACCATATAGGAGGTTGGGCCGTTCTTTCTCCCCCCTAAGTCCCACGAAGCAGCCAGTCCTGCCTGAAAAAAACAAACAGAAAAATAAATTCAGAAAAGTCTTCAGGAGCTTCCCTAAGTGTAACCGGCTCCTCCGGGCATATTTTCTAAACTGAGTCTGGTAGGAGGGGCATAGAGGGAGAAGCCAGCCCACATTATTAATTTCTTAAAGTGCCAAGGCTCCTAGTGGACCCGTCAATACCCTATGGTACTAATGTGGACCCTAGTATCCTCTAGGCATAAGAGAAATATGCTTTTTATTTATAGAGTTGCTATAGGGAGGGAAAACACTGAGAACAAATAATGTTTGGTTTTGTATTTATATAGGATATTTCTATTGCCATGTAACTGGTACCATGTATAGTATGGGACATGTAGTATGGGATTAAGCAAGTGCTGTCTCATTTCTATAGCAGCTTGTGTTATGTAATTAATGTACAATCACTCTGCACATGCCCAGAAAAGTGGGCACACATATACCATAACTGTACGCCTAGAAAGCTTTGCATAATTCCTTTACTTGCACTTACAGTACTTTTACTGGAGAGGACGGGAGAGTATAGGATGCAACCACTAAAGTAAGGTGTGTTTGTAAAATTGTGAACAAATGCAGCAGGTAAAGCACTATCACTCACATGCTAATTTGTTAGAAATTTGTAAATGAGAGATAATATAATAAATAAATATACAGAACATAAAATATCTTTGACTTACTGCTGCTACAGAGAGGGATTACTAAAGTCCCCAATATGAAGATACCAAGAAACAAAACTGAAGCACTGTTTGTCAAAGAATAAACAATTTAATTAACACACAAACATATAAAAACCAAATGGCGGTTGTATTAATAATAATAATAATAATAATAATAATATAGCATTTTTCTCCTAATAGGACTCAAATGTTATTGGCCCGATCTCCCGTCTAAAGTGACGGGAGTTCACAGAGGGCAATATTCATTTGATGCCCGCGATCATGCTGATCGCGCCCATTAATGTTGGGTTTTGCCACGTAAAGCGGCTAAACCCAACTAAACTAATCGGCGCGATCTGGAAATGGATCAGGGACAAATCACTTTTGACACAGTTCAGCTCGCCACCCTCGGTGCATGGGTGCAGTGGGCAGCCACACAGCCCACGGTGCCTGCTGCAGCTGGGGTGTGGAGTACAGGCAGCATGTAAACCTTTGTGGCAATGAGCATGGACCCCTGTCAATGACCAGGAAACCCCTGACAACAAGCGTGTAACCTAGAGCATGAAACCCTTGACAACGAACATGAAACCCTCGGCAATGAGCATGAGACGCCTGGCAATGAGCAGGAAACCCCTGGCAATGAGCATGGAACTCAGAGCAGGAAACCTTTGGCAACAAGCATGAGACCCTTGGCAATGAGCATTAGACCCCTAGCAATGAGCATAGAACCCAGTGCAGGGATCCCTTGGCAACGAGTATGAGACCCCTGGCAATGAGCATTAGACCCCTGGCAATGAGCAGGAATTTAGAAGCCTTACTGTGGGGCATAATTTGTAAGGGACATTATTGTGTGTGGGGCATAAAATGGTGTCCGACAGCTTTTAGTCCCAATTTTGAAAATGTCAATCCGACTTTAAAAAAAGTCGGATTGACACTGTCGAGAACGGCCAAAACCTGTCGGATTTGGATGCAAATTGAAAACTGCATTGTCGGATCCTTTCCAACGGATGCATTGAATAGACCCCATAATGTGGAATGGACATTACAGTGTGTGGCATAATGTGGAATGGGCATTACAGTGTGTGGTATAACATGTAGTCGCCATTAGTGTGTGGCATAATGTGTAATGGACACTACAGTGTGTGGCATAAGTTGCAATATGCATTATGGTGTGTGTGGCATAACGTGTAATAGCGTTACGGTGTGTGTGTGGCATAATGTATAATAGGCATTACGGTGTGTGGCATAAGTTGTAATAGGCATTACGCTGTGTGGCTTAACGTGTAATGGGCATTATGGTGTGTGGCATAATGTGTAATGGGCATTACGGTATGTGGCATATCGTGTAATGGGCAATATGGTGTGTGGCATAATATGGAATTGGCATTACCGTGTGGGCATAATGTGGAATGGGCATTACCATGAGTGACATAAGGCATAATGGGCAATACAGTGTGTGGAATAATGTGTAATGGGCATTAGAGTGTGTGTCATAATGTGTAAGGGTCATTACTATAAGGAGAAAAAATTACAAGGGCATGAATCACATGTTTCTTTCCTTTGTTTTTCCTGTGTCATATAAAGGGCTCTACCTGGCGTAATGTATAAGGGGCACTACTGTGTGGTGTATTATGACTGATGGACACTACTGTGCGGTGCAATGTGAATTGGCACTATTCTGCGGCCGCGTCCCTTTCCCATGAAACCACTAACCATGTTTTGCAATGGAGGGGGTGACAAAGGACACTTTCACAAGATTTACAACCGGCCATGAGTAAATAAGTAATAGTCCCTACACACTGATCGACAATCCTCAAAGATATGAACAATCTCGTTCATTATTGAACGAGATAACGTTCATATCTTTGAGTGTGGAGTCACCAGCGATGAACGATGCGCGGCCCAGCGCTCGTTCATCGCTGGTGTCCCGTCGACTGTGCATGTAGGCCAATATGGACGATCTCATCTATATGTGCCTGCACTTGTATGGAGCCGTGTGATGGAGGGAGTGAAGAAACTTCACTCCCCCGTCACTGCCCCCCCCCCCCCGCCAGCTTGGCGGTGGATCTTTAAATGAGTAGGGCCCTAGCGTCTTGAGTCTGTTTCTGAATAATTCTTGAGTGGGGGCTTCTCAAACTGTGCAGGGAAGAGAGTTCCATAGAGTCGAAGCCATAAAACTGAAAGCTCGACCCCCAAATGAATCGCAGTAATTGAGTGGGACAATAAGAAATCATAAGTTGCTTCAAGTACCTTGGGCCCTGGTCATGTAAGACTTTGAACGTGAATCTTGGACATTATTCACCATTTTACAGGCAGCCAGTGAAGGGAGTAGAGAATGGGTGTCTGGAACGGGGCTGGTTGGTTTATAGCCTAGCAGCTGCATTTTGTACAATCTGCAAGTGATCTGCAAGCTATGCAATTATTTTGCTGGGAGACCAAGGTAGAGGCATTGCAGTAGTCTAGGCATGATGATACAACTGTATGTTTGACTTTAGGCAGATTGTTTGAGGGGATTAAATGCTTGATTCTGGCTATATTCCTCAGATTAAGGAATGAGGATTTGATTGCGGCTGATACCTGATGTTTAAGTTTCAAGCCACTATCCAGGACAAAGCCAAGATTCCACACATGTTCAGTGTTTTGTAGTTCTGAACCCCCAGGTGGAAGTCCAGTTGGTTGGCAATGCTGCAGTATTGTCCTGTGACCTATCACAGAAAGTCTGTTTTATCGGGGTTCAGTTGCAGCCAACTGGCACTCATCTACTCCTGGAGGTCAGCTAAACAGCCACTTAAACATAACCCCTCACCCCCCGCAGCCTAACCCTAACCCTCCCCAGTGGTGGCTAAACCTAACACACACCTCGTCCCACAGCCTAACCCTCCCTGCCTGCAGCCTATCCCTCCCTGGTGGTGCCTAACCCTCCACGCAGCCTAAACCTCCCCCGCCGCCCCCACAGCCTAACCCTACCCGGTGATGCCTATACCTCCCTCCCCAGAGCCTAAACCTAACCCCCCCACACCCGCAACCTAACCCTCCCCGGTGGTGCCTAAGCCTACCCCCCCCCCCTCCCCAGCCTAACCCTCACAGTTGGTGCCTAACCCTCTCTGCAGTCTAAACCTAACCCTCCTCCCCCTGCAGCCTAATTCTCCCTGGTGGTGCCTAAACCTACCCCCCCTTCCTGCAATCTAATCCTATCTAACCCTCCCTCCCCTCAGCCTAAACCTAACTCCCCCTCCCTGTAGCCTAAACCTAACACCCCCTCCCCGCAGCCTAAACCTAACCCCCCTTCCCGTAGCCTAATCCTACCTAACCCTCCCTCCCCACAGACTAAATCTAACTCTCCCTCCCTGCAGCCAAAACCTAACCTAAACCCCTAACCCACCCCAGGCAGCTTACCTGAGCACAGCCCCACTAAACATTTATTAGGGATCCCGGCGGTCTAGATTACGGTACCAGAATTGTGATCTTTGTCAGGATGCTGGCGCCGGCATTCCGACCAGTGTTAGGATTCAGGTGTCGGTATTTCGACTGCTGGGTTCCTGACTGGATTCCGCTCTACCATCTCAATTAGGGATACAGTGCACTATTCCTGTAACCGGTCCTACTGCCCAGGTTTACTTATTTTGGGCACAGGCCTTGTGTCCCCTATCCGGTGTCTCTTATGCCCAGGTTATTACCAGTGGTAGGAGCCTGGTTCTTGCCTTTAACACAGAATCAGGGATTAAAGTGAGCCGGAACGGGCGGTACTGTGTTCCGTCAGTTCCATTTGGAGGTGGCATCAGTTCCGCCTCCTCCGGTCCACCTAACCCAGAATGTCAGTTGGCGTGCAGGGAGATGCCAGGTGCCCGCTGAGATATTGTAGCCAGCGAGCGTTCCGCTCCTTCTCCACAGTGGCAGCCGGAGGCAGAAGCTCACTCCTGAGCTCCAGCTCTGGCTGAGTGCTGTGTGCTATAGGAGGGACGTCATGATGTCTCTCCCATAGTTCTGAGGAGCAAGCGCCCAGAAGGACGGCAGTGGTCAGATGCAGGAGTGGGGCTTGAGGTAAATACTGTGTTGATTTCTTTGTTGTGTGTGTAAGCGGCGCTACTACAGGGGGCATAACTACTGGGGTATTATTACACAGGGGCATTGCCACTGAGGGCAAATCTACATGGGGGCATAAGTACTGGAGGCAATGCTACATGGGGGCAGTACTACACAGGGGTATTACCACTTGGGGCACAACTACAGGGGGTATTACTACTGGGACATTACTACTGAGGGCACTACTACAGGGGGCAACACTACTTGGGCATTACTACACAGGGGCATTAGTACTAGGGGCAATACTACATGTGGGTACTACCACTGAGGCATTACTAATGAGGGCATTACATAGGGCACACTTCATAAGGGGCATTACTACTGGGGACACTGCATAAGGGGCACCAGTACAATGGACTCTACATAAGGGGCACTACCACTGTGGGCACTAACACTACAGTGGGTATTGCATAAAGGGCACTACTACTGTGGGCATTGTATAAGGGGCACTACTGCTGTTGGCATTATGTGTATTAGGGGTGCTGCTCCTGTGGGCTTTGTGTATAAGGGGCACTAATGTGTGTCATAATATGAATAATGGACACTACTGTGTGGTGTAATGTGCTATGTAATTTGAATTGGGAATACTATTGCGTGACCATGTGTGGGAATGCGCCACCCATTTATTGCACAGGCATCGGGGGGGGGGGGGGGGGGATAGGGGTGAATTCCACCACCTCTCTAGGGCCACTTTAACCACTGCACAGAATTATCTTGGTCTTATGCCCAGTGTCACTTCCAGGAGCTCAGGACTAGTGCCCGCCTATCAGGTGCACAGGGGAGTGACCAGGGCCTAATACCTGGTGCCTGCCTACCAGGTGCACAGAGGAGGGGCTTGGACCTAATGCCCAACGTCACTTCCAGGAGCTCAGGACTAGTGCCTGCTTATCAGGTGCACAGTGGATGGAGTGGCCTGGACCTAATGCCCAGCATCACCTCCAGGAGCTCAGGGCTAGTGCCTGCCTATGAGGTGCACAGAGGAGTGACCTGTGCCTAATGCCTGGTGCCTTCCTATCAGGTGCTCAGAGGAGAGACCTGTTCCTAATGCCTGGTGCCTGCCTGTAAGGTGCGTAGAGGAGTGTCCTGTGCCTAATGCCTGGTGCCTGTCTATCAGGAGCACAGGGGAGTGGCTTGGACCTATTGCCTGGTGCCTGATTATCAGGTGCACAGAGGAGTGATCTGTTCCTACTGCCTGGTGCCTGCCTATCAAGTACTCAGAGGAGTGACCTGTTCCTAATGACTGGTGCCTGGTTATCAGGTGCGCAGTAGAGTGGCCTGGACCTAATGCCCAGCGTCACTTCCAGGAGCTCAGGACTAGTGCCTGCCTATCAGGTGCGCAGAGAAGTGACCTGTGCCTGATGCCTGCCTATCAGGTGCGCAGAGGGGTGACCTGTTCGTACTGCCTGGTGCCTGCTTATCAGGTGCGCAGAGGAGTGACCTGTTCCTAATGCCTTGTGCCTGCTTATCAGGTGCACAGAGGAGTGACCTGTTCCTAATGCCTGGTGCCTGCCTATCAGGTGCGCAGAGGGGTGACCTGTTCATACTGCCTGGTGCCTGCTTATCAGGTGCGCAAAGGAGTGACCTGTTCCTAATGCCTTGTGCCTGCCTATCAGGTGCGCAGAGGAGTGACCTGGGCCTATTGCCTTGTGCCTGCTGATCAGGTGCACAGAGGAATGATCTAGGCCTAATGCCTGATGCTTGCCTATCAAGTGCACAGAGGAGTGACCTTGGCCTAATGCCCATGGTCTCTACTAGTGGAGGAAAAAAGAAAACACAGGTGTACACAATAAACACTAAAAATACTGAAAGCCAAAATAATTATAATAAACGCACAAATTAACATAGCATGTTTTGCCAAAAATTTAGACCCATCCACTCCATCAAGGTGAACTCCAACAGATGGTCCCTACATCCTCTACACTAACACATTAAATCAATTTATCAAGTCTCATCTATAATAGTGCCCATTAGGAATGTAGGAACCCATCTGATGGGGTTCACCTTGACATGTTAGATGGCATTGACGTTTCTATAATGGGTGCAGTGTGTGCAGCAGTGACGTGCGGTGAGGTCATTGGCTGGGGAGGCACATATTTTATTTATATATATATATGTGTACACACACACACACACACACACACACACACACACACACACACACACACACATTATAACACACAAAGTGAGCCGAAATTCACATTGAAGCACACTGAATGATCCGAAATTCACATTGTAGCACACTGAATGAGCCGAAATTCACATTGTAGCACACTGAATGAGCCGAAATTCACATTCTAGCACACTGAATGAGCCGAAATACACATTGTAGCACACTGAATGAGCCGACATTCACATTGTAGCACACTGAATGAGCCGAAATTCACATTGTAGCACACTGAATGAGCCGAAATTCACATTGTAGCACACTGAATGAGCCGAAATTCACATTCTAGCACACTTAATGAGCTAAAATTGTGACAGCAGGGACAGCCAGAGTGACGACAGGGAGAGAGAGAGAGAGTAACGACAGGGAGAGAGAGTGACGACAGAGAGAGAGAGAGTGACGACAGTGACATCAGGGAGAGAGTAACGACAGGGAGAGAAAGTGACGAAAGTGACAGCAGGGAGAGAGTGACAGCAGGGACAGAGTGATGAGAGTGACAGCAGGGACAGAGTGACGAGAGTGACAGCAGGGACAGAGTGACGAGAGTGACAGCAGGGAGAGAGTGACGAGAGTCACAGCAGGGAGAGAGAGAGTGACAGTAGGGACAGAGACAGTAACGACAGGGAGAGAGGGTGACAGCAGTGGAACATTACCTGACTGTGGTCACCGGAGGCACCCATGGGCAGCGGTGGTGAGGTCCCGCTTACGGTGACTGCCATTTGTTGCAGATGGCGGTGGGTGGCTGACGGCGGTGAGCGGTGGGTGGCTGGAGGCGGTGGGTGGCTGGAGGCGGTGAGCGGCGGGCGGCGGTGAGTGGTGGGTGGTTGGCGGCGGTGAGCAGCGGGTGGTGGGCGGCTGAAGGTGGCGATCGGTGGGCGGCTGGCGGCTGTGAGCTAGTATATATATATATATATATATATATCGATGTGTGAGTAGCCATGTGAATCATAGTACCATATCATCGCAGTGGATCAGCAGCCAGCAGGACTCTCCTCACCTCAGGTGCTGCTGCCACTGTTCTGTGTGGCTTCCTTCAGTTCGGGACGCATGGCTGCCGGGGTGGCGCTCCAGTGATGTCACACGTCCTGACATCACACTATATATGCGGTGCAGGGAAGCCAAGGCTAGTGAGACAGCCTTCCACTGTGCCGGCATGACCAGCGCACAGTGCCGCGGGAGCGGCTTAAAAGGGGGTGGGTGGTTGCGGCCGCACGGGGGGGGGGTTTGGTGGTCGCAGCCGGGGGTCTCTGATGTACTGAGCGTCTCTCCCAACAGCTGCCGCTGGCCACAGCGCACTCAATTAACTGATTACACAGTGAGGTGAGGTGACACTGTTCGGCCTGACCGCCACTATGTCCGCACCGCCTCCGCATATGCCCGCCCCGCAACCACCCTGTGATGATTGACAGCGGCTCCAGTGACGGAGCCGCTTGCCAATCACATCTCTCCTCACTGACAGGGGCGTGCTTTCATGGGTGAAAGCACTCCCCTGTGTCACAGCGGCACTTCTAATGGTGCCGCTTCTTCATTGATTTCATACGAGCTTCTTCAGCCGCAGCATGGCCCCGCCCCCCGCTTTGTCCCCTGTGCCATTGACTGCTGGAGGCACCACTATCGGTGCCTCCCAAAGTCAATGTACAAGCCAAATTGCTTTAAATACTATGAAGCAGATACTTATGACACAGAATGTGTCATAAGTATCTTCTTTATATTATTTTATTCATTAATGGAATCACTAATGGCAGGGGAGGCACTGCCTCCCCTGCCTCCCCTGACTGCACGTCCCTGGTGTGCAGTGGACACCGGGCCCCTGAGTCCAGGGGGGGCCCACACCGCACACACTGCACCCATTTCTCCTATACAGTACTTACCTTTCCAGAGTCCATCGCTGACCATGTGTGGACCCCCTCTTCTCACAGTGCCAGAGTCTACAGTGCATGCGCAGGACTCCAAAAAAAGGTGCAGCGGGCATTTGTTGGAGTCCTGCGCATGCGCTGTAGACTCTGGCACTGTGCCAGAGTCTACAGCGCACAGAGCGCCAGCAGCGGCACGACAGCTATGGGAGAGGAGAGGGCCCACACACGGAGTCTGCACACGGTCCCCTCCTCTCTAGAGACGCCCCTGGTAGATGGCCCATATTTTTGGCACTCAGGTGGCATGCTGTTAATCCGTGCACTACACAGGCTGCAGGAAGGGGAGCCCAGCGCTGTGCACTGGACACTGTGTATGCTGTAGAGTGCTTGGAATGGGAAAAGTTAAAGCACTGAAATTAGTGTAATAAATGTATACAGATGTGTTCCGCTGCAGCTTTGCTGCCTATAGCAGCGAGCTGTAGTGGGATTGCTATGTGAATGCATCACGGCATGCTGCATTGCTGCTGGGTCCCATACAAGTAAATGAGACGTGGGTACATGCATACGCAAGCTCTGTGGGCACATGCATACGCATTCAAGTCTATGGCATAGCGGGAGCATGCGATTGTACGTGCCCCGTTATGCTGCCCTGTCTTTATTGCAGCAAGGATATGGGAACACATCTGTATGTGTCTGATAATAATAATGTTTTGTTAAATGAATATGCAGCCAGGAAAGCAGTTCCTGAGCTATGGTGTATAAAGCCTGTTGCTGTGCACAGGCTCATAGTGTATATTTTACAATGTAAAAAGTTTTTTTCTTTATTTAAAGTGAAATGTACTCACCCTCTCTTAACCCGGTGGTCTAGGGGATCTGGAGTTCTCTGTGGGCTGCTGGGTTCCCCAGCTCCCTCCCAGGTAAAACTGAAATGCCTTCCTTTGCAGCCTCATACCTGAAAGTGCTATGAGGAGGTGCAGAAAGGGCAGGCAGACACAGCCGGTTAGGGGGCCCATTTATCAAAAAGTATTTGGGGCTATGTCCCCGAAAACATCAGTTTTTGGAGACTAACTGCAAATACTATGTATTACCCGAATGTTTGAAGGAGGGATCGCAGCGGGTATCGGAGATACCTGCTGCAAACACTCCATTTCCGCCCGTAGCCTGCCCTTCATTGCCACCTGATGTATCAATATCGTGATTGCGGTAGCCCATTGTAGCCTTTGGGCTACATATCGCGGGATGTAGTTCCAGCAGGGTTCCACAGAAGCCCTCCACTGGAAATAGCCCATGTGCACGGCTGTCACTATGACTGCACATGCGCAGAGGCCCGGCCACCCCGCTTAGCACATCGCAGGGACGGCTCCTTTCAGAGTCCTTGTCCTTGCATGTACATGCCGCCGATAGGATCGCATATTGCAATGCGATCCTGGGCGGTAAGATGCTGCCCAGATCGCATTTAATATGCGGTCCTTGATAAATGGGCCCTTAAGTGTTTCAAGGGAGCTTCCAAGGGCTTCCACTCAGAGAGCAGGAGTTTGCTGGCTGGGGATCCTGTCTGCTTTTCTCTGGTGATCATCCCCCCCAATCTAGACATGCCAGCACCTGGGTGTCGATTATCCCTGCAGGTGGTCTACCCCCATGAACCTAGTGCCCTACTACCCTGAAAGTCTAGGGAGAGGTTAAAGATATGCGGTAGTGGCCCAAGGGAGAGGCTGCAGTGGGGAGCTTCATTTGTAGCTTTTTCGCTTCAACCTCTGCCTTGACTCTCACAGACTGCCACCATCCTCAAGGATCTGGTGTCGCTTCTGGATCTTTATTGGATCTCCTGCACTCTTCTTTCTTGAATGTGCCATCTTCTGGCCTCTTCTGCAGCCTCCAGAACTCTTCTATGCAATTCCTCCCACTCACGCACGAGCACCGGATTGACTGTCTACCGCCATCACTGGCTAAATCAAAACAGTGGAAAGAACGATGATGCAGTGAACGGTGATTGACTCGCAGAGACCAACCATAATTGTTTGCAGTCCATGAGCCACGATTGGCTTGCAGTTGATTCCAAACACTGGCCACTGCTTCCTGAATGTCACTGGGATCAGACACTCTGACCCAGTGCAGCCCACTGATGTATTCTTAGCGGGACACACCTCCACAGTACAATCCTGCCACTGACTGAATGCAAATAATAAGAATGGACCTCAGCGGTCACACTAATGGCAGTAATATCAATAAGAGCAGGGCTGGTGTTCGGCAAACTCTCCGCCTACCGCCCCTCTGTAGAGAATAGGGGCCTTGTTCCAGTCATAACCCGGAATATACTTTTTATCCTGGTGTTCTTTAACAAATTGTTGATGACAATAAAAATTTAGATTGGATTGGTGACGATGAGTATACTCCAGACAAGATTCTATGTGACCTGCCAGTGAGAAATTATTTGAACCAGCTAAGGACTGCCATCCAGTCCACAGAAATTCTTCAGGCACTCAATTAGAATTGCATGGTCCATGGTGTCAAATTCTGCAGAGAGTTCCAGGAGGATTAAAATTGAACAGTCACCTCTGTCTCTTGCCATTAGAAGACCATTAAGCACACATACCAGAGCTGTTCAGTGCTATGTCTTCTCCTGAATCCTGACTGGAATGGATCATAAATATCATGGGTTGACAGGTGGGTTTCTAGTTGAGTTGCAACCACTTTCTCAATAACCTTTCCCAGAAAAGGAAGATTTGATGCTGGTCTGTAGGTGGGTATGCAGTTGGGGTCTAAGGGGGTCATTCAGACCTGATTGCACGCTGCCGTTTTTCGCAGCGGTGCAATCAGATCTGAAGTGCGTCTGTGCATGGGTCACAATGTGCAGGCGCGTCGCTCCGGCGATCGCTGGAAGATTGACAGGGAGAGGCTGTTTGTGGGCGTCAACTGACCATTTTCAGGGAGTGTCCATGCGAACGCAGGCGTACCCGGTCGTTTCCAGGGAGGGATCCTGATGTCAGCTCCGTCCTGGTTCATCGCAGCGGGTAAGTCCTGAGCTGTCTGCACAAGTGTTTGCACCCCTGTACAGCGAATCACCCCTCCCCTGTGGGCGATGATTACCTGGTCACAGCAGTGCAAAAGGAAAAAAAAGCCTGCGTGTGACCAGGTCTGAATTAAGCCCTAAATTTGATTTTTTTAAGAAGTGGTCTGACAATTGCTTCCTTTAGTGGTTCAGGAAAAATGCCTGTCTGCAAAGAGCATTGGACCATTTTTGCAAATACAGGGCCAATTATTTCCATACACCCTAATAGAAGCTCGGTTGAGGCAGGGTCCAGATCACAGGTGGTAGGACACATTCAAGTAATTTCAGCAATGTCTTTTACCATTTGGTCAAAGCTGTTCCATAAAGACAGGTGGATGGGGACCGTGTGACCAGTGGCCAGGACTCCGGCTACAGAATGCCGGCGGGGGGAGGGAGGGGCGAGTGCAACAAAGCCCCTTGCCGGCTCACCACAGGTTCTATTTCCACTCTATGGGTGTCGTGGACACCCACGAGTGGTAATAGTCCCTTTTAGTCGGCATGCCGACTATTGGTATTTTAATTGTTCGGGATGCAGGGGGAGGTTATGTAACCGTCAGTGTCCTGATCGTCGGTCGCATAGCTACATCGCAGACAGGTGGCTTACATTGGCACACTTGGTAGATTGATATTCCTCTGGTGGCAGTGTGGGGATTCCAACCCAGATGGTAGATAGCTGAAGAATTTTGCAAACTCATTGCATCCTGACTGGAAGAGGGATACATCAGGCTGCAGGCATGCTGATTTTAACATTTTATTTAATAAAGAAAACATTTTGCAGTATATATTACAAACATATGTCTAATTTTAAAGTTCTTTAACCACTTAACTGGCTAATATTTTAGCCAAAATGTACAATTTTCATTTCAATATCAAATTATGTAAATAATACTGTACCTTTTAAAACCGGATTTAAACATGAAAGAGAAGGTATACTTTGATTTGCAAAAGCATCCTAAACAGAAACACTTGACACCGAGGGGTATATTTACTAAGATTCGTATTTTCCCGTTTGAGGTCAAAGTTCAATCACGAATGACATCGAAAGTGTAAATATGCAACTTTTTGAATTGATTACGACTAATTTACTAAGCTGCCGTATTCTGCATTTTCGGGTTTTCCGATGTCGATGTCATTCTTTTTTTTTGGCAGTGTTTTACGTGAGTGACTTGTAAAACACTGCCGACTTTAATACAATGAATCTCGGCCGGATCTGAGAGATCCGTGCTGGGCTTCATTGTGCACCTTGTTAAAAAAAATAAAAATGTTTAAATGTAAAAAAAAAATTGCGTGGGGTCCCCCCTCCTAAGGCAAACCAGCCTCGGGCTCTTTGAGCCGATCCTGGTTGCAGAAATATGGGGGAAAAATGGACAGGGGTTCCCCCATATTTAAACAACCAGCATCGGGCTCTGCGCCTGGTCCTGGTTCTAAAAATACGGGGGACAAAAAGCGTAGGGGTCCCCCGTATTTTAGAAACCAGCACCGGGCTCCACTAGCTGGACAGATAATGCCACAGCCGAGGCTAGTAGCAGTACTACAAGGCCCAGCAAGCCTCCCCCGCAAGCTGGTACTTGGAGAACCACAAGTACCAGCATGCGGCGGAAAAATGGGCCCACTGGTACCTGTAGTACTACTACTAAAAAAATACCCCAATAAAGACAACACACACACACACACACACACACCTTGAAAGTATAACTTTAATACATCCATCCACACCTCCATATACACATACTTACCTTATGTTCCCACGCAGGTCGGTCCTCTTCTCCAGTAGAATCCATGGTGTACCTGTTGAAAAAATTATACTCACATAATCCAGTGTTTTAGGCTCCTCGGTAAATCCTTTTGTAATCCACGTACTTGTAAAAATAAAAAAACGGATACCCGACCTCGCACTGAAAGGGGACCCATGTTTTCACATGGGTCCCCTTTCCCCGAATGCCTGGAAACCCCTCTGACTTAAGTCCAAGAAGGTTCCATCAGCCAATCAGGCTGTAACCAATGGTGGGAACTTTCAGGTCAGCGGTGAGGTCACTTTCGGTCAACCGCTGACCTGAAAGTTCCCACCATTGGTTACAATGGAGCGCATAGGCGCTACATTGTAACACTGCCGTGTGCCGCCTGTCAGACAGTACAGGAGCACACAGCCGATCAGGAGGGTGCCACAACGTAGCGCTCCCTGATTGGCTGAAGAAACCCACTTAGACATCAGTCAGAGGGGGTTTCTGGCATTCGGGGAAAGGGGTCCCATGTGAAAACATGGGTCCCCTTTCAGTTCGTGGTCGGGTGTCCCGTTTTTTTATTTTTACAAGTATGTGGATTACAAATGGATTATCCGAGGAGCCCTCTACACTGGATTTGGTGAGTAGGATTTTTTCAACAGGTACACCATGGATTCTACTGGAGAAGAGGACCGACCCTCGTGTGAACATAAGGTAAGTATGTGTATATGGTGGTGTGTATGTATGCATTAAAGTTATACTTTCAAGGTGTGTGTGTATTGTCTTTATTGGGGTATTTTTTTAGTAGTAGTACTACAGGTACCAGCGGGCCTGGTTTTCCGCCGCATGCTGGTACTTGTGGTTCTCCAAGTACCAGCTTGCGGGGGAGGCTTGCTGGGACTTGTAGTACTGCTACTAAAAACAATATTCATTACTTTGAACAAAGGCTATCAGCCCCCCATCCGCAGCCCATTGGATGGGGGGGACAGCCTCGGGCTTCACCCCTGGCCCTTGGGTGGCTGGGGGGGGACCCCTTGATTGAAGGGGTCCCCACTCCCCCAGGGTACCCCGGCCAGGGGTGACTAGTTGGATATTTGATGCCACGGCCGCAAGGCACTGTATAAAAGTGACCCCCGGCTGTGGCATTATCTGTCCAGCTAGTGGAGCCCGGTGCTGGTTTCAAAAATACGGGGGACCCCTACGCTTTTTGTCCCCCGTATTTTTGGAACCAGGACCAGGCGCAGAGCCCGGTGCTGGTTGCTTAAATATGGGGGAACCCCTGTCAATTTTTTTCCCATATTTTTGCAACCAGGGCCGGCTCAAAGAGCCCGAGGCTGGTTTGGTTAAGGAGGGGGGACCCCACGCAATTTAAAAAAAAAAAATTATAACATTTCCCACCCCTTCCCACTGATAAACATGCACGGATCTCATGGATCCGTGCATGCCTATACAAACACGGGATAAAAAAGCAGGTCTGTTTTTTTTTAGCACTTTTTCACGATTTGTATTTTAGCATGGCAGTGTTTGGCTATTGTCGGCAGTGTTTGTGTTTTGCACTTTTTAGTAAATTCCCGATTTCTACCAAATTGCAGGCGTATTTGACCGATGGTGTATTGATTCGTGATTTTTTCCTAGGACTTCCAAAATATTACGAATGCCCTCATCACTGCCGTGATTTTTGCTTAGTAAATTACCGAGATGACACTTTGAAGGAAAAACGGCATCTCGGTCAAAATCGGGACCTTAGTAAATATACCCCCATCTTTCTATTTATTGCAGTGTAATTTGATCTTTTTGCTTACCTTTGAACTGAAGCAAAATACATTATGATGTCACAATATAGTCCAAGCAGGGTCAATGGGGGTCATTCCGAGTTGTTTGCTCATTGCAGATTTTCGCAAAGGAGCGATTAAGGCAAAAATGCGCATGCGCATGGTACGCAGTGCGCATGCGCTAAGTATTTTAGCACAAAACTCACGTCCGAACGAAGAATTTTCATCGTTGAAGTGATCGGAGTGTGATTGACAGGAAGTGGGTGTTTCTGGGTGGAAACTGCCCATTTTCTGGGAGTGTGCGGAAAAACGCAGGCGTGCCAGGTTAAAACGCGGCAGTGTCTGGAGAAACGGAGGAGTGGCTGGCCGAACGCAGGGCGTGTTTGTGACGTCAAACCAGGAACGAAACGGGCTGAGCTGATCGCAGTGTAGGAGTAAGTCTCGAGCTACTCAGAAACTGCTAAGAATTTTGTATTCGCAATTCTGATAATCTTTCATTCACAATTCTGCTAAGCTAAGATACACTCCCAGAGGGCGGCAGCCTAGCATGTGCAATGCTGCTAAAATCTGCTAGTGAGCGAACAACTCGGAATGAGGGCCAATGGGTAAAAGATAACAACAGAATGATTTAAATACTATTGTATGTATCTGTGCATGTTGAGTTACATTTTATAATCATCCACCAGGTGGCGCCTAAGAACTGCAAAATATTTTTAAGGAATGATACAGTTTGATGTATAGTTTGAATTCTTTCAATGTGTATTGCGGTGAAATATTTTTTTCTAAAATGTTTTATAAAAAGTAACACTCCCAAATAACTCCAAGTTCGTTATACACAATCTTGCTAAATATGCTGAGCCATACACATAGCAAGATGTGCGCATATGTGCTGGTTTTATGGCAGGTGCAAAAATAACAGCTTTACAGATATTGTGACACTTAAATCAGAATGTGTATGTGTATACTGTATATTGGGAAGTATGCTCATTGGTGAATATATAGGGCAGCGCATGCGGTCTTAGTTCTTAAATAAAAACTACTTGCAGTTAGGGTTGCTGAAATCGTTTTGTACTTATATATACAAAAGTTAACACTGCATAATCAATTAAGTTTAATTACAACATTATTATTGCAGAAGAAAGATTAATGCTGATGCAAACTCTATGCACTAAGAATACTGATAGTCAAAATAATTTTGAGAAACTCTTACAATTATCATGGAGTATAAGTAAAGATCTTAGCACACATTTGGTCAAATATGTGGGCTCATCCACCAACATCCAGGTAAACTACATTAAATGGGTCCCTAGCATCTCTAATACTATTAGAAATGTATTTGGGACTTACCTGTAAATAGAGCCAGCGCCGGCTACAGCCCTACTAGCACCCCAAGCAATAATTTTTTAAGTGTCCCCCCCCCCCCTCCAATGCGCGTGTGCTCATGGGAAAGTGGACATGGCCTCTCAACTATATATTACAGTATGTTATCAAACTATACATATATATATTATCACACCCCAGGGTACACACTGGATTGATGTTCCAAAATTAAGTTTTGGAACAGCATTGCTTACATTGCTCAGTGTGTACGTAGGATTGCGCACCCTGTGAACACTGGTGACAGATGCTTGGTTTCATGTGCTGCACATCAAACCTGGCGATATCACTAGCCTCCTTGTTTATGCTAATGAAGGATGGAACATGGTCCTTCCATCCTTCATTAACATCATGCCAGTGTGTATGCGCAATCCCCGCTGACGGCATTTGTTTTGATTACACGTAATGCCCACAGTAGTGCTCCTTACAAATAATCGTCACAATAATAGCTGCTTACATATACTGCCCCCCAGTAATAAGGATTGGGTAAAAAATGGAATGGTCCAAAACATACAGGGAGGATATAATCTCTCTCTTCCCATCTCCCTGGTTACCGCTGACACATACATACCCCTGTCCTACCACCACAATAGCTGAGATAGCTGCAGGGATCTGATCCGGTCTCGTGTTCTGGAGTCTGGACCATTATGGTTTTTACCAACCCCCCCAGTAATGCCCTTGCACGTAATGCCCCTAGTAATGCCAGTTAGACAGAATTCCCACAGTAGTGCCAGATACACATAATGCCCCCAGCAGTGCCAGATACACGTAATGTCTCCAGCAGTGCCAGATAAACATAATCCCAGCAGTGCAAGATACACATAATATCCCCAGCAGTGCCAAATACACATAATACTCATAGCAGTGCCAGATACACGTAATACCTGCAGTAGTGTCAGATAACGTAATACCCACAGCAGTACTAGTTACACTTAATACCCGCAGCAGTGCCAGATACACTTAATACCCACAGCAGTGCCAGATACATGTAATACTCACAGTATTCCCACATACGCATAATAACCCCAGCAGTGCCAGATATACATAATTCCAGCAGCGGTGCCAGATACATGTAATACCCCCAGCAGTACCAGATACACATAATACCCCCAGCAGTGCCAGATACATGTAATACCCACAGCAGTGCCAGATACATATGATAACCCCTGGAGTGCCAGACACACAAAATACCCCCAGCAGTGCCAGATATACATAATGTCCGCAGTGTAGTGCCAGATAAACATAATGCTACATATAGTGCCAGATACACTTAATGCCCCCAATAGTGGCAAATGCACATAAAGCCCCAGGTATTGTGCCAGATATACATATTGCCCCCAATAGTAACAGATACACATAATGCCCCCATAAAGTACCAGATACACATACTGCCCCCAATAGTGCCAGATACACATAATGCCTCCAATAGTGGCAGATAGATATAATGACCCCAATAGTGCTGTTTACCGCCACCGCTGCTGGGCTCTGCAGCAGGTCGCTGCTACTGCTACAGCTGGTAGCTGGCCTCTGTGTCACAGTGTCCGGGGAGGAGAGCACACAACATGCATTTACGGCATCTCAGTCTAGTCTCTTTCCCCAGCGTTGGTCATCTTAAATATGGCGCGGGTTTGAGAGCCAATCAAAGCTTGCAGTTTGGCAGCCAATCAGGAGCCGACACTGCTGGGTCAATGAGCTCTGATTGGCTGACGGCCGGTACCACATTAGAAATGGATGACCGTCCTTAAAAGCCCAGCTGTTCCGGTCAAATGTGCGTGGAGCCAGCCCTAAATAGAGCCCAATGTAATATGTAGTCATCAATGTAGGAACATTATATAATGTGTTAGTTTGGCCAAATGTTTGCTAAGAACTTCACTTATACTCCATGTCAAGTGTATGAGTTTATCAAAATTATTTTGCATGTCAGTGTTCTTAGGTAATTATTCAGAGTTATTAACAAACCAAAAAGTTACCAATTGGGCAAAACCATGTTGCGCTGAAGGTGGGGCAGGTGTAACATGTGCAAAGAGATTTAGATATTGTTTCTGTGCATGGTAAATTCTGGCTGCTTTATTTGTACACTGCAATTTAGATTTTAGTTTGAACACACCCCACCCAAATCTAAATCTCACTGCACATGTTGCTTCGGGTTCAGTTTGGGTGACCGGCGTTTGGGATCCCGCCGGTCACCATACTGATGTCAGGATCCCGAGCTTCAGATTGCCAGTGGGGGAAGGGGGGGGTGAGCACTGCGTAGCCCCTTGTGGGCTCGCTGTGCTCACCTCGCTGCGCTCGCCACAGGTTCTATTTCCACTCTATGGGTGTCCTGGACATTTATGTCACGTATGCCTCAGTGTCTGCATCCTGGTTCATGCTTCTAGGTTCTGGCCCTCTGCTATGTGCTATCTTCATGCTCCTCAAGTGAGTTATCTGGGACAGTACTCTGCACCTTCAGTGTGTAATTCAATTGCTAATTGGGACTTAGATCCTAATTCAGACTAGAGATGAGCGTGTTCGGTTTCTCTGAAACCGAACCCGCACGAACTTCATGTTTTTTTCACGGGTCCGAGCAGACTCGGATCCTCCCGCCTTGCTCGGTTAACCCGAGCGCGCCCGAACGTCATCATGACGCTGTCGGATTCTCGCGAGACTCGGATTCTATATAAGGAGCCGCGCGTCGCCGCCATTTTCACACGTGCATTGAGATTGATAGGGAGAGGACGTGGCTGGCGTCCTCTCCATTAGAAATTAGATTAGAAGAGAGAGAGAGATTGTGCAGAGTCAGACAGAGTTTACCACAGTGACCAGTGCAGTTGTTGTTAGTTAACTTTTATTTATTTTAATATAATATATCCGTTCTCTGCTATATCCGTTCTCTGCCTGAAAAAAAACGATACACAGCAGCAGCCAGTCACACAGTGTGACTCAGTCTGTGTGCACTCAGCTCAGCCCAGTGTGCTGCACATCAATGTATAAAAGGCAAAGCTTATAATAATTGTGGGGGAGACTGGGGAGCACTGCAGGTTGTTATAGCAGGAGCCCCCAGGAGTACATAATATTATATTAATTTAAAATTAAACAGTGCACACTTTTGCTGCAGGAGTGCCACTGCCAGTGTGACTAGTGGTGACCAGTGCCTGACCACCAGTATAGTAGTATATTGTTGTATGTATTGTATACTATCTCTTTATCAACCAGTCTATATTAGCAGCAGACACAGTACAGTGCGGTAGTTCACGGCTGTGGCTACCTCTGTGTCGGCAGTCGGAACTCGGCAGGCAGTCCGTCCATCCATAATTGTATTACAATATATACCACCTAACCGTGGTATTTTTTTTTCTTTCTTTATACCGTCGTCATAGTGTCATACTTGTTACGAGTATACTACTATCTCTTTATCAACCAGTGTACAGTGCGGTAGTTCACGGCTGTGGCTACCTCTGTGTCGGCAGTCGGCAGGCAGTCCGTCCATCCATAATTGTATTATTATTATAATATATACCACCTAACCGTGGTTTTTTTTTCATTCTTTATACCGTCGTCATAGTGTCATACTAGTTGTTACGAGTATACTACTATCTCTTTATCAACCAGTGTACAGTGCGGTAGTTCACGGCTGTGGCTACCTCTGTGTCGGCAGTCGGCAGGCAGTCCGTCCATCCATAATTGTATTATTATTATAATATATACCACCTAACTGTGGTATTTTTTTTTCTTTCTTTATACCGTCGTCATAGTGTCATACTAGTTGTTACGAGTATACTACTATCTCTTTATCAACCAGTGTACAGTGCGGTAGTTCACGGCTGTGGCTACCTCTGTGTCGGCAGTCGGCAGGCAGTCCGTCCATCCATAATTGTATTATTATTATAATATATACCACCTAACCGTGGTTTTTTTTTCATTCTTTATACCGTCGTCATAGTGTCATACTAGTTGTTACGAGTATACTACTATCTCTTTATCAACCAGTGTACAGTGCGGTAGTTCACGGCTGTGGCTACCTCTGTGTCGGCAGTCGGCAGGCAGTCCGTCCATCCATAATTGTATTATTATTATAATATATACCACCTAACCGTGGTTTTTTTTTCATTCTTTATACCGTCGTCATAGTGTCATACTAGTTGTTACGAGTATACTACTATCTCTTTATCAACCAGTGTACAGTGCGGTAGTTCACGGCTGTGGCTACCTCTGTGTCGGCAGTCGGCAGGCAGTCCGTCCATCCATAATTGTATTATTATTATAATATATACCACCTAACCGTGGTTTTTTTTTCATTCTTTATACCGTCGTCATAGTGTCATACTAGTTGTTACGAGTATACTACTATCTCTTTATCAACCAGTGTACAGTGCGGTAGTTCACGGCTGTGGCTACCTCTGTGTCGGCAGTCGGCAGGCAGTCCGTCCATCCATAATTGTATTATTATTATAATATATACCACCTAACCGTGGTTTTTTTTTCATTCTTTATACCGTCGTCATAGTGTCATACTAGTTGTTACGAGTATACTACTATCTCTTTATCAACCAGTGTACAGTGTGGTAGTTCACGGCTGTGGCTACCTCTGTGTCGGCAGTCGGCAGGCAGTCCGTCCATCCATAATTGTATTATTATTATAATATATACCACCTAACCGTGGTTTTTTTTTCATTCTTTATACCGTCGTCATAGTGTCATACTAGTTGTTACGAGTATACTACTATCTCTTTATCAACCAGTGTACAGTGCGGTAGTTCACGGCTGTGGCTACCTCTGTGTCGGCAGTCGGCAGGCAGTCCGTCCATCCATAATTGTATTATTATTATAATATATACCACCTAACCGTGGTTTTTTTTTCATTCTTTATACCGTCGTCATAGTGTCATACTAGTTGTTACGAGTATACTACTATCTCTTTATCAACCAGTGTACAGTGCGGTAGTTCACGGCTGTGGCTACCTCTGTGTCGGAACTCGGCAGGCAGTCCGTCCATCCATAATTGTATTATATACCACCTAACCGTGGTTTTTTTATACCACCTAACCGTGGCAGTCCGTCCATAATTGTATACTAGTATCCAATCCATCCATCTCCATTGTTTACCTGAGGTGCCTTTTAGTTCTGCCTATAAAATATGGAGAACAAAAAAGTTGAGGTTCCAAAATTAGGGAAAGATCAAGATCCACTTCCACCTCGTGCTGAAGCTGCTGCCACTAGTCATGGCCGAGACGATGAAATGCCAGCAACGTCGTCTGCCAAGGCCGATGCCCAATGTCATAGTACAGAGCATGTCAAATCCAAAACACCAAATATCAGAAAAAAAAGGACTCCAAAACCTAAAATAAAATTGTCGGAGGAGAAGCGTAAACTTGCCAATATGCCATTTACCACACGGAGTGGCAAGGAACGGCTGAGGCCCTGGCCTATGTTCATGGCTAGTGGTTCAGCTTCACATGAGGATGGAAGCACTCAGCCTCTCGCTAGAAAAATGAAAAGACTCAAGCTGGCAAAAGCAGCACAGCAAAGAACTGTGCATTCTTCGAAATCCCAAATCCGAATTCCGAGCCCACCCGCTGGCGGTGATGCAGGGCAGTCTGGAGCGACTGCTGATGCTGACATCTGGTCCGGACTGAAGGACCTGACAACCATTACGGACATGTCGTCTACTGTCACTGCATATGATTCTCTCACCATTGATAGAATGGTGGAGGATTATATGAGTGACCGCATCCAAGTAGGCACGTCACACAGTCCGTACTTATACTGGCAGGAAAAAGAGGCAATTTGGAGGCCCTTGCACAAACTGGCTTTATTCTACCTAAGTTGCCCTCCCACAAGTGTGTACTCCGAAAGAGTGTTTAGTGCCGCCGCTCACCTTGTCAGCAATCGGCGTACGAGGTTACATCCAGAAAATGTGGAGAAGATGATGTTCATTAAAATGAATTATAATCAATTCCTCCGCGGAGACATTGACCAGCAGCAATTGCCTCCACAAAGTACACAGGGAGCTGACATGGTGGATTCCAGTGGGGACGAATTGATAATCTGTGAGGAGGGGGATGTACACGGTGATATATCGGAGGATGATGATGAGGTGGACATCTTGCCTCTGTAGAGCCAGTTTGTGCAAGGAGAGATTAATTGCTTCTTTTTTGGTGGGGGTCCAAACCAACCCGTCATTTCAGTCACAGTCGTGTGGCAGACCCTGTCACTGAAATGATGGGTTGGTTAAAGTGTGCATGTCCTGTTTTGTTTATACAACATAAGGGTGGGTGGGAAGGGCCCAAGGACAATTCCATCTTGCACCTCTTTTTTCTTTTATTTTTCTTTGCGTCATGTGCTGTTTGGGGAGGGTTTTTTGGAAGGGACATCCTGCGTGACACTGCAGTGCCACTCCTAGATGGGCCCGGTGTTTGTGTCGGCCACTAGGGTCGCTTATCTTTCTCACACAGTCAGCTACCTCATTGCGCCTCTTTTTTTCTTTGCGTCATGTGCTGTTTGGGGAGGGTTTTTTGGAAGGGACATCCTGCGTGACACTGCAGTGCCACTCCTAGATGGGCCAGGTGTTTGTGTCGGCCACTAGGGTCGCTAATCTTACTCACACAGCTACCTCATTGCGCCTCTTTTTTTCTTTGCGTCATGTGCTGTTTGGGGAGGGTTTTTTGGAAGGGACATCCTGCGTGACACTGCAGTGCCACTCCTAGATGGGCCCGGTGTTTGTGTCGGCCACTAGGGTCGCTAATCTTACTCACACAGCTACCTCATTGCGCCTCTTTTTTTCTTTGCGTCATGTGCTGTTTGGGGAGGGTTTTTTGGAAGGGACATCCTGCGTGACACTGCAGTGCCACTCCTAGATGGGCCCGGTGTTTGTGTCGGCCACTAGGGTCGCTGAGCTTAGTCATCCAGCGACCTCGGTGCAAATTTTAGGACTAAAAATAATATTGTGAGGTGTAAGGTGTTCAGAATAGACTGAAAATGAGTGTTAATTATGGTTATTGAGGTTAATAATACTATGGGATCAAAATGACCCCCAAATTCAATGTTTTAAGATGTTTTTTAGGGTTTTTTGAAAAAACCACCCGAATCCAAAACACACCCGAACCCGACAAAAAAAATTCGGTGAGGTTTTGCCAAAACGCGGTCGAACCCAAAACACGGCCGCGGAACCGAACCCAAAACCAAAACACAAAACCCGAAAAATTTCAGGCGCTCATCTCTAATTCAGACCTGATCGCAGCAGCAGCAAAATTGTTAGCTAATGGGCAAAACCAAGTGCTCTGCAGTAGAGGCAGATATAACATGTGCATAGAGAGTTAGATTTGGGTGGGGTGTTTGAACTGAAATATAAATAGCAGTGTAAAAATCAAGCAGCCAGTATTTACCCAGCACAGACAACAAAATAATTCACCCAAATCTAAATTTTCTCTGCATGTTGCATCACATGTTATATCTGCCCCCCCCCCCTGCCGTGTACATGGTTTTGCCCATTAGAGAACAATTTTGTTGCTGCGATCAGGTCTGAAGTAGGCCCATAGTTCATTTCCTACTCACAAGGCTATATCTGTTTGCCTGGACTTTACCTTGCCAATTGCATTCACTTCCAGTATCCTGTACTGTACAGTATATTTACTATTTGGGACTTTGTACATTTGTTTTCGTACAAGTTTATATTAGTTTGTCTGGACTTCATCTTCCACATCCCCCAAATCCCACATGAACCCTGACACAATCCTGCCTTCTGTAGATTTCAGCTTGTTGCCTGTGACTCCCCTTGGCTAGCTGGTAGCTGCTTGTGTGTTTCCCCTTAGTAGTTGGTAAGCCACCTTGCCTCCAGTGCTTTGACTATGTGTTACCTCTGTATAGGACTGTTGTTTAACTCCTTCAAGGTTACAAGGTTATTATCCCGCTATCAACGGCTACCATCCAGACCCCTCTAGCTGCAATTTTGGGACTTGACGCTCTGTGGTAGTGACTGAGAGCTTTCAGTGTGGAACACCCTCTGGTCACTGGACCTGCACTTGACCACCTCTCAGAGCATCATCCTCCTGCTGGTGAGACTGTGAAATTTGTTCATTAATCTTGTCTACAGACTTCCCCTTCAGCTTATGCTCTGCACAGTTTGGATGGAGGATATTGTGTCAGCACCCGGGGACTTACCGTCGCGCCGGGTCCACGGGGTCTGCGGTGCGGGCGGCTTCTGGGCAGCGGCGGAGGAGGGCTGCTGCAGCGAGCCCGCTCGTGGCGGGTAGGCGGCGCTGAGGGGTCCGCTCGTGGCGGCGGGACGCCGCTGCAACAGCCCCCACTCAAGGGCAGTTACTGGGAGACCAGGGGCGGGGGAGTGTCTGGGTGCCAGCAAAGGTCTGCTGTACTGGGAGCCGCCATGTTGGAGACCAATTCTGAGGCTAAGGTGCAAGCTTCCTGTGTATCTAGCCAATCTAGGGAGATCTCTCCCTATAAAAGGGGGCTGGTTCATGACAAGGGCGCCAGTGCTTCAAGTTACAACCCAGTTGTATGTGCTCCCAGGATTCTTGCCGTTTCCTGGTACTCCCTGGTTTTGCCTGCCGTCTTTTAGTTGCTGCTGCAGTCCTGCCGTTGCTAACCCTACTGCCGTCCATGGAAGCGCTCCTGGAAACTCAGACCCAGTAAGGTCCTCCGGGCCGGATGGTTCCAGTATCTACAGCTTCGTCTTCCTAGCCACAGTCCACAGTTCTTTGCCTCCAGCCACGTCTTTAAACCACCATTCACAGTTCCACAGTTCATTATCTAGAGCCTCGTCTTTCAAGCCACAGTCCACAGTTCTTTGTCTCCAGCCACGTATTTGGACCACCATTCGCAGTTATTGTCTACAGCCTCGTCTTTCAAGCCACAGTCCGCAGTCCTTTGTCTTCAACTATGTTTTTAAGTCACCATTCACAAGCCACAGTTCTCTACCTCAGCCTCAATCTCAAGAACTACAACTCACTGACTCCTAGCCCCGCCTACGTTCTACATTGCCCCTTGTCCCATGAGAAGGAACTATATACAACCCCCTCGTCTTCTTCATCCGCAGACAACTACTTCCTTGGGCAAGTCTCAGCTGCCGGATCCTCAAACCCATCTAGGCGTGACAGTAAGTACTGGTCCTATGGATCCGACGGGTGATCAGGCCTCAGGAGGTGATTCCACCGTGGATATTTTGTCCCGCTTGAGTAAGCAGGAGGCCACACAATCTCAAATTGTGCAGTTCATGCAGAATATGTCTGACCGTCTCGATTCTCTCTGTGTTGCCATGACGGTCCCTCAAGTATCCACGGCTGCTCCCACATTAGCGCCCCCGGTCCCGCTTCCTCCTGTACCAGTACCTCTTCCATGGTTACATTTGCCATCACCCAGTAAGTTCGATGGGAATCCAAAACAATGCCGCAGGTTTCTCAACCAGTGCGAAATCCAGTTCGAACTACAGTCTGCCAACTTCCCTTCAGCATGTACCAAGATAGCCTATA
The DNA here is from genome assembly GCF_028390025.1 of Pseudophryne corroboree. Classification (NCBI taxonomy): domain Eukaryota; kingdom Metazoa; phylum Chordata; class Amphibia; order Anura; family Myobatrachidae; genus Pseudophryne; species Pseudophryne corroboree. The sequence continues at coordinate 591,071,642 of NC_086448.1, read as the reverse complement.
TAATTTCTTTGCTTACTGGGCAAGAGTTGGAATGGGCTTCACCTTTGTGGGAGAGGACGGATCCCATCCTTTCTAACTATTCGGAGTTCGTGGCCACCTATCAAAGAATCTTCGACGACCCAGGCAGGACTTCTGCCGCCTCATTGGAGATACTGCGTCTGCGTCAGGGCACGCATACGGTCAGTCAGTACGTGATCCAGTTTCATACTCTCTCCTCAGAACTGAACTGGAATGAAGAAGCACTCATTGCAGCTTTCTGGAGCGGCCTCTCCGAAAAGATCAGAGATGACCTAGCAACTCAGGACGTACCAGATAAGTTGGATAAGTTAATTTCTCATACGTCCTAGAGGATGATGGGGACATTTCAAAAACCATGGGGTATAGACGGGATCCGCAGGAGACATGGGCACTTTAAGACTTTGAAAGGGGTGTGAACTGGCTCCTCCCTCTATGCCCCTCCTCCAGACTCCAGTTTAGAATCTGTGCCCAGGCAGACTGGATGCACACTGAGGAGCTCTACTGAGTTTCTCGGAAAAAGACTTTATGTTAGGTTTTTTATGTTCAGGGAGCACTGCTGGCAACAGTCTCCCTGCATCGTGGGACTTAGGGGAGAGAAGTCAGACCTACTTCTAGTCAGTTTAAAGGCTCTGCTTCTTGGCTACAGAACACCATAAGCTCCTGAGGGTTTGGGACACTAGGCACGCCTAGGGGTTCACTCCCAGAGCCCGCCGTCACCCCCCTTGCAGAGCCAGAAGTCAGAAGAAAAGAAGACTTCAGTGACGGCTTCTGAGGTACCGCACAGCGATCGTGCTGCGCGCCATGCTCCCACACACAGCGGCATTGTAGGGTGCAGGGTGCAGGGGGGGGGGCGCCCTGGGCAGCATAAAAATCCTCTGTATAGGCTGGCAAAGTCATATTGGTGTGCCTTGGCACTGAATTCATACCCCCGCCAGCGGTGTTATTTTTAAAAAAGAGCGGGCTGAAGCGCGCCATGCAGGGGGTGGGGCTTAGCCCTCACAACTCTCCTCAGTGCCATTTTCTCTCCGGAGCTGCAGAGATGCTGGTCCTTCCTCACCACTGCTATTGACAAGTAACAGGGTGCAAAATGAGGGGGGGGGCACAGCAAGTTTGGTGCAAAATTGAGTGTTAAAGAGCACTGCCGGGTCTGAGGCATTATATAGTAAAGTTTCAGAACCAGGACAGGCGCTGGGTTGTGAGCTGGCAAACGCCCTCTGTGTTTCTCTGACAGGCTTTACTGTGGGTCTGTCCCCCTTTTGGCCCAGTGTGTCTGTGGATGTCGGTACAGGTGTGTCGGCATGTCTGAGGCGGAGTACTCTTCCCAGGAGGAGACTGTATTAAGGGCAGAAACGGCTGTGGGAGTGACCCTGTTGGCACCGCCGACTCCTGACTGGGTAAATTTGTAGAATGCTTTGAATGCTGATGTGGCTCTTATTAATAAGAGATTAGATAAATCTGAGTCTCAGAACCAGGTATGGAAAAAGTCTGTGGAGGATGTGTTATCACAGGTCCAGACCCCCGCGGGGTCACATAAACTAGAGATGAGCGCCTGAAATTTTTCGGGTTTTGTGTTTTGGTTTTGGGTTCGGTTCCGCGGCCGTGTTTTGGGTTCGACCGCGTTTTGGCAAAACCTCACCGAATTTTTTTTGTCGGATTCGGGTGTGTTTTGGATTCGGGTGTTTTTTTAAAAAAAACACTAAAAAACAGCTTAAATCATAGAATTTGGGGGTAATTTTGATCCCATATTATTATTAACCTCAAAAACCATAATTTCCACTCATTTTCAGTCTATTCTGAATACCTCACACCTCACAATATTATTTTTAGTCCTAAAATTTGCACCAAGGTCGCTGGATGACTAAGCTAAGCGACACTAGTGGCCGACACAAACACCTGGCCCATCTAGGAGTGGCACTGCAGTGTCACGCAGGATGTCCCTTCCAAAAAACCCTCCCCAATCAGCACATGACGCAAAGAAAAAAAGAGGCGCAATGAGGTAGCTGACTGTGTGAGTAAGATAAGCGACCCTAGTGGCCGACACAAACACCGGGCCCATTTAGGAGTGGCACTGCAGTGTCACGCAGGATGTCCCTTCCAAAAAACCCTCCCCAATCAGCACATGATGCAAAGAAAAAAAGAGGCGCAATGAGGTAGCTGACTGTGTGAGTAAGATTAGCGACCCTAGTGGCCGACACAAACACCGGGCCCATTTAGGAGTGGCACTGCAGTGTCACGCAGGATGTCCCTTCCAAAAAACCCTCCCCAATCAGCACATGACGCAAAGAAAAAAAGAGGCGCAATGAGGTAGCTGACTGTGTGAGTAAGATTAGCGACCCTAGTGGCCGACACAAACACCGGGCCCATTTAGGAGTGGCACTGCAGTGTCACGCAGGTTGTCCCTTCCAAAAAAACCTCCCCAATCAGCACATGACGCAAAGAAAAAAAGAGGCGCAATGAGGTAGCTGACTGTGTGAGTAAGATTAGCGACCCTAGTGGCCGACACAAACACCGGGCCCATTTAGGAGTGGCACTGCAGTGTCACGCAGGATGTCCCTTCCAAAAAACCCTCCCCAATCAGCACATGACGCAAAGAAAAAAAGAGGCGCAATGAGGTAGCTGACTGTGTGAGTAAGATTAGCGACCCTAGTGGCCGACACAAACACCGGGCCCATTTAGGAGTGGCACTGCAGTGTCACGCAGGATGTCCCTTCCAAAAAACCCTCCCCAATCAGCACATGACGCAAAGAAAAAAAGAGGCGCAATGAGGTAGCTGACTGTGTGAGTAAGATTAGCGACCCTAGTGGCCGACACAAACACCGGGCCCATTTAGGAGTGGCACTGCAGTGTCACGCAGGATGTCCCTTCCAAAAAACCCTCCCCAATCAGCACATGACGCAAAGAAAAAAAGAGGCGCAATGAGGTAGCTGACTGTGTGAGTAAGATTAGCGACCCTAGTGGCCGACACAAACACCGGGCCCATTTAGGAGTGGCACTGCAGTGTCACGCAGGATGTCCCTTCCAAAAAACCCTCCCCAAACAGCACATGACGCAAAGAAAAATAAAAGAATAAAGAGGTGCAAGATGGAATTGTCCTTGGGCCCTCCCACCCACCCTTATGTTGTATAAACAAAACAGGACATGCACACTTTAACCAACCCATCATTTCAGTGACAGGGTCTGCCACACGACTGTGACTGATATGACGGGTTGGTTTGGACCCCCCCCAAAAAAGAAGCAATTAATCTCTCCTTGCACAAACTGGCTCTACAGAGGCAAGATGTCCACCTCATCATCACCCTCCGATATATCACCGTGTACATCCCCCTCCTCACAGATTATCAATTCGTCCCCACTGGAATCCACCATCTCAGCTCCCTGTGTACTTTGTGGAGGCAATTGCTGCTGGTCAATGTCTCCGCGGAGGAATTGATTATAATTCATTTTAATGAACATCATCTTCTCCACATTTTCTGGATGTAACCTCGTACGCCGATTGCTGACAAGGTGAGCGGCGGCACTAAACACTCTTTCGAAGTACACACTTGTGGGAGGGCAACTTAGGTAGAATAAAGCCAGTTTGTGCAATGGCCTCCAAATTGCCTCTTTTTCCTGCCAGTATAAGTATGGACTGTGTGACGTGCCTACTTGGATGCGGTCACTCATATAATCCTCCACCATTCTTTCAATGGTGAGAGAATCATATGCAGTGACAGTAGACGACATGTCCGTAATCGTTGTCAGGTCCTTCAGTCCGGACCAGATGTCAGCATCAGCAGTCGCTCCAGACTGCCCTGCATCACCGCCAGCGGGTGGGCTCGGAATTCTGAGCCTTTTCCTCGCACCCCCAGTTGCGGGAGAATGTGAAGGAGGAGATGTTGACAGGTCGCGTTCCGCTTGACTTGACAATTTTCTCACCAGCAGGTCTTTCAACCCCAGCAGACTTGTGTCTGCCGGAAAGAGAGATCCAAGGTAGGCTTTAAATCTAGGATCGAGCACGGTGGCCAAAATGTAGTGCTCTGATTTCAACAGATTGACCACCCGTGAATCCTTGTTAAGCGAATTAAGGGCTCCATCCACAAGTCCCACATGCCTAGCGGAATCGCTCCGTGTTAGCTCCTCCTTCAATGTCTCCAGCTTCTTCTGCAAAAGCCTGATGAGGGGAATGACCTGATCCCGGCTGGCAGTGTCTGAACTGACTTCACGTGTGGCAAGTTCAAAGGGCATCAGAACCTTGCACAACGTTGAAATCATTCTCCACTGCGCTTGAGACAGGTGCATTCCACCTCCTATATCGTGCTCAATTGTATAGGCTTGAATGGCCTTTTGCTGCTCCTCCAACCTCTGAAGCATATAGAGGGTTGAATTCCACCTCGTTACCACTTCTTGCTTCAGATGATGGCAGGGCAGGTTCAGTAGTTTTTGGTGGTGCTCCAGTCTTCTGTACGTGGTGCCTGTACGCCGAAAGTGTCCCGCAATTTTTCTGGCCACCGACAGCATCTCTTGCACGCCCCTGTCGTTTTTTAAATAATTCTGCACCACCAAATTCAAGGTATGTGCAAAACATGGGACGTGCTGGAATTTGCCCATATTTAATGCACACACAATATTGCTGGCGTTGTCCGATGCCACAAATCCACAGGAGAGTCCAATTGGGGTAAGCCATTCCGCGATGATCTTCCTCAGTTGCCGTAAGAGGTTTTCAGCTGTGTGCGTATTCTGGAAACCGGTGATACAAAGCATAGCCTGCCTAGGAAAGAGTTGGCGTTTGCGAGATGCTGCTACTGGTGCCGCCGCTGCTGTTCTTGCGGCGGGAGTCCATACATCTACCCAGTGGGCTGTCACAGTCATATAGTCCTGACCCTGCCCTGCTCCACTTGTCCACATGTCCGTGGTTAAGTTGACATTGGGTACAACTGCATTTTTTAGGACACTGGTGAGTCTTTTTCTGACGTCCGTGTACATTCTCGGTATCGCCTGCCTAGAGAAGTGGAACCTAGATGGTATTTGGTAACGGGGGCACACTGCCTCAATAAATTGTCTAGTTCCCTGTGAACTATCGGCGGATACCGGACGCACGTCTAACACCAACATAGTTGTCAAGGCCTCAGTTATCCGCTTTGCAGCAGGATGACTGCTGTGATATTTCATCTTCCTCGCAAAGGACTGTTGAACAGTCAATTGCTTACTGGAAGTAGTACAAGTGGGCTTACGACTTCCCCTCTGGGATGACCATCGACTCCCAGCAGCAACAACAGCAGCGCCAGCAGCAGTAGGCGTTACACGCAAGGATGCATCGGAGGAATCCCAGGCAGGAGAGGACTCGTCAGAATTGCCAGTGACATTGCCTGCAGGACTATTGGTATTCCTGGGGAAGGAGGAAATTGACACTGAGGGAGTTGGTGGGGTGGTTTGCGTGAGCTTGGTTACAAGAGGAAGGGATTTACTGGTCAGTGGACTGCTTCCGCTGTCACCCAAAGTTTTTGAACTTGTCACTGACTTATTATGAATGCGCTGCAGGTGACGTATAAGGGAGGATGTTCCGAGGTGGTTAACGTCCTTACCCCTACTTATTACAGCTTGACAAAGGGAACACACGGCTTGACACCTGTTGTCCGCATTTCTGTTGAAATAGTTCCACACCGAAGAGCTGATTTTTTTGGTATTTTCACCAGGCATGTCAACGGCCATATTCCTCCCACGGACAACAGGTGTCTCCCCGGGTGCCTGACTTAAACAAACCACCTCACCATCAGAATCCTCCTGGTCAATTTCCTCCCCAGCGCCAGCAACACCCATATCCTCCTCATCCTGGTGTACTTCAACACTGACATCTTCAATCTGACTATCAGGAACTGGACTGCGGGTGCTCCTTCCAGCACTTGCAGGGGGCGTGCAAATGGTGGAAGGCGCATGCTCTTCACGTCCAGTGTTGGGAAGGTCAGGCATCGCAACCGACACAATTGGACTCTCCTTGTGGATTTGGGATTTCGAAGAACGCACAGTTCTTTGCGGTGCTACTGCTTTTGCCAGCTTGAGTCTTTTCATTTTTCTAGCGAGAGGCTGAGTGCCTCCATCCTCATGTGAAGCTGAACCACTAGCCATGAACATAGGCCAGGGCCTCAGCCGTTCCTTGCCACTCCGTGTGGTAAATGGCATATTGGCAAGTTTACGCTTCTCCTCCGACAATTTTATTTTAGGTTTTGGAGTCCTTTTTTTACTGATATTTGGTGTTTTGGATTTGACATGCTCTGTACTATGACATTGGGCATCGGCCTTGGCAGACGACGTTGCTGGCATTTCATCGTCTCGGCCATGACTAGTGGCAGCAGCTTCAGCACGAGGTGGAAGTGGATCTTGATCTTTCCCTAATTTTGGAACCTCAACATTTTTATTCTCCATATTTTAATAGGCACAACTAAAAGGCACCTCAGGTAAACAATGGAGATGGATGGATACTAGTATACCATTATGGACGGACTGCCGAGTGCCGACACAGAGGTAGCTACAGCCGTGAACTACCGTACTGTGTCTGCTGCTAATATAGACTGGTTGATAAAGAGATGTCGTAGTATGTATGTATGAAGAAGAAAGAAAAAAAAACCACGGTTAGGTGGTATACAATTATGGACGGACTGCCGAGTGCCGACACAGAGGTAGCCACAGCCGTGAACTACCGTACTGTACTGTGTCTGCTGCTAATATAGACTGGTTGATAAAGAGATGTCGTAGTATGTATGTATGAAGAAGAAAGAAAAAAAAACCACGGGTAGGTGGTATACAATTATGGATGGACTGCCGAGTGCCGACACAGAGGTAGCCACAGCCGTGAACTACCGTACTGTACTGTGTCTGCTGCTAATATAGACTGGTTGATAAAGAGATGTAGTAGTATGTATGTATAAAGAAGAAAGAAAAAAAAACCACGGTTAGGTGGTATACAATTATGGACAGACTGCCGAGTGCCGACACAGAGGTAGCCACAGCCGTGAACTACCGTACTGTACTGTGTCTGCTGCTAATATAGACTGGTTGATAAAGAGATGTCGTAGTATGTATGTATGAAGAAGAAAGAAAAAAAAACCACGGTTAGGTGGTATACAATTATGGACGGACTGCAGAGTGCCGACACAGAGGTAGCCACAGCCGTGAACTACCGTACTGTACTGTGTCTGCTGCTAATATAGACTGGTTGATAAAGAGATGTCGTAGTATGTATGTATAAAGAAGAAAGAAAAAAAAACCACGGTTAGGTGGTATACAATTATGGACGGACTGCCGAGTGCCGACACAGAGGTAGCCACAGCCGTGAACTACCGTACTGTACTGTGTCTGCTGCTAATATAGACTGGTTGATAAAGAGATGTCGTAGTATGTATGTATGAAGAAGAAAGAAAAAAAAACCACGGTTAGGTGGTATACAATTATGGACGGACTGCCGAGTGCCGACACAGAGGTAGCCACAGCCGTGAACTACCGTACTGTACTGTGTCTGCTGCTAATATAGACTGGTTGATAAAGAGATGTCGTAGTATGTATGTATAAAGAAGAAAGAAAAAAAAACCACGGTTAGGTGGTATACAATTATGGACGGACTGCCGAGTGCCGACACAGAGGTAGCCACAGCCGTGAACTACCGTACTGTACTGTGTCTGCTGCTAATATAGACTGGTTGATAAAGAGATGTAGTAGTATGTATGTATAAAGAAGAAAGAAAAAAAAACCACGGGTAGGTGGTATACAATTATGGATGGACTGCCGAGTGCCGACACAGAGGTAGCTACAGCCGTGAACTACCGTACTGTGTCTGCTGCGACTGGATGATAAATAATGATATAAAAAATATATATATATCACTACTGCAGCCGGACAGGTATATATATTATATAATGACGGACCTGCTGGACACTGTCTGTCAGCAGAATGAGTTTTTTATAGAATAAAAAAAAAAACACCACACAAGTGAAGTCACACGACGAGTGTTTAACTTTTTCAGGCAATCACAATATAGTATACTACTAACTATACTGGTGGTCAGTGTGGTCAGGTCACTGGTCAGTCACACTGGCAGTGGCACTCCTGCAGCAAAAGTGTGCACTGTTTAATTTTAATATAATATGTACTCCTGGCTCCTGCTATAACCTATAACTGGCACTGCAGTGCTCCCCAGTCTCCCCCACAATTATAAGCTGTGTGAGCTGAGCACAGTCAGATATATAATATATACATAGATGATGCAGCACACTGGGCTGAGCAGTGCACACAGATATGGTATGTGACTGTCTTGTACTCCTGGCTCCTGCTATAACCTATAACTGGCACTGCAGTGCTCCCCAGTCTCCCCCACAATTATAAGCTGTGTGAGCTGAGCACAGTCAGATATATAATATATACATAGATGATGCAGGCATGCAGCACACTGGGCTGAGCAGTGCACACAGATATGGTATGTGACTGAGTCACTGTGTGTACCGTTTTTTTCAGGCAGAGAACGGATATATTAAATAAAACAACTGCACTGCTGGTGGTCACTGTGGTCAGTCACTAAACTCTGCACTCTCTTCTACAGTATCAGCCTCAGGTCAATCTCTCTCTCTCTCTCCTAATCTAAATGGAGAGGACGCCAGCCACGTCCTCTCCCTATCAATCTCAATGCACGTGTGAAAATGGCGGCGACGCGCGGCTCCTTATATAGAATCCGAGTCTCGCGAGAATCCGACAGCGTCATGATGACGTTCGGGCGCGCTCGGGTTAACCGAGCAAGGCGGGAAGATCCGAGTCGCTCGGACCCGTGAAAAAAAACATGAAGTTCGTGCGGGTTCGGATTCAGAGAAACCGAACCCGCTCATCTCTAACATAAACGTTCGTTTGCTCAGTTAGCAGACACAGATACCGACATGGACACTGACTCCAGTGTCGACTATAGTGATACCAGATTAGACCCAAAATTGGCAAAGAGCATTCAGTACATGATTGTGGCAATAAAAGACGTGTTGCATATATCCGAGGACCCTGCTGTTCCTGATCTAGGGTCTGTATGTACAAGGGAAAGAAACCTGAGGTAACGCTTACTCCCTCTCATGAACTGAATACCCTCTTTGAGAAAATGTGGGAAAATCCTGACAAAAAGTTTCTGATTCCCAAAAGGATTCAGGTGGCGTATCCGCTCCCCTCTGGGGATAGAAAAAAGTGGGATTCATCCCCAATTGTGGACAAGGCTCTATCACGATTGTCTAAAAAGGTGGCTTTACCGTCTCCTGACACGGCAGATCTTAGACAGGAAAATACGTTAAAATCCATTTACGTCACCACAGGTACACTACTCAGACCAACCATTGGATCTGCGTGGGAGAGTAGTGCTATCGAAAAGTGGGCAGAGAACTTGTCATCTGATATAGATACCCTAGATAGGGATAGCATCCTGTTAACTCTGGGTTATATCAAGGACGCTGCGGCCTACCTAAAGGAGGCGGCGAGAGATATAGGCATTTTAAGATCAAAAGCCAATGCCATGGCGATTTAAGCTAGGAGGGCATTGTGGATTCATCAATGGAATGCTGATGCTGACTCTAAGAAAGCTATGGAGTCTCTCCAATATAAAGGTAGTGTCTTGTTTGGTGAGGGTCTCACTGATTTGGTATCTACGGCTACCGCGGGTAAGTCGTCATGTTTGCCTTATGTTCCTCCAAAACAAAAGAAAGCTCACCACTTTCAGATGCAGTCCTTTTGGCCAAATAAATACAAAAAAAGGTTGAGGTTATTCATTTCTTGCTAATAGGGAAAGAGGAAAGGGTAAAAGATCTTCGGCCGTGGCAGGTTCCCAGGAGCAGAAGTCCTCCCCGGCTTCTGCCAAATCCACCGCATGACGCTGGGGCTCCTCTGCGGGAGTCTGCACCTGTGGGGGCAAGTCTCAAGCTCTTCAGTCATCTCTGGGTTTGTTCGGCCCTGGATCCATGGGTTTTAGAAATAGTGTCCCAAGGGTACAAACTGGAGTTTCAAGACGTTTCCCCTTACCGATTTTTCAAATCGGCCTTACCAGATTCTCTCCCGGACAGGAAGGTTGTATGCGATGCAATACAAAAGTTGTTTCTAAATCAAGTCATTATCAGGGTTCCCCCATCACAACAGGGAGAAAGTTTCTATTCAAGCCCGTTTGTGGTCCCGAAACCGGACGGCTCGGTCAGACCGATTCTGAACCTAAAGTCCCTCAATATTTACTTAGGAAAATTCAAATTCAAGATGGAATCTCTCCGAGCAGTGTTCTCCAGTCTGGAGGAAGGGGATTTCATGGTGTCGGTCGACATAAAGGATGCCTACTTACACATCCCCATATATCCTCCGCATCAGGCTTACCTGAGGTTTACTATTCAGGATTATCATTACCAATTTCAGACGTTGCCGTTTGGTCTGTCCATGGCTCCGAGATTTTCATCAAGGTAATGGCGGAAATGATGGTTCTCCTTCGAAAACAAGGAGTCACAATTATCCCTTACTTGGACGATCTCCTGATAAAGGCGAGATCCAAAGACAAGCTGGAGCAGGACATTGCACTCTCCCTGATAGTTCTGCAGCAACATGGTTGGCTCCTAAACTTGCCGAAGTCACAGTTGAATCTGACAAAACGGCTGTCATTTTTGGGAATGATTCTGGACACAGAATTACAGAGAGCTTTTCTTCCAGAAGGGAAGGCTCTGGAAATTCAGAGTTTGCTCAAACAAATTCTGAAACCAGCGAGAGTATCAATCCATCAATGCACTCGATTGCTGGGGAAGATGGTGGTGGCCTACGAGGCCATTCAATTTGGCAGATTCCATGCCAGAGTGTTTCAGTGGGACCTATTGGACAAGTGGTCTGGATCCCATCTGCACATACACCGGAAAATAATCCTGTCCTCAAGACCAGAATCTCACTCCTGTGGTGGCTGCACAGCTCTCACCTCCTAGAGGGACGCAGGTTCGGGATCCAGGACTGGATCCTAGTAACCACATATGCGAGTCTCTGAGGCTGAGGAGCAGTCACAGAGGGGGAAAACTTCCAGGGAAAATGGTCAAACCAGGAAGTTTGTTTACACATAAACGTTCTGGAGTTAAGGGCCATTTACAACGGTCTTCTTCAAGCAGAACGTCTTCTTCGCAACCTGCCCGTTCTAATACAGTCGGACAACATAACAGCAGTAGCGCACATAAACCGCCAGGGCGGAACAAAGAGCAGGGCCGGCAATGGCAGAGGCAGCAAAAGTTCTCCGCTGGGCGGAAAGACATACAAGCTCTCTGTCAGCAATCTTCATTCCAGGAGTGGACAACTGGGAAGCAGACTTCCTCAGCAGACACGATCTCCATCCAGAAGAGTGGGGTCTTCATCAAAAGGTCTTCACAGAAGTGACAAGTCTTTGGGGAATTCCTCAAATAGACATGATGGCGTCTCACCTCAACAAGAAACTTCAGAGATATTGTTTCAGGTTGAGGGACCCTCAAGCAATAGCAGTGGACGCACTGGTGACACCATGGGTGTTTCAGTCAGTGTACGTGTTCCCTCCGCTTCCACTCATTCCAAAGTTGCTAAAGATCATAAGAAGAACAAAGGTTCAGGCGATCCTCATTGTTCCGGACTGGACAAGGAGGGCTTGGTATCCAGATCTTCAGGAATTACTCAAAAGAGATTATTGGCCTCTTCCTCTAAGAGAGGATCTGTTACAACAGGGGCTGTGCGTATATCACGACTTACCGCGGCTACATTTGACGGCTCGGCGGTTGAACGCCGGATCCTAGCCTGAAAGGGTATTCCCAGTGAAGTCATTCCCACACTTCTTCAGGTTAGAAAAGGAGTAACGTCTAAACATTATCACCGTATTTGGAGAATATATGTGTCTTGGTGTGAATACAAGACAGCTCCTACGGAAGAATTTCAGCTAGGGCGTTTCCTCCATTTCCTGCAAGCAGGTGTGGATGTGGGCCTAAAGTTAGGCTCGATTAAAGTACAAATTTTGGCCTTATCGGTTTTCTTTCAAAAACAATTGGCCTCCCTTCCAGAAGTTCAGACTTTCATGAAAGGAGTTTTGCACATCCAACCTCCATTTGTGCCCCCAGTGGCACCATGGGATCTTACCATGGTATTTCATTTCCTTCAGTCACATTGGTTTGAACCTTTACAGAAGGTAGAGTTGAAATTTCTCACTTGGAAAGTGGTCATGCTATTGGCCTTAGCATCCGCAAAGCGGGTGTCTGAGTTAGCGGCTTTGTCTCACAAGAGTCATTTAATCTTCCATGAAGATAGAGCGAAGTTGAGGACTCGTCAACAATTTCTGCCGAAGGTGGTTTCATCGTTCCACATGAACCAGCCTATTGTGGTACCGGTGGCTACTGATGCCTTTGTGGAGTCAAAATCTCTCGATGTTGTCAGGGCCTTAAAGATTTATGTCACCAGAACGGTGACTTAGGAAAACGGAAGCTCTGTTTGTCCTGTATGCTGCCAACAAGATTGGGACGCCTGCTTCCAAGCAGACTATTGCGCGCTGGATCTGTAATACAATTCAGCATGCTCATTCTATGGCTGGATTGCCATTACCGAAATCAGTGAAGGCCCACTCTACCAGAAAGGTGGGCTCATCCTGGGCGGCTGCCTGGGGGGTCTCAGCATTACAACTCTGCCGAGCAGCTACTTGGTCGGGTTCAAACACTTTTGCTAAATTTTACAAGTTTGATACCCTGGCTGATGAGGACCTCATGTTTGGTCAATCGGTGCTGCAGAGTCATCCGCAGTCTCCCGCCCGTTCTAGAGCTTTGGTATAAACCCCATGGTTCTTGAAGTGTCCCCAGCATCCTCTAGGACGTATGAGAAAATAGGATTTTAATACCTACCGTTAAATCCTTTTCTCTTAGTCCGTAGAGGATGCTGGGCGCAACACGAGTTGTGTTACGTTATGGTCAGCCTGTTGCTGACGTTGTTCATGCTGTTGACTGGAGTTTTCTGTTAAATGCCATGTTGGACGGCGTGTTTGAGGTGTGAGCTGGCATATGTCCCACCTTAGTTAACAATAAATCCTTTCCTCGAAATGTCCGTCTCCCTGGGCACAGTTCCTATAACTGGAGTCTGGAGGAGGGGCAAAGAGGGAGGAACCAGTTCACACCCCTTTCAAAGCCTTAAAGTGCCCATGTCTCCTGCAGATCCCGTCTATACCCCATGGTTCTTGAAGTGTCCCCAGCATCCTCTACGGACTAAGAGAAAAGGATTTACCGGTAGGTATTAAAATCCTATTTTCCTTGTGTAATAAATTAGACCTGAGGTACAGAGAACACTGTCTGGAGAGATCACGCTCAGATCATCCCAAGCCTCGAGTCACTCTTCTGCCAAGACCCCCATCACCAGCTACCGAAGAACCCATGCAGATCAATCGTTTCCGTCTCTCCAACGAAGAATGCCAGAGACGGCGACAAGGGAACCTGTGCATGTATTGTGGTGCATCCGATAATTTTGTAAGATCCTGCAGTCAACGTCCGGGAAACGCCCGCGCCTAGCTTGTGCCGGAGAGTTCAAGCTAGGAGAATCCTCAAAATTACTAGCCAAGAAAGAGTCTGTTTTGTTAATTCACCTGGAGCTCCCTTCTTCCTCCCTTCTCATCCCTGCACTACTCGACTCCGGAGCCGCCGAAAGCTTCATTACCTCAGCTCTGGTTAAACGATCTGGAATACAAACGGTCCGTTTGGATCGTACTATTTTAATTACTGCGGTGGATGGAAGTCATATTCCTAAGGGAATTATATCCTTTTGTACTATTCCTATCAAGATGAAGGTCGGAGTTCTTCATTCAGAAAACATCACTTTCCTTGTAATTCCTAAAGCCTCTCACGAACTGATCCTAGGATTCCCGTGGTTAATAAAACACAATCCCCACATAGATTGGCAAATCATGGATGTTCTCTCTTGGGGACGAAACTGCTTCCAGAACTGTTTGCCCTCAGTAAGACCCCTCTGTTCTTCCAGTCCCTCAAGCCTTCTTGTAGAATATCAGGCCTTCCAAGATGTTTTTAGTAAACACGGGGCGGACACCTTACCTCCGCATCGCACTTGGGACTGTCCCATTGAACTTACCCTCTCTCACTCCATGAGACACAGGCAATGTCGGAATATATCCGGGAGAATATGGATAAGGGTTTCATCAGGTCTTCCACCTCTCCGGCCAGGGCGGGGTTTTTCTTTGTCAAGAAGGATGGGGGTCTGTGGCCTCGTATTGACTATAGAGGTCTCAACGACATAACAATTAAGAACAGATATCTGTTGCCTCTGATTCCAGAACTATTCGACCGAGTTAAAAGAGCTACTATTTTCTCCAAATTGGACTTACGGGGGGCCTACAATCTTATACGTATTCGCCCAGGTGATGAATGGAAGACAGAGTTTAATACCCGCGATGGGCATTATGAATACCTGGTATAGCCTTTCGGCCTGTGTAATGCCCGAGCTGTCTTTCAGGAATTTGTCAACTAAATCTTCAGAGACCTCCTTTATGACTGCTTGGTGGTATATCTGGATGACATCCTCATTTTTTCTAGAGATCTAAAAACCCATCGAGAATAAAGAGGTCCTAACCCATTTAAGGATGAATCAGTTATTCTGCAAATTAGAGAAGTGCACCTTCAAAGTACCCACAATACCATTCCTCGGGACAGGAGTTATAGATGGATCCCACTAAAGTCCAGGCGATCCAGGATTGTTCGCTTCCCGCTACCCTTAAGGGGGTTCAACATTTTCTGGGGTTCGCTAACTTCTACTGAAGATTCATTCAGAATTATTCTTCCGTCATAGCTCCCATTACTGCATTAACTAGAACTGGAGCAGATCCTGCCAAGTGGCCTCCAGAGGCTTTAGAAGCTTTTTCATCTTTAAAGAACGCCTTCATGACCGCCCCTGTTCTTCGACAACCCGATCTCAGCCGTCCGTTCCTGGTGGAGGTTGATGCCTCCACTGCGGGAGTAGGAGCAGTGTTGTCCCAGCTCTTCGAGGACAAGAAGGTCCATCCCTGTGCGTTCTTCTCGCAAAGATTTTCTCCCACTGAACAGAATTACCCAATTGGAGAACAAGAATTACTGGCGATTAAGTTAGCCTTTGAGGAGTGGAGGCATTTGTTGGAGGGAGCTCAGCATCCAATCTCGGTAACCACGGATCACAAGAACCTGCTATATCTTCAATCAGCTCGATGTCTGACCCCACGCCAAGCAAGATGGGCACTTTTCTTTACCCGTTTAAACTTTAAACTTAGTTACCGACCAGGTTCTCTCAATAGAAAAGCAGACGCACTATCTCGTTCTCTAAGTTCTGAAGAACCTACTGATCATTCAAAAGAACAGTTCATATTAGAATCCACCTCTTTCTCAGCAACTCGTACTTCTCCGCTTCCTCCTCCCGGGAGAATATTCGTCGCCCCGAATCTTCGCAAGAAACTTCTTACATGGGCTCATTCCTCCTTTATGGGCCATGCAGGTGGTCATAAAATGTTCAAATTCATTCAACGTTCCTACTGGTGGCCTCGACTCAGGACAGATATTCAAGAGTTCATAGCTGCTTGTCCGAAGTGTGCCCAACATAAAAGTCCTAAAGGTCATCCATCTGGTTTACTCCACCCGTTACCTGTGCCGCAAAAACCATGGACGCATATCTCTATGGATTTTATTACCGATTTACCTGTTTCTGGCAGACAAAATACCGCGTGGGTCATAGTTGACCGGTTCTCTAAGATGGCGCACTTTGTTTCTCTGTCGGGCCTCCCATCAGCATCCCAGTTGGCAAAGTTGTTTATAGCAGAGATCTTCAGACTTCATGGTCTACCGCAGGATATTGTATCAGATAGGGGTCCTCAGTTCGTGGCCAAGTTTTGGAGATCCCTATGTTCCGCCCTTGGTATGAAGCTAAAGTTTTCCTCAGAGTATCATCCCCAAACAGACGGCCAGACGGAAAGAGTGAACCAGGATTTGGAGACTTTCCTACGTCTATTTATATCTTCCTCACAGGACAACTGGCTGGACTATCTCCCATTTGCGGAATTCGCCCATAACAATCTCTACCATTCTGCTACAAAATCTTCTCCATTCTACATAAACTATGGTTATCATCCAAGAGTTCCTGACTTTCAACTTCTACCTACGCTTGAGGTTCCTGCCGCAGAATTAGCACTTCGACAGTTCACCAAAATTTGGAAACAAGTTCACGAGGCTTTGCTTAAGACTTCCAAGAAGTATAAAATCTATGCAGATTTGAAGCGAAAGGCTGTACCAAACCTTAAAGTGGGAGATCGAGTTTAGATTTCCACACGTAATCTAAGGCTGAAAGTGCTCCCAGGTTTATTGGGACATATCCAATCGAAAAAGTATTAAATCCAGTGGCTTACAAGGTAAAGTTACCTCCGCATCTGAGAATCCCTAATGCGTTTCACATTTCCCTTTTAAAACCATTGGTACTTAATTGATTCAGAGCAGCACTGCCTAAAACCCCCAAGATCCAGTCAGCACAAGGGGACGAATTTGAAGTTCATAAGATCCTCAACTACCGCTGACGTTATGGGCGTCTCCAGTACCTTATTCATTGGAAGGGATATGGACCCGAGGAGAGGTCTTGGGTGGGAGCAGAAGATATCCATGCTCCAAGACTCCTTCAGGCATTTCATGCCAAGTTTCCAGCCAAACCATATAGGTGTCCGGAGTCCACCTTCAAAGGGGGGTTCTATCAGAATCCGGGGACTTACCGGCGTGCCGTGTCCACGGGGTCTACGGTGCGGGTGGCTTCTGGGCAGCGTTGGTGGAGGGCTGCTGCGGCGAGCCTGCTCGCGGCGGGGAGGCTGCGCTGAGGGGTCCGCTCATGGTGGTGGGACGCCGCTGCTGCGGCTCCCACTCAAGGGCAGTTACTAGGAGACCAGGGGCGGGGGAGTGTCTGAGTGCCAGCAAAGGTCTGCTGTACTGGGAGCCACCATGTTGGAGACCAATTCTAAGGCTAATGTGCAAGCTTCCTGTGTATCCAGCCAATCCAGGGAGATCTCTCCCTATAAAATGGGGCTGGTTCATGACAAGGGCGCCAGTGCTTCAAGTTACAACCCAGTTGTAGGTGCTATAGCTCTGTGCTCCCAGGATTCTTGACATTTCCTGGTACTCCCTGGTTTTGCCTGCCGTCTTTTAGTTGCTGCCGCAGTCCTGCCGTTGCTAACCCACTGCCATCCGTGGAAGCGCTCCTGGAAACCCCAACCCAGTAAGGTCCTCCAGGCCGGATGGTTCCAGTATCTACAGCCTCGTCTTCTAAGCCACAGTCCACAGTTCTTTGCCTCCAGCCACGTCTTTAAACCAACATTCACAGTTCCACAATTCATTGTCTACAGCCTCGTCTTTTAAGCCACAGTCTGCAGTCCTTTGTCTTCAACTACATCTTTAAGTCACCATTCACAAGCCACAGTTCTCTACCTCAGCCTCAATCTCAAGAATTACAACTCACTGACTCCTAGCCCCGCCTACGTTCTCCATTGCCCCTTGTCCCATGAGAAGGAACTATATACAACCCCCTCGTCTTCTTCATCTGCAGACACCTACTTCCTTGGGCAAGTCTCAGCTGCCGGATCCTCAAACCCATCTAGGCGTGACATATTGTAACTTGGGTCCCTTTTATGCTAATGGGACTTTGCCATATTCTAGCCCTTACATATTTCCCCTACTCTTGTTATTGCAGCACTGACTGTGTCTTGTTACTGTGAATTCCACTCCAACATTACAAGTTTCACAGTCTTTTCAATGTTTTGCTTTCCAGGAGGATGGCCTGGGTCAGCAGAGGGAGGAAGCACTGCGATGGAGGATTGCAGTGCAAGACAGGAGGCATCAGAGGAAATGGAGGGCAAGGCCTGGGTCATGACCTCAATTATGGAGATTGGACAGAGTGTGGTCCAGTTCTATAGTTGATACAAAAAATTATCTGAAAAGACAGAACTCAACATACAATTCCATCTACACAGCATTGACAAGCACTCAATAAACATAGCCTATAGATGTAGCCACGCCCATCCAGCCTGCAGCTTGGAGCATTCGCGGCAATCCAGGTGCGGCAAGTGAGCCCATGACTAGAATGCACATTTGCATCTAAGCATGCGCACCAATAGGAATACATGGGCGGTGTACTAAGCTGCAGCTCAAAGTACTAAGTTGCACCTGCACCGCGGTGCATCTGCCCATGCAGCTGAGCAGCAGAACGGATGAGGCTACATCTGTACATGTAAAAGCTACATTACCGCTATTTATACCCATTCAGTTACAAATAGAATTATAACTGAAGTGTACAACTTGGGTTTTGCCCATAGATCTGTACACTAGACTATAAAGCATACACAGGCCTAAGAATTGACGGATCCATCTGCAAGGTGGGCTTGCTTAACTCTGAATCGCCCCCTTTGTGAGCAGTTCTTTCACCAGCCTTGTGATTTTTATATAAGCCTACTTTTGTTGTTCCCGGGGTTTTGGGATCAACTGGATAGTAATAGATATTCTCATATGGAATTCTCAAGCTTTGCCTCTATGGTCTCTGAGAACTTCTGTGAGAACTTCTGTAACATGGTGATTGGCAGGGATGTGTCCGGGAGCATGGAGTTTATAATTTGGCCTGTCAGTCCTTGTTTTATTTCAAACTGCAGTTAGTCTCAAGTTACTTGTCAACATTGCATTACAGTGACCTTCTCACAATCCATTATTGGGCTAGTAAGACCATGATACTCAATGTTACAGCACTGGTTTTGTCAAAACAGGTGTTACCATGCAATACTATAGACTAGATTGTCATGTAAACAAAAGGGAGTCAAACAATTTTATCCTGGAATTAAATTGAAAAAAAAATTGTAATTATATAGCAAGACTGTTTCTTGAAAATCAACTATCAACAAGTCAGCAGTTGTTCAGAAAGGGGAAATTGCCAGGATGCAGTTAATTTCCCAGCTGTCGGGATCCCAGCGGTTGAAATATCGATGGCGGAATCACGAAATGCCGGCAGTGGGAATCCCATCCGGTGCCTTTAATCCTTTAATTCACTTTTTTTGTTTAGTAACCCACATCACAAGTCCTATACTTATAATAGGAAATGCGATCTGGGCTGAATTTACTTAATAAAAAATTTGCAGCTAGCCGTGTGATAATTTCGCCAGCTGGCAAAATCACAGGGCAGCACTGCAATAAGCTGCCCTTTGCCCAGCTTTCTCTTCTCCCTGGCAGAGAAAGCTGTGCAGAGACGCGGCAGTGTGGTCCGCTCCAATCAGCTGTGATCACTTGTAAAAACAACTTATCAGTCCAGGAACCGGTTATCGGTGCTCCTGTGTGGGCTGCTGGGTGCCGGGTCCTCCATGTGCTGCTCTGACCCCTGGTGCAGTAAAGTGACACTGCTAAATGGCAGCTCACTTTACAGCACCGGGGGTCACAGCAGCGCACAGGATCCTGCGCCCAGCAGCCCTGCAGGGGCAGCAATGACTGGCTCTCGACTGGTGGCTCCCTGGACTCGCAAGCTCTGTCCTTGCATGTGATAATTGATACATCTGTGTGATGTAATCAATTATCGCAGGGCGGATTCGGGCGATATTATCATTTCACATCTGCATCCTTGGATGCGGATGGTGATGAATAGGCATCTAAAAGTATTACTTCTACTATTGAGATAAATTAAATGAAAAAGCAATATAGCAGAGTTAGCATACAGAGAATTACACTACCTTATTTTTATTAATAACATTTTTTATTTAATCAAACATAATGTTACAGTACGTATAAATCACAGCATACTGTATGAATCATTACCCAGATTTTCGAAACACTCATAGACGGATCATACAGTATAGTGCAAGAATAGATATAGGCCCAGATTAATCATGACTTCGAGAGTGATAAATTGTACTGTGATAAAGTACCAACCAATCAGCTCCTAACTGCAATCGTACGGGGCTCGCCGAGGCACTTTGTGTCTCCATTCTGCTCCCCCTGCTCCCTCTTCCCTAGTACTCTGCTTGGGGGGTGGAGTTTTGCGGAATGAATCCACAATGCAACTGCGTCATTACGCAAAACTCTGCCCCCCCCCCCCCGAGTGGAGTACCAGGGTAGTGGGAGGAGGGGGAGCGGGATATCAGTGCCCGCCATCGAATATACTTTATACACCCCCTTGGCAATGAGTATCGATCCCAGAGCATGACACCCAGCGTGTGAAACCCATGGCAATGAGCATGACACCCAGCACATGAAACCCCTGCCAACCGGAATGACACCCAGCGCATGAAATCCCTGGCAAAAAGTATGACACCTTGCACATGAAACCCCTGGCAATGAGCATAGCAACCAGTGCATGAAACCCCTGGCAACGAATATGACAGCCAGCATGTGAAACCCCTGGCAACGAGCATAACACCTAGCACATGAAACCCCTGGCAACAGGCATGACACCCAGTGCATGAAATCCCTGGCAACAAGCATGAAACCCAGCACATGAAACCCCTGGCAATGAGCATGACACCCAGTGCATGAAACCCCTGTCACTGAGCATGACGCCCAGCGCATGAAACCCCTGGCAACAAGCATGACACCCAGAGCATGAAACCCCTGGCATCAAGCAAGTAATTGAAAAGTAATTAGAAGCTTTACTGTAGGGCATTATGTATCACGGCATTGTGATGTTTGGCATAATATGGTGCAGGGGACATAATACAGTGCAAGGGGTATAACTGAGTGGGGCTTAATATGGTGGAATGATTTTTTTCCCTGTGGTGGCGAAGGTCTGTTTTTGCAGGGTCAAAAACTGGGGTGTAAGGTAGTCGTTTCCTTCAAGGCCATGCCTATTTTAGTGAAGCCACACCCATTTTAGCGAGATCATGCCCCCTCACAGGGAAAGGCGCATGCAAAGTAGTAGTTTTTTTTTCATGTCTGGGGGGGGGGGGGGGGGCGGCACATTTTTTTAATGCTCGTACTAGAAGCCAAAATGTCTAGAGACAGCACTGCTGGTTGGTTGGTACTTTATCACCATGCAATTTATCACTCTCCAAGGCTTGATAATCTGGGCCTTAGTGTGATACTGGGTGATGTATTAAAAGGTGAAAATGCCTAAAAAAGTTGAAAGGTCTCTTTGTATGTAATTGTGTGCTCCACCTCATGTAAACTGTGATTTCAAATCTGTACGGCTATATTATAATTCCCCTCAATAAAAGACAGCTGTAAGTCTATGTCATTCACCTTCACTATATACACCTGTATTTTTATGATGCTTTAAAAGATTTTTGTACAACACAAAATGTGTCAGGAGCATAGAGGATCAGACTGTTGTGGTGTTAAGTGAAGGAAATTTACACATTTCCTCAGAAACTCTTTATTGAGAAAATAATCCTAGAGCGGTACAGATATGAAATTGCCCTGTACTGTACATCAGAATTAGATTGTGCAGTCACTGAACAACCTACAAGTAAAGGTGGCCACCATTTATCTGGAATGTAGTAATTGCTTTGATTTTGGAACCTAACATTGATTTAATCTTTACTGGAAAGACACCATATCCGTAAGAGACACAGTTCTTCTTGAAAGCCTCAGGCCAGCAATATTTATTCAGTCAGACATATTCCTAAGAGTCTGAAATAATTACAGAAAAATACACTGTGCAGATGTTTTGAGTATTTTTCTTTAGAGCCAATACTGTTTTGCACTTCAACTAGTAGCAAACTATATATGTCCCTATGTGATCTATCTATGAGAGTTTACAAAATCAAAACAATTTCTTTTACTCCTAACACACTGCTCATTTAGCCTCATTTATTAGTAAAATGAGTCATGTAAGTGAGTAGATAGAAGGACTGTCTTTTTTTAGTGTTTTAAGATTTTTATTACATTGCTTGTACTGTAAATGCACTTTTCTACTAAAGTGCTACATTGATGCGCACAATGGGTCCCATTAAAATATAGGATGAGATGCAATGCTCGCTGGATCTGAACTGACCTATTGTGGAGTAGAAGGGGCTGTGTGCCCCTGACATAACAGCTTACACACTGTAAAGGGGGGTACACACGGGGAGATGTGCGCTGAGCAACCTAGCACAGATCACACAGCACACATCTCTACCCGCGCTCAGCACACATCTCTTCCCCCGCTCAGCACACAGCGCAATGTGTGCTGAGCGAGGGGGAGGGCCAGGGGGGATGCTCACTTCACACAGCGGTGAAGTGAGCGATGTACATGATTGTGCCTACATGCAGGCATACTACCGGCAATATCGCTATGGTGCATATCCGTGAATCTCTCCTTGTGTATGGTACCCTTTATTCTCCCTCTGAATATGATTTCTGCTCTGTTCTACAAATGAAGTGCATTATTCCACCTATACCATACATTATTTTGCTAGGAACACCTTAGTTCTGAACAACTTATGTCCTCTGATAACTTCTTCTCCATAAAGCAGAAACCTGGGTTTGCTTGTGCAATCTGAGCACACAGTGATACCAAAGCTGCTTTGTCACTAGGTACTGTAACAGATATTTTTCACTTTCCATTGACCTCCTCTATGTGTACCTTCCGCACCATGCAGCTAGCTTTTTTTCAAGTTGAAGTTTCTAACTGTGGTGACAATTATGTTACTCAACAGTAAATGGAATTCAACTGAGAAAATATGAGGTGATGAACAATTTAGGAATACTGGCAGACAGTATGTTGAATAGCAGCACTCAGAGTCAGGTAACTGCTGCAAAGGTTAATAAAATCCTTGGATTCTTAAAGACGGGGATAAATGCATGTGAAGCAAAGTATTACCACTGTATAAACCAGTCAGTTGGTAACTAGCAAACATGACGTGGAGATTTTTTTTATTTGACCACTAGAGGAACATTATGGAATTTGAGAGTTCAGAGGTCAGCAAATTTATTAAATTAGATTTGGAGGAGTCACATTATAAACAAATAAAAATTGTTCCTGCTTTCATTTGAAAAAGCATATCAATTATTTCTGCTGCGGGGTACACTGGGCTCCACAAGGATAGACATTGGGGGTGTAGAGTAGGATCTTGATCCGAGGCACCAACAGGCTTAAAGCTTTGACTGTTCCCAGAATGCACAGTGCCGCCTCCTCTATAACCCCGCCTCCCTGCACAGGAGCTCAGTTTTGTAGTTGGTGCTGCAGTAAGCAGGCACATAACAGAAGGGCTGCTCCAGGCAGCCCTAAGAAAAGCTTTTTTTGAAGAAAAAGTGAAGACATCAAGGGCAGCAGCGGTGGTAAATGTCAGAAGACATTCACTGCTGCAGCTCCAGCTCTCCCCAGCGGCGCTGTACACTCCCGAGCCCTGGTTGCCGGGTAACTACCGCAGGAGGCTCCGGTTTTCTTCACGTCAGGCACACACGGCGGGCGCTCTCCGGGATCGCGTGGCCGTGCTTCGGGAGGTGGTGAGTGGGTCTCGCTTGCAGGACCCGGTCTTTATCGCGATCCGGCGCAGTCAGTGGGAGGCGGGCCGCGCGCGTTGGCGGTGGACACTGTGGCAGTACAGGTGATCCCACTAGATCACCAGGGCATGGGTGCAGGTCTGCTTTTCTCTCTAAACCATTTTCAGTAGCCCACAGTACCCGGTGGTTTTGCCAGCAGGGGGATAAGGCTTAGACCTGAAGCCCCTCCCCAAGCCCCAGGGCGCCATTTCCCGCAAATGTTCCCGCCCTGGAGCTGCATATCTGTCTCTCCCTCACTCCCTGTCAGTGTTTGGGCGCCATTTCTCTCAGCTACACTGTTCCTGGGACTGCTTGGGCAAATCCTCCTGTGTAAAGCCGCCTGGTTGTCAGTTCTGTGACTTTACATGACACTTAAGTATTCTACCTGCCTTTTTAGACAGTGCTAGTTAAGAAAGAGTGCATTTAGTCATGGTTTTCTAGTACAATTACCCTGTGATATATCTATTGACTATATAGCTATATATATAAGCTAGTCCAGTGCAGTATTATTGTTAGTAATAACCTCTGCATTGTACAAACTGTGACTATCTGTGTGTGCATTAGATAGCTGAGTGCTGTCCATTTCGTGTCTTTCACTCAACTTGCTATCACTATATTCTATAACCTGAGGGGGCTTGGTGCGTCAGGTTTTATATTGATATAGGATTTTCACAAAGATATACTTTAATACATATTTTTCTCTGTTATTTAGTCACCATATCTCTCCTTTATCTCTGCTAGTGCTGACTACATTGCGCAGGGGTTTGGGTAAGAGGTATTGTGTTGCTGCCAATTGTACTGTGTTACCTGATACTGCAAGTTATATCATGTCTGCTTCTGAGGGTAACGGTTCTGGGGCTGAACACACTGCCGGTGTTGCTGAAGCCACAGATCCCTATGAGGAGAATATAGCAGCTGTGGGCTCTGGTTCTAGGGGCTCCTTGCCCCCCAGTGGGACTGTGGCAACGGAGGTACATAATGACCCACCGTGGGCCGCTTTTTCCACGCTTCTACATACGCTAGTTAATAAACTAACACCCCCTATGGAACCCCCAATGCCAGTACAACCGTATGTGGTCCCTGCAGCTAACCCGCCATGGGCGGATGATTTATCTGCTCAACTGAAGAAGTTGAACCAGTCCCTGACTACTAAAATGTCTGACCATCGCTCACCTAAGCCCAAGGGGTCCTCTAAGCGAGTGCTTGTCTCCTCACAATCCACTGCTGTCACTGACACCTCTTCTGATGAAGACAGCACTTACACTGACCCCACAGATTCTGACACAGATACTGCTGATGGGGAGGGTAGTTCACATGTGGATGTTCCTGATCTTTTGGAGGCTATTAAGTTAATTCTACAGATTACGGATGATCCCGAGCCATCCGTCCCTCCTAAGAAACCAGGTAGGTTCAAGCGTCAGAAGGTGGTTAAACAAGTTTACCTCACTCTGATCACTTATCGGATATATGTCAGGAACCCTGGGAAAACCCGGATACGAAGTTTGTGCCTCAAAAGAAGATGCTGGCTCGCTATCCCCTCGCACCAGAGCTGTCTAAGAACTGGGAAACGCTTCCTCCAGTAGACTCACATGTAGCTAGGATGGTAGTTTCCTCAGCTCTACCTGTCACTACCGTCACGTCTCTAAAAGAGCCTACGGATAAACGTGTGGAGGATTGTCTGAAAGCGATTTACACCCTCACGGGTGCTGTACAAAGGCCCACTATTGCAACAACATGGGCTGCAGAGGCTATTGAAGCATGGGCCTTGGAGTTAGAAGCTGAAATCTCTTCTGACCATGCTAGACAATGCTTGTCATATATTGTCACAGCTTCTCGTTATATTAAAGAGGCGGCTTCTGATGCCGGTATCCTAGCAGCCGAGGCCTCCACTATGTCAGTCCTGGCTCGCCGGATATTGTGGCTGAGATCCTGGTTTGTGGATCTGGACTAGAAAAACCCTGGAGGTACTCCCTTTCAAGGGAGATATTCTGTTTGGGGGAGGACTTAAATAAGATAGTGGCTGACTTGGCTACTGTCAAAACTGCCTGTCTGCCAAGTACCGCTCCTTCTGTGTCAAAGGCTAAAGGTACTTCCTTTCGCCCCTTTCGTCCTTCAGGTAAAGCAAAAGGTCAGGCGTACAACAAGTAGGCCCGCACTTCCAAACCTGGTAAGCCAAAGCCAAAAAGAGCCTGGGAGGCACATCAGCCAGCTTCCAAGGCCGATAAGCATGCCGCATGACGGGGCGGGCCTCCCTCTGGGGGATCCCAGGGTGGGGGGCCGGCTTCTAGGGTATACCCAGGAATGGTTGAAGACCACTTCAGATGCCTGGGTACGGGAAGTCATCATTCGAGGTTACGCCATAGCCTTCAAAAACCGACCCCCTCATCGATTTTGCCAGGTAGACAACCCATTGGACCAGACAAAGGCAAACACTCTTGGTGGTACAGACCCTCCTGGATATAGGAGTCGTAGTACAGGTGCCTCTTGCGCAGAGGGGCTGGGGGTACTATTCTCCGCTGTTTCTAGTCCCGAAACCGAATGGGTCCTCCTGGCCCATTCTCAACCTCAAGGCATTGAACAGGTTTGTGAAGGTTTCCAAGTTCCGTATGGAAACCCTTCGCTCTATAGTTCTGGCCTTGGAACCTGGGGACTACATGGTCTCCCTGTACATACAGGATGCTTACCTGCATATTCCTATAGCAGCGTCACATCAGCAATACCTGAGGTTTGCTATTGGCAACCTCCATTACCAGTTTTGGGCGTTACCTTTTGGTTTAACAACGGCTCCGCGAGTCTTCACCAAAGTTATGACGGTGATGACGGTGATACTCCGCCGTCAAGGGGTCAGGATACTGCCGTATCTGGACGACTTGTTAATCCTGGCAAATTCCCCAGAACTTCTCCTACGTCATCTAGATATGACAGTCCGGTTTCTACAAGCCCACGGGTGGCTCATCAACTGGAAGAAATCCTCCCTGATCCCTGCTCAGAGCATGGTGCATCTGGGAGCGCTATTGGACACTCACAACCAGAGGTTGTTCTTGTGTCAGGAGAGAGTCCTGAAGCTTCAGGACAGGATTCGTTGCTCCCTTTCTCGTCCACAAGTGTCGATACACTCGGCGATGCAGATGCTGGGCCTCATGGTATCAGCATTCGACATGGTGGAGTATGCTCAATTCCATTCTCGCCCCCTCCAGAGGCTGATTCTTGCCAAGTGGGACGGCCTGCCTCACCGTATCAGGTCTCAAATGATCTCATTGACTCCGGAGGTGCGTCTGTCGCTGCTCTGGTGGCTCCAGGACCAACAATTGTGCAGGGGCCGTCCCTTCTGGATATCCAACTGGGTCCTGTTGATGACAGATGCCAGTCTAAGAGGTTGGGGCGCGGTGCTGGAGCAACACTCCCTTCAGGGTTGGTGGACCAAGGAGGAGTCCCTCCTCTCAATCAACATTCTGGAATTGCGGGTGGTCTTCAATGCATTGAACCTAGCCCAGCATTTAATTCAGAACCATCCTGTTCAAGTGCAGTCGGACAACGCTACCACAGTGGCTTACATAAATCATCAAGGCAGCACTCGAAGCCATCTGGCAATGAAGGAAGTCTCACGGATTCTACATTGAGCGGAACACCATATACCAGCCATATCGGCAATCTTCATTCCGGGAGTCCTGAATTGGGAAGCGGACTTTCTCAGTCGTCAGGACGTACATGCCGGCGAGTGGGGCCTCCATCCAGAAGTGTTTCAACTCCTAGTGGAAAAGTGGGGTCTTCCAGACGTAGATCTGATGGCGTCTCGACACAATCACAAGGTTCCGGTCATCGGAGCAAGGACAAGAGATCCTCAAGCAGCATTCGTGGATGCGCTGGCGGTACCGTGGAGGTTTCGGATGCCGTACGTGTTCCCTCCGGTGTCACTCCTGCCCAGGGTAATTCGGAAGTTCAAGCAAGAAAAAGGAATTCTGCTTCTCATAGCTCCGGCGTGGCCCAGACGGCACTGGTTCTCAGACCTACAAGGCCTATCGTCAGAGCATCTAATTCTACTTCCACAATGCCCAGACCTCCTCGTTCAGGGCCCCTGTGTCTACCAGGACCTAGCCCGGCTGTCTTTGACGGCGTGGCTCTTGAAGCTTCCGTCTTAAGGGCTAAAGGGTTTTCTGAGGCGGTCATTCAAACTATGTTGCGGGCCCGGAAACCGGCTTCGGCTCGGATTTACCATAGGGTCTGGCATTCTTACTTTGTTTGGTGCGCATCTAACGATTATGACGCTTCCAAGTTTAGTATAACCAAGTTGTTGGCTTTTCTTCATCAGGGCCTGGACTTAGTCCTACGTCTGGCCTCCCTCAAGGTTCATATTTCTGCCTTGTCGGTGTGGTTTCAGAGAAAAATTGCGACCTTACCTGATGTACATACCTTTACTCAAGGTGTGTTGCGTATCCAACCTCCCTATGTCCCGCCTGTGGCTCCTTGGGACTTGTCGGTGGTTTTGGAGGTGTTACAAGAGTCTCCGTTTGAACCTCTTGGTTCAGCTGATCTTAAGTGGCTTTCCCTTAAGGTGGTGTTTCTGCTGGCTATTACTTCAGCTAGAAGAGTATCAGATTTGGGTGCCTTGTCCTGTAGTTCCCCATATCTGTTATTTCACCATGACCGGGCGGTTCTTAGGACTCATCCCGGATATTTACCTAAGGTGGTTTCCTCCAGTAGATTGTGGTTCCGGCACTTGTTTCTCCTGATCTGTCTTCCAAAGAGAAGTCTCCGTATCTATGTGAAGAGAACTGCTTCCATTAGGAAATCTGATTCTCTCTTTGTACTGTTTGGATTTCACAAATGGGGCTGGCCTGTTCACAAGCAGACTTTGGCCAGATGGATTAGAATGGTGATTGCACATGCTTTTGTGAGGGCTGGTCTGTCGGCTCCTGCTCACATTATGGCCCATTCTACCCGGTATGTTGGACCTTCTTGAGTGGCCCGCCGTGGTGCGACCCTTGAACAATTGTGCAAGGTGGCTACGTGGTCCTCAGTGAACACGTTCATAAGGTTCTATGCCTTCGATACTGCCGCTTCCCAGGATGCTTCCTTTGGACGTCGGGTTCTTGTGCCCGCTACAGTGCGTCCCCTCCCATAAGGAACTGCTTTAGGACATCCCCAATGTCTATCCTTGTGGAGCCCAGTGTACCCCGCAGCAGAAAACGAGATTTATGGTAAGAACTTACCTTTGTTAAATCTCTTTCTGCGAGGTACACTGGGCTCCACAAGGCGCCCACCCGATGCACTTAGCTTCTTTGGGTTGGTATGGCATTAGCCACTGACACTTCTCCTGACGTGAGAGTGTGGTGTATGTGGCTACTAACCGTTGTCGTCTCTTTTCCTGCTACTGCATTGGGCTGGTTAACTAAAAACTGAGCTCCTGTGCAGGGAGGCGGGGTTATAGAGGAGGCGGCACTGTGCATTCTGGAAACAGTCAAAGATTTGAGCCTGTTGGTGCCTTGGATCAAGATCCTACTCTACATCCCAATGTCTATCCTTGTGGAACCCAGTGTACCTCGCAGAAAGAGATTTAACAAAAGTAAGTTCTTACCATAAATCTCATTTTTATGTACAAATGTATTAAAGTCTATTACAACCTTTACTAAGCTTTTCATGCTTATTGTGTGGGAGACAAATGAACATTCAGCTTGACTAGAAAAAAATATATTTCTTTTGAAGCAGGAGTGCTACTGCACATACTCCATATTGGCTCATTTAGGGAGGCTTCAATCCTTAGCCAAGATGGCCACTATCAGTACTTCTGCACATGTGCGGTGCCATCTTGTCACGGTGTTAGAGCACCACTTTTGAAAAAGAACTCCAGAGAGACCCTGCTATTACTGCTGACTCATTCTGCTATAACTGCTGGTAGCACTTGCATATTGCATCACCATCAACATAAGTCATTCTGTCTCTTCATGTAATCCCAAACAGACTCGATGATGTTGAGATCATGGCTTTGTGGGGGCTATATAATCACTTCCAGAACTCCTGTTTTTCTTTATGCTGAATATAGTTCTTAATGAAATTGGCTGTATGTTTGGGTTCATTGTCCTGCTGCAAAATACATTTGGAACCAATAAGATGTCTTCCTGATGGTATTGCATCAAACTCTCATCTTAAGTCCTCTGTTCCATTCTCACTGGCAACCCCATCTGTGTCACCCCTGCCTGTCTGCCCCTCCCCTTTAGAATGTAAGCTCTCCCGAGCAGGGCCTTCTTCCCTCGAGTGCTTTACCTTCTCTTACTTAAACTATCTTCTACTCAATACTCTCTTCGATGGCACCAAATCCCTCAGTTTTCTGCCACCCTGATACTTATTTCAGTGTCGTCTACAGCTATGTTTATGTACCATGTACTTGACTTATATTATCTGTTAGTCACTGTTTTCTTGTTTTGTTTATTTGATTCTGTACTCTGTAACTGGGTGCTGTGGATCCCTTGTGGCGCCATATAAATAAAGGATTATAATAATACACACACATCTATCTATCTATCTATCTAATATCTATCTATCTATCTATCTATCTATCTATCTATCTATCTATCTATCTATCTATCTATCTATCTATCTAAAAAGTGTGGCTAGAAACTATAGTGCTAAAGGAGCCATCTGCAGAGACACTTGTCAAGACACAGGAACCAAGTAGAGAAAGTAATGGACAGGAACCTACTGCAAGTGCCGACATACCACTCTGAAGCAAGGCCACAAATATAATACCAGCAATTAAAACCCTACTTGTGCTATCGTAGTCTCATGAAAGACTATAAACATTATTAAGTTTTAATAAAGTTATATTATTATTATTATTATTATTATTATTATTATTTTTGGAGTGCCTAGACAGCGCTCACCATTATTTTATTTTCTCTATATACATACAGTACCTGTGAGTACGGGCAGTAGCGGATCTTGCCACGGGCAAGCAGAACGGGTGGTCTTCTGTTTGCCGGCGGTCGGGCTCCCGGCGCTCAGTATACCGGCGCCGGGAGCCCGACAGCCGGCATACCGACACTTATTTTCCCTCGTGGGGGTCCACGACCCCCATAGAGGGAGAATAAAATAGTGTGGCGCGCGTAGCGCGCCACCGTGCCCGTAGCGTGGAGAGCGCAGCGAGCCCGCAAGGGGCTCATTTGCGCTCGCCAAGCTGTCGGTAAGCCGGCGGTCGGGCTCCCGGCGCCGGGATGCTGGTCGCCGGGAGCCCGACCGCCGGCCAGCCGTAGTGAACCCAGCAGGACTTTTGCCCGGGGCGCCGCCATCCGGAGGGCGCCGCACCGTGGCAAGATCCGCCACTGCTGCCCGCTGTGTCCCCCGTCCGCCTCCGCTGCCCGCTGCCGTCCCCGTCCGCCTCCTGTGAAGGGAACTAGACGCTATACGTCTAGTTTCCCTTCGTGGAGAGTACCTTTGCTGAGCGGTGCGCGATGACGTCATCGCGCACCGCACAGCAAAGGTCCTCTCCACGAAGGGAACTAGACGCATAACGTCTAGTTTCCCTTCGTGGAGAGGACCTTTTGCTGTGCGGTGCGCGATGACGTCATCGCGCACCGCTCAACATTCAAGCGGTGCTAGCAATGTACAGGGGGCGTAACTGACCACGCCCCCTGTATTAGGCCACACCCCTTTTCCTGCCCGGGGCGCAGAGCGCCCTTGAACCGGCCCTGAGTACGGCTATACAAATCACCATACTGCTGAATAAACCACACCACTGGTTAAGTACTGGACTGATCACTGACTCAGGGCATCTGATGGTGCCATACCACCACTAATAGTACACACATCTTCCAACAGTTTTCAACATCAATACGTATGGAGTGGGATTAAGGGAATGAATATGAGCCAAACACAGCTCCTTCTATTGCTGCCAATATTATACTGTGCAGAAATGGATTTACACATTTTTGAGTCAGATCGTGACCAGGTCTCTTTTTGCAAGGAAAGGGAGTTTTTCCACAGTAATTCCGTGGATGGAAAAATAGTGAGTGGTGAGGATTCCCGATTGAAGTTGTATGATTACTTGCATTAGCAGTATGGATTCTTACATTAACATAAGGTAGTAAATCTGGCTCCAGCTTCATGAGACATATACAGACAGTTTACGTTCCTCTCGGAATCAGGCCCTAAGGCTATAGAATTCTTAATCAGAGTATGTGGCAATGGCCATTTCCTTAACTGGACTTAAAAGTGGAAAAGACTGTTTTACAAGAAATGGTATTTCCAATATAATTATTATAATGCACTACTGGAGTAGTTGATCCATTGAATAAATTTGTCCTTTATATGGTTCATAAAAGATGATGGGTACACAGTTATCGATGTGCTCAGTAAGCTACATTGCCTAGTGTTTCCCCTCCTGGGCCAGGCCACCCGATGGCGGGTATACACACTGAGCAATATCACTAATGATATTGCACAGTGACTTCATGCCGCGGCCGGCCGGAGCATGCAGCTTTGGATGATGAGTCAAAATTTAGCTGCATCGCCGGCCGAGACCGAGGGTCATTAACGATCTGCGGGGCCACGCATCGCTCGTCAGCAGCAGCATACACACTGGGCGATATAGTAAACGATATTGAACAGGAGGAGAAAAATTAGCAAAATAGTTCACTACATCGCTAATGCTGCTTTCACATCGCAAACCCTGCTTTTAAAACGTTTCTTAAAACGGGTCTGAGCAGTTAAACCCCCTTCACATTGCATGTTGTAACCAGTATATTACCATTTCATTACCGTTTTGGTACCTTTCACACTGAACCCGTTTCACCCATAGAAAACAGTGGTTGTCATTGTAAATGGACTTTTCTGGCCCACACATATTAATAATTTTTAATTAATTATTAACAATTTGGCTAGTCGTACGATGGAACCCAGCAGCTTCAAGCATCTTTACCGTGTTTTTGTAGATTACTGCATCCTTCACTGTCCCAGTGATTTGTCTACATATTTCTTCATCCCCTCTGATCCTAAGCAGCTCCCTAACCTCCTCATCACTCCAATTTGCCATTTTAAACTGTATTCTGTATAATAAAATGCTTCTTCACTCTCATGTGTTTCCTCCAGTTTATTTCCTGCTTCTGCCTGGTGACATCATGCATGGAGACATCCTATCACCTTCTGTGGCTTGGAAATACAGTTTCTGAGCCTTTTACACTGCACAATGAAACGGGTCTGAACCGTGTAGGACCCTGCTTTTTAACCGTTTCAAAATACCGGTATTTTGAAAACGGTAAATTCAAGGTGGCCCTTTCACACCGCAGCTAGAACCGTTTTGGAAGGCTTAAAAATCTGCAATTTACCGGGTTAAAGCTGCGGTGTGAAAGGGGTATAAGTGTGACCCACCTTAAGGCTAAATTACCATCATTAGGAAAATGCTAGAAAAGAACAATATTAATTCTATTTTTTACAATAATTTATTAGCCACACACCCACTGGCCAGGGGTGTGGGGAATAGCCTCAGGCAATCAGCACAGGATTTGTTGTCCCTCAGGGGGACGCAGTGTCCAGAGTCTACTGCACATGAACAGGTCTCCGGGAACATGGCAGCCGCACCTTGGCCTGTGTGCACTGTACATCCTGCATCCATTGTAAATACGCCATTATGTATTGAACTGGATTGGTGTAAGTAAGTGGCTGCGTCATGGAACAAGCTGTATTTTGTTTTGTTTCAATTTGTTATCAAATAGTTTTTGCAGCAGGTTATTGAAGAGGGCTGTGTCACAGTGCAGTAAAAGATTAAGGGCCCAATTCAGACCTGATCGCGAAATCGCGCAATGTCCAAATATCGAATGACTGTGAATGCGTATGCACCACAATGAACAGGCAAAACACCAAACAGCAACAATTGCAAAAATTTTGATCGCAAGGCGTTCGCAAGGTGATTGACAGGAAGAGGACGTTTGTGGGTGGTAACTGTCCGTTTTCTGGGAGTGTCAGGAAAAATGCAGGTGTTCCCAAACGTTTTCTGGGAGGATGTGTGATGTCAGCTACGGCCCCAATCAACCTGTTTGTATCGCACTGTAGGAGCAAGTCCTGGGTTACGCACAGACTGCACAGTATGGAAAAATCATTCGATGGTGAGTGAGTTGCGTACGTTTTTGCAGATGTGCGCTGCCTGGCAAAGTTTTCGCACAGCGTACACATGCATTTGCATACTTGCATGGGGCGGGTTTTCACTCTCCCTGGGCGGCAACTATCTGATCGCAGACCTCTGCATGTCTCTCATTAAGTGACATATCCAATTGAACACAAGATTTTTCATAAAAAAATAACATGGCTATCTCGCTCATTTTTCAATTTGCATTTTTTCCAATTTTCACGCTATCCAGTCGAAAAAAAATTGGGGAGTATATTTTTTTTTTAGGTTTAAACCCACATTTAAAATAGAAAAATATAGAGAGAATAGCCTGTACCCTAAAAAAAAAAAAAAAATAATAGAAAAAAATATTGGTTAACAGAATACTGTCCCAAATATAAATATTTTCAAGGTTCAAATGGCTAATTAGTGCATTTTTATTAGCAGTAAAAAAATATAAGAAAAACCTTTTCTTCTTAAAATAAATGATGCATAAAAATGCATGTAAATTAATTTGAAGCCATTTAATACATTTCTAAAAAAACACCTGTAACTTCCACCTGCAGTCTTAAAACACCTGTGCCATTGTGACCGGATGCACCTCACTGCGCCAGGCAATCACAAATTTGTTTGATCCCACTGAATTTGGGACATTAAGGATTCCCTCTTACCGTCAATAACTGACAGTTACTCCACCCACTGAGCAGTGGCCAGATAACACTGCCACCCCCAGGCTCCTTCCATCGGCACCTGTAACCGCTTGCTGCTGTGTATGTGTGGACATGCTGCTGCCACATGTCCTGTTTGGGGGTGGCTGATTCCCACTGGTCACTCACCATGGACCAGTCACTGCATGGTATCTGACAGAATGTTGACTTTGGAGACACTGTGCTCAATCCAGAACAGCTGGCAAACAGAACAGCATTTGGTGCAATTATGTTACTTAAAGGATACAGATGCAGCCATCTTAAAGGCAAGATATTTATTACTCAAAAGTCTTCAAAATGACTCTTCCACTTGCAGATATAGATTGGGGTTTTCACAGCATACAGATGTTCAATCCTTCTTAATGTCATAGAATATTTATACAACTCAGGGATTGCAGGTACCTTTTTATTCCACTCCAATACACCAATACCACAGGTCAGTCCGCCCTGTGGTTCTTCCCCAATCATGTTACATGCATGTGCCTGGCATGCATGAGGCATGCACACCTTAAACATTGTCCCTAATGGATAGTGGATAGCGGTCACTCCTCTGTGGAT
Organism: Pseudophryne corroboree; assembly: GCF_028390025.1. NCBI lineage: Eukaryota > Metazoa > Chordata > Amphibia > Anura > Myobatrachidae > Pseudophryne > Pseudophryne corroboree. The sequence goes on along the minus strand of NC_086448.1, from coordinate 591,036,825 downwards.
AAGACTACTTGGAGTGATCATCGGCACCAAGGTGCCTGCATGTCTAGAGTGGGGGTATAGTTGCCTCCAAAACTGACTTCCAGGATTCTGCTGAGGACATCATCTTACCATCTCTAGCCAAATCTGAGCTGCAAAGATAGGCAACAAGTTCCCCAGGCAGAGTCTCCTAGCCACAGGGAGGTGGACAGGGAGACCCAGCTGTTTACAGAGAGCTCCTGACCTCTCTAGACTACCAAGAAGAGAGGCAAGTGCATTTTCCCTTAAAATACATTAATTAAAACATGTTTAAATATAAACCATTAAATACATGAAGAACACATACTCTGTGCCTGGTGCCCTGTACTTGGCTTTACACATGGTAGCACTGCAGCTCGGGATCTGCTTTCTCGGCTCAGTGCTGCACATACCTTTTACAAATACATATATATGTTTTACTTAGACACATGTAAAGTTATAACCTTTCCACTGCTGGCAGTTCCAGGAGCTGCTTTGCAGTCCCCAGCACTCTACAGCACATACAGTTTATTTTTTACCATTAATATATATCTTTATGCATTGCACTTTGGGGCAGATGTATTAACCTGGAGAAGGCATAAGGAAGTGATAAACCAGTGATATGTGCAAGGTGATAAATGCACCAGCCAATCAGCTCCTATATGTAAATTAACAGGAGCCGATTGGCTGGTTCGTTAATCACCTTGCACATATCAGTGGTTTATCACTTCCTTATGTCTTCTCCAGGTTAATACATCTGCCCCATTGTGCACAGTGATGGGCTTATATACCACAGCCCTGAAGTGCTGGGGTGCCGGGAACTAAGCTCCCAGTCCCCAGCATGACGCACTTAGCCATGCATTCTGAGAGTATGTCCTGGCTGCAGTAACTGCTTACACTCTCCCAGTGTAGCACACCATGAATTAACTGCAGACCAGCACAGTCGCACCTGGTCTCCTCTCTGCACTGGGAACCAGCTTTCCCAGTCCCCCAGTGCATTGTGCTCCTAGCCTTGCAGTCCCGGCTGTAGCATGCCCTCCAACTACTGTACCTTTTTGGTCGGTACAGTACTGTTTTTTTATGGTCTGTACCGGCTGAAAGAGGCCTTGTACCAATTTCAGTGTCTCCCTTATCCTATAGATTCCAATGGCAGCGCCGAGTGGTCAAGCCCTCTTTGCCCATGGCCATGCCCCTTTTTAGTATTTGTACAGATTTCTTGTTTAAGGATGTTAGAGGATGTGCTCTAGCAGCTCCCTGCTGCCCTGTAGTACCAAGGCACCATGGGCTAGCTCCTGGTCCAAAGCGATTAGCATACTGCTCTGCAGCCCTGGGACTAAATAGTTTCCTGATGCAGCATACTGGGTGTTAACATGATGCATTGCCGTAGCCGCCGAAGGAGTTCTGGGGCCATGTCCCATCAAAAACATAAAAATATACATTTTAAAACAAATGGTGCCTGGTGCCGGACATGCAGTTTGAAATCGGTGTCTAGTACAGATCAGTTCAGTTAAAATGGTGCTGCAGTATGATGGTTAACCCTTTCAGTGCAGCAGCACAATTTTTTCCACATGGGTCTTGTCTCAAGCCACAGCCATATACACAGCAACCCCATATGCCTATCTCTCATATTTTAACCCTTTATTCTGTACATGGCAGAATTATACCCCTATATTGACATGCAATTATTAGCGTAATTAAGCTAAAGTACTTAATTATTAGAAGGCAGTGTTCCGAGGGTTCTGATCTAAGTCCTGACATTTTTAACTTAAAATAGGGAGTTTTACCAACTTTACACCGGCTCTGAAGCTGTGAGAAAAACGCTGCATAAATTCCTATTGAAATTACTGTGGATGAAATTCTTGTGGCCAATTGACTAGGCAAAACCCTGTGACTGCGAAAGAAACCTTGTGCTGCAGAAAAAAATTAAAAACTAACCATCCCCCTCATTGTATTTTTGTCATCTTGTATTTTCGAGATCTTTTGTTGTGTGAGTAAAGGTTACCTGATAATTCCCTGCAATACGTCTCTAAGTTTTCATTCACCCCTCCAATATACTGTATAAAGTCCTATAAAGTCAAATGAAATCCTCTTCTTTTACATGTTAAGTTGAAAACTCCCATTTTTTTTTTCATTTTTATGTTATCTTTTATGTCAGACTTGAATACCACAATATAAGTTTCAGTACTAACATACTGTATGCTCTGAATTTTACCCATAGTACAGTATTATAGTTTTTACTGCTTGCTAATAAATTATTTTAAAATATATCTAATTGTTTAGCTTTAAACAATTTAGTTTTCAAATAGGCTCATTTATTTCTTAATAATTAGTTAATACATTATGGTACTAAACTATTTGCAAATAAAACTTCCAAAACAAATGATCAGTACTTTGACCAGAATAGTTAGAACTACGTGTAGGATTCTGAAATGCAATTAAGGATTTGGACCCATTCTGTTATTGAAATCTTACAGAACTAAGGGCCTAATTCAGGGTTGATCGCAAAAGCAAAATCTTTCTCTAATGGGCAAAACCATGTGCAGTACAGGTGGGGCAAATATAACATGTACAGAGAGAGTTAGATTTGGGTGGGTTATTTTGTTTCTGTGCAGGGTAAATACTGGCTGCTTTATTTTTACACTGCAATTTAGATTTCAGTTTGAACACACCCCACCCTCTCTGACTCTAACTCTCACTGCCAGGGGCTGGCTGGCCAGGGGGGCAGGGTGCCATCTGCCCCCTGAGCTAGTGCAATTTAAGTGTTCCAGGGCCATTTTCTCACTGAATTCCCTGTGAAAAGCTGGGCCACTTGCTTGAGTCTGCCCACCAGGCTGAAAGTTGCCAGCCAGCCCATGCTCACTGCACATGTTATATCTGCCCCACCTGCAGAACACATGGTTTTGCCCATTAGAGAAAGACTTCGCTTTTGTGATCAACCCTGAATTTGGCTCTAAGGCCCTCATTCAGCTTCAGTGGCAGTTTTGCTATTTTCGCAAAACTGCAACTGGCTGCGATTGCATGCTGGGGTCGTCCAGGACAGGGCAAAGCCACCCAGTATACAAATACCCGGCAGCAATGCGATTGTAATGTAATTGCGATTGTATCACTGATTTGTGGAAGCTCCCTGCCTCCGCAGCCAGGCTGCGAAGGCAGGCGCAGGGCAGCCATTTTCTGGGTAGCAGAGGCTGTCTGTGACATCACACGGCTGCCCCAAACCCACCCTCATTTCTGATGACACGCATGCACAGAGAGGGTCCTGCACATGCGCACTATGGGGGCAGGCGGGGAGACATCTCAAATCCATCTGAAGCTGAATACCCACATACAGTAAGTAATGTTTTACAAGGAGCTATTTTCTATTTTTCATTGTCATGCCAATGCTACGCATATAGTGCCTGATACAGAGTTGTGCGCTAACGCATTCATAGCTGCAAATTTGTACCCAACTAATGTTTGAAAATATGCTAACAGAAACTACGCCTGACCTAGCATGCAACGGACTAATCAAATGCTGCTACACCCACTTTACTGATATGTGTTATGAGCAATATCTGCCGGGGGTTGAGAAAACTCCCCCATCGATGCCACATAAAGCACATATTGATTCCACGAGTAAGTCCTGGCCTGCGCAGAGTCAGGTACATAGCTCTCTTTAAATATGGCCATTAATACTGTAGTTCTACGATTGAGCACACAGCCACATTTTCAGACACATACTTGGAATGTGGAATGGAGTACTGAATGTGCGGTTTTTGCGTTCACTTTTGGTCACCTACCCAACTCCACCCAGGAGAGTGCTCATGCGTCGCAGTGGTCTTCTTAGGACTTACGGATACTTTGTGAATGCCATCCCAAACTTCAACTCCCAGGTGCACAGGAAGTCTGTCCTTGGCCTTTCGCACATGCTCTATTGCAAAAAAATTGCTGAATTGCAAAAACATTGGCATTGCGTTTAACTCTGATTCAGGCCCATAGACAATTATTGTATGATGTAAATCAAAGTATGTATCCAGAAATTTTATTTTCTTTGAATGATTTGTATACACACAAAATACAAATCTAATTGAGCATCTGCTGATAAATTATGTCTGTATATTGCTGTTTGTCTACACACAGATTGTTTCAATGTATTAAGCTTCAAAAAATGTTTACTCTTTCATATTTAAGAACTATGGCCCTCATTCCGAGTTGTTCGCTCGGTATTTTTCATCGCATCGCAATGAAAATCCGCTTAGTACGCATGCGCAATGTTCGCACTGCGACTGCGCCAAGTAACTTTGCTATGTAGAAAGTAATTTTACTCACGGCTTTTTCATCGCTCCGGCGATCGTAATGTGATTGACAGGAAATGGGTGTTACTGGGCGGAAACACGGCGTTTCAGGGGCGTGTGGCTGAAAACGCTACCGTTTCCGGAAAAAACGCAGGAGTGGCCGGAGAAACGGAGGGAGTGCCTGGGCGAACGCTGGGTGTGTTTGTGACGTCAAACAGGAACGACAAGCACTGAACTGATCGCACAGGCAGAGTAAGTCTGAAGCTACTCTGAAACTGCTAAGTAGTTAGTAATCGCAATAATGCGAATACATCGGTCGCAATTTTAAGAAGCTAAGATTCACTCCCAGTAGGCGGCGGCTTAGCGTGTGTAACTCTGCTAAATTCGCCTTGCGACCGATCAACTCGGAATGAGGGCCAATCTTTTGATTTAGGTTGTCTTGTGTGTCTCACATATAGTGACAATTGCAAAAGAGTAATCAATTAAGATTGCATTGTTGGAATAACATCTGGCATCCTTTGAAAGTTACTTCTTTTTATGGACACATAGATATTTAAATGTGCACCACCAAAGTGATGCAAATCTAGTACCATAAGCTCATGTGCAATAATAAAATATGGTGTAAATTCTATTTTTATTATTGGCCTAATATACTTGCTGAGCACAGAATTTCACATGTTGCCAGTGATCAATATTGCACTTAGGGAGTTAGTAAATCAAGTGTGGTTTTTTTTATTTTTTGTTCAGACCAAATTATCATCATTGTCAAAGTACAACAAAGATGTGGTAAACTGTTACCCCAGACTTTTAAGGAAGAAGTTATATAACAGATCTCCTTAAGGGGTAGTTATCTTGGAACTGAATTACTATTACAGGGTATACTATATATAGCCTACCATTTTTGAGTATTTATTGACACAGACATGCATATTATTTTGAAGTCAGATTCTTCCATTTTCTTGAAAATCTTTGTGATTTTAGTGACTAGTTGGGGTGATATGAATGGTATTTTACCTAGTATTTAATTGTGCTTGTTGCAGCCATATAGTTCTTTCTCACTGTTGTGTTTGTATCCATCTGATGTTTCTACAAATTGACTCCAGTCCAATTTACTATATAAATAGTGGAAAAATAATGTGATTTGTCTTTTGGTATCTAACAACCCTAGACAAGTTACAGTACATAACACAAGGCTCATTTAAGGGGATGCACTGGTCAGGGGACTTTGATGCATACTTATCAGTTGATAACATATTGTGGACCTAAGAAAAAGCCACATCATTGTTTTCTAAATATGTCTGGGCTGGACACTCCTCAATGTTCCTTACAGTTTTTTAGTGGTATGGTTTAACCAAAGTTATGATCTGCCTGTCAGTTTATTACGTACTTTTTTACAACACAAAAGGTACCAATGTTCAGAGAAAAAGATACCTGTACTTACCTAAAGTAAGAAGTGATAAAAGATTTTTGTTAACTTCTATATTCTAGGCAAGTCTTCAAATGTTATTTTTTCCTGTTTCTGCAAGTAGTTCAAATAAATTATGAAAAATAAATAAAAACTAAAAGGAGCCTGTCCTAGATCGTGTTGTTCACCATAAGACAAAAAGCACTGAGTTTACTACAAAAATGTTTTAGTTGTTTGGCTAAGAAGACACATTCTCACAAAACTTTATGGGGCTATTGATTTAATTTAGTAAACCATCACTTGGGTCTTCACAGGTGCAAAAGTTAATCATTTTTAATGATTATGTACAACAATATATTTGGGCTTTACAGTACATACTGTATCATGATGGATGTCAGGACATTGGTATCAGGAGATCAACTCTAATTTTCTGTATGTTTTGTGTCCAGCTTACATCTGTGCAGGAAAAAGAATGATTCTTATTATTAAATTGCATGTGGGATTGCTATACTGAGTTCTTTGTATTTTGGTAAAACCACACTGGTGAAAAGTAGCACTGTCAAAGTTGTCATTATAAAAAAAAGTTTGTAGACTTATCAATAGTTACTGTGCTTGTATAAAGCTAGTCTACTGACATTCATTCATTTGCTTTAAAAAAAAATATACTGTAACTTGCTTGATACACTTTTTCATTTTTTGTGTTGAAGTCATTTGTTCGTTTTATTGACTGAATTTAAGACATGAAATCCTAAAGAATATTATTGCACAAAGCACAACACTGGTGTTTTGATGAACACAGTTTATATTATTATACGTACTAGGAGAAAGATGCAGCCACACAGAGCAAGATGAAATTTATCAGCTGTGTGATAGAAGGGAATTTTCATCCCAGTCAGAATCATTTCCCTAATGTATTGTCATTCTCCATATGTTGTAATAGAAAAAAAGGGATATTGAGAACAATTCTGGGTATATTATTCATTCTGACATTTCTTGAATAGGGAAGGTAATGAAAACACATTACTATACTGTGTGACTGCAATGAAGTGCAATAAATACACTATAAGATGGTGTTGTATAATTTTGAAATTCATTGCACAAAAATAAATAACAAACACTATTGGTGAGCATGTAACTTGATTAATGAAGCGTGTCATGGAAGTAAATTAAGTGCTAAAAACACTCTAATATATTCTATTCTTCAAGTCTTTTAAGTTGAGAAGGCTCAAGGGCAGCAGCCTCACTAGATTTAACATTAAATTAATGTAATAATTACTCAAATCACTTGTCTAAAACATTTTTGTCATTAGTAAAAGTTTTTGAACTGCTATTTGTGATTTATTAATGTTGCCAAGCTTAAAGTTTTCATCTGTGCTAACAAAGCAAAATGAAAGGAAATTATGCTCATTTACAGAGGAACCTACATCACAGGGACAAAATCTTGAGGCTCTTCAAATGTTAAAAGTATTTTTTGTAGAATTCTTTAAAAATAAAAATTATACTTTGAAAATAAAAGTGATGTTTAAATACAGATGGGACATTAGATTAGTAGAGATGAGCGCCTGAAATTTTTCGGGTTTTGTGTTTTGGTTTTGGGTTCGGTTCCGCGGCCGTGTTTTGGGTTCGAACGCGTTTTGGCAAAACCTCACCGAATTTTTTTTGTCGGATTCGGGTGTGTTTTGGATTCGGGTGTTTTTTTCAAAAAACACTAAAAAACAGCTTAAATCATAGAATTTGGGGGTCATTTTGATCCCAAAGTATTATTAACCTCAAAAACCATAATTTACACTCATTTTCAGTCTATTCTGAATACCTCACACCTCACAATATTATTTTTAGTCCTAAAATTTGCACCGAGGTCGCTGTGTGAGTAAGATAAGCGACCCTAGTGGCCGACACAAACACCGGGCCCATCTAGGAGTGGCACTGCAGTGTCACGCAGGATGTCCCTTCCAAAAAAACCTCCCCAAACAGCACATGACGCAAAGAAAAAAAGAGGCGCAATGAGGTAGCTGTGTGAGTAAGATTAGCGACCCTAGTGGCCGACACAAACACCGGGCCCATCTAGGAGTGGCACTGCAGTGTCACGCAGGATGGCCCTTCCAAAAAACCCTCCCCAAACAGCACATGACGCAAAGAAAAAAAGAGGCGCAATGAGGTAGCTGTGTGAGTAAGATTAGCGACCCTAGTGGCCGACACAAACACCGGGCCCATCTAGGAGTGGCACTGCAGTGTCACGCAGGATGTCCCTTCCAAAAAACCCTCCCCAAACAGCACATGACGCAAAGAAAAAAAGAGGCGCAATGAGGTAGCTGTGTGAGTAAGATTAGCGACCCTAGTGGCCGACACAAACACCGGGCCCATCTAGGAGTGGCACTGCAGTGTCACGCAGGATGTCCCTTCCAAAAAACCCTCCCCAAACAGCACATGACGCAAAGAAAAAAAGAGGCGCAATGAGGTAGCTGACTGTGTGAGTAAGATTAGCGACCCTAGTGGCCGACACAAACACCGGGCCCATTTAGGAGTGGCACTGCAGTGTCACGCAGGATGTCCCTTCCAAAAAACCCTCCCCAATCAGCACATGATGCAAAGAAAAAGAAAAGAAAAAAGAGGTGCAAGATGGAATTGTCCTTGGGCCCTCCCACCCACCCTTATGTTGTATAAACAAAACAGGACATGCACACTTTAACCAACCCATCATTTCAGTGACAGGGTCTGCCACACGACTGTGACTGATATGACGGGTTGGTTTGGACCCCCCCCAAAAAAGAAGCAATTAATCTCTCCTTGCACAAACTGGCTCTACAGAGGCAAGATGTCCACCTCATCATCACCCTCCGATATATCACCGTGTACATCCCCCTCCTCACAGATTATCAATTCGTCCCCACTGGAATCCACCATCTCAGCTCCCTGTGTACTTTGTGGAGGCAATTGCTGCTGGTCAATGTCTCCGCGGAGGAATTGATTATAATTCATTTTAATGAACATCATCTTCTCCACATTTTCTGGATGTAACCTCGTACGCCGATTGCTGACAAGGTGAGCGGCGGCACTAAACACTCTTTCGGAGTACACACTTGTGGGAGGGCAACTTAGGTAGAATAAAGCCAGTTTGTGCAAGGGCCTCCAAATTGCCTCTTTTTCCTGCCAGTATAAGTACGGACTGTGTGACGTGCCTACTTGGATGCGGTCACTCATATAATCCTCCACCATTCTATCAATGTTGAGAGAATCATATGCAGTGACAGTAGACGACATGTCCGTAATCGTTGTCAGGTCCTTCAGTCCGGACCAGATGTCAGCATCAGCAGTCGCTCCAGACTGCCCTGCATCACCGCCAGCGGGTGGGCTCGGAATTCTGAGCCTTTTCCTCGCACCCCCAGTTGCGGGAGAATGTGAAGGAGGAGATGTTGACAGGTCGCGTTCCGCTTGACTTGACAATTTTGTCACCAGCAGGTCTTTCAACCCCAGCAGACTTGTGTCTGCCGGAAAGAGAGATCCAAGGTAGGCTTTAAATCTAGGATCGAGCACGGTGGCCAAAATGTAGTGCTCTGATTTCAACAGATTGACCACCCGTGAATCCTTGTTAAGCGAATTAAGGGCTCCATCCACAAGTCCCACATGCCTAGCGGAATCGCTCCGTGTTAGCTCCTCCTTCAATGTCTCCAGCTTCTTCTGCAAAAGCCTGATGAGGGGAATGACCTGACTCAGGCTGGCAGTGTCTGAACTGACTTCACGTGTGGCAAGTTCAAAGGGCATCAGAACCTTGCACAACGTTGAAATCATTCTCCACTGCGCTTGAGACAGGTGCATTCCACCTACTATATCGTGCTCAATTGTATTGGCTTGAATGGCCTTTTGCTGCTCCTCCAACCTCTGAAGCATATAGAGGGTTGAATTCCACCTCGTTACCACTTCTTGCTTCAGATGATGGCAGGGCAGGTTCAGTAGTTTTTGGTGGTGCTCCAGTCTTCTGTACGTGGTGCCTGTACGCCGAAAGTGTCCCGCAATTCTTCTGGCCACCGACAGCATCTCTTGCACGCCCCTGTCGTTTTTTAAAAAATTCTGCACCACCAAATTCAAGGTATGTGCAAAACATGGGACGTGCTGGAATTTGCCCATATTTAATGCACACACAATATTGCTGGCGTTGTCCGATGCCACAAATCCACAGGAGAGTCCAATTGGGGTAAGCCATTCCGCGATGATCTTCCTCAGTTGCCGTAAGAGGTTTTCAGCTGTGTGCGTATTCTGGAAACCGGTGATACAAAGCGTAGCCTGCCTAGGAAAGAGTTGGCGTTTGCGAGATGCTGCTACTGGTGCCGCCGCTGCTGTTCTTGCGGCGGGAGTCCATACATCTACCCAGTGGGCTGTCACAGTCATATAGTCCTGACCCTGCCCTGCTCCACTTGTCCACATGTCCGTGGTTAAGTGGACATTGGGTACAGCTGCATTTTTTAGGACACTGGTGACTCTTTTTCTGAGGTCTGTGTACATTTTCGGTATCGCCTGCCTAGAGAAATGGAACCTAGATGGTATTTGGTACCGGGGACACAGTACCTCCAACAAGTCTCTAGTTGGCTCTGCAGTAATGATGGATACCGGAACCACGTTTCTCACCACCCAGGATGCCAAGGCCTCAGTTATCCGCTTTGCAGTAGGATGACTGCTGTGATATTTCATCTTCCTCGCAAAGGACTGTTGAACAGTCAATTGCTTACTGGAAGTAGTACAAGTGGGCTTACGACTTCCCCTCTGGGATGACCATCGACTCCCAGCGGCAACAACAGCAGCGCCAGCAGCAGTAGGCGTTACACGCAAGGATGCATCGGAGGAATCCCAGGCAGGAGAGGTCTCGTCAGAATTGCCAGTGACATGGCCTGCAGGACTATTGGCATTCCTGGGGAAGGAGGAAATTGACACTGAGGGAGTTGGTGGGGTGGTTTGCGTGAGCTTGGTTACAAGAGGAAGGGATTTACTGGTCAGTGGACTGCTTCCGCTGTCACCCAAAGTTTTTGAACTTGTCACTGACTTATTATGAATGCGCTGCAGGTGACGTATAAGGGAGGATGTTCCGAGGTGGTTAACGTCCTTACCCCTACTTATTACAGCTTGACAAAGGGAACACACGGCTTGACACCTGTTATCCGCATTTCTGGTGAAATACCTCCACACCGAAGAGCTGATTTTTTTGGTATTTTCACCTGGCATGTCAACGGCCATATTCCTCCCACGGACAACAGGTGTCTCCCCGGGTGCCTGACTTAAACAAACCACCTCACCATCAGAATCCTCCTGGTCAATTTCCTCCCCAGCGCCAGCAACACCCATATCCTCCTCATCCTGGTGTACTTCAACACTGACATCTTCAATCTGACTATCAGGAACTGGACTGCGGGTGCTCCTTCCAGCACTTGCAGGGGGCGTGCAAATGGTGGAAGGCGCATGCTCTTCACGTCCAGTGTTGGGAAGGTCAGGCATCGCAACCGACACAATTGGACTCTCTTTGTGGATTTGGGATTTCGAAGAATGCACAGTTCTTTGCTGTGCTGCTTTTGCCAGCTTGAGTCTTTTCATTTTTCTAGCGAGAGGCTGAGTGCTTCCATCCTCATGTGAAGCTGAACCACTAGCCATGAACATAGGCCAGGGCCTCAGCCGTTCCTTGCCACTCCGTGTCGTAAATGGCATATTGGCAAGTTTACGCTTCTCCTCCGACAATTTTATTTTAGGTTTTGGAGTCTTTTTTTTCTGATATTTGGTGTTTTGGATTTGACATGCTCTGTACTATGACATTGGGCATCGGCCTTGGCAGACGACGTTGCTGGCATTTCATCGTCTCGGCCATGACTAGTGGCAGCAGCTTCAGCACGAGGTGGAAGTGGATCTTGATCTTTCCCTAATTTTGGAACCTCAACATTTTTGTTCTCCATATTTTAATAGGCACAACTAAAAGGCACCTCAGGTAAACAATGGAGATGGATACTAGTATACAATTATGGACTGCCTGCCGAGTGCAGACACAGAGGTAGCCACAGCCGTGAACTACCGTACTGTACTGTGTCTGCTGCTAATATAGACTGGTTGATAAAGAGATGTCTATGTAACTATGTATGTATAAAGAAGAAAGAAAAAAAAAAACACGGTTAGGTGGTATACAATTATGGACGGACTGCCTGCCGAGTGCCGACACAGAGGTAGCCACAGCCGTGAACTACCGCACTGTACTGTGTCTGCTGCTAATATATAGACTGGTTGATAAAGAGATAGTATACTCGTAACTAGTATGTATGTATAAAGAAAGAAAAAAAATCCACGGTTAGGTGGTATATACAATTATGGACGGGCTGCCGAGTGCCGACACAGAGGTAGCCACAGCCGTGAACTACCGCACTGTACTGTGTCTGCTGCTAATATATAGACTGGTTGATAAAGAGATAGTATACTCGTAACTAGTATGTATGTATAAAGAAAGAAAAAAAAACCACGGTTAGGTGGTATATACAATTATGGACGGGCTGCCGAGTGCCGACACAGAGGTAGCCACAGCCGTGAACTACCGCACTGTACTGTGTCTGCTGCTAATATATAGACTGGTTGATAAAGAGATAGTATACTCGTAACTAGTATGTATGTATAAAGAAAGAAAAAAAAACCACGGTTAGGTGGTATATACAATTATGGACGGGCTGCCGAGTGCCGACACAGAGGTAGCCACAGCCGTGAACTACCGCACTGTACTGTGTCTGCTGCTAATATAGACTGGTTGATAAAGAGATAGTATACTCGTAACTAGTATGTATGTATAAAGAAAGAAAAAAAAACCACGGTTAGGTGGTATATACAATTATGGACGGGCTGCCGAGTGCCGACACAGAGGTAGCCACAGCCGTGAACTACCGCACTGTACTGTGTCTGCTGCTAATATATAGACTGGTTGATAAAGAGATAGTATACTCGTAACTAGTATGTATGTATGTATAAAGAAAGAAAAAAAAACCACGGTTAGGTGGTATATACAATTATGGACGGGCTGCCGAGTGCCGACACAGAGGTAGCCACAGCCGTGAACTACCGCACTGTACTGTGTCTGCTGCTAATATATAGACTGGTTGATAAAGAGATAGTATACTCGTAACTAGTATGTATGTATAAAGAAAGAAAAAAAAACCACGGTTAGGTGGTATATACAATTATGGACGGGCTGCCGAGTGCCGACACAGAGGTAGCCACAGCCGTGAACTACCGCACTGTACTGTGTCTGCTGCTAATATAGACTGGTTGATAAAGAGATAGTATACTCGTAACTAGTATGACTATAAAGAAAGAAAAAAAAACCACGGTTAGGTGGTATATACAATTATGGACGGGCTGCCGAGTGCCGACACAGAGGTAGCCACAGCCGTGAACTACCGCACTGTACTGTGTCTGCTGCTAATATATAGACTGGTTGATAAAGAGATAGTATACTCGTAACTAGTATGTATGTATAAAGAAAGAAAAAAAAACCACGGTTAGGTGGTATATACAATTATGGACGGGCTGCCGAGTGCCGACACAGAGGTAGCCACAGCCGTGAACTACCGCACTGTACTGTGTCTGCTGCTAATATATAGACTGGTTGATAAAGAGATAGTATACTCGTAACTAGTATGTATGTATAAAGAAAGAAAAAAAAACCACGGTTAGGTGGTATATACAATTATGGACGGGCTGCCGAGTGCCGACACAGAGGTAGCCACAGCCGTGAACTACCGCACTGTACTGTGTCTGCTGCTAATATATAGACTGGTTGATAAAGAGATAGTATACTCGTAACTAGTATGTATGTATAAAGAAAGAAAAAAAAAACACGGTTAGGTGGTATATACAATTATGGACGGGCTGCCGAGTGCCGACACAGAGGTAGCCACAGCCGTGAACTACCGCACTGTACTGTGTCTGCTGCTAATATAGACTGGTTGATAAAGAGATAGTATACTACTAATATTATATATACTGGTGGTCAGGTCACTGGTCACTAGTCACACTGGCAGTGGCACTCCTGCAGCAAAAGTGTGCACTGTTTAATTTTAATATAATATTATGTACTCCTGGCTCCTGCTATAACCTATAACTGGCACTGCAGTGCTCCCCAGTCTCCCCCACAATTATAAGCTGTGTGAGCTGAGCACAGTCAGATATATATATACATTGATGCAGCACACTGGGCTGAGCAGTGCACACAGATATGGTATGTGACTGAGTCACTGTGTGTATCGTTTTTTTCAGGCAGAGAACGGATATATTAAATAAAACAAACAACTGCACTGTCTGGTGGTCACTGTGGTCGTCAGTCACTAAACTCTGCACTCTCTTCTACAGTATCACAGCCTCAGGTCAATCTCTCTCTCTCTCAACCCTAATCTAAATGGAGAGGACGCCAGCCACGTCCTCTCCCTATCAATCTCAATGCACGTGTGAAAATGGCGGCGACGCGCGGCTCCTTATATAGAATCCGAGTCTCGCGATAGAATCCGAGCCTCGCGAGAATCCGACAGCGTCATGATGACGTTCGGGCGCGCTCGGGTTAACCGAGCAAGGCGGGAAGATCCGAGTCGCTCGGACCCGTGAAAAAAAACATGAAGTTCGGGCGGGTTCGGATTCAGAGAAACCGAACCCGCTCATCTCTATAGATTAGTCGTGTGATACAGCGATCTAAGAAGGACAGTGAGTGTGCTAAATATCTCCAAAATTCCTTCACTTCAGCTTGTATTCCAGGGACAGGCACAGATAGGGGGATGGTATAGTAATCCCAACAGTCGGGATCCCAACATTCAGAATGCTGACAGCGGATCCCGATGAGTATTTTAACAGTACTCCTAACACACCCCTCCTGCTGCCTAATCCTAATCATCCCTCATGCAGTCTAATCCTAATCATCCCTCATGCAGTCTAACCATGACCCTCTCCCTTCCCCTACAGCCTAACTCTGACCCACCCCCAAGTTCCTAACCCCAGTATTTACATTCAGGATTTGTCAGGATTCTGACCGCCTGAATGCCCCTGTCATCATTCTGACCCTCGCCATTTGACACTATCCATCATTTGTTGGGAAAGACCACTTTAGCTCTATCCACTTAGAAGTGTGAGTACTGAATGTGAGGTTCTGAATAAAATAAAATCATTTTTCTAAAAGAAGATGACTCCACCTATATGTGAGTATAGAAATGGTGTGCCATGCCATCTGTGTGGGATGTAGTCAAGAGGGTTCGGTATATATTACCGGCGGACGGGATGCTGGCTGTCCATATCCCAACAGCAGCATCCCATCTGCCAGAATGCCAGCAGCGGGGTGAGTGCTAAGAGTCCCCTTGCGGGCTCGCTATGCTTGCCATGCTGCAGTCTCGGTGGCTTGCTATGCTTGCCACAGTAACTAATCCCACTCTATGGTGTCGTGGATATCCACAAGTGGGAATAGCCCTGGTACATGGGATTCCATCTGCCGACATTGTTGGCTGTCGATATTTTGGCGTCTGTATCCTGAACGCTGGGATCCCGACAGCCAGCAAATTGACTTCATCCCTGTCAAATATTTAACATAAACTTACACCATCTGTATACTGTATCATACTTTTAAATGTGTTTTTTTATAAAGTGATTTGCTATGGATACGTGATGTAGAAGCCTTATTTTAATATTAGTTATTTTATTGACCTCTTTTCTTGTCTTGATACTAAGCAATACTGTTTTGACCAGATTTTCAGAAAACCATGATGTTGCTCTCTCTTCTGACACATGTGGTGGCACTTATACACGGTCATCCACCTCACTTCCTCTTATGGATCCCAGTATGCCTCTCTCAATACTCAAGAAACTCCAGTTACCAGCAACTACCTGAGGGAGCATGTATATATTTGCTCATATGGGGCCTTCTTATGTAGTAGCCTGTGAGATACAGATATGCGTGTGATTCCAGAGAGATAGACCATATTTTAAAAGCAGCAATAATATAAAAGGCACAACCTGGTTTCTCTATTGAATTATCATTACTTCAAAAATACAAGATAACTTGCAATAATTGTACCCATACCTAAACGACACAGGTAATAAAAAACAAGGATACCGTCTACTGTCACATAAGCGTGCAGCTAAATCACGAACAGGGTAATTACTAAATCACAAAAGTATGAAAATTAAAGAGAACTTGAATAAGTGCTCCCAAATCAGGATATATCTCTCCACAAACAGTAAACAATGAGTTGCAAACCAGTTCACAAATCCTTTCTATTTTAACCTTCCTAGGATGCTCGGGTCTTTTTTGACCCATATCAAATGACACCTTAGGTGTATGCTCCATTGCAATACCCTAGGAAGGTTAAAATTCTTTTGGCTATAAACAATGTTTACATTTTCTTAAGGAACTTCCCTAGTCGTGGATACCCTCTCCAGGTATGTGCTTATACAAGGCATAGAAATTGTAGGAAAGGGTTAATCCCGGGTACAACACCTCCACGATTAAGATGGTCAGCCTCACAAGCAGAGCCGGCCCTAACCAATATGATGCCCTAGGCAAGATTTTGGCTGGTGCCCCCTAGCACCACCGCTGGTTCTGCCTCTGACCTTGCACCTCTTTCCCAGCACCATCACCCCTCACCCATAGCAGTCCTTGTACCCCCTATATTTTAAATAGGAACATTTTGCACATTTGACACACAGCCCAAAAAGGGGCATCTTCTTGCTGGGAAGGGGCATGGCCACACAATAACATAGAAACATAGAATTTGACAGCAGATAAGAACCACTTGGCCCATCTAGTCTGCCCCTTTTTTTTATCCTTTAGGTAATCTCAACCCTTTTTGAACCTTAATTCTTTGTAAGGATATTCATATGCCTATCCCAAGCATGTTTAAATTGCTCTACAGTCTTAGCCTCTACCACCTCTGATGGGAGGCTATTCCACTTATCCACTACCCTTTCTGTGAAGTAATTTTTCCTTAAATTTCCCCTGAACCTGCCTCCCTCCAGTTTCAGTGGCAGGTTCAGGGGAAATTTAAGAAAATAGTAACCCCAATTCCAATTACGCCACACAGTACTGCAACTTTATTCACATTTTATCTTGCGATAGTGTCCATAATTCATATTACATCCCACAGTAGTATCACTTTACCTTATAAACGTTACTCCTCACAGTAGAGCCCCTTATTCACATTACATCACACTGAATTGCTCCTTATTCACATTACACCACACCTTATTGCTGTTTATTCACATTAGACGACACAGTAGTGCCCTTTCTATATGCAACACCACATAGTAGAGCACCTTATACACATAATGCCACACATTAGTAATGCATTTATACACAATTCCACACAGTAATGCCCCTTACACATATGAGACACATTAATGTCCTTATAAACATAATGCGCCTTACACATTATGATAACCTTTATTAATGCCCTTTTACACATAATGTCCCTTACACATATGCCACACATTATTAATGCCATTATACACATAATGACACACATAGTGCGCCCTACACATTTGCTGCACATTATTAGTGCCCCTTTACACATAATGACACACATACAGTAGTACCCTGTTACACATATGCCGCACATTAATGCCCTTATACACATAATGACACACACAGTGCCCCTTACACATATGTTGCACATTATTAATGCATTTTTACATGACACACACAATGCTCCTTACACATATTCCGAATACTACTGCACAACCAACCCACTCACATGCACACAGCACTCACACTTCCACTAACACTGTGACCTCTGCCTCTGCTTGGATACAGATGTCCTCACAAATCTGGCATCAATGCTAACGTCGGGAACCTTTTTTTTAATGAAAATGCATCTTATTCGCATTGCTATGTGGCTAGGATGCACAAGCAGCTTCTGCTGATTAAACTGATATGCAGCATGCCTATATAATGTGTGAGACTTTGGCTGTATCTGCATATGAAATGCTACATACAGAATATAGGCATGCCGCATATCATTTTAATCAGCAGAAGCTGATGATGCCCCTACGCATATCAAATGCCCTAGGCAATTGCCTAGTTTGCCTATGCCTATGGCCGGCTCTGCTCACAAGGTTCCAAGTGGCAGCAGTCTCTGTGCTCCACCCAGGCACATGGTGAGAGATTTAGGGATAGGAGAGGAAGAGCACCCTCTCGGACATCCTACATCCATTGTCCCTGCACTCACTGGTCAATGAATGGCCAGTGACTTGAGCAACTGGAGAGGTTGTGAGAGGTGTGCTTATGCCAGATGATGAGGTGAGAACCTGATCTTTGCTGCCCCTGATATGGGAGATGAGATGAGATTTTCTCCACTTTTCACAGACAAAATCAAGCCTGTATAAAATCTGATAATGTCAAATAAAATTGTGCAGCTAATAAATGACATAATTTATGGAGGGTATTTAAAAAATATTTGTAGACATAGTATATTGTGAAAAGTAATCTTTCAAAGATACAAATGTTCACGTTACAGTAGTTCTAGTTAATGTTCAGAAGTCTGGTGTGTCTTTGGTAGATTTTGTATACCATGTAATATATTTTGGTCATATACATGTATTTACATTCATTATAGTGAAGGTAAAAAAAATAATACCTAAATAAGCAAAAATAAAGTGTTTGAAATTGGTATGCAGTCACGATGTCTTTGTTCAAAATGTTGACATTCCATTAGCCATAGGATTAGGTTTAGTGTAATGGGCCCTACATATTAGACAATTGGCCGCCGAGGAGCCTGACGGACGATATAGCCAACGGACAACGCAGTGGTGGTGGTGGTGGGGGGGGGGTGATGGGGGGATGATATTCTTCACTCCCCTGTCACACGGCCCCATTGCCCTGCATGCTAATATGGATGAGATTGTCCATATTAGCATGCATGTACAAACGTGCCAGCACCAACGATGAACGAGCACGGGGCCACAAATCATTGGTGCCTACACACTGAATGATATGAGCGATTTCTCGTTCATTAATGAATGAGAACGTTCATATCGTTCAGTTAGATCTTTAAGCGTGTAGGGCTTATAAGGGTTAGCATCAGGGTTACCATTAGGGTTAGGGTAACCATTGGGGTTAGCATTAATTTTACCATTTGCATTAGGATTAGGGATAGAAGTACAGATGTGTCCATTTTCATCTAGCCACCCTGCACATTAAACAGCCCTTCTAGTCACACCATGCCGTGGCTTGACTCGGTAGCGCTGAGTGTCTTTTCATGTGACTTTTTCCATAAAAATGCATCTTATTCGCCAAACGATGTGAAAATGATCCACAAATTGGTTCTGCTCATTAAAATTATATATGACATGCCTATATTCAGTATGCGACCGTAGCTGTATCTGCATATGAGATGGTACGTTACAGTGGTTTCCTAGAAACACTGTAACATACCATTACATATACAGTTACAGCTGCAGACACACAGAGAATATAGACATGTCACATATCTTTTTAATCAGCAGAGTCTGCTTTTGCATAATACTGTATTTGCATAGTGATGAGAAGATGCATTTTTGGAAAAAAGATGCCTGATTCTATCAGAGTTGCACAGGATCTGTCAGCTCACTCAAGGTAGGCATCTCCCACTACGTGAGTTATTGAGGCAAGATGAGGACATATCTCTACACTAAAAAAACACATTGCTGACATTATATCAATGTCCACATGGTGAATGTCGACATTATGACCAAGTTGACATTCACATGTTGACCTAACGAACATCAACACCGTGAATGTTGACAAAGTATACCACAGTAGTACCACACTTGTATAAAAGAGCAAAAAGGCCATCAGATGTTATAAATTGGAGTTTGCTCTAGTAAAAAAACTATAGTAAAAACAGAGAATTTTCATGATGCAGGGATTTCAAAGTATTTTTTCAGAAGAAATTGTAGAATTATTTATGCCAAAGAAGCAACAGAAGCTGGTAAATTGATTAATTATCTGATTTATGCAGCAGGAAATAAAGTACTGTAAATTAATATTTTGATCTGTTTATTACAGGTATGCAAGGGCCATCCAGTACATGAGAAAATTATTTAATTTATTTATTAACAAATTTTCACATGCATTAATCCCAATTTTTTTTTCAAGTTATTCATTTTATATCTATTTTTGTTTTCCTGTGGCTGGTTACAACTTGATTCTTATGCTGAGTTATTACTTATTATTTGATGTAACAACTTTCCTAGAGAGGTTATTGGCATTGGTATTGGCCATGGAATGCAGCAAATGCTTGCATCTTGAAATCCCATGAAACATGGCTTGTGGAAGCTCCACTGAAGCCATTACTTATTTGATCCCCACCAGCTACTCAGTATCTGCAGCTATGCTATTCAAACCTAACAAACTAGCCCCCATCCTTTTTATCTCCAGTTCACTGAATCTCCTTGCTATCAATGACAATGTGGTGCTCCTTCTATACCCCTGCTACTCCTTACATATCCTACCATCAGAACCATAACTGTCATTATCTTCCTTTGATGTCCATGATATTCTCCTCTTCCACCCTGGTCACCTCGGAGTTGCAGTCATCTATCATCCACCTGGTCCTATCTCCAAATTCCTGGACAAGTCTGCCTCGTGGCTCCCCACTTCCGCTATAATGAACATCCCTCCATCATCTTAGGTGAGTTCAATACCCCTATTGATGTCCCCACTTACCCCTCTTCCTCTAAAATCCTTTCCCTATCATTATCTTTTGGTCTCTCTCAATGTACCTCTTCGCTCTCTCATGCAATTGGGCTCCCCCTCGATTTAGTCTTCACACACCACTGTGATATCTGTGACTTTACAATTTATCCATTGCTTCTCTCTGACCATAATCTTCTTTCCATTACCCCTTCTCCACCTTTCCCTCCAGAGGCTACCTTTACTAAGTGTAACCCAGTTTTCATCTTCTCTCAGTACAACTTTCTTCTCATACTCACTGTCACCCTCTCCTGGACTGACAAAGCCATTCCCTTGTATAATAGCACCCTAACTTGATCCAATTGTCAATACACACCTTTTGCAGATCTGTGGCTCACTCCCTCCATGTACCAGATACCTTCAAAAGTGTTTTTAATCCAACAAGTGACACTGGAGAAAATCGCATACCCAAGCGAACTTCAGAGTGCAGCCCTTTCCTTCCCAAAACAGTGTTATTTCAAAACCCTTATCTACACTCAAAACCCTTATCTCCACATCTTTTATTTGCATGAGATGACATAATGGCCCTTATTTGGTCTTCTCCTCCCCCCCATTGCTCCTATCACCTCCTGCTGCCTCTGCTCCCTCTGTCATGTTGTTTGCTCCCATCTTGTCCATCTCTTCAATTTTCACTCTCAAAAGGATGTGTCCCCTCTGCATTAAAGCTTGCTCTTGTAACTCCCATTCTTAAAATAAAAAAAACACCTTTGACCCTAACACTCTCTCTAATTACCTTCCTATTTGTCTCCTCTACTTAACTCCAAGATCATCAAGCATATTCTTTACAACCACCTTATTACCTTTCTTTCCTCTCAGTAAAGATCTTCTTGCTGCCAAAGTAAGGGCACACTGCTCTGTGATTATTCTCCTTGACCTGTTTTTGACACCATGGACTACCCTATATCCCTGCAATTCCTTCACTCCTTTGAGCTCTATGACATGGTCCTCTCCCAGCTGTCCTCCTACCTCTTCACTGTCTCTAAGCAATCACTCCATTGCTTTCATCTGTCTTTGTGGATTTATGCTGATACATATTTATATGTGAAACTATGCACTTTTGTTGAATAAATTTGTGTGTTTTTATAAATCTGTCCCATTCACTTGGGTAATTTTTGGTCACTGCTTGAATATCCTTTAGGGCATGATAGCATCAACCCACCCAACCAATTACTACTGAGTGAAAGTCAAATATTTAGCACAAGGTGACTTTTCTTCTTAAAAAGTCACAGGAAATATTTATGTAAATTCAGCTGTTTTTATTTTTTTTAGAATAGACGATTTATAGTTGTTGGCATGTCTTAGCTAGTGTTATATGCATGGTAGTCTAGTCTTACTTGTTTACTTGTCATTTAGCTTTGCCACATTTGATAATGAAAAATGTCCCCAAATTCTGTTCATCTTTAATTACCAGTTTTCAGCTGTATAAGCAATATTCTGAAAGAAGTGTGAAAATAAAACTTTCAACATGAAAATGACATCAAAGAAAACGATCAGCACAAACAATATAAAAATAGAAATCCCTTGTATCTAACTTTTACAGCTAGCATACATTATTTAAGAAATTTGAAACCAAACTGCTACTGAAATATGTAAATATATATTGCACTTATAAGACTGTATTACTTTCATAAAGATTTTTTACATATTTACATTTACTGATAACTGGATACTGCTGAAACTTAGTTTTTAAAACTTGCATCTGAGATCAACAGTATAGTAAACAACCACTACTACAATAATAATAATAATAATAATAATAATAATAATAATAATAATAATAAAAAAGAAGCCAATATATTTTTTAACAAATATCTAAATAATAAAAAAAACATTATTGTGTCAGTTCAAAGGACTTGCAGAAGATAGTCAAACAGATTAATATTTTAATAAGCTTAATTTACCAACTAGTAAAACCACAGTTCATTCTGTATTTTCCCTGCTGGCACTGTTAACCGCTGAAGTACCTAGAAAGTACTGAATTATGTAGCTCATCAACCAGTGTGCAGTTTTTCCAAACAATGTACAGCTGCTTAAAATTCATTCTCAATTGGAGGCATCTTGGCAACAAGAGACTAGCAGACGTCTTGTGGCAGGTGTCTGTAGTTTTATCTGAAGGAAGAAGGGATTTTTGAATAAAGTTCTACAGTAAACACTAGAATGCTACAACACAATAAAACATAGTCATACTTTTAGAAGACACTGTAAATAACCCCAATAAACAGTATTAAAGTAATTGCAATATTTGTTTTCCTATATTTCCATAAAATAAAATTCAGTACATCTAATTATCAGTCTTATGATTGGTTAAAGTTGCATAAAGTTTGTCTATTTATTTTTTTATTAATTTAACAGTTTTTTATATAAACATTATTTATATTTTACTATAGCATTTTTTCTGTTTTCTCTTACAGTTTATAATAATATTTAAAGAGAAATTGATTTTAGAAATAACTTAAGTATTCATGTATGGTCTCTAAAGTACAATAATCATTTTGTATTTCCGTCACATTTATTAGAAGCAGCACAGAAAAGCTTGTATTGTTGAAAAGAAAATTCTGTGTCTAGGATGACAGCACAAGACATATTACGGTTCAGCAGAGCATCAACTGGTAAATGCTGTTATTCTGTGAATTATAACTTGGGGAATTTAACTCAGATGTGGATAGACATTTCTTCTCCAGTTCAGTTCAATTTACTGTCTCATAGTTTCAGCGAAGCATTTGTGAGACACAAAGAATGGACTGAGTTTCGGACAGACAGTAAAAAATTACATAACTTTAGATAAAACTGAGCATGGTTTGAAAAGAACTCACATTACCAATGAAATAATGGGGGTCATTCCGAGTTGTTCGCTCATTGCCAATTTTCGCTATACTGCGATTAGTCGCTTACTGCGCATGCGCAAGGTCTGCAGAGCGCATGCGCTTAGTTATTTTACACAAAAGTTAGGTATTTTACTCACAGCATAACAAATCTTTTTCATCGCTGTGCTGATCGTAGTGTGATTGACAGGAAGTGGGTGTTTCTGGGCGGAAACTGGATGTTTTATGGGAGTGTGCGGAAAATCGCAGGCGTTCTAGTTGCAAAATGCAGGAGTGGCTGGAGAAACGGGGGAGTGGTTGGGCAAACGCTGGGTGTGTTTGTGACGTCAAACCAGGAACGAAAAGGACTGAGCTGGTCGCAATGGCTGAGTAAGTCTGGAGCTACTCAGAAACTGCTAAGAAATTTCTATTCGCAATTCTGCTAATCTTTCGTTTGCACTTCTGCTAAGCTAAGATACACTCCCAGAGGGCGGCGACTTAGCGTGTGCAATGCTGCTAAAAGCAGCTAGCGAGCGAACAACTTGGAATCACCCCCCATAACCATAGAGTAACATAGGTGATCAGTCACAACTCATGATGCTTATAAATTAGCTTTGTGTGTCAATTTGAGTATGGGTCGTTGAGTTGACTTTAATTAGGTCGACATGCATTGGTCGACCACTGAAGGTCGACGTGCACTAGGTCAACAGGGTGTCTAGGTCGACGGGGTCGTTAGGTCGATATGAGCAAGGTCGACATGGAAAAAGGTCGACATGAGTATTTTTACTTTTTTGTGTCGTTTTCATCGTAGAGTGACGGGGAACCCAAAGTAGTGCACCGCGTCCCCTCGCATGGCTTGCTTCGCTCGCCATGTTTCAGGCAAGGTGCCTCGCTCTGCTAGGCACAGGTTACTGTTCCCAATTGTAGTCCACGTGGATTGAAAAGTATGAAAAAGGTCAACAAAAAAAAAAAGTGAAATACTCATGTCGACCTTGCACATGTCGATCTAATGAACCTGTCGACCTAGTGCATGTCGACCTTCAGTGCTTGTGAACCCAATGCTTGTGAACCTAGTGTATGTCGACCTTATGACCACAACCCTGTCAATTTGATATTTCGGACACTATCTTATTTTCTTGGCTCTCTCTTCATGGATGATGGCACAAACAGAGATAATTCTGTATAGCTAGACTCATGAAAACAATATTTGCATACCTCACTGTGTGCTTTTACAAACACAATATAGGCCTAATTCAGGTCCTGAAGCAAGAGGAAAAAGTATGCAGAGTACCGATGGTCGTGCATGTGTCAGAAACATACTACGCACATGCAGTATGGGTCTCGCGTTGGTGGGCGCAGTGGGGCTGCAGACATCAAGTGATTGACAGTCTGCATCTATTTGGGGGTGGGAATGGGGCAGGAATGCCAGCCATTTCACATAATGAATGTTGCCTTCGTTTTGTGGGAGTGCCAAGGCCAGGGTCTCGTCTTCTGATGGAGATTTCCAGGCCCTTGGACTGAGCAGCAGCCAGCATGCATGACTTCATGGGTCACTCAGCTGGCCAATGGAGTCATAAATGATCCAATGCTGCACAATGTGCTTGGTAATCACAAGTAATCAACTATCCCTTGTTAAAAATTAAGGATGCCTCGTTAATTGTTAAATACAGTAACAATAAATGTATAGTGTTAATGTTAAAGGATTTTTTAGAACTTTATAACACTATAATATATGCTTCTTTTAGAAGTCTCAACATAACCTGATGTAGGATAATATGGAAATATCTGAACTAAGTTATAATAGGACCCTTAACCAGGGCTACTGAAAATCCATATTTGAGTCTGATAAGCTTCTAATGTGGCATTATCTTATTCTTTCACTTTGTTATATTTAAAATTTATTTTTTTTACTTTATCATTGGGAAAAAATAAAAATATAAATTTATTTAAAAACAAGAACAAAAACTTTAGGTTGAAAGAGAAAACTCACTTCTGTAAAATGAGGAACCACTGTTTTCCAACCTACTGTAGGGAGGAAGCCCTCATATTCAGTCTCTTATTTACTTCAATTTATATCTTGTCTGCTGATCAAATATGATCAAAAATATAATTAAGAAATTAAAGAATTTCTATTGTCATGTAAATGAAAGTAAGGGAGTGGGCAATATTCCAGTACTATTCTGGTCACTTTTCTCGACAATTAGTGAATGAGCGCACATTTCTATGTACTCAGTTTGACATTTTTGTAATGCCAACGGAATGGTTATAGCCATCAAAAGAACTAATCACAACAGCAGACAATGCTAAAAATAAATGCCTACTGTGGGAGGTACTATATCCAGAAATGGGTGGATTTTCATTTGTTCATATCTATTTATGGTACCAGCTACAAAAAAGTAAAGGGGCATGCAGCAAATGTGCCTAATACAGAAAACAGGTGTCGCAAAGTATGTAAAAATTATGTGATATTGATTAAATACTATGATCTTTATTATATGGAATCGCAAATACAGTACTGCAGGAATCTATGTTCTGCTAATTTTATTTCTTCAAAGGAATAGTATTGCCGCCTAGCTGGTGCCGCCAAGCCTCCCAATAACTTTTGGAACAAGGTAAATAGAAAAAGCATTTTTTTCAAATGCAAGAAAAGGAAGACACTGGCATGAATCTTCCCAGGTTGAACTTCTCACTAAACTGTTAACAATGACATAGTGCCTGATTCAGCAGTAGGTGCTCTTTCTAAAGCCCATGCAGATTACCGATTATCGGGCATGTGCCCAGATGCAGGACCCATTCTGTGCATGTGCACAACAGGTCCTGGGTGATCGCACGCAGTCCCCCTTCTGCCTCTGCCTGATTGAAAGGCAGAGGTGTTTGGAAGGTGCAGGGAAGGTCAGCGTTTCCGGAAATGGGGGGGTGCCACCCGTGTTTTCAGGTAAGTGGCAATGCCAGGGTTTGCGTCTCTGGACTCATACTTCCTGGCCTTGCAAGGCACCCTGCGATAGCTAGCCTGAGTGAGCTGAGGCTTACTCAACTGGCCATCTGTGGGAAACATCAGTCATTGCGCTGGAATTGCAAGCGCAGCAAGGAAGTGTCTGAAACCTCCCTCTGCATTAGCATTTTCAAGAGATGTATTTGCAAAGCCACATGTGTGTGGCTTTGTAAATCTGTCTACAGCTGAATCAGGCCCATCGTTTGGAACAATGCAAGAAAGTCATGATAAAAGAACAAAACGGCTCAAAAATCTTCCAAAAACTAGGCACAACTATTGGCTCAAATGGGATGAACTTAAAAGAAGAGTTGTTGGCTTGATCATTGTTTGTATAAACAGTAAGAGCCAGATGTAATGGAGTGTGAGACGACTGAAGCTCCGAAATTCTGGACGAACTTTTATGTTTTTTAAAAGCAGCAAACATTTACAAGACAAAACCAAGTTGTTTTGCCTTGTAAATGTTTGCTGCTTTAAAAAAATGTATGAGTTCAGCCAGAATCTCGGAGCACCAGCCGTTTCACACTCCATTACATCTGGCCCTAAGATAGAGAGTATCATTTGATGCCTCCAGGATTTGGGTTTGATTCTTGTGACACATATATTCCCCTAGCATGCCAAGTTGTGAAGAATAAAAGTGTTTATTAAATTAAGCAACTTCAGACCAAGGAACAAACATACATAGCAAGGATCAAAGTGTGGCAATCCTATTCCTCAGAACCAAGAAAGCTTTTCTTTGTACATCTGGATGATTTGTTGGTGGGCAGACTACCACATACTTGGTGGTTGCTTAGAGAAATTCAATCTTTTGCAGATTGTCAAACATACACCCAAAAGACCAACAAGAGGCATGTACTATATTATGGATTGTAGGGATTTACCTGTTGCTACTGCACTAGTGGCAGCAGCATCCCAGAGGGGGTGTCCCTTATAGTAGAGTCAGTGCTCTACAGTAGCTTTTTCATAGCTGCAACCTGCCATCCTCCAACTGTAGAAGGATCTGCCTCTTCTTTTATATATCAAATTCAACTACAGGATTTTTAAAAGAGAATGTTTTGCTGTGTCCATTAATGATGATTACCTAATAGGTTCTTAGTCAGTCATGGATTGGTAATATGATGTAAGGTTAGGTTGGTGTCTATGGCAGCAAAGGCTAAATTTAGCAATGCTGCTAATTTCCTTTGTTAAATAACACTGTCTGAACTTGTGGCCAAGCAAGCTAAGAAAGTTAGAAAAGATTATATACTCCACGTACTGGATAAAGTTTAATAAGTATAGTTAGGAATACTACTCTGAGTTGGTGATGGTAAAACTTGTCTTCAGTTAGCCTTGGCACTAACAAGACAGTGGTTGAACCACAAGAATGAATAGTGGCTGATGCTAAGCCTGCTTCATTTTTGGCAGCCAGAACATCCAATACCAGATTAAGGAGAGTAGGTGATCTAGCTGTATGAGCAGAAGTATGCCATTAATTATCTTGTCCTTGTACACAGTCACAAAAAGGCATTGATACTGGCTAATGTAGAAGAAGACCAGTAGAAATCTGTAAGAAGCCTAATAATGTCATTAACCTCATTTACTGTGTTAACTTGTCCAGGAGATCTGAAGCTCTTTAGAAGCAGTATTTGTAGTGTCCTATAGGAATTTTTGGGCCCTCTGCACAATTGTCTGATTGTCAAGAACCATATCTTGGATTGTCAAAGAGCATAAACAAGTATTAACTAGGATACCTGGTCTTTTTGATTTTGTGTAATCTTCAGCAGAAGAGCTGGTGGGGAAAGGCACATGGGAGAACAAAGGGCCTAATTTACATTTGCACACAAATGCAATTGCAGTTTTATAGGATACATTACTGCTAATGTTCAAAGTGAAGCTGCCGCACATAATTGAAAAACCCACTAGAGCTATTGCAAACTCATTCACAACTGCATACACATTCATAGCCAATACACAAAAAGGAAGAACATCGGCTCTAAAGGTCAGCCTACGGAAACACAGACTGGACACAGCAGTAGTGACACAGGTGCCATGTATTTGTATGTATGATCTTGCAGCTGATGGCAGATACACACCCCAAAAATGGCAAAGACACACCAGCATTGTTGCAACCACTCCCCGTTAACACCTCCAAATGGCCAATTCCTGTCATTTTCCCATGAAATCCTCATTGGAAGCAGGATCACAGCAGCACCTGGATGCATGTGCAGTGCGACTGCAGCACATACACAGTATACTGATAACCACTCGCATGACCAAAGTCTGGTCATGGAAAAAACACTGCATCCATCTTGTATGATCACTAAGTCCACACAGTGGACGCAAAGGTGGTAACCAAGGCATTGGAAATGGTTGCAAAAAAATCTATTCCAGAAATCATGAAGGCTTGAACCATTATTTGAAGTATTAATCTAATCAAGACAACCTCAACAAAGAGGTTGGTGAGAGAGTGAAATGATCAGTTCTATCAGTTCTCCAGTATAGGTCCACTGCTTTTAGATGGATAGTGTTTTGTATAGAACAATCCCAAATTTCTAGGGCTTCTACAGTATGTGGAGGGGAAGAGAATGAGTATCTCCCATCCTGTTTAGGTAAGTTAATGCAGTTCTGCTGTCCAAACAAATCTGCAATAATCTGGAGATGACTGGGAACTAATACTTTGAGGACCAACTTGGCTGCCCTCAGTTTCAGAAAACTACTGAGACTTCTGTTCATACATAGATCATATGCCTATTACCACTTGAACCTGAGTTAGTGCTCCTCAATCTCTCAGAGATGCACCAGAGTAGATTATTATTATTATTATTATTATTATTATTATTATTATTATAAAAAGGGAGACTAGGAAAGGTCTGGGAATTTATGCAAATAAAGAGGTCCAATTAGCCATTTCTTATTTGGCTGAGTCTTGTTATCCATTCTCATCCTGTGTATTTGTTGCAGAAAAACTCTCACAATAGGTTTTCTTATTTTCTGCAGAGCAGAGGGACCCAAAAGAACTATTTATATTCCTGATGTCTGCCATAAGTATATAGATTTTTGGATGGTGTAAGCTAAACTTTTGAACTTTTGATCCTCCAGAGTAGTCTCAAGTGGGACCCACAAGGTGAAAGAGAGGGTCCAAAAATGTTAAGCTTTGTGAGAAAATCAGTACCAAGTCTACTATATGGAGAAGCCATCTTATTCATGGTTAGGGCAGGCATAGAAATCTTGTGGCCGGGTATCATGTTTTTTGACATGCTAGGTATAGGCCAGTCAGCTTTTGGAATCTCTGATGAAATTGATCCTTCCTGGGCAGATGGTAACTTCAGTCAGTATTCACTATTCATATAGGCAATCTTATTGAAGATAATTGTGCCTCATCCTTTTTCTACTAATCTTAAAAGTTGTGGTGTATCTCCAGCCCCTCCTCCCCTGTGTCTCTCCAGAAGTCTCAGCCCACCATGTCTCTCCAGCAGCCTCAGTTTCCCTCTTCCTGTGTCTCCATAGCCTCAACTCCCCAACTGTATCTGTCCATCCTCTCAGCTGCTCTCTCTGTAACTCTTAATAGCCACAACTCCCCCTTGTCTCTCCATAGCCACAACGTTCCTCCTCAGTATCTCTCCATAACAACAGATCACCTCCAGTGTCTCTCCAGAAGCCTCAGCTCTCCCCTGTGTATTTTCATAGCCTCAGCTTCCCCACCCTGTTTCGCTCTATAGGCTCAGCTTTCCCACTGGATCTTGATAAACTCATCTCCCCATCTGTGTTTCTCCAAAGCTCAGCTCCTCCAGGGTGTTTATCCATGGTCTCTGTTGCCACTCCACATGTATCTATCTATAGCTACACTTACCTGCTGTGGATACTCTGATCATCTTTGCACCAAACAACTACACAAAACTTTATTGAGCAGGGTGATGCTGATGAATGGGCTCCCTTCATGTCTGCACCCTGCTGATTACTCCAGCGGCATAGATATGGACAAAAAGCACCTTCAAAAGCAATGGACATGTTTGGGGCATGGGGTGAGACAGTCTCTGGGCCTGGGGAAAGTGTCCCCCTTTACCCCTGTTGCCAGGCCTGGTTAGGATTAATATAGAGTAATGTCTTGATGACTGAACAAAGGTTATTGATCTGTATGTAAAGGCTCAGAGAGGGGGGAAGCAGATAATAATTACCCAGGCACAGTCTTGCTGGAGCAGCCTGTGGGGCCAGGGTCTGCCTGACCTTCTTTATGTGTCAGCTGGCAGCAGCTGCTCTTTCTCCCCAGAAGCCAGCACTTTCTGCTTTCTCCTGGGCTGCATGTGTCTGGGGAGGCTGCAGTCCTTCTCTGCCTGCAAGAGGGGGATGGGGAATGTGATCACACTGATCATCCCCCCATGGAACTGCCCACAGCTGAGGGGCAAATGGCACCCCCCTCTGAAGGGCAATGCACCGCTTTGTGATTAATAAGTATTATTTAAAAAAATAATTAAAGTGTGCGTGGCCAATGCTCCCACAATTAGATCACACCTGGTCCCAGTCTCCCTCTCTGTATTTCTAATAAATTATGTAATACTCTTCATTCTGTCAAAGCTGAGACACCACAACTTTTATAAGTGTGAAAGTGCAATTGAGAGGCTGAATACCATCACAAGCCATTAAAACAAATGTTTTCTTCAGTAAAACCATGATACACTTTGGGAGCATAGATGAATTAATATCAGGGATAACCATTTCAGTGTCAAGGGGTGGAGTCTAATGGTCCCCTGGATTTTCACTAAGAACCACCATAAGGTAGGATGCGTTTTGCTGCTAAGGATCCACAGGTTACAGCCCTTTTACTTGAGAGTGAAGGCAGTACAAGCATTCTGACTATACCGTGAGAGTTACAGCTAGGACCTGCTACAGAAGCACAAGGCAGGAGGGATCTGCCAGATGTCCCACATGGACCCACTGTGGCATAACAGGGCAGGAGGAACAAAAACCCAAAAGTGGATGTCATCTCGGTGGTATAGGCGACCCTGCCACAGCAGCCAATAATTTGTAATCCAGCCATGTGACATACTGTAAAAGATGCCTGTGTTTGGGATGGACTGAAAGTGAATGAAAAAACGTATAGGCCAATTTAAGCCTAAACCAATTTTGCAGAAAAGGATTCCTGTCAGCCCTATGTGTATTGTCAGTGCCTTTACCTCCTTTAGCATTGGTCTGTATGAACCACCTGCATTTTTACAAGAAACAAATTGCTTGTACAGCCTATGAAAGTTGGCTTGGTTAACTCCCAAGCAATAGACAAGGGGGGTAATTCAGACCTGATCGCTCGCTAGCTGTTTTTTGCAGTCCTGCGTTCGCAAAGTCGCCGCCCACCAGGGAGTGTATTTCAGCTGTGCAAGTGTGTGATCGCATGTGCAGCCGAGCAGTACAAACAGATCTTGTGCAGTTTTTGAGTTTCCCAGAACTTACTCAGCCGCTGCAATCACTTAAGCCTGTCCTGGGCCGGAAATTGACGTCAGACACCCGCCCTGCAAGCGCTTGGACATGCCTGTATTTTTCCAACCACTCCCTGAAAACGGTCAGTTGACACCCACAAACACCTTCTTCCTGTCAATCTCCTTGTGATCGGCTGTGCACAGCAACGATCCGCTTTGTACCCGTGTGACGCGCCTGTGCATTGCGGTGCATATGCATGCGCAGTTCTGACCTGATCGCAGCGCTGCAAAAAATGCTAGCGAGTGATCAGGTCTGAGTTACCCCCAAGATCTCAAGGTGCAGTTCCTTGTACAAGGACATTTTTGCTATGGGAAGTGTATCAGGCTAAGACTCAATCCACTGGAAATGTATGTTTAGGAGCCACTTGTAATAATTCACCTCTATGTGGGAAAAAGCCACCTCTTTGGGATGTGGGAGTGCTCTTATTGCGCCATGCCAACTCTTATTAAGATCAGTAAAGGGTTTTCAGACCTTCAATCTAGCATATAACAATTAAATTTAGGCCAAAGACGACATCTACTAGATACGACATACCAAGGGACCTTTGGGATAAACTGGTTAGTCCTGCACTAGATAGTCAGTGAGCCCTTCTGGTGTTTGTAAGGAAATGTAATGGTCTATTATAAGGATAACTCTTCTGATGGCCTTTGGCAGGGTATATTTGGAAGCTACTAGGACTCTTGTCAGCAAAAAGATTCACCATCTGTTTCTGCTTTATAATAAAGGAACAGTAGCATTACTATTTTAATTCTGGACCTTACAAATAATTTTTCCCTTGGGATTACTCTGAGCCCTATACTCCCAAGTGAATAAAGAGGTGAAAAAGTGCAGATACAGTACATCTGAAAGCCCCATATCAATCCTGAAAACCCATGTGTCCTCTTTGACAAGGTTTGGTTTAAAGGCCAGTTAGAAAAACATGTATATCTTAAATATCACATTTAGCGCTGATTCAGATGCAGTCGCAATTAAAAAATTATTGGTAATCTGCACATGCAGTATGGCCACACAGGGGGCTCCGTTCAGGGCACCTTCTCTCTTCCGGCAGCGCTGAGAGTCTGAGCACTAGAAAGCTCAGACTCTACTGCGCATGTGCAGATCTCCGGATAAATGGTGCAGCGCCAATTGTCCCAGTGATTTCTTTACTGCACATGCGCAGAACTCAGTGAAAATTGCAGCTGCAACATTTTAATGGTGTTTCAACAGTGCTGCTGACATCAGCACGGGATTCCAGGGGTGTGAGTATTCAAAACATGGGTGCAGCGTGTGTGGTGTGGGCCCCCCCCCTAAACTCAGGGGCCGGTGCGCACCGCACACACTGCACCCATTATAAATATGCCAGTGTGGCCACAGTATGCACGTGCCAATATACCATTGCGAAGTTACTTGCAGTCACAGAGTGATGCCTTTTGTTGGAGGTTACCAGAAGTGTCTCCAAAAATGCCGGCATGTTTTGTGACCATTTTCAGGGTGCATCTTGGTGTACAACTGTGATTTCGTATGCATAAAACATGGTGCCAGTGCCGCAGCTCGCTCATTCTGTGTGGCTGTGAAGACAATCAGAGAGTCAATGTTCTTCACATCTGGTTGAAGTTGCGACAGGGTAAGTACAGTAGGTGCTGAGCATGTTGAGATGGCTTCACTGGGCATCTCTGTTTACTTATGGGAGGCTGCTACATTTTCATTGCCTCACAGTTTTGTCACTGAAAAGGATCGCTGCTGCTTTGGCATTGCGACCACATCTGAATAAGGCAAATTTTTATGTAATTTACCTGCTAGTGCCATCCTGGCCATTTGTATGTCACTGTTCACATCTTTTTTGAAGAGGCAGAAGACCTAGTCACCTCTTCTGACTCCCAGTCCACTGAAGAGGAACCTGGTGGACATATGTAGGAGTATGTTGGAACCACATATGTCTTGGTGTTCTAATTGTGCCAACTATGAACAGGAGAATTTTAAATGTGGTTGGATTCTGGTATTTTGAATGCTTTTGAAAATTACAAGGAAGGATATATTTTTGCCTAAACGAGTGAAATTTTCTCCACACTTACAGATGTGTCCACATACACCTTTCCTAAAATCAAGCTACAAGACCCCATTTGGTGTGCCATGGACTCTGCAATTTAGCCACGCCTTGTGATTTTTCTTAAAAACTACTATTTTACTCTACTATTTGATGCAAATTCTTTTGATACAAAAAAAAAATTGTGTATCCATCCAATTGCTACCTGTGGTGGATTGTCTTTCATGCTAAGCATCTCGTGCCACATGACACAAAAAAGTAAAGGTGGATGTGGACACATATGTACTTCTTCACCTCATGTTTCTTCATTTTTAGCTATGATTAACCTCACAGGGAGAGGTGTCTTTGGCTGTGATTTTTACCTCAGACTCTGCGATAGAGAATAAATTATTCCACTTAACGTAAATGTAAAACCATATAAACATTTAAAAAGGACATCAGGTCATCACTACTTAGTTGAAAACAGAAAATAAGTCATATTTGTAGTCCAGAGAGAACCAGGATCCTCTAACAATCTAGTATAATACCAGTGAATGAAATAACTATGTTGAAGTGACAGTAATCTGTATTAAATTAATGAAAATTAGCTGAGTCAATAGCTGCTGCAAAGACAATCAGCAGTTCAGAAGACAAAGAAGTCACTTAGCTGTCAGCTCACTGGCATCGAAGTAAACAGTCCTTTGAAGAGACCGTATAGGCAATCGTCTATTGGCTCCATGTAATTTCCTGACAGATTTCTCCAGGTGATTTGTATGGTTTTGTTAGAGCAATGTAGAATATGTGTGCACTATATAAATAACTGATAATAAATAATAAATAATTACTGTTACTTCAACATTGTTATTTCATTCATGCAGCTTTCTACTGACCAGGTGCCTAACTAAGTAACTACTATAATCTCTATTGACACAGCATGGAAATGGAACTGCTGTGAAATGGCAATTTTAATTCCTAATGAGTTTTGCTGACACTGGTTGATTTTTTTTTTCATGTGTATATATCTATAGTATTCTGCACTGGACCTTTACGGCCAACCATCCTTATTAGTATGAGATGGATTATCTGGTGATCTTCACTATTATACCAGACTGGGACAGCTATTATAGGTTTCTCTACAAATATGTCTGAATGTCTGTTTTCAACTAAGTGATGACAGGATATCTTGTTTAACTGTTTATGCGATTTTACATTCTGTATGACATTCTATGGAAACACAAGCAATGTCACGCCTGAGGGTTGAGGCTGACCTGGGGAAGCCTCAGGTGTAGGGGCTAACAAGTATGTGAACCTGGGTGGCCGTATGGGATTCCTGGTCATACAGGGTAGTCTTAGCACAGACGCCCGAGGGTGTGACCAAGACGACAGAGGTGTAAAGGTCAAGTTCTTTATTGTGCACACAGTTCAATAATCACAATGGCAGTTTGGTGAAAGAACCAATGTTCAGCATTAGAATTCACAGTGTAATAATAGCAGCACAGTTTCTCAGATATGGTAGTAACAAGTATGCTGTTTGGTGTAGTACGATATCAATATGGCACAGTCTTGGAAGACACTGAGATAGTATTGTACATAGATGTTAACAGCTAACCACAGTACTGACGAGATTAACTGATATTGACCAGAGGATGAGACACTGGAAGCTGGAGTCGATGGCAGAGCACTGAGGTAGGCTGAGAGCTAAAGGAATGCTGAGGATGCTGGATGAACTGGCACAGATGGTGAGAATACAGTGGAACTCACCGGTGGTGACAGAGTTCGATGCTGAGACAACCATAGCACTGACAAAAGGAATCCTTGATTCAGGATACTTATACCTGCTGAGAAGCAGGGATCGGCTGTGCAATCAGAGAGGATTCTGTGTACAGCGGATTGGCTGTGGACAGTCATGTGATTAACCCAAACATGTCTGCACCCATGTTTGGCTCTGGAGGGAAAAATCTGTTTGTAAACAGCATGTGGAAGTTTGTAGTAATGGCGGTGGTGGCAGAGGCCGCGGAGAGCAGGAGACTCCATCCGCTAGGACAGGAGGGGCATGCTGGATAGCTATCATGTCAGCGTCGCCGGGATCACTGAGGAGAGATCGTGGAGATGCCATGCAGCGCGCAGATGGAATCCAGGCTTGGAGCGCAGGGACAGTCTCAGAAGGCACTTGGTTGGTAAGTAAGTGTGTTTAGTTACCCGTATCAATATTTCTTCCTTTTTATCTGATTGATTAATATTTCTTATTTTTTCATATTATTAATAAAGAATGTTAGGGACATGCCCCACTAATGAGGTCACGTGGACGTGGTGGGCAAGCCGTTACTTATGGCCATAACTATGCAAAGAACCTCGCTCAAAATGCAAAATTTTATTGCAATGTTTATTATTAAATTGGTAGTGTTTGAATTGTGCACCTGCAACCTTGTCTTTGTATGCAGTACTACTGAAAGGTCTCCGCAGGGTCGCACCTCTCATTACCGGTATGCACCCCAGGACCCCTCCCCTGTAAGCTTCAACTTGCACAGATGGCCGAGGCACTCAACACTCAGATCGAATATGGTGGCAGGAGTCATCTTTTTCCAACAGACACTTCCTGCAGGCATTAGCATATTATTTGTACAGTAATACACAGCTGCCTGCTTTCTTGCAGCTGTGCTATACCATACATATTAGAAACAGGGCTACAGTCAGAAGGACAGCACCTCTGGCTGAATCAAGGACTGCAGCTTCCATATCAGGTGACCCCTGGTTACAGGGAAACACTGCCTGGAAATATACAGATGTGTTCTAATACATCTAGCCTCAGTATGCCATGCAGCTGACGCAAGGAAGCTGACAGGTCCCGTGCAACTCCACTGGCATCAGGCCCCTTTTTTTCCAAAAATGTGCCTTAGCAAAAATGCAGTGTGACTGGCTTTATTTTATTTAAGTTGCCCCCCCTCCAGTGTGTACTCCGAAAGAGTGTTTAGTGCAGCCGCTCACCTTGTCAGCGATCGGCGTACGAGGTTACTTCCAGAAAATGTGGAGAAGATGATGTTCATCAAAATTAATTATAATCAATTCCTCCGTGGAGACATTCACCAGCAATTGCCTCCAGAAAGTACACAGGGACCTGAGATGGTGGATTCCAGTGGGGACGAATTAATAATCTGTGAGGAGGGGGATGTACACAGTGAAAGGGGTGAGGAATCGGACGATGAGGAGGAGGTGGACATCTTGCCTCTGTAGAGCCAGTTTGTGCAAGGAGAGATTGATTGCTTATTTTTTGGTGGGGGCCCAAACCAACCAGTCATTTCAGTCACAGTCGTGTGGCAGACCCTGTCGCTGAAATGATGGGTTTGTTAAAGTGTGCATGTCCTGTTTATACAACATAAGGGAGGGTGGGAGGGCCCAAGGACAATTCCATCTTGCACCTCTTTTTTCTTTAATTTATCTTTGCATCATGTGATGTATGGGGCCAATTTTTTTCAAGTGCCATCCTGTCTGACACTGCAGTGCTACTCCTAGATGGGCCAGGTGTTTGTGCCGGCCACTTGGGTCGCTTAGCTTAGTCATCCAGTGACCTCGGTGCAAATTTTAGGATTAAAAATAATATTGTGAGGTGTTCAGAATAGACTGGAAATGATTGGAAATTATGGTTATTGAGGTTGATAATACTATGGGATCAAAATGACCCCCAAATTCTTTGATTTAAGCTGTTTTTGAGGGGTTTTTGAAAAAAAATACCCAAATCCAAAACACACCCGAATCCGACAAAAAAATTTCAGGGAGGTTTTGCCAAAACGCGTCCGAATCCAAAACACGGCCGCGGAACCGAATCCAAAACCAAAACACAAAACCCGAAAAATGTCCGGTGCACATCTCTAATTAAGATCAGAAAAGGGTTTTCAGACCTTCAATCTAGCATTGACAATGAAATTTAGGCCAAAGACGACATCTACCAGATACAACATACCAAGGGACCTTTGGGATAAACTGGTTAGTCCTGCACTAGATAGCCAGTGAGCCCTTCTGGTGTTTGTAAGGAAATGTAATGGTCTATTATAAGGATAACTCTTCTGATGGCCTTTAGCAGGGTATATTTGGAAGCCACTAGGACTCTTGTCAGCAAAAAGATTCACCATCTGTTTCTGCTTTATAATAACGGAACAGTAGCATTACTATTTTAAACTGGACCTTACAAATAATTTTTCTCTTGGGATTACTCTGAGCCCTATACTCCCAAGTGAATAAAGAGGTGAAACTAGTGCAGGTACAGTACATCTGAAAGCCTCATATCAATCCTGAAAACCCATTTGTCCTCTTTAACAAGGTTTGGTTTAAAGGTCAGTTGAAAAAACATGTATATCTCAGATGTCACATTTAGCGCTGATCCAGATGCAGTCGTAACTGAAAGATTATTGGTAATCTGTGCATGCGGTATGGCCACACAGGGGGCTCCGTTCAGGCCTCCTTCTCACTTCCGGCAGCGCTGAGAGTCTGAGCACTAGAGAGCTCAGACTCTACTGCGCATGTGCAGATCTCCAAATAAAAAGAATATTTTTTTTTTAAAATAAGGTATTGCGCTGACTTACTGGTGGAGAAAAAACTTTCTAATATTTCCCTTCTTAGGGGTATCCTAATAGTAATACTGCTGCTGCTACCCAAAGTGAGGGATGTTTTGCGCCCCTTGTGATTAGGATAGAAACAAGAAAACAAACAAAATGGGAGCGCTGCTAGCAATACTAAAAAAACCAACCTTCTTCACTCATATAATTAATACTCATTAGCGGTGTAAATGATAAAATGACCTTTAATTCATACCATAAAACAAAAAAAAACAACAAAAAAAAAGAAAGAAAGAAATAAAAAAGAAAAAACAATAATAATAAAACTAATAATTAAATGTATTACTGAGATGGAATACCAGACCAGAGATATTTTATCTGATTCACCTGAAACATATAAAAGTCTTGTGCAAGCTATAATAGTATTGCACAATGCCCTTGCTTAGTAGCGTAGTCTCATAGGGTAGTCCAGATAATTACTTGTTGCTGGCCAGAAGAAAACATTGTTTCATTTTTGCATGAAGATATTGATACTTTTATATTGAATTCATCCACATATATCACAATGTAGCAGTACGGATCCAGCTAAATGCAATGTCCTTTATAGAAATAAGGATCCCTTGATCACACAGTCTCTATATTGAGGTTACCTGGGTCCCACGGCACTGGTGCTGTTCCTCTATTTGTCTCCTACTGGACCTGCCAGCGTTTTACAACAAGGGAGGAGGATTTTTGTCCGTGCGTGCTCCGTGGTCCCATTCTCTTCGCTGACGTCAGTACTGTGTGCTGGTGGTGTGCACAGCGGCACTCCGGTGATCTCTTGTTACGCGTTTCTCCGCCTGTTACCTCGGCGGCTTCCTCAGATCTCCAAATAATTGGTGCAGCGCCCATTTCCCCAGTGATTTCTTTACTGCACATGTACAGAACTCAGTGAATATTGCAGCTGCGCCATTTTAATGGTGTTTCATCAGTGCTGCTGACATCAGCACGGTACTCCAGAGGGGTGAGTATTTAAAACATGGGTGCAGCGTGTGTTGTGGTGTGCCCCCCCCCTCCCTGGACTCAGAGGCCTGTGTGCACCACACACACTGCACCCATTATAAATATGCTAGTGTGGCCACAGTATGCACGTGCCAATATACCATTGCGAAGCTACTTGCAGTCACAGAGTGATGCCGTTTGTGGGAGTTTACCAGAAGTGTCTCCAAAAATGCCGGCATATGTTGTGACCATTTTCAGGGTGCATCTCAGTATACAACTGTGGTTTTGTATGCATAAAACACGGTGCCAGTGCCGCAGCTCGCATGGTCATTCGGTGTGGCTGTGAAGACAATCAGAGAGTCAATATTCTTCACATATGGTTGAAGTTGCGACAGAGTAAGTACAGTAGGTGCTGAGCATGTTGAGATGGCTTCACTGGGCATCTCTGTTTACTTGTGGGAGGCTGCTACATTTTCATTGCCTCACAGTTTTGTCACTGAAAAGGATCGCTGCTGCTTTGGCATTGCGACCACATCTGAATAAGGCAAATTTTTATGTAATTTACCTGCTAGTGCCATCCTGGCCATTTGTATGTCACTGTTCACATCTTTTTTGAAGAGGCAGAAGACCTAGTCACCTCTTCTGACTCCCAGTCCACTGAAGAGGAACCTGGTGGACATATGTAGGAGTATGTTGGAACCACATATGTCTTGGTGTTCTAATTGTGCCAACTATGAACAGGAGAATTTTAAATGTGGTTGGATTCTGGTATTTTGAATGCTTTTGAAAATTACAAGGAAGGATATATTTTTGCCTAAACGAGTGAAATTTTCTCCACACTTACAGATGTGTCCACATACACCTTTCCTAAAATCAAGCTACAAGACCCCATTTGGTGTGCCATGGACTCTGCAATTTAGCCACGCCTTGTGATTTTTCTTAAAATATGCTATTTTACTCTACTACTTGATGCAAATTCTTTTGATACAAAAAAAAATTGTGTATCCATCCAATTGCTACCTGTGGTGGATTGTCTTTCATGCTAAGCATCTCGTGCCATATGACACAAAAAAGTAAAGGTGGATGTGGACACATATGTACTTCTTCACCTCATGTTTCTTCATATTTAGCTATGATTAGCCTCACAGGGAGAGGTGTCTTTGGCTGTGATTTTTACCTCAGACTCTGAGATAGAGAATAAATTATTCCACTTAACGTGAATGTAAAACCATATAAACATTTAAAAAGGACATCAGGTCATCACTACTTAGTTGAAAACAGAAAATAAGTCATATTTGTAGTCCAGAGAGAAACCAGGATCCTCTAACAATCTAGTATAATACCAGTGAATGAAATAACTATGTTGAAGTGACAGTAATCTGTATTAAATTAATGAAAATTAGCTGAGTCAATAGCTGCTGCAAAGACAATCAGCAGTTCAGAAGACAAAGAAGTCACTTAGCTGTCAGCTCACTGGCATCGAAGTAATCAGTCCTTTGAAGAGACTGTATAGGCAATCGTCTATTGGCTCCATGTAATTTCCTGACAGATTTCTCCAGGTGATTTGTATGGTTTTGTTAGAGCAATGTAAAATATGTGTGCACTATATAAATAACTGATAATAAATAATAAATAATTACTGTTACTTCAACATTGTTATTTCAGTCATGCAGCTTTGTACTGACCAGGTGCCTAACTAAGTAACTACTATAATCTCTATTGACACAGCATGGAAATGGAACTGCTGAGAAATAGCAATTTTAATTACTAATGAGTTTTGCTGACACTGGTTGATTTTTTTTTTCATGTGTATATATCTATAGTATTCTGCACTGGACCTTTACGGCCAACCATCCTTATTAGTATGAGATGGATTATCTGGTGATCTTCACTATTATACCAGACTGGGACAGCTATTATAGGTTTCTCTACAAATATGTCTGAATGTCTGTTTTCAACTAAGTGATGACAGGATATCTTGTTTAACTGTTTATGCGATTTTACATTCTGTATGACATTCTATGGAAACAAAAGCAATGTCACGCCTGAGGGTTGAGGCTGACCTGGGGAAGCCTCAGGTGTAGGGGCTGACAAGTTTGTGAACCTGGGTGGCCGTATGGGATTCCTGGTCATACAGGGTAGTCTTAGCACAGACGCCCGAGGGTGTGACCAAGACGACAGAGGTGTAAAGGTCAAGTTCTTTATTGTGCACACAGTTCAATAATCACAATGGCAGTTTGGTGAAAGAACCAATGTTCAGCATTAGAATTCACAGTGTAATAATAGCAGCACAGTTTCTCAGATATGGTAGTAACAAGTATGCTGTTTGGTGTAGTACGATATCAATATGGCACAGTCTTGGAAGACACTGAGATGGTATTGTACATAGATGTTAACAGCTAACCACAGTACTGACGAGATGAACTGATATTGACCAGAGGATGAGACACTGGAAGCTGGAGTCGATGGCAGAGCACTGAGGTAGGCTGAGAGCTGAAGGACTGCTGAGGATGCTGGGTGAACTGGCACAGATGGTGAGAATACAGTGGAACTCTCCGGTGGTGACAGAGTTCGATGCTGAGACACCGATGATGACAGAGTTCGATGTTGGAGTACCGATGGTGATTTAAAGGCGATGTAGGAACACCGCTGGTGACTGGAAACGATGTGGGTACACCGCTGAGAGCTGGAGATGGTGATGGAACATTGCTGGTAACAGGAGGCAATGTGTAAACACTGCTGGAGTCAGGCAGCACCGCAGGATGGAAACTGGTGCAGGTCTCTTTAAGTGGAGTAAGGTCACAGGAGCTGGAATACCTGGAAACAGCAAGCAGGAACAACCACAGAATGTAGAGAAATCCAACACTGGGTTAGACAACCATAGCACTGACAACAGGAATCCTTGATTCAGGATACTTATACCTGCTGGGAAGCAGGGATCGGCTGTGCAATCAGAGAGGATTCTGTGTACAGCGGATTGGCTGTGGACAGTCATGTGATTAACCCAAACATGGCTGCACCCATGTTTGGCTCTGGAGGGAAAAATCTGTTTGTAAACAGCATGTGGAAGTTTGTAGTAATGGCGGTGGTGGCAGAGGCCGCGGAGAGCAGGAGACTCCATCCGATAGGACAGAAGGGGCATTCTGGATAGCTGTCATGTCAGCGTCGCCGGGATAACTGAGGAGAGATCGTGGAGATGCCATGCAGCGCGCAGATGGAATCCAGGCTTGGAGCGCAGGGACAGTCTCAGAAGGCACTTGGTTGGTAAGTAAGTGTGTTTAGTTACCCGGATCAATATTTCTTCCTTTTTATCTGATTGATTAATATTTCTTATTTTTTCATATTATTAATAAAGAATGTTAGGGACATGCCCCACTAATGAGGTCACCTGGACGTGGTGGGCAAGCCGTTACTTATGGCCATAGCTATGCAAAGAACCTCGCTCAAAATGCTAAATTTTATTGCAATGTTTATTATTAAATTGGTAGTGTTTGAATTGTGCACCTGCAACCTTGTCTTTGTATGCAGTACTACTGAAAGGTCTCCGCAGGGTCGCACCTCTCATTACCGGTATGCACCCCAGGACCCCTCCCCTGTAAGCTTCAACTTGCACAGATGGCCGTGGCACTCAGCACTCCGATCGAATATGGTGGCAGGAGTCATCTTTTTCCAACAGACACTTCCTGCAGGCATTAGCATATTATTTGTACAGTAATACACAGCTGCCTGCTTTCTTGCAGCTGTGCAATACCATACATATTAGAAACAGGGCTACAGTCAGAAGGACAGCACCTCTGGCTGAATCAAGGACTGCAGCTTCCATATCAGGTGACCCCTGGTTACAGGGAAACACTGCCTGGAAATATACAGATGTGTTCTAATACATCTAGCCTCAGTATGCCATGCAGCTGACGCAAGGAAGCTGACAGGTCCCGTGCAACTCCACTGGCATCAGGCCCCTTTTTTTCCAAAAATGTGCCTTAGCAAAAATGCAGTGTGACTTGTATGAGAAGGCTATGCTGATTAATTTGATATGAGACACTTGTACATTTGCGTGTGACTGTGTCTCTGAATCTGTACACAAAGTGCTACAATGTAGCAACTGCAGCTTTTTTCCAATACATATTCAGTTGTGCTCCATATACAGACTTATTCACACACAATATACAAGTGTCCCACATCAAATTAATTAGCAGAGACTCCTGGTGCATCCTAATCATATTTTGTGATGACGATTCAATTTTAGCAAAAGGATGCCCAATGCTGGCAGTTACCGGGACCTGGTTTGCCAAGAGGGGCTGTATGGTGCGACTGCAGCAAAGATGTATGAGGACATGTCTGTAGGAAAACAGAGTCTTAACACTCTTTGGGGTAAATTTACTAAGGTGGGAGATTTTTAGAACTGGTGATGTTGCCCATGGCAACCAATCAGATTCTACTTACCATTTATCTAGCTGCTTCTAGCAGATAATAGATATAATCTGATTGGTTGCTATGGGCAACATCACTAGTTCTAAAAATTTCCCACCTTAGTAAATTTCCCCCTTTGAGCCTATTTTCAATAATGATAGCAC
This sequence comes from Pseudophryne corroboree, assembly GCF_028390025.1. Taxonomy (NCBI): domain Eukaryota; kingdom Metazoa; phylum Chordata; class Amphibia; order Anura; family Myobatrachidae; genus Pseudophryne; species Pseudophryne corroboree. The sequence continues at coordinate 590,993,091 of NC_086448.1, read as the reverse complement.
ACACAAATCATATTCCCTTTCTCATTAAAAGCCATTAAAGAAAACCCATATGTACGCAGTTTTTTAGCATAACCTCAGATAACTTGTATTATATTTAGCAGATTCTTTAGATATGGTCCAATGTAACTGATGTTGCCAGCTCATGCTCATATGTAATATGCATCATATCATATATTTTATCATATAAACATATAGAAAATCACAGTATCATAATAGCCTCAGTTTGTATCCATTATTTGGTATACTTTAAACATTAGTAAAAGCCACAGAAATGACACAGCAGAAAATAACTCAACACAGCCCCCGCGCATTAACCGTGTTTTTAGAGCTAGTGGTAAAGGAGTATTATTTAGATTGTAAAGATTGTGCTGAAACATAGCACCCAAAGAGCATATCTCTCATTTGTCTAGTGTTATTTAGACACTGAAAATAAGTTTCTAATGGTCTACTTCAAATTGAAAGTAGTTTGCATTAACAAACCATCTACAGTATATTATCATGCTTTTGATAAATAACTCACTGCACTGAAACATCCACTGCACTGAAACCATCCCATTTGTATCCTGCCACTGTGCAGATGCCTCTTACATGAACACATTTCATTTTATGGGCTTAGTTCCATTCTAACATTAAAGCAAAAAATTCTATGTGCTAATCTTTCCTCATTATTCATTACAAACTTTTTTTTTATTGGTAAGTTAGATAATTTTGCATGACAAAGATAAGAAATGGCAGCTTAGCTGATTTGCTTTAAGTGCAAAAAATACATAACTGAAGATGTAGCAAATGTAAAACCATCATTATCACTGTCAGCGACTAAAAGTATTTCATATACTCCAAAGATAAGCATGGTTATTTTATCAAATGTTAATACAGATTTGTCTACTTAAACTCTTTTCCTGTGTTCGGCAGGGCTTATATGAGCTCTAATGCTGGTCTTTCATCGTGCTTCTGATTTCAGGACGAAAAATGCAGAATAAATAGGAGCCGCCAACAATTCCAAAAGCTGAATATATTTGCATAACTTTAAACAGAATTACAATCCTTACTTGTGAAACTTTTGTCCATTACAATTCACATTTTAAAATGACTCTACTTAGGACAGTAATAACTTTTATATTCATTATTTGGGGTTCACTATTCTGTGCTAATGCAAGTCATCATTAGTATCTGCACTTGCACAATCCAGTTCTATGGTAAGTGCAAGAGAGCTATGTCTGAAACACGCTTCCCTACCTCGTACACATGACAGAGCTTTTGATACACGCCCACATCACTCCCATGATACTCCCACAAGTCAGTGTGGTGATGTGCAGTTGCCCAGTTCACGCTCCAAAATGCCTTATTTCATTGAAAGACAGACCTGAGTTGAGTCCAACTCAGAATAGGATGGACATGTGCAAATATGTGTAAAATTGCATCTGTATGTAGAAAATAACAATTTGCATCCATGAATAGAGTACCAAGAGACTCCCTTTGGCTTTTGATGGCTGCAAGCATGGGCTTTGCCTTGAGGCCCATCTCTTGAGCCTGACTCAACTGCACTCAGGTTATAAAGTTGTCTTCCTGGTTCCCAAAATTGTCCACTAAGCACTGTGTGGCATAGTGTGAACTGGGCACACTATGTGACGTTTGTACTGATAGCAATAAAATGTGGCATCTTATTAAGAAGGGGCACTACAATGTGACACACTATGAAATGGGGTCACTGTGTGGTATAATAAAAACTATGGCACAACTATGGGGCATAACATTAAACAGGGCACCGCTGTACTTCATAAAATTAACTAGAGCACTACTATTTGTCATAAAATTAACTAGGGCACTACTATTGTGCATTAAATGAACAACTCCACGTGAACCCGCACGTGGAGGAGAGCGGGGCCTGACGCCGCCAATCGCGGGGGCTGCCGGAAGTCCTCCAGGAAGTGACGTGGTGCCGGGTACAGGACGTGGTTGCCGTGGCAACCAGCTGCGTTTTCCCGTAACACCCGCGCCGGCCCTGCAGTGAAAACAAATGTAAGAGAGAAGACTCAAAATTAAACCAAAGTATAGCAACAGCACGATGTGTAGCTTAAACACCATAAGGAAAGCTGCAGAAGTTGAATTAAAGCAGAATGGGCTGCATGGACGGTCTGTGTGTAAAAGCATGCTGGAGAAGTGTGCAAAGGAGTGGTATGAATGGAGCAGATGTATGTTGAGAACGAAGACAGGAGATGAGAAATAAAAGAATGTGAAAGATGTTGTGAGGGAATGTGTGATCACGGGGAGAGGAAACCGTAGATGAATGGCAAAGTGGTGAGAATGAAAGTGGTGAAAGATGGAGGTGGTAGATGCAGAGAAAACTAGAATGAAATAAAATGATAGAAAAGAAGGAAAAGCAAAAAAATGACTCTAGAATGGCAGGGGGGTGAATGGAGGGCAACAATGGAGGGGGGGGGGAAGGCAACAGAGATGGGGTCTGGCAAGGTAGTGCCCATGACATGATGCTGGTGAGGAGTGAGTGTGAAAGGCAGGATCTGTTGTCAACGAACAGAGGTGAAGTAAATGCTGTGTGAGGTGAAGCATGAAAAAGAAGAGAGATGTGTCTGCTAAGTTAAGGCACAGAGCAGGATGGAGCAGAGAAGAGGAAGTAGTGGTGGGGAACATGTTAAAAGAAAAAAGGAAAAAGAAAAAAACGGGTGTGGGGGAAAATGACAGAAGGAGAAAAGATGGAGGAAACGAAACCTGTGTAAAAGAGGGGGAGAAAAGAGAGAAGAAAGAGGGGAAAGAGAAACAAAGGACAGAAAACAACTGTGAACAACTGGTTCCTAAAGACCCGGTGGAAGCCGGTATTAATAATGCATGGAAACTATGTCAAATACTTTAAAGACTATTCCACTGGATTTTTTCATTAAGTCCCTTCAGTGGGAAAGTTTCCAGTTTAAATATCCAGCGTGCCTCCAATTTTAGTAAAGCGCTACTCCTATCGCCACCTCTCAAGTTAGCTGGAACGTGATCGATTATCATATGCTTCAGTTGGTCTGCTGAGTGTCCTTTGGCCGCGAAATGCTGCGCCACTGGTTGGTCAGAGTTCCCCTTCTTAATTGCTGCGTTGATGGCCGATCTATGCTGTGCCATCCTGGTTCTGAAACTGGTGATGGTCTTGCCAACATACCCTAGCCCACATGGGCAAGTTATGAGATAAACCACGTGGGTGGACGTGCAGGTCAACACGTGGTTAAGTTTGAACGTGAGGTCTTTGGTTGGGTGATTGAAGGAAGGTCCACTGACCATGTTCCTGCAAGTGGTGCAGCCCAGGCATTTGTAACAGCCTGGCTGTTTAGTGAGGAAACGTGATGGTGTGGAACTGGAGAAGCCAGTAATATCTGTATGCACGATGGTGTCTTTGATGTTTCTGGCCCTCATGAAACAATTCATAGGCCTCTTATTGCTGAAACAGGTGAGTTTATCATCAGTGGCCACTATGGGCCATAGCGCTCGGGTGGCCCGTTGGACCACCGGGCTAGAAGTGCAGAACTGGCTTTTCCAGGGTATTATGTTGTTTTTCCTCTTTCCCGATGGATGCAGTAGCTCCTTCCTGTCCATCTTCATGACCTCGTGTTTGTGTTTCAGCAAGTCAGCCATGTTGTAGCCTCTCTGGAGAAATTTGTGGTTTACTTTATCCAATTGAATCTCCAGGGTGTCATGGGTGCTATGGATCCTGGCTGTACGTATTAGCTGGGATCGAGGTAGCCCTTTGATAAGAGGTTTAGGGTGATGGCTGCTTGCCAGTAACATCATATTTTTGTCCGTGGGCTTGGTGTACACAGTGGGGCAAATGCTGTTGTTGCGAATGGTAACCTGCACATCCAAATAATTGATGGTGGAGGCATCACATTGGTAGGTGAATTTGATGTGGACTGCTGCTTGATTGATGTCTTCCATCATGCTGATGAACTCCTCTTGACTACCGGTCCATAGCATGAAGAAATCATCGATGAATCGGCAGTACGCTAAAATCTTTTGGAAATATATTGGGTTAGTAAAGAAAATTTTTCGTTCCTCCTGGAACATGTAGGTGTTTGCGTACGATGTGGCCACATTGCTGCCCATGGTGCATCCCGTTAATTGAAGATAGAATTTACCATCAAATAGGAAATAGTTCCTCTTTAGAGTCAGTTCCAGTAGGCGTAGAAATAGTGCTCTGTCCACATCCTGCATGTTGTTCTGTACTAGGAATTCTTGCATGGCAGCCAGGCCTCCTTCGTGTGGTATGCTCATGTACAGGTTGCAGATGTCCATGACTCACAACAGCGTGCCTGTGGGAACAATGGAAATACCGTCCAGTAAATTAAGAAAGTCTGTTGTATCTTTGATATATGAATGTTGTTTAGTGACCAATGGTTGGAGAATACTATCCAGGAACTGGGATATGGGTTGGTATAATGAAGATCTGGCAGAAATGATCGGCCTACCTGGAGGCCTATGGATGTTCTTGTGTATCTTGGGGACGGTGAAGAAGACTGGTGTGACTGGATGCTCCTGCTTCAGTATCCGATGTAGTTTCTGAGTGATGTGTTTGTCATCTAATGCTAAATGAAGAATCAGGTCCAGTTCTCGTTTATAGCCTGTGGTAGGATCCGAGGCTAGTTCCTGATATACTTGAACATCTGTAAGCTGTCTTAGAGCCTCTGTATGGTAGTCCTCAAGGTTCTGGATTACCAGGCCACCTCCCTTATCGTCAGGGCGAAAAATGATGTCCCTGGCATTTCCCAAATTGCGTAAGGCGCTTCTTTCTTCCCGAGTTAGGTTGTCGCGCTGTGCAACGGAAGTGGAGGATACCGAGAGGTTACGCTTCAAAGAGAGCCTGCCTCTGATAGATACACACCTGGAAGCACAGGACATCTTTCACCAACTACTCCGTTTGAGGAAGAAGGAAACGGATTTCCTCATGCACTGCATCTCTCTGTCTGATTACCATCGCGAACAAATGATCCCACGCAGCTTCAGGATAAGGAATGTACCCACCCTGGGGAGGTACAACCCGGAATTTTGCCATAAATGCAGCATGGATTTAGTTCTACTGGTGATAGAGGAGGTTGGCCGGGAATTAAAAACGACCAGAGAAAAAAATCACAACATTTGAGAAACAATGCCTGAATACCTTGCAGGAGAATACCACCCAGGACTGGATACTGAAGCTACAAACACAGGTAGACCAGTACAAAAGGGAACTGATCAGATTCACGAGGAACAAACACCTCATAGTCAAAACAGACTATGAGGAGAACAAAGTGTACCGGTGGCTCATGGGGGGCGAGGTGCGAAGGGAAGAACAAACCAAGTTCACCTTCAGAAGGAATTAGCGGAGACGTAGGGACGATTCCACCTGTTCGGCCCAGTCCTCCAACAGTGAAAGCGAGTTTCCAGCTCCCGAACCGGAGGAATCCCCGATGCAAAGTGGGACCCCTTTAGGAGGGATTTCAGTCACTTCAGGGGACCCCAATCCAAAAGGATGCCCCCCCGCAGGGGGGGCCAAAACAAGAGGCAACAAAAGCACATCCAACAAACGGAAGACTTAATATTTAATCTTTATGATAGAGTTTTTACCCCAACAGAAATGGCAGTATTAAATAAAGGTTTGTCATACATTCCTACTAACAGGCATGACGAATTCACTTGGAAAAGAGACTTGCACGGAAACTCCAACTTCAAGAGTATTTCCAACACCAACATCAAGAACAATCCACATCCGTCTTTGATGAGTTTGTGAGACAGCACACCATCTCAAGGTTCGATCCCCAGTCCACCAACTCATCCCTCAAAACCTTTTCCCGTCTGTTGGACAATTCGGTTCAACGTTACAATGCCACTTCCGTTGCACAGCGCGACAACCTAATTCGGGCAGAAAGAAGCGCCTTACGCAATTTGGGAAAAACCAGGGACATCATTTTTTGCCCTGCCGATAAGGGAGGTTGCCTGGTAATCCAGAACCTTGAGGACTACCGTACAGAGGCTCTAAGACAGCTTATAGACGTTCAAGTATATCAGGAACTTGCCTCGGATCCTACCACAGGCTATAAACGAGAACTGGACCTGATTCTTGATGTAGCATTAGATGACAAACACATCACTCAGAAACTACATCGGATACTGAAGCAGGAGCAACCAGTCACACCAGTCTTCTTCACCGTCCCCAAGATACACAAGAACCTCTGAGGATAAGAAAGAATTTCTGCTGGAAGGAATAAGATTCATACTCAAAAATAACTATTTTTACTTCGATGGGTCGTACTATAACCAACTCATTGGAACCGCAATGGGGACCAAATTCGCCCCAAGTTTCGCGAATTTATTTATGTCCTACTGGGAAGAAAAAAACATAAAAACCAACCAAACATTTGGAAAAGAGCTCATTTTGTGGTATCGATATATTGACGATGTCATTTTCTTTTGGAAAGGGAATAAAGAAGCTTTATGTACTTTCTCAGAAGAACTTAATTCCAATGATCTTAACATCAAATTAAGCGTTAACTGTAGCCAAACAGAATTAAGCTTCTTAGATCTTTCGCTATACATCGAAGATGGAAAATTGGAGACCAAATGTTATAGAAAACCGACGGACGCAAATAATTATATTGCAACAACTAGCGAACATCATCTCAATTGGCTCACCAGCATCCCTAAGAGTCAATTCCTGAGACTCAGACGGAATTGTAGCAAAAAAACAGTATGCGAAGAACAAATAGACACCATGAAAATGGGTTTCATAAATAAAGGTTACGATAGAAATAAACTAGAAGAATTCAAAAATGAAACCCTCCAAAAAAACCGGGCTGAACTTCTGGAGAGCAAGAAGAAAATGGGGAAAGAAAAGGAGGCAAAAACTCAGTTTGCTTTTATCACACAATACAACAGCCAACACAAGAAAATGGAATCCATAGTGCGTAGACACTGGCACCTTCTCTTAAAAGATCCAGTTTTAAAAGGAGTATTACCACAATTACCACGCTTCATCTATAGAAAAGCCCCGAATCTTAAAGACAAACTTACTAGAAGCGCCTTGCCACATCAGGACTACCATCCGATAAGGAATAAAGGCTTCTTTAGATGCGGGACGTGCCAGGCTTGTCGAGAAATCAAATCGGAAAGTTCTAAATATGAAGAATTTACAGTGAAGGATATTAAATATAAATTACAACATTTCATGACATGCCATACCACCAACGTGGTTTATTTAATTGAATGTAGCTGCAACCTGGTCTACATAGGCCGAACAAGCAGGGCACTGAAAACTAGACTAAGTGAACACCTCCGTAACATCAAGAAGGGCCTAATTACACATTCTCTATATAATCACTTTAGAGAAGTCCATAACTGCTCCACCAATAACATCATCCGCTTTTTAGCTATAGAGAATGTTAAGAACAACTGGAGGTATAGAGATGAGGCAACACGTTTGGCTAAAAGCGAGATGAAATGGATCCATAAAGTTAAAAGCCTCACCCCGTATGGACTCAACTCAGATTTTGAGTTAAAGTGGTTCCTATAGATCTCACTTCTAATTTTTTTGTATTTCGGTATAACTTTTAAATTGTTTTTCACCTCCTTTCCTTTCAAAGTAGTCCCTATAAGCTGGTTAGTGTTAATCATTATCATGTAACAAGAGTCTAATTGTTATTTTATTTAAGTTTGCAGTATGGGCATGGTAGCCCACAAGCAAAATAGAACCGAAATACAGGAAATACCAGCATGAAAAAAACTTTCGAAATTTGGACGATTTCTGTCCCCTGTTTAGTATATACAGAATTTGAGGACTGCTTAATGGACTCTAATTGACATAAAGGACAAACAGGGTAATCTTCTAAGAAGAAGTTATTCCGCTTCTACACGCTGATTGCCGCAACCGGAAGTACATCACTAAAGATCTGATGCGCTTCAAGTGCGTTCCACCGGACCGGAAGGATGCCGCCGGAAGTCGCTTTGCGTTCCAAATGTGTTCCAGTAACATCGTAAAACGGAACTTTTCCTGATTGCCGCAACCGGAAGCACATCACCAAAGATCTGATGCGCTTCAAGTGCGTTCCACCGGACCGGAAGTATGCCGCCGGAAGTCGCTTTGCATTTCAAATGCGTTCCAGCAACATCGAAAAACTGAACTTTTCCCTATACGCCCGCAGGACTTCCTGTAATTAAGAATTAGTAAACAGTTTGGACAATCTTGGACTCATTTTTGTTGTATTAATTTATGAGGTCTATTTCACGATGCTATTGACTATAGAAAAAACCGGAGGTCACGTTAACGTCACTTCCGGTTAATATAGCGTGATTTTCTGTATTCTGGCTTTTAAATATTGATAGTCCTGTCATTTATTATGCAATTTTAATTATGGATTGTTTTAATTATGGATTTTTTATATAGGTAAACTTTTTGACATTGTTTGGTATATGTTAATAATTTTTAAGTTTTGACCTTTAACCTGGAAGCAATCCAGGCTGAGGGTACAAAAAGGCAAGCTTTTCACTTCACTCTCACTGCCTGATGAAGGGACATTCCCGAAACGCGTAGCAGCAGGAGAGTGGAGTACCCATTGAATTATCACCAGGTGTAAGGCTGACCAGACGATTGGGACGTGGACGAGGGAACCCGGTTCCGGAGCCAGTTACCCTAAGGTTACATCTGATACGCTCACTGATCACTTTCATCTGGTAATCCTCCACCTTTATTACCCCGCATTTGGGTGAAAATAAGTGTTTTTAGGAATTAAAATTTTGCATTTTATGTGCATCTTTTTATGTTTAAATCTGAGAATTGATTGTATTAAATTTTGTCTTATTTGAAATATACTACACTATATGCATCTATTTATTCTCTTTTATATGTGGAACGGACTCAAGAAGTATATGCATATAGGTGATATTAAGGGAAGTATCAACTTTTAATATTACACACAAAGGTCAATCAGATCTGTTCACCTATTTCCGCATTTAGCGCACCCTATTGCACTTACTTTACCTGTTCATTGTCTCATATTGGTACAAGGGATTACCACTGGTGCAAAGGGGTTGCAGCTTGTTGCTTTGGCGCCATTCGGGTTCTCTATAAATTCTTTACAAAAATACGATGTTACTGGCAAGCAGCCATCACCCTAAACCTCTTATCAAAGGCTACCTCGATCCCAGCTAATACGTACAGCCAGGATCCATAGCACCCATGACACCCTGGAGATTCAATTGGATAAAGTAATCCACAAATTTCTCCAGAGAGGCTACAACATGGCTGACTTGCTGAAACACAAACACGAGGTCATGAAGATGGACAGGAAGGAGCTACTGCATCCATCAGGAAGGAGGAAAAACAACATAATACCCTGGAAAAGCCAGTTCTGCACTTCAAGCCCGGTGGTCCAACGGGCCACCCGAGCGCTATGGCCCATAGTAGCCACTGACGATAAACTCACCTGTTTCAGCAATAAGAGGCCTATGAATTGTTTCATGAGGGCCAGAAACATCGAAGACACCATCTTGCATACAGATATTACCGGCTTCTCCAGTTCCACACCATCACGCTTCCTCACTAAACAGCCCGGCTGTTACAAATGCCTCGGCTGCACCACCTGCAGGAACATGGTCAGTGGACCTTCCTTCAAACACCCAACCAAAGACCTCACGTTCAAACTTAACCACGTGTTGACCTGCAAGTCCACCCACGTGGTTTATCTCATAACTTGCCCATGTGGGCTAGGGTATGTTGGCAAGACCATCACCAGTTTCAGAACCAGGATGGCACAGCATAGATCGGCCATCAACCCAGTAATTAAGGAGGGGAACTCTGACCAACCAGTGGCGCAGCATTTCGCGGCCAAAGGACACTCAGCAGACCAACTGAAGCATATGATAATCGATCACGTTCCAGCTAACTTGAGAGGTGGCGATAGGAGTGGCGCATTACTAAAATTGGAAGCGCGCTGGATATTTAAACTGGAAACTTTCCCACCGAAGGGACTTAATGAAAAAATCCAGTGGAATAGTCTTTAAAGTATTTGACATAGTTTCCATGCATTATTAATACTGGCTTCCACCGGGTCTTTAGGAACCAGTTGTTCACAGTTGTTTTCTGTCCTTTGTTTCTATTTCCCCTCTTTCTTCTCTCTTTTCTCCCCCTCTTTTACACAGGTTTCGTTTCCTCCATCTTTTCTCCTTCTGTCATTTTCCCCCACACCCGTTTTTTTCATTTTCCTTTTTTCTTTTAACACGTTCCCCACCAATACTTCCTCTTCTCTGCTCCATCCTGCTCTGTGCCTTAACTTAGCAGACACATCTCTCTTCTTTTTCATGCTTCACCTCACACAGCATTTACTTCACCTCTGTTCGTTGACAACAGATCCAGCCTTTCACACTCACTCCTCACCAGCATCATGTCATGGGCACTACCTTGCCAGACTCCCATCTCTGTTGCCTCCCCCCCTCCCCCTCTACCCCCCCTCCATTGTTGCCCTCCATTCACCCCCCTGCCATTCTCCAGCCATTTTTTTGCTTTTCCTTCTTTTCTCTCATTTTATTTCATTCTAGTTTTCTTTGCATCTACCACCTCCATCTTTTCACCACTTTCATTCTCACCACTTTGCCATTCATCTACGGTTTCCTCTCCCCATGATCACACATTCTCTCACAACATCTTTCACATTCTTTTATTTCTCCTTTCCTGTCTACGTTCTCAACATACATCTGCTCCATTCATACCATTCCTGTGCACACTTCTCCAGCGTGCTTTTACACACAGACCGTCCATGCAGCCCATTCCGCTTTATTTCAACTTCTGCAGCTTTCCTTATGGTGTTTAAGCTGCACATCGTGCTGTTGCTATACTTTTGTTTAATTTTGAGTCTTCTCTCTCACATTTGTTTTTACTGCAGTGCCGGCGCGGGTGTTACGGGAAAGCGCCGCTGGTTGCCACGGCAACCGCGTCCTGTACCCGGCACCACGTCACTTCCTGGAGACGCCGGAGGAATTCCGGCGGCCCCCGCGATTGACGGGGTTTTCTTTCCTAACACTGTTCACGCCTTGACAAAGGGATCTTAGGACCCCGAAACGTTGGTTGTTATGTGACCATTGTTACTCTTTGATTCAATACACGTTTGATAATTTATCCTGACGGAGTGCCGCTGCCTTCTTTTTACTATTTACTGCATCATCTGTTGCGGAGGGCACCCGGAGTTGCAACTTTTCATTGGGAGTGCCGGGCATTTCTGCTCTGTATATATATATATATATATATATATATATATACACTGTATAATTGTCTCCCATAGCTCGGGATCCAATGTAGCAAACTGGTCAGGCGGCACTCAGACAAACTTTAAAGACACGTCATAGACTTCAACGTTTCCAGATTTATTATCTCATCACCAGGAAAGACAAACATACAGGAACAAAACTGACCTTATATTCCCCATCTCCACATGTGAGTACCTGGAAGCCACCCATAGTGGACGTCATCAACAGGTATCCGTTGGCAAGGTGACTCGACAACAATAACAAATGCAGTAGTATATATATTACACATTGGTGGTCAGTGACTGAGGGAACTTTCTAGCAACTCCTCTCACTCCTAGCTGTCAATCACCCAGTGGGTGATTACCAGTGGGCGGGGCTCAAGATCGGGTGGTCGCCAGTAGGTGGGCCTTACCTCAGGAGACAGGGGTCATGTAACTCAGGATATGGGGTATGTAAGAGCAGTCAGTTACAGCTTACAGGCAGTCTGTAGATCCCTCTCTTCAGTGCTCACGCCCTGTGCCTGTCTGGCCAGAGCTGTAAATAGGCAGCCAGGTGCATGGAGGTGAAGCCAGATAGGGAGCGAGGATCACAGCAGGAGCTATGATGTCCCAATCACAGCGAGGAAAGCGTGGCAGGAGCTGTAGCTACCAGTTTACAGTCCTCTGTGCTTACCTTCCTGCAGTTGGTGCTACTGCTGTAGAGCTGTGAACAGGCAGTGAGTGGTGGTAGCATAGTACCAGAATGAGTGTTGGTTCTTGCTGCATGAGCTGTGAGCAGTTGACAATGAGCAGATGTGCCAAGTGGGCAGCAGCAGCAGCAGCAGCAGAGAGTGTCCCTGTACTGACTGCCAAGTAGCTGCTGTAAGAACAAATACTGGGAGCTGCTAATGGAAAAACCGGCATCCACAGGACACCAATAAGAAAGCATGAGGGCGGAGTCGGAAGTGCCCATGTCAGTCTGAATGACAGCTGGGTGGAGGTGGAGCTCAAAGCCTATGTTGCTGGGGATGAGGCGGAGCAGCAGCTGAAGGCTGACAGCTGGGAGGAGATGGAATACAGCCCTAGGTGTTTAGACTGCAGTAACAGACAGGCAGTGGTGAGAACTGTATAATATTACACCACATGCAGCCACATGAGGTGATCTAGCACAGACATACATGTATAACCTTGAATATAGCCAGGATACATGTTTGATAGACAGTGTTGCTGTTGCAAAGGGCCCCTGTTTTTTGTAGGGCAGAGAAAGACTGTATAGAGGTCTGCTAAGCACTGTACACCTTGCATATAGTAAATTACTACTAAGACTCTCTATTGAGTAGCCCAGCTTCATGAATGAAGGAACTTTAATATAGGCTGTAATGTAAAGCCAGTTCAAACATTCCTGTACAGCAGTAACTGTCTGGTGAATAACCTTGCAGTGAGGGTGTTAAATATGAATATTACACACCTACATGTGGGACATTATTAGATTCCCTACATAATCGGGCTCACCAATGTAAGACCATTAGACTAATTACAGCTTGGGTGGAGGCATTTACGTATTAAGTACCCCTGGGTCTTAAGATGGGGTTACAAACAGGTCAATTTAATGGAGTTAAACAGGATCTTGGGTGAAAAAGGGGTATGTAATTGAATAGCCATGGGCATTAAAGCCTGGGGCTACCTCCCTTTTCCACCCGCATAATTTATCATGGGTAATTTAATTCCCTCTTTAGTTGAAATTCAAATTAGACAGATGCTGGCCGTATTGCATTGTAACAGTGTGGAATGCTCATAACAGTACATGCAACAGAAAGGTATGGGTCGTTGGGTCGACACAACTTAGGTCGACAGTCATTATGTCGACATGCACATTAGGTCGACGTGTACTAGGTCGACATGGGCGTTAGGTCGACATGTACTAGGTCAAAAGGTCGACATGAGTTTTTGGACTTTTTTTGGTGTCGTTTTCTTCGTAAAGTGACTGGGAACCCCAATTAGTGCACCGTGGGGGTCATTCGGAGTTGATCGCTCGCTAGCTGTTTTTAGCAGCAGTGCAAACGCTAATCCGCCGCCCTCTGGGAGTGTATCTTAGCTTAGCAGAAGTGCAAACGAAAGGATCGCAGAACGGCGGAAAAATATTTTCAAGCAGTTTCACAGTAGCTGCAGACTTACTCCTACCTTGCGATCACTTCAGACTATGTAGTTCCTGTTTTGACATCACAAACACGCCCTGCGTTCGGCCAGCCACTCCCCCGTTTCCCCAGTCACTCCTGCGCTTTTATCTGGCACGCCTGCGTTTTTACACACACTCCCCGAAAATGGACAGTTACCACCCAGAAATACCCACTTCCTGTCAATCACTCAACGATCAGCAGTGCAACTGAAAAGCGTCGCTAGACCTTGTGTGAAATGACACAGTTTTTTGTGAAAGTACGTCGTGCATGCGCACTGCGGCCCATACCCATGCGCAGAAGTGCCAATTTTTAGCCTGATCGCTGCGCTGCGAACAACGGCAGCTAGCGATCAACTCGGAATGACTCCCTCGTGTCCCCTTGCATGGCTCGCTTCACTCACTATGCTTCGGGCAAAGTGGTTACCATTCCCAATTGTAGTCCACGTGTATTATAAAGTATTAAAAAGTCCAAAAATGTAAAAAAAAATTGAAAAACTCATGTCAACCTTTTGACCTGTCGACCTAGTACATGACGACCTGATGCCCATGTCGACCTAGTACACGTCGACCTAATGCCCATGTCGACTTTCAGTGGTCAACCTTATGACTGTCGACCTAAGTTGTGTCGGCCTAACAACCGTATCCCAAACAGAAACATCACTCATTTTACTTTGCACTCCCATATGGGTGCACAGTAAAATCAGTGATGTTAAGGCTACTGTAAATATTGGCCATGGGCACAGCCATGCATAGTGACCCAATCACTTCAAACTGAATTGTCCCTTATTCAGTCAGTTTGAGGCTCCGATCATAGCCAGATTAAGGGGGGGATGCAGGGCATACTCTACCCCGGGGTCCCTTTGTTAGGAGCCCCCCCAGCCGGAGCACACTGACATAATCAGCTTTCCCTCTTATGCAGCAGCAGAACCAGGCAGCCAGAATATGAGCAGGACAGTATGCAGTGCAGGCAGAGACACGGAGTATTAGGTTTCATTGGCTACAGATGGAGCTTTATGACCAGAGGAGAGATAGGAGGGTGGAGAGAGCTGTAAGTGACACAGAGATCACAGCTTCTCCTCCTCCCCATCTTGTGTTTCTAGGTCCTGTGTAACCTGTTATCTAATGAGGGTCTCGAGAGAGACCTCCTGAGTCCTGTCCCAGTGTGTAAGTAGTACAGAGGCTGCTGCTATTCTTGCATGTGACACGATCAATTATAGATTTTATTTTTCTATGTGTATTTTAAGGTTAAGTTGTCTTTGTTCCACTACAAGAAAAGTTTATAAAATAGTTGTCTGTCAATTAGGTGGAGCTATAAACAGTAACCAGGTATTATTAAGCTCTTAGTTTAAATCTGATATACACCATTTGTTTAAAATTAATATACACAATCCATACATACCAACATGACCCATTCCAGGAGGGACAAAATGCTCTCTACCTGGACTTCCCTCTTGTTATAATTGCAAAAACCTGTATTGAAAAACCTTTCTTAGCAATAAAAATAGTTCAACACAAGTGACACCAATCATGTATTAAGAGAGAAGTCCAGGTAGAGAGCATTTTGTCTATCCTGGAATGGGTCATGTTAGGAGGTATGCACAATCTAATATACACCCCCACTTCCACCGGGGTCCCCCTGTGTTTAATGCCCCGGGCACTCCCAAGGTTTAATCCGGCCCTTTCTCCGAAGACAAGACTCCACATTCTGTATACAAAACACGCAATTTATGAAGATGCAGCTTCTCAAACCAACCTCTAAAAATAAAACTCTGAATAAAGAAGTGCCACTGACAGAAGTGATGGCTCAAATTACTCACCTGGGTCCTATTAGTATTTACAAATCCTGCACCTACCTAGAAATCTTTGTTATTTTGGCTGTGTTTTGCAATGTGTTTGAGAGAGACATTACAGAGACCCACTGCTCAAATGATGAGGAATGGTACATAAGAAAGGAGCTTTAGCTCCAGATCCACTATACACATCTTGTTAGGGGGATATTCAATAAGAGTCAGGTCCATTCCGACATGCAGTTGTCGAAATGGACCCAAAAACCCCTATTCAAAGAGCGGCCAAATCCGACTGTCGGATTTGGCCATTCCCGGTGTACTGACTTGCTGTTGCTGTCAGCGGCTGCTGGTGTGCTGACAGCGGCATCAGGGGGTGCTGTCAGCGGCGCCAGGGGGGGAGGGGAGCTCTCAGTGGCACCGGGGTGGGGGGGAAGGGAGATGTCTGCGGCGCTGGGGGGGGGAAGTGTACGGCAGTAGGGAGAGCAGCAGAGGAGATGGAGCGGACGGGGGAGGAGAGGAGGAGATGGGGGGGAGCAGCGGCTGCAGCAGCATAACTGGAGGCTCATGGCAGCATACACCTGGCTCCAGCAAGCGGGACCTCGCTTGCTGGAGCTGGGTTGCCGCTGCCGCTGGGTTCCTGCTCTCCCCATCGGAAAAAATGGGTCCGTAATGAATAGGTCGGAACCCCTTCCGACCTAAAGTTGTCAGAAGCTGCCAACTTTCCGACAAGATGGCAGCTTCCGACAGTTATTTAATATACCCCTTAGAGTTCAATTGACCCTGGATACCCTCTCATACCAGGAAGTCATACAAAATTTTCAGCTGATCCTAACAAACCTTATTAATCTTTGTGAGCACAGAATAAATTATTTAGAGCCTTTAAAATCAAGTACACATTATGATGTCAGACTCTTTCTAGTCTGTAAGCTCTAAAGTGTTAGGGATTACACAGCCTACATTTCAAGTGATAATTGCCTGAAAAATATAGATACACATTTACATTCTTCTACCACCTAGTGACAGAGTGGCATGAACTCAAACCTTCTGTAATGTGTCAAGGACACTTACTTTTACATAAATATTGATAATTCATTTTCTAAACTCTAGAGTTACTAACTTGCTACCTCTACTCTTCATCTCTCCATCATCATCTATTGTTGGAATGGCTGTAGGGTCTGGTTGAGGCTGCTGCATCTGACAATAACCAGTGAATGTAAAATGGAACTCTTTAATTATTATTTGATGCACTAATTGGTTTTTCTATCCCTGCTAAATACAGAGCCAGGTTCATGCCTGGGGCAAGAGGATAATTATATACCCCCAAGCTTTCAATTGTAAGAAAATTAGCAAAAATATGAATTCCCTGTATCGCTATTCAGATGGGTGTAGTATGGTATGCCGACGGCCAGGATCCTGGCGGACAGCATACCGGCAGCTGGGCGAGCGCAAATGAGCCCCTTGCGGGCTCACTGCACTTGCCACGCTGCGGGCATGGTGACATGCCGCGCTATTTATTCTCCCTCCAGGGGGTCGTGGACCCCCAAGAGGGAGAATAGTTGTCGGTATGGCGAGTGTCGGGATTCCGGCGCCGGTATTCTAAGCGTCGGGATCCCAACAGCCGGCATACTACATATCACACATTCAGATGTGTGACCTGTTTTACTGCTTGTATCTATGTTATGGTCCTGGTTAGCCACAGCATATTAATATACACACATGTGTCAGACAGGGGTTGGGTATGAAATGACGGCAGTCATCATCCCAATGGTCAGAATCCCAATGGTCAGTATGATAATGGATCCTGGTGAGTATTCTAACCCTAACCCTCGCCTTAACCCTAACCATCTCCTCCTGCCACCTAATCCACCCCCTAACCCCAACCCTAAAACTAACCATAACCCTAATACTCACCTTTGGGTTGCGTAGCATTGTGACCTTCAGGATTCTGCTGTTGGGATTGTGACCATTGGAATCCTGCTTGCCGGGATCCTGACTACATCATGTCAGACAGATGTGTGCATATATACATTCATTGCCATTTACTGTCAGGAACCTGCAACAATACTGGATATAAGGGCACAATTCCTTTAATAGTGAATACATATATTGTACCCTGATAGTGTTTTACTGTACCTGAAGAGTCAGTCCCTACCTACTCCTCACTCTGCCTAAGCTCCTCATCTCCTCTTCACCTATTCTCCACCCTGACACACAAATTTTTTTTTTACAAGCATGTACAGTAAAGCAAAAAACACACAATATTTACACAAATAAGACACTGAGCAGTAAAACAACAAAAATTGTATTGTACTGTAGTTTTTATTTGTGTGAATGTTGTGTGTTTGTATTGAGCTGTATCACTCAGGAATGAATTCACAATCCACAAAACTTTAGCAACCTGCTGTACACTCCCATAACTTCTTTCAAAAAGCCCTGCAACCTTCACCATCTAATATTAGCCAATAAGTTCTTTATATAGAGCAAAATAGGAATTTGTGAAATTTCATTGGTTTGAAATCAGCCAATAAAGAAAAAGTATTTTTTTTCCAAATGTACTTATTTACTAGAGTTCAATGGCCAATCAGACTGTCTTTGCAGTTTTGGAAAGCAAAATTGCAGAGGATGTGTAAAAAGTTTAAAATATACAGTAAAATCCCATTGTGATAATTTCTTGCCTTGTTTGTGTGTTTTAGGGGAAGGGAAGGGAAAGGAGGGAGGGAGGGGGGTGTTAAATAATTTAAATTCAAAGCAACAAAGGAGGAGCTAATGTCTTAATGTCTATACTATAAATTGTTGCAGAATATATTGGGCCTAATTCAGACCTGAATGCAGCAGCAAAATTTTTCTCTAATGGGCAAAACTATGTTGCAGTGCAGAGGAGGGGGGGGGGGGGGAGGGCAGATATAACGTGCAGAGAGAGTTAGATTTGGGTGGGGTGGGGTGTGTTCAAACTGAAATCTAAATTGCAGTGTAAAAATAAAGCAGCCAAGACTTAAAAGAGGACTTAAAATAGCCACCCAAATCTAACTCTCTCTGCACATGTTTTATCTGCCCCACCTGCTGTGCACATGGTTTTGCCCATAAGAGAAATTTTTTGCTGATCAGGTCTGAATTAGGCCCACTGTTCCCTACTCTAGGAATGGACTTTATTGAACACCAGAAATCTAGAGAATCAGTTTTTTTGCGCAATGATCACTAGGGAATTAAGGGGCAGATGTATTAACCTGGAGAAGGCATAAGGAAGTGATAAACCAGTGATATGTGCATGGTGATAAAGGCACCAGCCAATCAGATCCATTATGTAAATTAACAGTTAGGATCTGATTGGCTGGTGCCTTTATCACCTTGCACATATCACTGGTTTATCACTTCCTTATGCCTTCTCCAGGTTAATACATCTGCCCCTAAGGGCCTAATGCGATTTTTGCAGCCCTGTGATCAGATAGTCGCCGCCGACTGGGGGAGTGTATTTTAGCTGTGCAAGTCTGTGTAGCAGAGCTGCACAAACTGATTTTGTGCAGTCTCTGCACAGCCCAGGACTTACTTAGCCGCTGGGATCACTTCAGCCTGTCCGGGACCGGAATTAACGTCAGACACCCGCCCTGCATTTTTCCAGACACTCCCTGAAAACAAAAGGAAGACAATTTTTTCTCAGTATAAGCGCCCAATATAAACATCAAATAAATATGACATATATGTCCCTTGAGGGTATTCAGTATGGTGATCCTCAATTGTTCAACGAATGTTCTCAGTTGATGTGATTAGTATCCAGTCATTATTACAACCTGTATATGGAAAAAAAAAAAAACATACAATGTGTAGTATTGTTTTTTATATGGTATTATTTTATATAAAAAAGTCCTTTATCCCATCAGAATGAAAGAAAGACGGTAGCATGAATAGGGGATCTATATGAGGTGCGTACCCCACTCACACTAGGAAGAACGGATATGTGCACATAAAGGTTTCTTTTAGATTTCTTCACCCTTTCTGTGTATCCTTCACCATAAAGTATGCATAGACGAGCATACCTAAACTCACTTAAAAATGGAGATGAACCAAGTGTATAAAGGTATCTTTCACATATATTTCTATATCAATAAAGGTGCGTACCACACTCACAAGATGAAGTGTGAAAATGTTCCTATCAAGGTATCTTTTGGATCCACAGCTGTTTCAGACTTCAGGATACCAATGCGTAGTTGGACAGTTATAAATCCAAAAAGAATGAAAATGGTGCCAATCAATCCATTTAAAAAAAAAATGTTTTAATTAATACAAAATCCCATAGCTGGGAAAGAGACACATACATAGATGGAAGACAAGCACTCCTCAAAAGGAGAATCAAAAATAAAAATGGAATTTGCACCAACAAAGAAATGTTAAAATATTTCAATATTTTATTTGTCGACAACTTTGGGCACTGTGCAACTCCTAAAAACCAGCCTCTAAGGTATCTTTTATCACCTGGTGCACTTTATACAAAAAAATTGATTTTTTTAAATATTTTAACATTTCTTTGTTGGTGCAAATTCCATTTTTATTTTTGATTCTCCTTTTGAGGAGTGCTTGACTTCCATCTATGTAAATTTTAGGTGTTAAAAAAAACACACATCGGGACTATCGTGGAGGTAATGAATTGGTGAGTGGGTTACAGAATGGAGAAAATTTGGAAAAACATACAAGTATGTTGTATAATTTTTTTAATCTTTTGCTATATTATTTTTATTTTTTTTAAATAATAAAATTACTGAAGTCCAAAAATGATTATGCTTTGTACAGCTTGTGTTACCAAGTAACTATGGGCTGTATGTTATAGAAAGGTTCAAGCAATTTAGGGGAATTTGAAGAGCAGCATCTAATACATTTGGGACAAGGATTTAAAATTTAGCTCTGGGGCCCAGAATCTTCTAGTAATGCCATTGTGTTCACCCAAGACTTAATATTGCAGCTGATGCTCTGGGCAACTAAAAGCTAGTAGGCACTTTAAGGATACCAAATATATATAAAGACTGCTGCATCTTTTTATTTTTGCTTTAAATGTTTCCACTGGTCCTAGATGTTTTGACATGTATATATTATCAGGCAATATGAATGCAACATTTCTCATTTGGAAGAAAAGATATAAATACAGATTGGTCAAAAGTACATTTGTAATCAAATGTGTGAATTTAATGTTTCTTGGTGTCTGCAGTTACCTTTATCTAATATCTGCATTTCACAGCATGAAGGTCAACATCTACAAAATTGAAAATCTCTGAAAGCATTGCAGGGGAACCAGCGCTCATCTGTCCTGGAGGCAATAGTTATTCTTACAAAGAAATAAAAATAGAAGGAAAAAAGAAATGAAAAAGAACCACAAAATGAATTATTGCAAAAATCACACTGATTTCTTGACTGCTGCTAGCTCAAAAATGAACATTTATAAATCCAAAGCCCGTGGTTATTGCTTACATATAGTAAATGACTGTTTAATTTGCTAGCAATTATTGCACTTTTTTATTGTAAGGACTACAGTTTAAAATACCAGCAATACTTTAAGCACATTTATATTACTTTGCATGTACAGTATTTTACAGTGACGTGCGTTGAGATGAGGCAGGTGAGGCAGAGCCTTTCCTGTCATACTAACGTTTGCGCCAGAATTTTGACTGTATAAAGTATATGAAAAATACAAAGAATATGTGAGAAATATCTTTTTTGTATTATTCTAATCATTTCTTATAGTAAAAACTCTGAAGTAAAAAATCTATGACAGGTGAGGCATCTCTGATTAAAACTTACCAAATTACCAGGGGGTAAATTTACTAAGATGGGAGTTGTGTTTAAGATGGGATGTTGCCCATAGCAACCAATCAGATTCTATTTCTCATTTATCTAGCACCTTCTAGAAGATAATACCTGGAATCTGATTAGTTGCTATGGGCAACATCCCATCTTAAATACAACTCCCATTTTAGTAAATTTACCCCCAGGAGTTTATACTGCTGCACCTGTGTATAATGCCCAGATGTACCCTTTGGCTCATACAGTATATTGTGGGTAAATCTGGCTCTGGTACTAGCCAGTGCCTCCTGAGCCAATTACCTCACCACACGTCCCAGGTATTACTCTTAAATTATTTACAAAGGCTATCTGCATGTTGGCAACCTGTTGTTTGCTTACCATGTAGCAAATATGGAGTACCTTTTTTATGTGACTTTTGCTATTATTTTCAGCTAGGAGCTAAACCACAATCGTTATATGCATGCATTTGCTGAGGTTTAGAACATGAGGGCCCAAATTGTAAGGTCTCAGGGCCTAATTCAAGTCTGATCGCAGAAGCAAATTTGTTAGCAAATGGAAAAAACCATGGGGGTCATTCCGACCTGATCGCACGCTAGCTTTTTTTGCAGCGCTGCAATCAAGTAAAAACTTGGCAAAACTGCGCATGCGCATGCACCACAATGCACAGGCATATCATACGGGTACAAAGCGGATCGGTGCTGGGCGATGGATTTAACAAAGAATCCATTCGCACAGCCGATCGCAAGAAGATTGATAGGAAGAAGGCGTTTATGGGTGTCAACTGACTGTTTTCAGGAAGTGGTTGGAAAAACGCAGGCGTGTCCAAGCGTTTGCAGGGCGGGTGTCCGACGTCAATTCCGGGACCGGACAGGCTGAAGTGATCGCAGCGGCTGAGTAAGTTCAGACCTACTCAGAAACTGCACAAAACTTTTTTGTACTGCTCGGCTAGATTTGGGTAGTGTGTGTTCAAACTGAAATCTTAATTGTAGTGTAAAAATAAAACAAGCAGTATTTACCCTGCACAGAAACAATATTACCCAACCAAATCTAACTCTGTTTGCACAGGTTACATCTGCATCCCCCCCCCCCGCAGTGCACATGGGGGCTCATTCCGACACGTTCGCATGCTGCTGCAAATGGGTCGGTTCTGCGCATGTGCTCTGGCTGCAATGCGCACACGCATCGTTGTCCAGTGACAGATGTCGCTGGGCAAAGACAAGAATAACGAAGAAAGCAAGAAGAGTGACAGGCAGAAGGCATTCCGGGGTGTCAACTGACCGTTTTCTGAGAGTGGAGCAGTGAACGCAGGCGTGTCCAGGCATTTGGAGGGCGGATGTCTGACATCACTTCCGGGATCTTCATCACTGGATCCATCGCACAGGGTAAGTAACTGCAGGGCTGGTCTTGTTTCACACAAAACTTTTTTTAGCATAGCAGGGCTGCACAAGCGATCGCAGCCTTGCTATGCTAAAATACATTCCCCCATAGACGGCGTCTAGTTGATCGCACGAGCAGCAAAAAGTTGCTACGTGCGATCAACTCGGAATGACCCCCATGGTTTTGCCCATTTGCTAACAAATTTGCTGCTGCGATCAGATCTGAATAAGACCCTTAATCATTAAGAATAGTTAGAGTATTCTGTGTAGTCCTCTGATACTGTGAGATGCTGCAACTAATTCCATGCAAACAATATAGTCTGATCCATGGCTGCAGGTAAAAGTCGGAGTCAGCCCGCAGACAGAGCCGGCCCTAACCAATATGATGCCCTAGGCAAGATTTTGGCTGGTGCCCCCTAGCACCGCCACTAGTTCTGCAGGAAATGCCTGGCATGAGTCATCTGGCAGCTCTGCTAACGTCTGGCGCCTTTTGTTTCTGAAAATGCATCTTATTTGCATTACTGTGTGGCTATGATGCACAAGCAGCTTCTGCTGATTAAAATAATATGCAGCATGCCTATATTCTGTGCGCGACTGCGGCTGTATCTGCATACAAAATGCTTCATTACAGTGATTTCCAGGAATACACTGCAATGTAGTATTTCGTATACAGATACAGCCGCAGTCACACACAGAATATAGGCATGCCGCATATCATTTTAATCAGCAGAAGCTGCTGGTGCCCCTAAGCATACCAAATGCCCTAGGCATTTGCCTAGTTTGCCTATGCCTAAGGCCGGCTCTGCCCGCAGACACACTCTTATTGCTCCTACTGTATATGCTCATTTATTTTGCATTTGTAAATGAAGTATACAAAACAAACTTTTTTAAACTTAAACTTTTTATACACATGACACATAATAAAGAACAATAATGGTATTTATTAGTATCAATGGTAAAAAAAAAAAAATGTACATAATCTATCTCTAAATATCTCAACTAAGATGTGTGGAATGATGCACATTCACAGTAGTACATTACAGCTGACCAGATTGGAGGTCACACTTTGACGCAACTCTGGCAGTATGGGGTCCCAGCAGCTCAGAAGAGACAGTACAGATTGCTCTCCTCCAACAGACATGTCATATGTCGACATAACGTTCATGTCAACAGTTTGAATGACAGCATTCAGACCATATCAAGGGGAATGGGAAAAGTTGGAAAAAAAACCTGAGCACTGGTGTAGTACCGTACTAATATGATGGGGAGGATGGTGGGTTTTACTCCATGGTATTCACATAAATGTAGACATATACGTCAAATACGACCATAGAGGTGCTCCCAAGAGAGTAGGTTAGAGTATACAGAATAGAATTTAAATCAATTTGTGACTATCTTGCTCTGTCACACTAATGCAATTTTTTCTGTATGTGAGAATCTCTTCGATAATATTAAAAGTTAAATTTAATCCTAATTAATAAGTGGATTAGTGCCCCAACAAAGAGAGTACATTTTCTGTCCTTCAAACCTGAACATTCAGACCATATCAGCCTTCTGGTTTCAACAATTTATACCACACGTAAATGACTGAAAAAGAAAAAAATACTAATTCTTAGTTGGTAAATCTTGTTTTAATAATTCACATTAGTCAATGTAATTTTTCTTTAGACTTTAGAGGGGCAATTCAATTGTTTTGAGGCATCTATTTTTCCCATCTAACAAAATGTTTAGATGCCCAAACAACAGTCAGCATTTAATCGGTTTTGGGTGCCCATGCATATTGCGCATGTCATGCCCAAACAGACAGGGGTTATTAGAGTAAAAAAAGGACAAACCTGTCTAAAGTCCTGCTTTGGGCATCCTTTGTGTATATTTTTTCTCACACCTCTGGAGGCTGCAATTGAATTGCTTCGTTTTGCTCCACCTAGTGGTCGCCGTAGGAGCAAACTATTGAATCGCCCCCAAGACGTCTTTTCTTTAGAAGTTTTTCCTCCCACATTTTTGATAGTAAGTACAGTCACACGTAATTTAATCATTATTTGTTTGGCCTTAACAAAGTTTAACTAAATGTTGCAAGATCCAAATAGGTTTGAGTCATACTTTGGGTTTCATACAGCAGAAGGGCATGTGAAACATGTATTATCTTATTGTAATTAATTTAAAAAGAGCTAATATGGTAACTCTATTCGGACTGCATCTAATGGGCAGTAATATGGCTGGTATGTGATAGATCCACTCCTTTCCTTAATCTTGAATAAGTTTGAACATCAGCCCCATTTAAGGAAATGCTCATTATTATGAACATTGGGGTTGATAAGGTACATAAAACTGTA
Organism: Pseudophryne corroboree; assembly: GCF_028390025.1. Classification (NCBI taxonomy): domain Eukaryota; kingdom Metazoa; phylum Chordata; class Amphibia; order Anura; family Myobatrachidae; genus Pseudophryne; species Pseudophryne corroboree. The sequence continues at coordinate 590,968,395 of NC_086448.1, read as the reverse complement.
CTGTAAAGTATCTAACCAGTTACATCTGTTTCATAATCTGTCCAATGTAGTGGCGTATATTCTCTCTCAATTACCTTTTGTTAAATTTATTTTTCTTAAGTAATTATTTTAGGTTAGGTTTACAGCAGGAATGTGCAGTCAGGGTAGGCAGTGGAGGCAAAGCCTCTCCTGCCAACTTGAGTTTTTTTTGCCACTGATCTGTGTTAGCAATATCTTCTTTGTATTAATATAAATTAAAATAATACAACAAATATATTTATAACACAGTTTTGATTATAAAAATAATTAAAATTTTATAGGCAAAATTAGTAAAATTTGCCCAGGCACCACTGCAAAGGAGGCAGGGAGAGACGAGAGCTGACTGAGGCAGCGATGGCTCAGCCTTCCTCTCTGATATACTTAGTAACTGCCTGAAGCACTCCCAGTGGTCAATAACATTACTGCAGCCAGTCAGTGCAGTCACTCACCAGGAGAGGCTGACCTCACTGAGGGGGTATAGCTTGAGTCTGAGCAGAGCCAGCCCTACCATTTCAGTGAGCCGCTGTCACTCACTTGTCGCTGATGCATTCCATACTGAATTAGGCCCATAGTGCAATAATGTTTTGAAATTAGACAGAGTTTTATTCATAAATTGCACTCATGCTATTTGAATGCGATACATATATCACCATCAAGGAGGTGTAATCAACTGAATTCATCAATCTTCTATGAGTAACAGAGATAATGGGCCTAATTAAAGGTTGATTGCAAAAGCTAAATCTTTCTCTAATGGGCAAAACCATGGCCCTCATTCCGAGTTGTTCGCTCGGTAAAAATCTTCGCATCGCAGCGATTTTCCGCTTAATGCGCATGCGCAATGTCCGCACTGCGACTGCGCCAAGTAAATTTGCTATGCAGTTAGGATTTTTACTCACGGCTTTTTCATCGTTCTGGCGATCGTAATGTGATTGACAGGAAATGGGTGTTACTGGGCGGAAACAGGCCGTTTTATGGGCGTGTGGGAAAAAACGCTACCGTTTCCGGAAAAAACGCAGGAGTGGCCGGAGAAATGGGGGAGTGTCTGGGCGAACGCTGGGTATGTTTGTGACGTCAAACCAGGAACGACAAGCACTGAACTGATCGCAGATGCCGAGTAAGTCTGAAGCTACTCAGAAACTGCTACGAGGTGTGTAATCGCAATATTGCGAATACATCGTTCGCAATTTTAAGATGCTAAGATTCACTCCCAGTAGGCGGCGGCTTAGCATGAGCAAATCTGCTAAAATCCGCTTGCGAGCGAACAACTCGGAATGAGGGCCCATGTGCACTGCAGGTGGGGCAGATATAACATGTGCAGATAGAATTAAATTTGGGTGGGTTTTATTGTTTCTGTGAAGGGTAAATACTGGCTGCTTTATTTTTTACTAGAGATGTGCACCTGGCCATTTTTCGGGTTTTGTTTTTTTCGGTGTTTTGGTTTTGTACTGGTTTTGCCAAAACTACCCTTGTGTGTTTTGGTTCTAATTTTTAAAAATAAATAAATCATAAAAACAGCTAAAATAACAGAATTTGTTTTTTTTTTTGTTCCAACAGAATTATTAACCTCAATAACATTCATTTCCACTCACTTCCAGTCTATTTTGAACACCTCACAGATCACAATATTGTTTTTATCCAGTTTAGGCCAATTAGTTGCACCGAGGTAGCTGGATGACTAAGCTACAGTAAGCGACAGAAGTGGGTGGCACAAACACTGGGCCCCCACAAAACAATTTTTTAGATGGACTAACTCCGATAAGAATTACTGTGAGAATGTTGATGATGAGGTGTTAATTGCATTATAATCTTGTACAATAAATTTAATGTCTTCGCCGCAAATGACGTAACATAGAGGGGCTGTCTAGATGGATAATGTTCCTACCTCTACTAAATTTGGCCTCACAAATGGAACAGATGCTTTTATAAACATTGTCAGTATTGGGGTAAAAATAATCCCACACCCAAGAAGTGTCTTTTTTGGTCTTATGCCCAGGCATCGCAATAGCTTTCTTTTTATCACGGTCAACAACTGCAGCCATCGGTGGCTGACTTGCACAAACAACATCATCATCAACATCCTCACTGTCAGATAGTACACACATATCCCCCTCATCCTGTCCCACTTCCACACACAAAACCTCAATTTGTATTATGTCCTCCTCATCAGATTCATTGTCACCTTCTTTACTTGTACTGCTCCCCACATGTTCAGATGCTTCAGAAATGGTGGAAGGAGGTGAAAGAGGCTTCTCCATCAGGACAGTGCAAGAAATGTGAGCAGACATGGACACCCCTAAGCATTCCTCAAGAATGTCTGATGGTTCTGATTCTGAATGCACAGTTTGTTTTACTGCCTCTGCAGCTAACTTTCCTTTTGTTTTTTCTTTACCACTCTATAATTAAATGATTTTACATACCCTGGACTATTATGCCCCTGGGCATCTGCCTTAGCAGATGACATTGTTGGACTTGCATTGTCAATATCATGACTAGTGGCAGCAGCTTCAGCATTAGTAGTAGCCTCCATTAGCAACACAAAGTGGGGTTGACCTTCACCGATAGCATAGCACAAATGAGTAAGAAATGTATATAATAATAATTACACACTGCGGTTGACTTCACCGACAGGGTTGCACAATACGTGTATGAGTAGGAAATACTATACTGCGGTCTGACTGGCAGTGTCACAGTACTTATGAAAATAAAATAAAAATTGTATAGTACACTTGGGTACAGTACAAAAAAACATATATTTTTTATAATTTTAGGCCTTTTGTTTTTAACTTTTATTATTTTAATTTAACATTGAGGCAGAGCCCCTGGATGGACAGACAGATCACCCCTTTCAGATACAGAAAACAGAGACAGCACCCCTTTTTCAGAAAAAGCTGACAGAGGGTCTAATTCAGACCTGATCGCAGCAGCAAATTTGTTTGCTAATGGGCAAAACCATGTGCACTGCAGGGGCAGATATAACATGTGCAGAGAGAGTTAGATTTGGGTGGTGTGTGTTCAAACTGAAATCTAAATTGCAGTGTAAAAATAAAGCAGTCAGTATTTACCCTGCACAGAAACAATATAACCCACCCAAATCTAACTCTCATTGCACATGTTATATCTGCCCCACCTGCACTGCACATGGTTTTGCCCATTAGCTAACACATTTGCTGCTGCTATCAGGTCTGAATTAGGCCCAGAGAGAGAGCACTCCTTTTTCAGATACAGCTGACAGAGAGTGCACCCCTTTCAAATACAGCAGAGAGCACCCCTTTTTCAGATACCACAGACAGAGAGCCCCCCTTTTTCAGGTACAGCTGACAGAGCACCCCTTTTTCAGATACAGCTGACAGAGAGAGGACCCCTTTCAGATACAGCTGACAGAGAGAGCACCCCTTTCAAATACAGCAGACAGAGAGCACCCCTTTTTCAGATACAGCTGACAGAAAGAGAGCATGCCTTTTTCAGATACAGCTGACAGAGAGAGAGAGAGAGAGAGAGAGCACCCCTTTTTTAGATACAGTTGACAGAGAGAGCACCCCTTTTTCAATACAGCTGACAGAGAGACAGCACCCCTTTCAAATACAGCAGATAGAGAGAGAGCACCGCTTTCAAATACAGCAGACAGAGAGCACCCCGTTTTCAGATACAACTGACAGAGGAAAAGCACCCCTTTACAGATACAGCTGACAGAGAGAGCAAGCACCCCTTTCAAATACAGCAGACAGAGCACCCCTTTTTCAGATACAGCACCCAGGGCACCACCACCCTCCGCATGCCACGCCGCACAGTACTGAGACGGTTATGCCCGTCCAGTACACTCTCCAATGCTGGAGTGAAGATGGCGCCAATGCACAGGGACTTATATAGAATCCAAAACCCATGAGAATCTTACAGCGGGATGATGACATTTTGCCTCGATGACATCATCGAGGCGGGCAGTAAAACCTGAGCCGGCCTCGGATCCCAGCTCGGATCACAAAGTTTAGGTGAGTTTGGATCTCAGGGAACCGAACCCGCTCATCTCTAATTTTTACACTGCAATTTAGATTTCAGTTTGAACACACTCCACTCAAATCTAACTCTCTCTGCATATGTTACAAATGCCTCACTTGCAGTGCACATGGTTTTGCCAATTGGAGGAAGACTTTGCTTTTGCGATCAACCTTGAATTAGGCCCTATGTCTTTTATGCTCAAATGCAAAAGATTGAAACATAGTGCAATATTGTCTAAAACACAAAATATTTATTAGCCAAATGCACTCACAGGAAGATAAAATTCAGAAGCATAGATCACCATAAGGATGATTCCTTCACTAAATCATCTGCAACCCCGAGTTCCAGCAGACTATCCCTCATAGATAGTTACAATGGAGTGGAACAGACCCTCAGGGTGACAGGTAAGGAGTGATGGTAGGCCCTTTCAAGTAATTAGTACCCACCTACCCCCCTCCTTTTAGCGGTATTGTCCACAGGAACAAGGCAAAATATTCTTCCAGCAGACAGAGCATCCACATGAACCTGGGACAGGGACTGGTGACTTACACAAGGGTATAAGCTATAACCAGCAAGTCATACCAGGACTGACTGCCTTATAAGAGATACAAGCACCAATTAGCAGAGCCAGAGGGGGAAGGCCACCTAAATGAAAAACTTCATACAGCTTCAGCGCTGCACGTAACACACATGTCATGGCAGTCAGTTAGAAGCAGCCCAAGGAAACCTTGCTGCCGCCCGGCATCCCGGTTGGGTATCACCCGGCGGGGCCTTCGGGCAGTGGGGAGAAGTAACATCCTGATCGCTTAGCAATGGTCGGGTAAGATGAGCTGCTGCGGAAGATCATAACACATGCCTGCTGAATGTACATGTCACATGCCATCTCAGAAATTCTCCCCATGTGTATTTATAGTCTGGTACATGTTGGATTTTTTATAATGGATTGTAATATATATATATATTCCATAGACAAAAAACCTTACGGTTTCACATGTCCCATTAAGGCTTCTTAGACATGATCGAAATTTCAGAAACCTGTTGTAACTCTTCCACTCAAACTCCAAAAAGCAATGAAATTCCGATCATTAAGGCTGACACCTTAATGGACGTGTTCCTTGCGCAATACAGATATGGTATGCCATCACAGCCTGTGGGTAAGTGCAGATTCAGCACTCTCACAGAGTGACATTGTTGTCACTCATACAATGGTGGAGCTGCTAATTCACAGATTTGTGTGCTCATTGGAATGCAAACATGCAGTCTATGCAACTGAAGGTCTGAGCAGTTTTGTGGTGCTCCCATCCCACACAGTGCCCACAACCATCCCATTCAGTCACCACAACAATCCCACCTTGTTACAACATCCTTCTAACTCCATACATCCATCTCACTTAGTATACACATTTAGCTCCCTCAAACATCTTGGTTAATTGCTAAAACTATAATACCCCATCTACGGTCTATGCATCTACACTTACTTCCCCTATACACCCCCATGCTGCTCTGTCTTCCCCAATCCCTACTGCTATGTTCTCCCATCTGTGCGAGTCTGTACTAACTTATCTGTACCATCTGTCTTTCCCCACCTGTGCCTTGTCTGTACCACCGTTTCCTTCTCTCTGTGCTGCTCAGTGTTTCCTTCTTCAACGTCACTCTGCCTCCTCCAATACATAGCACACTGTCTTCTCTCCCATCTGAACCAGTTTTCTACCCATCCGTGCCAGTGTTTTTAACCCATCTGCACCGATGTCTCCCTTCCCATACTTGCTGCTTGATCTACCCCCTATCCACACCACTCTTACCCTATTCATATAGCTGTCATCCTGAAGGTAAGTTTCGTGGGTCACTATTGGGGTGGGAGGAGGGTTGCCCTATCCAACCCACCCAAGGATTAGGCCTAGCTGCCACCCCCCAAGGGGAGGTAAAAATACTTATCTCCTCCAATGTTGGGACTGTATTCCCCTCATCCATGCTGCTCTGCCTTCCTCATCCATGCCGTTTCTTTCCATCTATACTGCTCTTACCCCTCCCACATCTGTGCTGCTTTTTTCCCCTCATCCACATGGCACTGTCCACCCATCCATGCAGCTGTCTCCCCACCATCTGTGCCACTGTCTTTCCCCCATCTGTCTTACCTCCCCCCCATCTGTGGGGGTAATTCAGAGTTGATTGTAGATGTGCCAAATTTAGCACATCTACAATCATTTACTCTGACATGCGGCGGGATGCCCAGCACAGGGATAGTCCGCCCCGCATGTCAGGCCCTCCCCCCACTGGGCTCCCGGGTACGCACGCACAGTGCAGCCATTGCGCATTCGCACCCCACAAACTAATTCAGACTGCGATCGCTGCAGTCTGAATTATCCCGTGTTTCTTTGTCACCCCCCATCAATGCTGCTTAGTCTTCCCTCTAGCCACACACTTTTGTTCCCCCATCCACAATGCTCTGTCTCCTCCCTCCAACCAACAACACTCTTACCTCATCCGAGCAGCTTTGTCTTCCGTTCAGACCTTCAGTTGCATAGACTGCATGTGTGTATTCCAATGAGCACACAAATCTGTGAATTAGCAGCTCCACCATTGCGTGAGTGACAGCAATGTCACTCTGTGAGAGTGCTGAATCTGCACTTACCCACAGGCTGTGATGGCATACCATATCTGTATTGCGCAAGGAACACGTCCATTAAGGCGTCAGCCTTAATGATCGGAATTTCATTGCTTTTTGGAGTTTGAGTGGAAGAGTTACAACAGGTTTCTGAAATTTCGATCATGTCTAAGAAGCCTTAATGGGACATGTGAAACCGTAAGGTTTTTTGTCTATGGAATTTCATCGCTTTTTTTAAATTTATTTTTTTTATTCAGAAATGTAAAATTTCACTGTAAGAATAAACATTTGATTTTTTAAATGTTTAATGAAAATGTTCGTATAACATCACTGTTCTGTGCAAAATTATTTTATTTACCAAACCGAATTGTTTAAGGTCCGTACACACTTAACGATTTAATGAGCGACGTCACTCATTTTCCCCCTCCTTGAGCGACGTCGCTCGTTTTATCGTTAAGTGTGTATGCCGCCAGCGACGAACGATGCGCGGCCCCCGCGGGTCGGCAACAATCGTCGCTGTCGGTAGGGCATGCATGAAGGATGTGGACTGTCGTCCACGACCTTCATGCAGGGCTGGCGGGGGCGTGACGTCACTGAGCGATATGAGCGGTCATATCGCTCAGTGTGTACAGTCGGCCGCCGGCCGGCCCGGGAGGGGGAAACATTAGACGATGTCACTCACAGAGCGACATCGTTTAATGTGTATGGGCCTTTAGACTTTGGTCAAAATATTTTGCTGCCTTTGCAGCTGATGCAGGGAGGGGGGTAGGCGGCAGCAGCCTGTGACTGAGGCTGGAGGTAGGCGTGAAATGCATTGCTTGTACGTGTGAGTGCGTGGTGTCAGGTGCTGTGCATGTATATGTGTGTGTGTGTCAGGTGCTGCCTGTGTATGTGTGTGTCAGGTCCTGTGTGTGTGTGTGTGTGTATGTGTGTGTGTCAGGTGCTGCGTGTATATATGAGTGTGTCTGATGGTGCGTGTGTATGCGTCAGCTGCCGCACGTGTGTGTGTCAGGTGTTGCAGGTGTATATGTGTGTGAGTATCAGGTGCTCCGCGTGTGTACAAGTGTATGTCTGGTGCTGTGCATGAATACGTATGTCTGTGTCAGGTACTGCGCGTGTACATGAGTGTGCGTCAGTTGCTGCGCGTGTACATGGGTGTGCATTAGGTGCTGCGCGTGTACATGAGTGTGCGTCAGGTGCTGCGCGTGTACATGTGTGTGCGTCAGGTGCTGCACGTGTCTATGTGTGTGTGAGTAAGGTGCTGCGTGTGTGTGTGTGTGTCAGGTGCTGCGTGTGTATATTAGTGTGTCTGATGGTGTGTGTGTATATGTATGTGTCAGGTGCTGCGTGTATATGTATGTGTCAGGTGCTGCGTGTATATGTATGTGTCAGGTGCTGCGTGTGTATGTGTGTGTCAGGTGCTGCATGTTTATTTTATTGTGTCTGATGCTACGTGTGTGTGTGTGTGTCAGGTGCCGCACGTGTATATGTGTGTGTCAGGTGTTGCGCGTGTATGTGTGTGTCAGGTGCCGTTCCCCTTCTTCCCATCCCAGCTCTCTCTGTAGAATACAGCTCTGCACCCAGAGAGAGGGAAAGACCAAGGGGCTGATCACTGCACTGCTCACTTTTTGGTCATGAGTTTGGCCTCCTGTTTCTTCCAGTGCTGTGTTCCTGCAGCCCAGCCCTACCTGTTGTGCTAGAGAATCATCCCTTCCTTCCCCAGCCAGAGAGAGAGCCCAAGGCAGAGACACTCTTCCCGTAGCTGGCCTACTCCCAGTACTTCAGCACTGGCCATGCGGCAGTCAACAAAGGAGACCAGCAGGGGGTCCTGGCAGCATCAGCTGTGGCCGCAGCTGGATCGGGGAGGCCTGCAGTGTCTGAGGTGGGCAGCACTTCCTCCGCCGCTGTCACCTTCCCCTGCCGAAGAGAAAGCCAGAGACATACCCTTCCCTCAGCTGGGCTACCCCTAGTACCTCAGTGCTGGCCAGGCAGAAGTCTATAAAGGGGACCGGCAGGGGTTTCGGGCCGCAGCAGCAGCGGCCGCAGCCAGATCAGGGAGGCCTGCAGGGTCAGAGCTGGGCAGCACTTCCACCAACACTGTCACCTCTGTGCTGGGCATGTACACCAGTCCGTACGGACGGAGGTGTCCACAACAGGCAGCAGTATAATGAGTTAGACAAACTCATTACACGCTGCCCACTGCTGCGCCGCATGCCCTCGATGGAGGAAGCCTAGATGCGGTCCCCAGCGGCAGCGAGGGAGAAGGGTGATCACATCACCCTTCAACCCGGCACCTCACAATCAGCTGGGGATCTGCAGTAGCTTCATCTCTCTCTTCCTCTCACTCTCTGACAGCACAGCAGCCCCTCTGGGTCCCATGTAGCTCTGCCCTCCTGCTCACAGTTCACTCGGCCTCTACTGATTAAAAAGAAAATAAGAGCCTGACTTGCTGCTCAGATGCGAGGAGGGGACGGGCGGTAGGTCCTCTGTGAGTGCACTACACAGTCAAAATTAACTCGGACTCCTCACAACAGTGTGGACTGCGGGCGACGTCAGATGCCAATTTGGGTGTGCTTGCCGCACTACCTGCCCATCAAGCCCAACGTGGTGCCATGGTGCCAGCCCCGCCCACTATACGGATTCCATTTTGTATTAGGAATCCTATAACAGCATTCCGACATCCCTCCCTATGACGCTGCCATCCATACATCCGTACACTGCCGCTCTCATACATCCGTACACCGCCACTCTCATACATCCGCACACTGCCGCTCTCACACAACTGTACACTGCTGCTCTCATACATCCATACACTGCCGCTCTCATACATCCGTACAACCCCGCTCTCATACATCCGCACACTGCCGCTCTCATACATCCGCACACTGCCGCTCTCATACATCCGCACACTGCCGCTCTCATACATCCACACACTGCCGCTCTCATACATCCGTACAACCCGCTCTCATACATCCGTACAACCCCGCTCTCATACATCCACACACCGCCGCTCTCATACATCCACACACCGCCGCTCTCATACATCCACACACCGCCGCTCTCATACATCCGTACAAACCCGCTCTTATACATCCGCACACTGCCGCTCTCATACATCCGCACACCGCCGCATTCATACAGCCGCACACCGCCGCACTCATACAGCCGCACACCGCCGCTCTCATACATCCGCACACTGCCGCTCTCATACATCCGTACAACCCCGCTCTCATACATCCGTACAACCCCGCTCTCATACATCCGTACAACCCCGCTCTCATACATCCGCACACTGCCGCTCTCATACATCCGCACACTGCCGCTCTCATACATCCGCACACTGCCGCTCTCATACATCCGCACACTGCCGCACTCATACATCCACACACCACCGCACTCATACATCCACACACCACCGCACTCATACATCCACACACCACCGCACTCATACATCCACACACCGATGCAGTTATACAGCCGTACACTGCCGCTCTCATACATCCGTACACTGCCGCTCTCATACATCCACACACTGCCGCTCTCATACATCCGCACACTGCCGCTCTCATACATCCGCACACTGCCGCTCTCATACATCCGCACACTGCCGCACTCATACATCCACACACCACCGCACTCATACATCCACACACCACCGCACTCATACATCCACACACCACCGCACTCATACATCCACACACCGATGCAGTTATACAGCTGTACACTGCCGCTCTCATACATCCGTACACTGCCGCTCTCATACATCCGCACACTGCCGCACTCATACAGCCGCACACTGCCGCTCTCATACAGCCACACACTGCCACTCTCATACAGCCGTACAACCCCGCTCTCATACATTCGCACACTGCTGCTCTCATACAGCCGCACACCGACGCAGTTATACAGCCGTACACTGCCGCTCTCATACATCCGCACACTGCCGCACTCTTACAGCCGCACACTGCCGCACTCTTACAGCCGCACACTGCCGCACTCTTACAGCCGCACACTGCCGCACTCTTACAGCCGCACACTGCCGCACTCTTACAGCCGCACACTGCTGCACTCTTACAGCCGCACACTGCCGCACTCTTACAGCCGCACACTGCCGTACTCATACATCCACACACTGCCGCTCTCATACATCCGTACAACCCCGCTCTCATACATCCGTACAACCCCGCTCTCATACATCCGTACAACCCTGCTCTCATACATCCGTACAACCCCGCTCTCATACATCCGTACAACCCCGCTCTCATACATCCGCACACTGCCGCTCTCATACATCCGCACACTGCTGCACTCATACATCCACACACTACCGCACTCATACATCCACACACCGACGCAGTTATACAGCCGTACACTGCCGCTCTCATACAGCTGTACACTGCCGCTCTCATACATCCGCACACTGCCGCTCTCATACATCCGCACACTGCCGCACTCATACAGCCGTACTCAAACAGCCGCTCTCATACAGCCGTACAACCCCGCACTCATACATCCGCACACTGCTGCTCTCATACAGCCGCACACCGACACGGTTATACAGCCGCACACCGTCGCAGTTATACAGCCGTATACTGCCGCTCTCATACATCCGCACACTGCCGCTCTCATACAGCCGCACACTGCCGCACTCTTACAGCCGCACACTGCCGCACTCTTACAGCCGCACACTGCCGCAATCTTACAGCCGCACACTGCCGCACTCTTACAGCCGCACTCTTACAGCCGCACACTGCCGCACTCTTACAGCCGCACACTGCCGCACTCTTACAGCCGCACACTTCCGCTCTCATACATCCACACACCGCCGCACACCACCGCACGCACACAGCCGCACACCATCGCACTCATACAGCTGCACACCGATGCAGTTATACAGCCGTACATTGCCGCTCTCATACATCCGCACACTGCTGCTCTCATACATCCGCACACTGCCGCTCTCATACATCCGCACACTGCCGCTCTCATACATCCACACACTGCCGCTCTCATACATCCGCACACTGCCGCTCTCATACATCCGCACACTAACGCTCACATCTATACATACATAGCCTCCATACATCTACACATCCAATCCCCGCACAAGGGAACACTGAAATCACTATCACTTTTCCCCGGGGTGTGACCACAGCCAGCCACTACTCCGGCCACCTTCTTGTGACACCAAAATGCATCTTACCTATCATCAGGGTGGTGCTGCTGCTGGGGGCAGGTTGCTGCCTCAGTCTCCTGGTTGGTGCTGCGATTGGAGGGGGTACTGCTTCCCTGTGCTGCCACTGTCTCCCGGATCATCGTGCCGCTGGCTGAATTGCAGCTTAACGCTACTGCTGCTGGGAGTAACAACTTCCTGACTGTTGTTGCTGGTGGCTGCCTACTGCTCATTGCCGCCGGAACACTGACCGGCTCTGCAGTGATGCTGGCGGAGGAGTAGTGGCGGTGGGGTGGGGGGGTGCCTGCTCCCTTCCCTCGAACATGCCGCAGTGTAAAAAAATAAATAATAAATAGAGAGCATACCAGGGTGAGAGTCTGTATGGATCACAGTGATTACACGGGGCACAGCATAAGGACACCTTGCTGTGAGGGGCTCTGCCCACACAGATTACTGCACCCTCTCTGATGTCAGCCGCTGCCCTCTCGTTCTCTGGGCGGCCAGTTCCAGTGTGAGGTAGGAGAGGAAGAGAACACACAGGAGAGCAGCCCTGATATATAACAGAGGTAGAAGTTCTATAGGCAGCAGAGACGGAGACCAGCCAGCCAGTCTCCCAGTGCCCTGATCACTACACGCCGCCAGCACAGCATTACAGGAGGGTCCTATAGTGCTGCCCTGAGCTAACAGGTGTGTGTATCAAGTGTACCCCGTACAGTGTGCTGCGCCCTGGTGTCTCTGAGAGGGGTGAGGTCACCGTGCCGCTTTAGTATATGGCTTTTCCTTAGTACTGTACGTTACAGCCCTGCACTAGTAGTGGCAACTCTGCCCTATGTGAACCTGTGAGGTTATTTTCCTATTTACAGAATAACCGGGGAGAAGGCGGCCATATTGCGGCTCTCAAGTGAAGGCACTCTAGTACACCCCCTGCTGGCGGCCACTGTGCAGGTGCAACAAATTGAAATGCCCTATCTCTATAATGGGGCATATTTCTCTTAATTAAAAAAACCTGTAACTTTCTGAAAAACCACAACCCCAAAAGGCACTTCACTGGGACATGCTCTATCTAATAAAACAAACCCCAAGTCTTATTTATATATATATATATATATATATATATATGCACACACACTCATGTATATACATGCATATACATGTATACACAAATACACGTATGTACATGTTTATGCATGTATAATACACTGATAGAGTACATTATATTTATGAATTAATTGCTTCCCGATTCTGCAGCAGCATCATCAGCACCACCAGTGTTACTCACAGTCACTTCACACTGACTTCTGCACAACACATCACTTAATTTCCGGGCCGCCCGCCACCTGGTGAAGAGACATGGGAGATGAAGGACCAGCAGTGCCACGTTAAGCGGAAGTATTGTGAATTAGTTACCCACACACTCCTTGTGACACCTGCTCCCCGTCTGCCCTCCCACCCGCCGCCTGCCATCCGGAACCCGCACTGACAAGTAAGTCTCAGCAGAATGTGTCTGCCGGCGGCTCCCAGTCCCCCCTAGAGGAACACTGCCAGTGGTGTGGCGGCCGCGGCACACTAGGACTGAGAGACCGCAGCGGGAGGAAAGCACAGGTGGGCGGTAGGAGAGCATGGGCGGACATCACCACGTCACATCGCAAGGTGACGCCAGTCCCCCCAGTGAGGCCACCGACGAATGCACTCAGCATAGTATTAGCAGCAGGCAGAGGGGGGGGCGGGCGCAGCGGTGGTGGGAGGTACGGAAATGAGCTGCAGGCTAGGCTCCACCGATCACACACTCAGCGATCACTGTGCTACAGCAAGCGTGGCGTGCAGCGATGCTGGACATTAGGGAGTGCCTGTGCGCACCAGGCACCCCCTGTACGCACGACTATGCGCTACCACCCCCCATATGCCACACTACATCACTATGCTATAGCCCTCCCATATGCTGCACTTCATAATTACACTATACCCCCCATACAACATACTACATCACCACACTACACTACACTACTCACAATAAAATTAAAACATCCCAGTTCCTCATTCTTAATGAGCTCACTTGAGTTCTCTCCCCAACGGAGCTCCAGACCAAGTAACAATGAAGACACCAGCAGCGTGTAGGGGGCAGGCCTGGTCCACTTGTCAGGAGAGAGCAGTCACTGGAGGGTAAGAAGGGGGCGGGGCCTAATACTACAGATGGGAGAGAGCAAGGTACAGGGGTAGAAGGGGACGGCTGATGTGACGAAGGGGGCGGGGCCTATTCTTACAGGCTTTCAAAATTCAACTTTTTAAAATTCGACATTTGACAAATTCGACTTTTCTGCAATGGTACAAATGCGGCAATTCGACAAAAGTATATTCAATTGAAGTTTGTAAATTCGACAACAGTGCTTTTAAACAGTAAATTCGTCATTTTCAATCCGCCACACTTTGCTGGCGGAATCTAACAAAAAATTTTAAAAACATGTTTTTTTTGTTGTTTTTTTTTTGGTAATAGCATATCTATTTATATTAGAAGGGATTAGGTACTTGGTTTGTCTTTTTTGGAGGCACAAGTATTATTTATATATTTTTTAAAATATTATTTTTTAATTTTTTAAATGGAATGTGAAAAACCCGGAAAAAAATTGCGTGGGGTCCCCCCTCCAAAGCATAACCAGCCTCGGGCTCTTCGAGCCGGTCCTGGTTCTAAAAATCCAGGGGCAAAACGGACAGGGGATCCCACGTATTTTTAAAACCAGCACTGGGCTCTGCGCCTGGTGCGAAAAATACGGGGGACAAAAAGAGTAGGGGTCCCCCGTATTTTTTACACCAGCATCGGGCTCCACTAGCTGGACAGATAATGCCACAGCCGGGGGTCACTTTTATACAGTGCCCTGCGGCCGTGGCATTAAATATCCAACTAGTCACCCCTGGCTGGGGTACCCTGGTGGAGTGGGGACCCCTTCAATCAAGGGGTCCCCCCCCAGCCACCCAAGGGCCAGGGGTGAAGCCCGAGGCTGTCCCCCCATCCAAGGGCTGCGGATGGGAGGCTGATAGCCTTGAGAAAATTGAAAGAATATTGTTTTTTCCAGTAGTACTACAAGTCCCAGCAAGCCTCCCCCGCAAGCTGGTACTTGGAGAACCACAAGTACCGGCATGTGGGAGAAAAACGGGCCCGCTGGTACCTGTAGTTCTACTGAAAAAAAAATACCCAAATAAAAACAGGACACAGACACTGTGAAAGTATAACTTTATTTCACACCTGCCGACACACACATACTTACCTATGTTGACACGAAGCAGACGGTCCTCTTCTCAAAGTAGAATCCACGGGTACCTGAAAATAAAAGATAATTATACTCACCTGATCCAGGTTCCAGATTAAATCCACGTACTTGGCAAAACAACAAACCGAACACCCAGACCAGACGGACTGAAAGGGGTCCCATGTTTACACATGGGACCCCTTTCCATGAATGCAGACATCCGAATCTCGCGAGAATCCAGACAGCGGGATGATGACGTTCGGGCGCGCTCGGGTTAGCCGAGCAAGGCGGGAAGGTTCGAACCTGCCTCGGACCCGTGTAAAATGGGTGAAGTTCGGGGGGTTCGAATTCCGACAAACCGAACCCACTCATCAATAGTATGTACGTGTGTGTCAGGTGCCGTGCGCGTACATACATGTCAGTGCCGTGCGTGCACGTACGTGTGTGTCAGGTGCCGTGCGTTTATGTACGTGTGTGTCAGGTGCCGTGTGTGTGTGTGTGTGTCAGGTGGCGCGTACCTACATGTGTGTATGTCAGGTGCTGTGCATGTGTGTACGTACACGCGTGTATGTGTCAGGTGCCGCACGTGTACGTGTGTGTGTGTGCCAGGAGCCGCGCGTGTACATGCGTGTGGGTGTTAGGAGCCGCGCGTATACGTACATACGTGTAGGTGTCAGGTGCCGCGCATATACGTACATACGCGTGTGTGTCAGGAGCCGCGCGTGTACGTACATGTGTGTGTGTCAGGAGCCACGCATGTGTGTGTGTCAGGAGCCACGCGTGTGCATACGTGTGTGTGTGTCAGGTGCCACACGTGTACGTACATACATACGTACGTGTGTGTGTGTGTCAGGTGCCGCGCATGTACGTGTGTGTGTGTCAAGTGCCGCGTGTGTACGTACGTATGTGTGTGCCTGGAGCCGCGCGTGTGCATACATGTGTGTGTGTGTGTGTCAGGTGCTCTACGTGTATGTGTGTATCTCAGGTGCTGCATTTGTATGCATCAGCTGCCACGTGGGTGTCAGGTGTTGAGCGTGTATGTGTTTGTGTCAGGTGTCGCATCTGTATGTGTGTGACTGTCAGGTGCTGTGCGTGTATGTGTGTGTTAGGTGCTGTTCATATATGTGGGAGTGGCAGGTGCTGCATGTGTATATATGTGTGAGTGGCAGGTGCTGAGTGTGTATATGAGTGTGTGTGAGGTGCTGCGAGTGTATATGATTGTGTGTCAGGTGCTGTGCGTGTGTGCGTTAAATGCCACATGTATATATGTGTGTTAGGTGCTGCCTGTGTGTGTGTGTGTCAGGTGCTGCATGTCTGTAAGTGTATAGGTGTGTCAGGTGCTGCATGTCTGTGTGTGTGGGTGTGTCAGGTGCTGCATGTCTGTGTGTGTGTGTGTGTGTCTGTCAGGTGCTGCATGTGTGTGTCAGATGCTGCATGTCTGCGTGTGTGTGTCAGGTGCTGCATGTCTGTGTGTCAGGTGCTGCGTGTGTGTGTGTGTGTCAGGTGCTGCGTGTGTGTGTGTCAGGTGCTGCGTGTCTGTGTCAGGTGCTGCGTGTCTGCGTGTGTGTGTCAGGTGCTGCGTGTCTGCGTGTGTGTGTCAGGTGCTGCGTGTCTGCGTGTGTGTGTGTGTGTCAGGTGCTGCGAGTCTGCGTGTGTGTGTGTGTGTCAGGTGCTGCGTGTCTGCGTGTGTGTCAGGTGCTGCGTGTCTGCGTGTTTGTGTGTCAGGTGCTGCGTGTGTGTGTGTGTCAGGTGCTTCGTGTCTGCGTGTGTGTCAGGTGCTGCGTGTGAGTGCGTGTGTCAGGTGCGTGAGTGTGTGTGTCAGGTGCGTGTGAGTGTCAGGTGCGTGTGAGTATGTGTGTCAGGTGCATGTGAGTGTGTGTGTCAGGTGCTGCGTGTGCGTGTGTGTCAGGTGCTGCGTGTGCATGTGTGTCAGGTGCTGCATGTGCGTGTGTGTCAGGTGCTGCGTGTGTATGTGTCAGGTGCTGCGTGTGTGTGTGTGTCAGGTGCTGCGTGTGTGTGTCAGTGTCAGGTGCTGCGTGTGTGTGTGTCAGGTGCTGCGTGTGTGTGTCAGGTGCTGTGTGTGTCAGGTGCTGCGTGTGTGTGTGTGTCAGATGCTGCGTGTGTGTGTGTCAGGTGCGTGAGTGTGTGTGTGTCAGGTGCGTGAGTGTATGTGTGTCAGGCACTGCGTGTCTGTGTGTGTCAGGCGCTGCGTGTCTGTGTGTGTCAGGCGCTGCGTGTCTGTGTGTCCCACACGCTGCGTGTCTGTGTGTGTCCCACACGCTGCGTGTCTGTGTGTGTCCAACACGCTGCGTGTCTGTGTGTGTCCCACACGCTGCGTGTCTGTGTGTGTCAGGCGCTGCGTGTCTGTGTGTGTCAGGCGCTGCGTGTCTGTGTGTGTCAGGCGCTGCGTATCTGTGTGTGTGTGTCAGGTGCTGCGTGTCTGTGTCAGGTGCTGCGTGTGTGTGTCAGGTGCTGCGTGGGAGGGGGGAGGTGGCCGGACACACAGCAGGGGAGGGGGGGGGGCGGACACACAGCAGGGAGGGGAGGGTGGCCAGACACAGCGGGAGGAGTGGGGGTGGGCGAATACACAGCAGGGGAGGGGAGGGTGGCCGGACACACAGCAGGGAGGAGTGGGGGTGGGCGAATACACAGCAGGGGAGGGGAGGTTGGCCGGACACACGGCAGGGAGGGGAGGGTGGCCGGATACATGGCAGGGGGGGTGGCCGGACACACAGCAGGGAGGGGGGGTGGCCGGACACACAGCAGGGAGGGAGGGGTGGCCGGACACACAGCAGGTAGGAGGGTGGGTGGCCGGACACACAGCAGGTAGGTGGGGTGGTGGCCGGACACACAGCAGGGAGGAGGAGGTGTGGCCGGACACACAGCAGGGAGGAGGAGGTGTGGCTGTACACACAGCAAGGAGGAGGGGGGGTGGCCGGACACACAGCAGGGGAGGGGAGGGGGGAGGGGGGGCGGACACACAGTAGGGGAGGGCGGGTGGCCCGACACACAACAGGGAGGGGGGGTGGCCGGACACACAGCAGGGAGGAGGGGGGGTGGCCGGACACACAACAGGGGAGGGGGGTGTGGCCGGACACACAGCAGGGGAGGGGGGAGTGGCCGGACACACAGCAGGGGAGGGGAGGGTGGCCGGACACACAACAGGGGAGGGGAGGGTGGCCGGACACACAGCAGGGAGAGGAGGGGGGGTGGCCGGACACACAGCAGGGAGGGGAGGGGGGTGGCCGGACACACAGCAGGGAAGGGAGGGGGTGGTGGCCGGACACACAGCAGGGAGGGGAGGGGGGGTGGCCGGACACACAGCAGGGAGGGGAGGGTGGCCGGACACACAGCAGGGAGGGGAGGGGAGGGGGGTGGCCGGACACACAGCAGGGAGGGGAGGCCGGACACACAGCAGGGAGGAGGGGGGGGTGGCCGGACACACATCAGGGAGGAGGGGGGGTAGCCGGACACACAGCAGGGAGGAGGAGGAGGGGGGGTGGCCGGACACACAGCGGAGGGCACAGCGGAGGGGGGCACACAGCGGGGGGGACACACACAGGGGGGGCACACAGCGGGGGGGGACACAAAGCGGGGGGGACAAACAGCGGGGGGGACACACACACACAGCGGGGTGGGGACACAGCGGGGAGGGACACACAGCGGGGGGGAGGACAAACAGTGGGGGGGACACACAGCGCGGAGGGGGGACACAGCGTGGGGGGGACACACGCAGCGGGGGGGACACAGCGGGGGGACACACACAGCGCAGGGGGACACACACACAGCGGGGGGGACACAGCGGGGGGGGACACAGAGCGGGGGGGGAGGGACACACAGCGGGGGGGGGACAGCGGGTGGGGAAACACAGCGGGGGGACACTGCCAGCAGCACCCCGTCAGGGGCGACAGCAGCGGGCAGCCCACGGCACCACAGGCAGAGGAGACGCAGGCAGCCACCAGGGGCGGTCCGGCTGGCGGCCGCGCACACAGCGGGAGGGAGGGCACGGCCGGGAGGGGAGGGGAGGGTGGCCGGACACGCGGGGGGGGGGAGCGGGGAAAAGAAGCAGAGTACACAGTGGGGGGCTGCCTGACAATACTCACCTAGCGGTGTGCAGCTCCGGCGATCTCCTCCCGCTTCATGGACCTTAGTGACTGTAGCCTCACACGCCGGGAACCGCTGGCTGTCCTCCTGCAGCTCCACGTGACTCCTTCCCTCTCCTCGTGCCCAACTGCCAGTGTATAGGCTACTACAGCTACTCTCTGTACACACCCTGCTGGCGGCCACTGCGCAGGTGCAACAAATTGAAATGCCCTATCTCTATAATGGGGCATATTTCTCTTAATTAAAAAAAAACTATAACTTTCTGAAAAACCACAACCCCAAAAGGCACTACTCTGGGGCATACTCTATCTAATAAAACAAACCCCAAGTCTTTATTCGTCCTCTATCCTGAGTTATGCCTTCCCAAAAAAATTCTCATTCACTATATGGGAAAACGTTGTCAAAAAGCCAACAAGGAAGTAGCAGAAAAAAACTGACAGTTGGAACTTTAGGTTACTCCCAATTCCTCATTTTTTATTATTTTGCCCTGAAATTTGGCATGCAGCACCGGGTGACGATTCTACGCTCCCATGTCAAATTTCAGCTCAGTACGTCCAATCAGTTTTGAGGTGTAGCCCCTCAAACACCATGCCCCCATCTCAGAAGTTCCCTATGGGAGAATTCCGTCTATGTTCGATTCAGCCTTAATATAAGGGCACGACCGTGCCCTTATAATTTTTCTGCATGAAAAGATATAGAAGAAAATTTGAATGAAGAATGTAGACGAATAGAAGGGTAAGAGACTATTATTACATATTGTCAAATATTCATTATGTTACCATGAACAGACTGTGTCAAAGTGTGAGTTTATAAACTGTTCCAAAATGAGAACACTGAGGTCATGTTATATCCTTCTACAGAGAGTTGCATTCAAAGATTATGGATTAGAGGTTAGCATTTCACAAAATTATTTTCATGAATATACTGTATCATAAATTGTTCATTTTCTGTACTTTTGCCTTGGTTTTCATTAACTCACATTAATGGGGTAAATTTACTAAGATGGGAGTTCTATTTAAGATGGGATGTTGCCCATAGCAACTAATCAGATTCCAGGTATTATCTTCTAGAAGGTGCTAGATAAATGAGAAGTAGAATCTGATTGGTTGCTATGGGCAACATCCCATCTTAAATAGAACTCCCATCTTAGTACATTTACACTATAGTGTTTTATTATATGATTCTGTGTTGTTATGGTAATATGTTCAATTTATTTTCTTGGTCATGCAGTCCTGCAAAATGTGGTACTGTATAAATTATTATTATTATTATTATTATTAATAATAATAATAATAGTCTATTTGGAAAGGTTGTATATGAAAGCATTCTTAGAGTGGTATTGGGAGTAATAATAATAAAGAATGGTAGATGCACATCAAATTTATAAACCTGAACACTGGATGGAATAAAAACAATAGATAGGTTAGATTTCTGTTTTTTCAGCTTCTTATGATGAATAATTAAATAAACCTGCTAATATGAACACAATAATGAGCTATAGTACATTACAAAAATTTTCAGTGAGTTGAAATGACAATATTAAAATTGTTTAGTGCATCTATTCACTATTTTTATTATATTAATGGAGCACAGAACCTATATTTATTAATGGTACAATAACTGGTGATTGCATACAACTCTATTTTTAGTAGGGATGAGCGGTTTCGATTCCCCGGGAACCAAACCCACCCGTGCATTGCAATCTGAGGCAGGATCCAAGTTTTGGGTTTTGGATTCTATATAAGTCCTTTGCACCAACGCCATCTTCACTCCGGCTGCGGAGAGTGTACTGGTCGGACATGTCGATCTCCAGTACTGTGTTGTCTGGTGTGGCGTGGGGCAGGTGCTCTGTCTACTGTATCTGAAAAAGCTGTGCTCTATCTGTCTGCTGTATCTGAAAAAGGTGCCCTGTCTGCTGTATCTGAAAGAGGTGCTCTCTTTGTCTGCTGTATCTGATAGGGGTGCCCTGTCTGCTGTATCTGAAAGGGTTGCTCTCTCTGTCTGCTGTATCTGAAAAAGGGGTGTCCTCCCTGCCTGCTGTAGCTGAAAGGGGTGATCTGTCCGTCCATCCAGGGGTTCTGCCCCAGTGTAAAATTAAAATAATAAAAGCTAAAAACAAAAAGCCTAAAATTATTATTATAAAAAAAAAATATATTTTTTGTTTGTGCTGCACCCTAGTATACTATACAATTTTTATATTATTTCCTACACGTATTGTGAGATGCTGTCGGTGAAGTAAATCACAATTATTATATATATTTCTGACTCATTTGTGCGACTGTAACTAGTGTGTGATATAAAAATTACTTCTACATATTTCTGACTCATTTGTGTGATGATGTCGGTGAAGGTCAACCGCAATGTGTAATCATGTATATATTTCTGACTCATTTGTGCGACACTAACCACCGGTGTGTGATATAAAAAATTCTTCTAGATATTTCTGACTCATTTGTGCAATGCTGTTAGTGAAGGTCAACAGGACACTGTTGGTGAAATTATACTGCAATGTTTAATTACTATTCCTAGTGGGTGGGCCCAAGGACAATTCCATCTTGCACCTCTTTTCTTTGCATTATATACTGTTTGGAGCATTGCTGACTGTCTACTTGTGTAGACGACAAACCAAATGCTATAATACAAATTATAGTTTATTAAACTGCCATCCTGTCTGCCACTGCAGTGCCATTTTGTTTCCTAGATGTGCCATGTTGGAAGTCTAAAAGCCACATGTTTGTGCCAAGTGCTTAGTCATCCAGCTACCTCAGTGCAACCTTTTGGCCTAAACTGTATGAAAACAATATTGTGAGCTGTGAGGTGTTCAAAATAGACTGAGAATGAGTGGAAATGAATGTTATTGAGGTTAATAATACTGCAGGAACAAAAACACCCCCAAATTCTGTTATTATAGCTGTTTTTATGATTTTTTCAAAAAAAATACAGATTCAAAACACAAAAGAGATACAGATCCAAAACCAAAACACAAAACCCAGAAAATGGCCAGGCGCACACCCCTAATTTTTAGTAACATATGATAGTTAATGGTATAAGTGATTATACAAAGTATCAACACAACCAATTAAAGGTAATTTTTCTGGTACAGCTTAGAAAATAATAGCTACCATGTGATTGGTCGTTTTGTGATATATCAACAATGATACTGCTATAAAAATTGAAAATACACTTCAATGAAGCTTAGACCACCAAAAACGTTCAAAGCTGGTAAATCTGGCAACCTGGAATATACCCTCTCACCACAAAAACACCCCAAGCTCTCAGTTTGAAAGCCTTAAAACCCAAGTGGGCTATATGGGTAATGCCCTCTCTTCTCTCTTACACCCATACACCCAGGACCCATTATCTGACTTTACTAAAAATCCAAACTCTAATCATGGGGGTCATTCCGAGTTGTTCGCTCGCAAGCCGTTTTTAGCAGCTTTGCACACGCTAAGCCTATGCCTACTGGGAGTGAATCTTAGCATAGTAAAATTGCGAACGAAAGATTCGCAATATTGCGAAAAGACATCTCTGTGCAGTTTCTGAGTAGCTCCAGACTTACTCGGCATCTGCGATCAGTTCAGTGCTTGTCGTTCCTGGTTTGACGTCACAAACACACCCAGCGTTCGCCCAGCCACTCCTCCGTTTCTCCAGCCACTCCCGCGTTTTTCCCAGAAACGGTAGCGTTTTTTCTCACACGCCCATAAAACGGCCAGTTTCCGCCCAGAAACACCCACTTCCTGTCAATCACATTACGATCGCCTGAACGAAGAAAAAGCCGTGAGTAAAATACCTAACTTCATAGCAAATTTACTTGGCGCAGTCGCAGTGCGAACATTGCGCATGCGCACTAAGCGGAAAATCGCTGCGATGCGATGAAATTTACCGAGCGAACAACTCGGAATGACCCCCCAAGTCTGTTTAGTAGAAACAGACATTTCCTGGGGGTTTAAATCACATACTGTAGGTCAAATACCTGGGACAAACATATCTCATGTTTACCACTTTACCTGCGCTTTTATCACTAGATAGATAGATAGATAGATAGATAGATAGATAGATAGATAGATAGATCGATCATTTATTGACACTGCATTACCACATTATATTTCTGTGTTTCAATCTTGATCTATTTATTCCCAGACTCAGTAAAACATATTTAAGTAACTAAACTAGTTGAAACAATGCTTCACACTTTAGCTACAGATGGAACCGTGCTCATCTGAGGTGGCTCCATCGCAGGCGTGCACTCCCGGCATGACTAGGCGATCCTAGTCACGCCAGGAGTGCACAGAGACGCTCCCCCATTCTATAAATAGGAAAGCGTCTCCGTCCGGGGGCGCGCGCCTGCCCGGACGGAGATGCCTGTAGTTGCTAGACGCGCCTGGGTGGGCATGCCCAGGCACAGATGGAGCCACGACTAGCATGGCTCCATCTGTATCTAAGACTACTGTAGATATATACATATATATATATATATATATATACATTTATATATACAAAAAAATCATGTCCAACCGTGATAAAACTCTTCGCCTTCCGTGCTTGAACTAAAACTAATTAAAATTATATATATGCATACCAGAACAATTAATAAGTAAAGCTCGTAGTAGTGCAAAAACATTTAATGTGACTGGTGCTCACATGTAGTGCAAAAGTGCTAGATTTATTAGCATATTATTTCAATTAGGATTATTTCAGGCACTGAAGTTGCAGAGTTTTATCACAATTGGACATTTACTTTGACTTTTTGAAATATAAGTTACTTTGAGAACTCTTTTAACTGCCACTTTAATAGGAGTGCTGATTTGACACAATTTTGTACAAAGCTTTCAAGCTATTTTGTGGTAGAGTTGTTTATTGTGTGTAAGGTGGTTGTGTACATGTTCTGTATGCTGCAAATGCTGTTTATGAAAAGCATTACCAAATGTCAAATATTTTAATATACTGTACACAAGTAGATACATACAGTATGATTTGCACATTTTGTACATATAATAAACAATGATGGTCATTCCGACCCGATCGCACGCTGCAGTTGTTCGCAGCGATCGGATCAGAACTGTGCATGCACCGGTGCCGCAGTGCGCCGGCGCATGCCAGATGGCCAAAGGCCGTCGTTACCTAGTGATCGCCTCTGCCTGATTGACAGGCAGAGGCGCTCGCTGGACGGGAGGGGGTGGCATGGCGGCGTTTAGCCGCCGTTTTGGGAACGTGGTCCGGCCAACGCATGCGTGGCCGGACCGTGCAGTGGGGCAGGCCGCAGCGGTTGCGTGACATCACACGCAGCCGCTGCGACTCGGGGCAGCGATGAGTAACTCCCGGCCAGCCACAGGAGCTGCGCTGGCCGGGAGTTACTCTTCAACTACAAAAGCATCGCCGCTGTGCGATGCTTTTGTACTTGTGCGTGGAGAGCCAGATTGACATGCGGGGTGGACTAGCCCTGTGCTGGGAGTCCCACCGCAAGTCTGGGAAGATGATCGTAGCTGTGCTAAATTTAGTATTATGCAGGGGTGTGGTTTGGAAGGTCGACCACACTTAGGTCGATAGTCAACAGTAACTAGGTCGACAGGGAATCTAGATTTCTAGGTCGACAGGGTTTCTTGGTCGACATGGTTTGGGCAACAGGTCAATAGGTTGACAGGTCAAAAGGCACAGGTTACTATTCCCAGTCGTAGTCCACATGGATCGTTAAGTATGAAAAAGTTCAAAAAAAGAAACAATTGTGAAAAACTCATGTTGACCTTTTGACTTGTCGATCTAGAACATGTCGACCTAGAAATCCTGTTGATCTGGTTACTGTCGACCAATAGTGGTCGACCTAGACACTGTCGACCTAAATGTGGTCGACCTAGAGACCGGATACCGTTATGCATCTTTGTGACCACTATCCTTATCACTGGCGTTTCTATAATGGGTGCAGTGTGTGCGGTGCACATGGGCCCCTGAGTCCAGAGGGGGCCTCAACCGCATATGCTGCACCCATTTTGTAAATACTCACCCCTCCGGAGTCCCACGACGACATCCACGGCGGTGTTAAAACTCCATGAAAATGGCCCAGTAGTCATCATTATCAGTGTTCACTTCTACCAGCCTTACTCTTGATGCAAAAATTTGCGTCTGAAAACAGGCATATACTGTATATGTGTATGCATACTGTGTCCCTGAATAGATCACATTTTTATAGCAATATCTTCTCTGACCACAGTCTGAGTGAGAATTGGAGCCGTAACTTGATTTGTTGGTGCCCTGTGCCAGAGAGAGAATTGGTGCCCCCTCGCACCCATTTTTCTAATAGGGATATAAGGCGCATGGCTCACGTGGAAGAGGCATGACAAAATTGATCCCAGAGAAAGCCCATGCTATGATGCCCCTTCCCACATCAGGGGTGGAACTGCCAGAGACAACGGAGTCGGTTGCCGCCAAAAGGGGGTCACTTTCTCCATTGTCCCCCGGCCGTTCCGTGCCCTTCCTACTAAAAGACAAAGGCGCTGCCGAGGGGAGAAATGGGGCTGGCAGTTTGTACACCCCATGCTGTAACACCCTTCTTTCCACCTTTTTCAAAACCCAGCCCGGCAGCCTTGCCGCGACCACCACTAGCTGCAGCACTGCCAGCGGTGGGGTGCCCCTGGCTTCTTCTCACACTGCTGCCCAGTGATCCAGGAGCCAGCTGCTAGGAAGCAAGGAAGAAGTGGCTGAGCTTCAGCGAGCGAGTCTGGACACTGGCGGAGGAAAGCCATGATAACTTCAACAGGATAACGGAGAGACAGAGGTATGGGGCAGGGACTGCACGGGGTGCAGGGATGGTAAGCGGCTCTGTTTATCATGTTGCTAGGTAATGTAACAGAGAGAGTGCGACTGGAGGTATGGCATACAGTATAAGTAACTGTATATATAGAGTGAGGCCGAGCTGCCAACTACCTCCTCCAAGTCCCACCATTGTTGAATTCAGGGCTGTGTCATGGTCCTGTCTCCTGACTCTATTGTTCCTGTCACCCCTGTCCTGTCGCCTCTGTGCCAGCCCTGTCTTCCCTCTTTCCTGGCCATTCTGTCCTGCCCCGTCACCTTTATCCTGTCCGTCTTCCCTGTCACCGCTGTCCTGCCCGTCATCGCTGTCCTGCCCCTGTCACCTCTTTCCTGCCACTGTCACCCCTTTCCTGTCCCTGTCACCCCTGTCCTGATGCTGTCATCTCTGTGCCAGCCCTGCCTCCCGTCATTCCTGGCCCTTCTGTCCTGTCCCTGTGATCCCTGTCCTGTCCCTGTCACCCCTGTCCTGTCACCTTTGTGCCAGCCCTGCCTCCCCTCTTACCTGTCCCTTCTGTTCTGGCCCTATCACCCCTGTCCTGTCACCTCTGTCCTGTCCCTGTCACCTCTGTCCTGTCCTTGTCACCCCTGTCCTGTCCCTGTCACCTCTGTGCAAGCACTGCCTCCCCTCTTTCCTGACCTTCCTGTCCTGTCCCTGTCACCCCTGTCCTTTCCGTCACCTCTATGCCAACCCTGTCTCCCCTTGTTCTTGGCCCTCCTGTCCTGTCCCTGTCACCTCTGTTCTGTCCCTGTCATCCCTGTCCTCTCCGTCACCTCTGTGCCAGCCTTGTATCCCCTCTTTCCTGGCCATCCTGTCCTTGTCACCCCTGTCCTGTCCCTGTCATCCCTGTCCTGTCCCTGTTACCTCTGTCCTGCCCCGGTCACCCCTGTCCTGTCTCTGTCACCTCTATGCCAGCCCTGTATCCCCTCTTTCCTGGCCCTCCTGGCCTTGTCACCCCTGTCAAGTCCCTGCCACCCCTATCCTTTCTCTGTCACCTCTGTCCTGGTCCTGTTAACCCTCTCTCCTATCCCTTTGGTTCTGTCCCCTCTGTCCTGGTACTTATGTCATGGTTCTGCCCCTGTCACCTCTATCTTGTCCCTGTCATCGCTGTCCTGGCCCTGTCACCCCTCTGTTCTGTACTGTCCTCATCACTTCTGTCTCCTCTGTCCTGGCTCTGTCACCTATGTCCTTGTCATGTCCCTGTCACCACTCTCTTGTCCCTGTCACCTCTATCTTGGTTATCTGTCATGACCTTGTCATTTCTGTTCTTCCCCACTTTACTGTCCCTGTCATCTCTGTATTGGCCCTGTCACCTCTGTCCTGTCCCTGACACCCTTCCCTCCTGTCTCCTCTGTTCTGTCCTGGCCCTGTCACCCCTGTCCTATTTCTGTCACCTCTGTCTTTGTTTTGGTGGTCGAAAAGTTAAATTTTAGTATCATCTGACCAGGGCACCTTCCTCCATACAATTGGGGAGTCGTCCACATATCTTTTGGCAAACTCAAAACGTGCTTTCTTATTTTTAACTCTAACAGCTTTTTTTTCAGGCCAATCTTCCATAAAGCCCAGCTCAATGGAGTGTACGGCTTATTGTGGTCACATGCGCATATACACCAGTCTCTGCTGTGGAACTCTGCAGCTTCTTCAGGGTTACCTTTGGTCTCTGTGCTGCCTCTCTGATTATTGCCCTCCTTGCCCGGTCTGTGAGTTTTAGTGGCAGGCCCTCTCTTGGCAGGTTTGTTGTGGTACCAACTTTGTCCCTGACTTGTTTGGAGAGCTCCTTGGTCTTCATGGTGTGATGCATCTTGCTTAGTGGTGTTGCAGCCTCTGGGGCCTTTCAGAAAAGGTATGTTTATATATATATATATATATATATATATATATATATATATACTGTAAACACACATTTATAGACCACTGCAAGAAAAATTATTTGGACACAGTTCCTCTGTATACCACATTCATGCACTTAACGTAAGTGCTTGTTGTTAGTTACTTACAATACCCTTTATTATATAACACATTTCAATATACTGCCATACCCAGGATTCAAACCTATGACCTGTTGAATTCTAATCAAACACCCTAATCATTGAGCTATTTGATCCTACGTAAAAACTATGAACCTTATATGAAGCTACTTGTACTTTGTAAAAAAGACTAATCATCTTTCCAGTTGAGCAGATCTATGTAGTGTGCAGCCACACACCCAATCCCTGGCAGCCACACACTACATATGTAGATCTGCTCAGCCGCAATGCAATGTTGATAATTTTTTCACAAAGTACAAGGTAAACTTCAAGTAGTTAGAATTCTCTAGTTTAGAGTTATCTAGCTTTCTAAGCATGAACAGATACAGTAGCTCAATTAATAGATTGTCTCACTGCAGTGACACAGGCAATGGGTTAGAATCCAGGGCATATCAGCATCTTGAAAAGTAATAAAGGACAGTATGACTGAATTACAAAGAAATCTCAAGTTAAGTTTATGAATGTTGTATAGGTATAAGCAACAGAAGGGGTCTGGGTAGGAGACAGGAGATGCTGCAAGTGAAAGTAAGTAAAACAGATAATTGACAAGTGCCGCCAACAGTGCCCCATACCCTGCAGCGCTATGTGCGGTGCCCCCTTCACACACACCTAGTTATGGCCCTAGTGAGAATGCCCATTTACAGTCCAAGTACACCTACTCAGTCACAAGTGGTGAAGAAGTAGAAGCAATTCTCTTTTGCCTGTAGTTGCTTACATTTGGCTCTGTAGCATATATAATGTGAAAACATGCAAGATATCCCTTGCAAATGCACTTGCATTCAACACTGCTTCAGCCCCAATATGTCTTAAGAAGAGCAGGATATTGTAAGAAGGTATATTGTACTCTCTCAAAATTAAATTAAAACAAATATATTAAATATATGCTTTAATGCCAAATAAAATATTTAGAAAAGACAGACTGCATGGAAATGATTAATGACATAAAGTCTGGAGCTAAATATAATATAAATACAAATAATGAGCCACTAGAACAATGTCTCTATATCAAAACTACTTTAAGCAGTGATAAAGTTTTGGATCCCCAGGATGTGACAGCCTTTACCAAAACAGGAAAATCAGAGCCATAACAATATTAGAGATGTGCACCGAAAATTTTTCGGGTTTTGTGTTTTGGTTTTGGATTCGGTTCCGCAGCCGTGTTTTGGATTCAGATGCGTTTTGGCAAAACCTCCCTGAAAATTTTTGTCCGATTCGGGTGTGTTTTGGATTCGGGTGTTTTTTTTCAAAACCCCCTCAAAAACAGCTTAAATCATAGAATATGGGGGTAATTTTGATACTATAGTATTATTAACCTCAATAACCACAATTTCCACTCATTTTCATTCTATTCTGAACACCTCACACCTCACAATATTATTTTTAGTCCTAAAATTTGCACCAAGGTCGCTGGATGACTAAGCAAAGCGACCCAAGAGGGTGGCACAAACACCTGGCCCATCTAGGAGTGGCACTGCAGTGGCAGACAGGATGGCACTTAAAAAAATTGGCCACAAACAGCACATGATGCAAAGAAAAGAGAAAAAAGAGGTGCACTGTGGTCGCTGGACCGCTAAGCTAAGCGACACAAACACCTCAATATCACAGGAATTATTTGTTCTAATCAATGGTATTATTGGTCCAAATCACTGGAAGAAAATGACAAAATTACAGGAATTATTCGTTCTAATCAATGGTATTATTGGTCCAAATCACTGGAAGAAAATGAAAAAATCACTGAAATTATTTGTTCTAATCAATGGTATTATTGGTCCAAATCACTGGAAGAAAATGACAAAATTACAGGAATTATTCGTTCTAATCAATGGTATTATTGGTCCAAATCACTGGAAGAAAATGACAAAATCACTGGAATTATTCGTTCTAATCAATGGTATTATTGGTCCAAATCACTGGAAGAAAATGACAAAGTCACAGGAATTATTCGTTCTAATCAATGGTATTATTGGTCCAAATCACTGGAAGAAAATGACAAAATCACTGGAATTATTCGTTCTAATCAATGGTATTATTGGTCCATATCACTGGAAGAAAATGACAAAATCACTGGAATTATTCGTTCTAATCAATGGTATTATAGGTACAAATCACTGGAAGAAAATTACAAAATCACTGCAATTATTTGTTCTAATCAATGGTATTATTG
The DNA here is from genome assembly GCF_028390025.1 of Pseudophryne corroboree. NCBI lineage: Eukaryota > Metazoa > Chordata > Amphibia > Anura > Myobatrachidae > Pseudophryne > Pseudophryne corroboree. The sequence continues at coordinate 590,938,267 of NC_086448.1, read as the reverse complement.
GTCCAAATCACTGGAAGAAAATGACAAAATCACTGGAATTATTCGTTCTAATCAATGGTATTATTGGTCCAAATCACTGGAAGAAAATGACAAAATCGCATGAATTATTCGTTCTAATCAATGGTATTATTGGTCCAAATCACTGGAAGAAAATGACAAAATCACTGGAATTATTTGTTCTAATCAATGGTATTATTGGTCCAAATCACTGGAGGAAAATGACAAAATCACTGGAATTATTCGTTCTAATCAATGGTATTATTGGTCCAAATCACTGGAAGAAAATGACAAAATCACAGGAATTATTCGTTCTAATCAATGGTATTATTGGTCCAAATCACAGGAAGAAAATGACACAATCACTGGAATTATTCGTTCTAATCAATGGTATTATTGGTCCAAATCACTGGAAGAAAATGACAAAATCACAGGAATTATTAGTTCTAATCAATGGTATTATTGGTCCAAATCACTGGAAGAAAATCACAAAATCACTGGAATTATTAGTTCTAATCAATGGTATTATTGGTCCAAATCACTGGAAGAAAATGGAATGGATGGATACTTGCAGTGACACAGAGCTGCAAGATACAGCAATGGCCTACTGTACACAACTATGGGGGTTATTCCAAGTTGTTCGCTCGTTGCCGATTTTCGCAACGGAGCGATTAAGGTAAAAATGCGCATGCGCATGGTACACAGTGCGCATGCGCTAAGTATTTTAACACAAAACTTAGTAGATTTACTCACGTCCGAACGAAGAATTTTCATTGTTGAAGTGATCGGAGTGTGATTGACAGGAAGTGGGTGTTTCTGGGCGGAAACTGGCCGTTTTCTGGGAGTGTGCGGAAAAACGCAGGTGTGCCAGGTAAAATCGCGGGAGTGTCTAGAGAAACGGGGGAGTGGCTGGCCGAACGCTGGGCGTGTGTGTGACGTCAAACCAGGAACGAAACGGGCTGAGGTGATCGCAGTGTAGGAGTAAGTCTCGATCTACTCAGAAACTGCTAAGAATTTGCTAATCGCAATTCTGCAAATCTTTTGTTCGCTATTCTGCTAAGCTAAGATACACTCCCAGAGGGCGGCGACCTAGCGTGTGCAATTCTGCTCAAATCTGCTAGCGAGCGAACAACTCGGAATCACCCCCTCTATACTGTTGGGTCACCAAAATGCTGCACTGCAATACTATATATACACTGCACACAAAAATGCTGCACAGATATGGAATGGATACTTGCAGTGACACAGAGCTGCAAGATACAGCAATGGCTACTGTACACAACTATATACTGTTGGGTCACCAAAATGCTGCACTATAATACTATATACTGCTCACAAAAATGCAGCACAGATATGGAATGGATACTTGATTGACACAGAGCTGCAAGATACAGCAATGGCCTACTGTACTGTACTACTATAAGTATAATTAATTATATACTGGTGGTCCCCAGTCCCCACAATAAAGCACACTGAGCACAGATATTTGCAGCACACTGAGCACAGTTATGGAGCGTTTTCAGGCAGAGAACCTAGATATTTTAAGCACACTGAGCACAGATATTTGCAGCACACTGAGCACAGATTACGGAGCTTTTCAGGGAGAGAACGCAGCCACATCCTCTCCGTTCAATCTCCAATGCACGAGTGAAAATGGCGGCGACGCGCGGCATTTTATATAGAATACGAATCTCGCGAGAATCCGACAATGGGATGATGACGTTCGGCCTCGTTCGGGTTAACCGAGCAAGGCGGGAAGATCCGAGGCTGCCTCGGAACCTTGTAAAATGGGTGAAGTTCGGGTGGGTTCGGATCTCGAGGAACCGAATCCGCTCATCTCTACAATATATTGTGCTGTAGCACCCTGGGAGTGAACGAGCACCAATGAGCTCACCATCTCCACAAATATAATTTTAATACCAAATAATAAACATTCTTTATAAAGAAAAACATATTTTACCCATATTAGAGTTTGGATTGTCACACTTCCATTTGTGAGTGTTTTGTCCACAGTGTGCGCTGAGACATAACTGCCAGTTTGTTTATTTCTCCTCTCAAAGTGAACTTTAATAGGAGAAATATTTTTTTTGTGTGTGTGTGTGTGTGGGGGGGGGGATCTTATAATTTTATAGCCTTCACCAATTCATATATTATCAATTACTCTAGAACAATACAACAAGTCTGACAATATTGATTGAGGGAAGCTGCTTGTAAAAGTACATGTGGAGGCGACTGATGACATATAAGGTTCATGTGGAGGAATTGGTCGGCCTAAAAGGGACATGGGGAGAGGTCCTATGTCCTATAACGGGCACGTGGACAGGGCTGATGGCACATAAATGTCATGGGGAGAGTTCTGACAACAAATAAAAAGCACTCTCATTCCCTACACATTGCAAACAGGCAATGGCTGTACTGCCCTGTTCGTCAACTCTTTTCAACCACTGGTCAGATACTCTCATTCCATTTTTGTCAGGCCAACAGAACATTTGTCTCTCCTCCACTTAAAGACAATATCACCAAATAGCATAATTTCCTCCTGGCGCCAGTACAATAATCTATACTTAAAAATACAACACAATGGGAAACAGACATACGAAAATATAAATGCATTAGTATATTTAAATCAATATATTTATACATCTAAGTATTCTGAAAATGTCTGAAACCAACCGGCATAAACAGAATAAATCCTTTTATTTCTCCACTATGCTAGAGGAAGTTGGCCAAAGTGAAACCACTCTACACAGTTTTTGGAAATACCCTAGACTAGAGTGACCATATTATCCCTTTTACCTGGGACGCTTATGGATTACACAGGTTCTGTGGCTTATTAAAACCAGCTGAAATGTAGGCTTGAAGTCAGCAAGCCACAGAACCTGTGTGATTCATGGGCGTCCCAGGCAAAAGGGATAATATGGTCACTCTACCCTAGACTGACAGTCCTTTGGTAGGGAATATAGGCACTTGATTATAATATCAGAATCAGCTTTATTGGGCAGGTATACTTGCATATACTAGGAATTTGTCTTCGGTTTGCTATACAACTGCCAAGTAGGTAACAGATAAGCAGGTGGGTGGGGGCAAGTAAAGTCAGTCAGGTAGGTATACCATAGGAACACAAGTGACTTAAATGTACATTTAGTCAGTCAATGTTCAGGAGTTCAGCAGGCAGACCGCTTGGGGAAACAAACTTTTGAGGCTCCTGATGGACCCGGCGGGGATGGCCCTGTAACGCCTGCCTGAAGAAAGCAAGTTAAACATGCTGTGGCCGGGGTGTAGCTGATCCTTTACAATCTTCGTTGCCCGCTTTTTAGCTCTGTAAAGGTACAGGTCGTGGACTGAGGGAAGGTTGGCCCCGATGATCTTCTATGCAGTTCTGACCACCTTTTGGAGCCTGCATCTGTCCCTCGTGCTGGCGGAGCCGTACCATACCAGTATCGAGGAACACAGTACCGATCCAATCGCAGAGTAGAAAAGGAGCAGGAGCGTCTGTTGGATGTTGAACTTCCTTAGTTTCCTGAGGAAGAACAACCTCTGCTGCACTTTCCTGACAGTGGCATCAGTGTTGGACCTCCATTTAAGGACCCGGGAGATTGTGGTCCCTAGGAACTTGAAGGAGTCCACTAGCGATACCACACTGTCAGCAATCGTTAGCGGAGGTGCACTAGCTGACTTCTTCCTGAAGCCTACTATCATCTCGACAGTTTTGAGGGGGTTGAGCTCAAGGTTGCTGTGTCTGCACCACAGGGCCAAATGATCTACTTATTGTCTATAGGCCAATTCATCCCCATCCTTGATGAGGCCGATGACGGTGGTGTTGTCAGCAAATTTGATGATCTTTACTGATTGCTCCTCTGAGCTGCAGTCATTTGTTCACAGGGAGAAGAGCAAGGGTGAGAGGACAAAGCCTGAAGGACTCCCGTACTAATGTACTGCGCTTGAGAAGTGAATTCCTCTGCTTTCACCACCTGTGTCCTATCTGTCAGGAAGTTTACTATCCAGGACCCCTAGGCGAAGTAATTTGGGGTGGAGGATGCTGGGGATGACTGTATTGAAGGCCGAGCTGAAATTGACAAACAGGACCCTCGCGTAGGTACCAGGAATGTATAGGTGCTGTAGAATGTGTTGCAGGCCCAGGTTGATTGCATCCTTGACACACCGATTCAATCGATTGGTGAATTGTAGGGGGTCCAGTTGGGGGCCAGTCACAGTTTTCAGGTGATTCAAAACCAGATGCTGGTACGTTTTCATGACCACAGACGTCAGTGCTATTGGCCTGTAGTCATTCAGGTTCATGATAGAGGGTTTCTTGGGGACCGGGACGATAGTAGACCTTTTGAGGCAGGAAGAGACTTTCTGTTGCTCCAGCGATTTTTGTTGAAGCTGACCCGCACATGCTCTCTGTGCAGATGGTGACACTCCATCAGGAGCCGGAGCTTTCCTGGGTTTGTCCCTTTTGAACAGTGCCTCCACCTCTTCTTTGGTGACTTGCAGTGCCTGGAGTTGGCCGTCGTGTTCGGGGCATCATATAGGTGATTGTTTGGGTCACAGGGGACTTCTTTTGTGAACCTGCAATAAAAGTCTTAGTGCATGGTGGTGGACTTCGATGTTTTCTTGTAGTTGGTTATGGATTGCATTCCTTTCCATACAGATATGGGGGGGTCATTGGTGGAGAGATAGTTTGTCAGCTTGTCCGAGAACCGCTGTATAGCTAGCCTGATTTCTTTAGTCAGAGAGTTTCTAGTTCAGTTGTATAGTGCTCTGTTGCCGCTGCTATAGGCCTCCTCTTTGGCCCGACGAAGTTGCCTGAGCTGGGCATTGAACCAGGGCTTGTTGTTGTAGTAAATGTGGTAAGTCTAGGTAGGTACACACATGTCCTCACAGTAGCTGATGTAGGATGTGACAGTGTCTGTCAGGTCATTCAGGTTGGTTGCCGAGGCTTCAAAGACCCCCATTCCGCACAGTCGAAGCAGGCCTGGAGCTTCATCTTAGCCTCAATCCATTTCTTACAGTATTGATGACAAGCTTAACCGCTCTCAGCTTCTGTGTATACGTATGTAGTAGGTGGAAGAGGCAGTGGTCAGATAGGCAGTGTGCAGCATGCGGGATAGACCGAAAGGCAGACTTGAGGGTAGTGTATCAGTGGTCAAGGGTGCGCCCTTCCCTAGTGACTTATTGTTTGTACTTAGGTAGCTCCTTGCTCAGATTTAGTATACCTCATCTGTGATTCTAAAATACAAAATGATCCAAAATCCCAAAAATGTTTGCTTTCCGACTGCTTTCTGATGGTTCAATGTACACAAACTCAGTTTAATGCACAAAATTATTACATTACATTCTAACTAGAAGTGAAGAACAGTTGGAGGGTGAACTGGGAAAGATAAGTGCAGGGTTCCAGAAGTATAGATTTAAGAGGAGAGCTGATATGCTTTAATAAAAGGTAGCCAAGCAGAGAGCTGGAAGGCTTTGCTGCTCGGCCAGCCCTGCTCTCTGTCTGATCAGACTGGCACATCCGGCCATCGACCCTTTTGGCATTTGTCAGAAGTTCCAGATGGCCAGTCCAGCCCTGATTGTTGTTATGTTAGTGTGTTAATAAAAGTTGTGGAAAACATACTACACTACTTTATATAGTTATTTTCTATCTTTGGTGCAACCCTTGATGAATCTAAGGTGTCCAGAATTTACCCTATGAGGCAACAGATAAAAGTGTCATTGTTGTATATATCTGGTATAAGCACAAGCAATTTACAGTATTTTAGGATACAGCAATTAGGATGTCTAATACCAAGGGGAGTGCAATATCAAGACTGTGTCAACTGTATCCACATGAGGTGTGGAAACAGTCCATTTAAAAAAGAGCTTAAAAGATTTCAAAACGTGTAGCTAGACTGCACTGATCAATTTGTACATCTGCGTATGAATGAATTTGAATCTGTACGCGAAGTGCTGCAATGCAGCGTATGTAGCTTTATCTCATGACAAGTTCCATTGTGCTTTTTCTATGACTTAGTACATGTTTAATACTAATTTGTTTAATTAAAAACATAGGTGGTCATTCCGAGTTGTTCGCTTGCAAGCTGCTTTTAGCAGCTTTGCACACGCTAAGCCGCCGCCTACTGGGAGTGAATCTTAGCTTATCAAAATTGCGAACAAAAGATTTGCAATATTGCTAAAAGACTTCTCTGTGCAGTTTCTGAGTAGCTCGAGACTTACTCTCCCAGTGCGATCAGTTCAGTGCTTGTCGTTCCTGGTTTGCGTCACAAACACACCCAGCGTTCGCCCAGACACTCCTCCGTTTCTCCAGCCACTCCCGCGTTTTTCCCAGAAACGGTAGCATTTTTTCACACACTCCCATAAAAAGGCCAGTTTCCGCCAAGAAACACCCACTTCCTGTCAATCACACTCCGATCTCCAGAACGAAGAAAAAACCTTGTAATGCCGTGAGTAAAATACCAATCTTCATAGCAAATTTACTTGGCGCAGTCGCAGTGCAAACATTGCGCATGCGCAATTAGCGGAAAATAGCTGCGATGCGAAGAAAATTACTGAGCGAACAACTCGGAATGACCACCATAGTCCAGCATCTCTAGAACACTGAGTATGTTTTGCTGCATGTGGGATGTGATTAAGATGCAAAATGTAAAGAAAAAGCTGCTACAGCACACGACACTGCTTGCTGCAGCTCATTCACGCCGGTCATCTAGAGCTGTATGTTATGATGTGTCAGGGTGCATGATAATATATCTGATATATTTAATGTGTCATTTTTGAAAACTGATACCCAAATCATTTTATGACTTTTGAGGAGGAATGTCAGTATTGAAATCTATGGTCATGTATGTCAAAGGTTGTCAGGAACTGTAAAAGGATGTTGATGGCCAACCAGTTTCTGTTGAGGAGTTTAGTGTGGAGCACAGGTATTGCTTGTTGAAACAAATTCCTTGACTTATTAAGACTAGTTGGTCATCAGAAATTTCTAGAGATTAATTCTTACATTTTCTTAACCCCAGTGTGTCCAAAAAAATAAAAATCATGGGCTGAAGAGCTTGAGCTGTAGCTTAGGAAGCACAATACAGTTGTTCTATCAGGAGGAGAATTACATTTCTGAGGGCTGGATGGTAAAGTGCCACAATTAGGCTCGATAAACTTTTTGGGTGGGACATGCTTACAAATATTGGTTGAATCAAAATTCATGAGAGGGCATCTTCTTTTCCGTTTTCAGTGCATGGGCAGAACGTAATTAATAAATTAAACATGGGAAATTATAGCCTGTTGAGCATTAAGTTGTTGAACAGATTGTAAAAAAAGTATATTTTATTTTGAATGTAGATTGTTTGAAAAAATTTAGCTCCTTCCAAGAGGTGCCACCACTCATCCAAGGCTAATTTGAGTTCCACCAATTCCTTGAGAAGAACTCGCATGGATGTTTCTGAGACGCTTGATGCAGAGACAGAACTAATCCCATTACAAATAAAGATGCAAGGTTACAGTAAAGTTGTTTCTCTAAAGTAGTTATGAGCCTCCTGAACATAAGCTCATAGGTCATGCAGTGTTATATAGAAAATCAGTATGTAATCAAAGTATGCAACTACATTCTGGTATATGTCTTTGAAGATTAAAATTCATGAAACTTTGGGAAAGAGCTAGGGTATTAATCAAGCTAAACAACATCACCAGATATTTGTAGTAACCAACTCTATTTAGGTTTTTCACTCATCTCTGGACTTAAAATCAATCAAGTTAGACACCATGTAATCCCTACTTCATGAAAATATTAGCCCCTGTTGTATAACCAAATTATTTGGAAACAAGGGAACTCAGATATACAGTATGTTTTTTACTGTAATGACGTTGATACCATCAAAGTCAATGCTAGTATTAAGTCCACTGTCTCCCCCCCATACCCCTAAAATAAAACGAGCCAGCACTGGCTGGAGATGAAGAGGGGCAAATGAACATGCATTCACTATTTTGCTTAATAGAGAAAGGCAGGGATGAAATCAGTCTTCCGAGCTATGACAAGGGATATCATCATGAATAACTGAGTTGAGACTTCTAAAGATGGAGATAGTGAAAAATTACCTAGGATAGCCTCTCCTCTTCTACCTCAACTTTGACGTTTCCTGACTTCTTGGGACTCCCAACTACCATACGAACCAGGGCTTCACAGTAAAGAAAAAGATTGTTTTTAAAATGATTCTAACACTTCTTGTGAGACAGTATGAAGTGACCCAACTGCATAGTATATTCAATAAATGTCACCTAAAAGGTGGTGATGAGCAGGAAACCACATGAAACCCAAACTGATAAGTTGATTCTCTGTATTGTCCCTAAATGGATGTATGCTTTAAAAAGGAGGCAATTAGGCTATGAAGTATGAAGTACTCAAAAAGTTGACTCATCCATAATCATTTTAATAATAACCTGTATGAACTTGACCACTATTAATCCATGCTGTCCCAAAGTGCAGGTTCATGGATGTAACCATAAAAGATTGGTCACTGCAGAGTAAATTCTTCCTTGTTCTTCGAATACTTTCCAAAAGGCCTCTAGGAATGCAGTGCAATTATAAAGAATAGAATCATTTTTCACCCACAAAGGAGAAGCCCAAGCCAAGGCTTGATCAGAGTGGAGGGAAATGATTAATACCATCTTGGCTTTCTCTGAGGCAAAATTCCCAGGGAGAAGCTCAAAGTGTATCAAAAACATATTCAGGAACCCACAATACTTCTTATGGTCATCATCAAATTTGGGAGGGTTAAGTATACTTAATTTTGAAATAATTCTTCTGGCTGCTCTAGTTACTTTTTGTCTTGATGTATTATTATGACTAACTAAACCTTTTGCAGCCTGCGTGTGTTGTTCTGCATTATTATGTTTAGTTCTTACTATGCACCTCATTGTGTGGTTTGGTTACCATTAAGCCATGATAGGCTTTTCTTTGTATGTTGATTCTGAGTTTATCACTCATTGCTTCAATACAATTATATATATATATATATATATATATATTTTTTTTTTTTTTTATTAAAGAACACTGTTGCCCAAGAGTTTAAACAAAGTGTCAATCCCTGTAGTCATTAAATAATTAAATCTATTGCTCTATTTCTCATGTTTCTTTGTGTAGGACACTAAATGCTATGACAAGTATTTTGGTGAAGGGTTCATATCAGAATCGATTTTACGGCATGAGTACAGTATACTTTCATGACTTCAGTATAGGTGTATGGATTCTTGTTACCAGCTAGGATTGGCACAACGAGTAACAGGTGCACAGATTATAACATACTAGTGGTTTTTACCAGGGGCCCCTTTAAAAATTATTTGAGTTTTGCTTTCTCCAACACAGTTTGCAAGCCCCTGGTTCCCAGTGTAATGGGTTGGAGATTAGCCAACATGTAGATACTGGCAGAGGCGTTTTAACAGAGGAGCGGGCCCGTGTACCAGCCATGTTCCGGAGACTAAAACCCTAGTGCACATGTGTGGTGGCCATTTTCCTGGTGATTTTTTTTTACTGCGACTGCAGCTCAACACAGATTGCACATATTATAGAAACGCTAATGGATATTGGTACACAAATCAGAAAAAAAACAGTGAGACAAAGCCAATGGTTGGGTTCACATGTAACAATTTGGAAACCTAGGACAGACTAAAGGCTCAGAGACACAAATAAGGTTTAGGGTTAGTTCAAATAGGCAGTCAGATTCAAATCTGGCCCCACATAAGCAATTAGCTTAATGTATAAACACATCTCACATGATGCTTTGCAACCACTCCTAGAGGGCACAATTGTATCAAATCAGCAGAAGAGATAACCACGGCTATGATAGAGTGATAGAACATGGCAGGGATAGAGACTTCACCATCATACCCACAAAGATAGAGAAAATCTCCACTTTATAATATACTCTCTGACCCGCCTTCTGTATGTGTATACCCCTGCCTCCCCTCTGCCTTTCTCTACTCCCTTCCAAAACAATTGCAAATTGATAAATAAGACAGTTATTTAAATTTATAAAGGGAATTGTGCTATTCGTGTGATTAGTACTATGTTACAATGTATAATTTCCACTAAATATTAATCATATCATTAATCGACAAGAATAACAAGATGTTCTGAGGTGCCTATGTGGTGTTAACATAGGTAAAGCTGCTGCTCCTGATGGGATCCAAGGCAAAATTCTTAGAGACTGCAGTGACCACCTAGCTGGTATTTTTAAGCTGTTATTTAATGTTTCACTTCATTTCTGTATAGTTCCTAAATGTTTTAAAGCTACAACTATCATTCCTGTGCCTAAAAAGAGTTTGCCCAAATGTTTAGATGACTACCCCCCTATTGCTTTGACCTCATTCGCTATGAAGTGTTTTGAATGCCTGATGTTAAGTCATCTTAATTTAAATCTAATTTTTCTGCAAATTTTGATCCACTTCAATTTGCTTATAGGGAGAATCGTTCCATTGACAATGCAGTTTTGACTGTCTTACATCAGGTGCAGAACCACTTAAAGAAGAACATATGTTAGAATTTTATTTGTAGATTTTAGTTCTGCTTATAACACTATAATACCAGTATCTTTGGTCTCTAAGCTTTTTAATTCACACCTGAATAGGTGTATGTGCAATCAGATTTTACATTTTTTGACTGACAGGCCCCAAGTTGTTAAGTTAGATAAATTTGTTTCCAGTGAGGTTCAATTAAAAACTTGGGCACCATAGGGATGCGTTTTGAGCCCATTATTATATTCCATGTTTACTCATGACTGTTTTTCAGCCTTTGAATCTGTTAAAGTGGTGAAATTTGCTGATGACACGGCTGTTGTTGGTTTGATAAGTAATAATGATATGTACGCTTACAGGCATGAGGTTCTTAAATTGTTAGGATGGAGTAAAAAAAATGGTTGCTACTAAATACAGCCAAAATAAAGGAGTTGGTAATTGATTTTAGGCGAGGTAGTCGAAGACTGTTATTTCCTGTTTTTGGATGGTATGCCAATTGAGGAGGTGGATTAATTTAAATTTCTGGGCATTTATATTTCCAGTGATTTAAATTGGTCTCTAAATTGCACCTTCTTAATTATTTTTTTCTTAAGGCGACTTAAGGCTGCCTGCTTGAGTATAGATATGCTGGTCAAGTTTTATCGCAATATAGTGAAGAGCGCTCTGACTTATGGGATTACAGCATGGTATGGGAACTGTACTGTAGCTGAGCGGATTGCCTTAGAATGGGTGGTCAGGACTGCAGGCAAGGTCATTGGTGTGTCCCTGCCGTGCATGCATGACCTTTATGAAAATAGAGTAATAAAAAGAGCTAGAAACATATTGGCAGATCCTAGTCATGCAAATGACTTGGTTTTTGAAAGACTACTGTTGAAAAAAACATTTTAGGAGTGTACGTACGCATACCAAACGTATGCTCAACAGTTTCTTTTGAACAGCTGTCCGTGTATTAAATGGGCAAAATTAATTGGGATAATTTTGAATAAACTATGTTTACTGCTTGTTTTACTATACATGATGTTTATATGTTAATTTCATTGACATTTCATTGCTGTATTGTTAATGACAAATAAAGTATTGTATCGTATATGTTCTCTTACTGAGATTTCCAAGTAAAATTTAAAGGTCTTTAATCATTGTCAATTAGTGCCACAGTATTTAGCAGTCTAATAATTATTGCATGCAGTATACAGTGTTTTGTCATAAATATATCTCACCTAACACTGTCTTTAGCAGCTGCCAGTATGCATAGTATAAATCTCACTTTGTGCACAAAGATATTTAGTAAATTAATACGGGTTGAGTATCCCATATCCAAAATGCTTGGGACCAGAAGTATTTTGGATATCGAATTATTCCGTATTTTGGAATAATTGCATACCATAATGAAAACAAAAGGTAGAATTTTCTCCTTTTTGCGCTCAATCCAGATGCAAGCAGGCGGCCAGTAAAATAAAGAGAGCACCCAAGAGCATTACTCCAAGTTTTATGCATACCATAATGAGATATTATGGCAATGGGACCCAAGTCTAAGCACAGAATGCATTTATGTTTCATATGCACCTTATACACCCAGCCTGAAGATCATTTTAGCCAATATTTTTAATAACTTTGTGCACTAAACAAAATGTGTGTACATTCACACAATTCATTTATGTTTCATATACACCTTATACACACAGCCTGAAGGTCATTTTAGCCAATATTTTTAATAACTTTGTGCACTAAACAAAATGTGTGTACATTCACACAATTCATTTATGTTTCATATACACCTTATACACACAGCCTGAAGGTCATTTAATTCAATATTTTTAATAACTTTGTGTATTAAACAAAGTTTAAGTACATTGAGCCATCAGAAAACAAAGGTGTCACAATCTCAGTCTCACTCCAAACAAACATATTTCGGAATATTCCGTGTTTCGGAATATTTGGATATGGGATACTCAACTTGTACTATTGACAAAAGCACTAATATAGTTACTGACATGTGGGATAATTAATCCCTTCCTTAAAAATGTTTTGATGTAGAAATTGGCCACTAATTATAATTATGGCCTGCAGAGGTACAGTAGTATATGTTTCACATAGCAGAATTTGGCTTATTAACTGTCAGTATCATATATAAATAGTACATTTGATTCAGATATCAGTTTTAAATTACAGCAATATTTCACAAATTCTTTTTTAGAATATATTAGATTTACTTTAAAATTGAATCCACTCCATCCATGTAAAACTAGACTGTTGGGTATATGCAATTGTGGTCGAATTCCCGAAATTGTCGAATTTCGGGTCATTTTCGACCAAAAAAAAAAATTCCCCTATGCAATCCAGTGCTTTCCGACCAAAAAACGGACTTTCAAAATTCGACTTTTTGAAATTCGAATTTTTGCAAATTCGACTTTTCTGCAATGATACAAGTGCTGCAATTCGACCAAAGCATATTCAATTCAAGTTTTGAAATTCGACAGCAGTGCTTTTAGACAGCAAATTCGTCATTTTCAATCCGCCACACTTTGGAGGGTGAAAACAAATAAAAAAATTTTAAACATGTTTTTTTTGGTGTTTTTTTTTTTGGGAATAGCAGATCTATTTATATTAGAAGGGATTAGGTACTTTTTTTTTTTTTTTGGGAGGCACAAATATTATTTATATATTTTTTAAAATATTATTATTATTTTTTTTTTTTATGCTGGAAGGGTAAAATCATAAAAAAAAATGGCGTGGGGTCCCCCCTCCAAAGCATAACCAACCTCGGGCTCATTGAGCTGGTCCTGGTTCTAAAAATGCGGGGGAAAAATTGACAGGGGATCCCCCGTATTTTTAAAACCAGCACCGGGCTCTGCGCCTGGTGCTGGTGCCAAAAATACGGGGGACAAAAAGAGTAGGGGTCCCCCGTATTTTTAACACCAGCATCGGGCTCCACTAGCTGGACAGATAATGCCACAGCCGGGGGTCACTTTTATGCCGTGCCCTGCGGCCGTGGCATCAAATATCCAACTAGTCACCCCTGGCCGGGGTACCCTGGGGGAGTGGGGACCCCTTCAATCAAGGGGTCCCCCCCCCCAGCCACCCAAGGGCCAGGGGTGAAGCCCGAGGCTGTCCCCCCCCATCCAATGGGCTGCGGATGGGGGGGCTGATAGCCTTTGTGATAATAAAAAGATATTATTTTTTCCAATAGTACTACAAGTCCCAGCAAGCCTCCCCCGCAAGCTGGTACTTGGAGAACCACAAGTACCAGCATGCGGGAGAAAAACGGGCCCGCTGGTACCTGTAGTACTACTGGGAAAAAAATACCCAAATAAAAACAGGACACACACACCGTCGACAGTAAAACTTTATTTCATACGTCGACACACACATACTTACCTATGTTCACACGCCGACATCGGTCCTCTTCTCCATGTAGAATCCACGGATACCTGTAAAGAAAAGTTCAAAATACTCACCTCAACCATGGTCCAGAGATAAATCCACGGACTTGGCAAAATAAGAAAACGCAAATACCCGCACCAAAAACGGACTGAAAGGGGTCCCATGCTGACACATGGGACACCTTTCCACGAATGAGACCTGTCAGTGACAGCTGTCACTGACAGGTCTCTAAGCCAATCAGGAAGCGCAACTTCGTTGCGCTCACCTGATTGGCTGAGCGCTGTCTGCACTGTGACAGCGCATCGCACAGCTCCCTCCATTATATTCAATGGTGGGAACTTAGCGGCTAGCGGTGAGGTCACCCGCCGGTCAGCGGCTGACCGGCGGGTGACCCCACCGCTACCCGCAAAGTTCCCACCATTGAAAGTAATGGAGCGGCTTTGCCATGCGCTGTCACAGTACAGACAGCGGACAGCCAATCAGGTGAGCGCCACGGAAGTAGCGCTTCCTGATTGGCTGAAGGGACGTCAGTGACAGGAGTCACGTGATGTCCCGGCATTCGGGAGAAAGGGGTCTGATGTGAAAACATTGGACCCCTTTCTAGTCCGGTATGGATCGGTGTTCGGTTTGTTTTTTTGCCAAGAACGTGGATTTACCTCTGGACGTGGATGTACCTCTGGACGCTGGAAGGTGAGTATAATTTTTTCACAGGTACCCTCGGATCGTCGGCGACCGTGGCAGTCGGCGTGTCAACATAGGTAAGTATGTGTGTGTCGGCAGTATGTAATAAAGTTGTACAAGTCACGGTGTCTGTGTCCTGTTTTTATTTGGGTATTTTTTTCCCAGTAGTACTACAGGTACCAGCGGGCCCGTTTTTCTCCCGCATGCTGGTACTTGTGGTTCTCCAAGTACCAGCTTGCGGGGGAGGCTTGCTGGGACTTGTAGTACTAATGGAAAAAACAATATCTTTTTATTATCACAAAGGCTATCAGCCCCCCCATCCGCAGCCCATTGGATGGGGGGACAGCCTCGGGCTTCACCCCTGGCCCTTGGGTGGCTGGGGGGGGGGACCCCTTGATTGAAGGGGTCCCCACTCCCCCAGGGTACCCCGGCCAGGGGTGACTAGTTGGATATTTGATGCCACGGCCGCAGGGCACGGCATAAAAGTGACCCCCTGCTGTGGCATTATCTGTCCAGCTAGTGGAGCCCGATGCTGGTGTTAAAAATACGGGGGACCCCTACTCTTTTTGTCCCCCGTATTTTTGGCACCAGCATCAGGCGCAGAGCCCGGTGCTGGTTTTAAAAATACGGGGGATCCCTGGCCAATTTTTCCCCTGCATTTTTAGAACCAGGACCAGCTCAAAGAGCCCGAGGCTGGTTATGCTTTGGAGGGGGGACCCCACGCCATTTTTTTTTCGGGTTTTTCACGTTTTTTCCCCATTTTTTAAAATCGCGGCAAAATCCGCCAAATCGGCCGATTTTCGCCCGCGATTCTGGCGAATCCGTTTTTCATTGAATATGGTGAATCCCGGCAGGCACCTGCCGGGATTCACCTGGCGAATTTGGTCGAATTAAAAAACGGCGATAATTGCCGCGAATTCGACCGCAATTGCATATACCTGTGTGTATATTACACATAACAATGATAATATGAAGCATAGGTTAGACTGATGTCTTCTCCTAAGTATAGATACAGAACAAAGTTGCTGTCCAGATACCTGTAGATAGAATATGGGGGATAGTCAATTGTTTGAAAAGTCAGTTGGGTGTCTGTTTTTTCCTATCTAATAGATGGGAAAAAACAGACACTCAACCGACTTTTCAAACACTTGAATTCCCCCCTATGTGTCTGTAAACCCCCACTGGTACTAGGCATGCAAAATTGCAGTCACTGTGTATAGTGCATCACACTTACTCTGCCCCGACTGGTCATGGGTTCAGGCACAGATACCAGAGGGTCCCCAAAATAATCAGGTGTTTAATTACAGTTGCATTGTGGGAGTGGACTACAGGTGTCGGTGCAGCGCAGAAAGAATTGAGTGCCAGGCCATCTCATAAAACAGAATAACGGTTTATTTAACATCAAAGCAGGGATATAGCAGGGATAACCTCTTAACACTCCGCCAGCACAAAGCATAATGGTTACATTCTATCACACATCAGGGCACCTCCTCCAGTGCATCAATTAATTGCAGTAGCATGAATATGGCGAACAGCAGTATGTAACAGGGCATTCTGTGACCAGTAGTGCTACTCAAACCAGGTTACAGTCTCTCTCTCTTCCATAGCGAGGACTCTTGTCCATGGGGGGCTTCTAATCATGCCGCGTGGCTTCCAACCACTCACCCAGATACATCCTCCTGAGACTCACACCTGGCACACTCTTCTAGGGCACCCCTACAGGTGGGCATCACCCTCTCCCTGGACTCTGAGTACTGCTGCTCTCACACTGCGGTCTCTCCCTCTGTCAGGTGCCTTGCTGTGGCTGGCAGCTCTCCCCACATGAACATGTGAGGAGCTCTCACTGAGGCTACATTTTTTCCTGGCTCACACACCACGCTTCTGCTAGCTAACACACAGCTTCCCCTGCTAACACTTCAGGCTTCTTCACTTTATCAGCTTGTACTTCCTGTCCCCCCTACTGCATGAGGTGTGCACGTGAGAGCTGGCTGAACTCCAAACCTCCCCCAATCAGTGCACAGGGCACAGCACGTGTAATGCATGATAAAGATACATAGCTGTTAACTCTTGCAGTATCTGTTAACCCTTGCAGTTCCAGGGTATTACATACACCCCTGCTAAACTCTTGCGTGTCCTTACGCAACAGAAGAGCTTTTCAACAACATAACACATAATGAACAGAATGACAGTACATGTGACAAAAAAACAACAACAATCACATACGCAGGAAAACATGGCATGTCAAACATCACATGACATACAAATCACATATCCTGTTGCCGTTTTCCAATGGATTACAGTCCTGAGTCACAGGTGATAAAATGTTCCAAACATCTTGTGGCAATTGTGCCAAACACTGAGAACCTGCCCTTGCCTGCCCTTGTCTCCCCCCGCCTGGGTCAAAAGAGACAGGTGGCTCTCGTGGGCCCCTCCCAATAAACAAGTTTCTCCAACATTTTAGAAAATATATATATGGGACTACATTCCCCTTGCTATCCTTGGCTCTTTCGGACACTCAGAAATGGCCAAACACAGTGCCCCCAAGGGTGTTGCTCCGACCTGGTGCACTGCATAGTCCCGATGTCCTGTTACATGAGTTCCACCTCCACAAATGTTGCCCTTAGAGCCCCACGTTGGGCACCAATTGTAAAACCCCACTGGTACTAGGCATGCAAAATTGCAGTCACTGTGTATAGTGCATCACACTTACTATGCCCCGGCTGGTCATGGGTTCAGGCACAGATACCAGAGGGACCCCTGAATAATCAGGTGTTTAATTACAGTTGCATTGTGGGAGTGGACTACATGTGTCGGTGCAGCGCAGAAAGAATTAAGCGCCAGGCCATCTCATAAAACAGAATAACAGTTTATTTAACATCAAAGCACGGATACTGTATAGCAGGATAACTTCTTAACACTCCTCCAGCACAAAGCATAATGGTTACATTCAATCACACATCAGGGCACCTCCTCCAGCGCATCACTTAATTGCAGCAGCATGAATATGGCGAACAGCAGTATGTAACAGGGCATTCTGTGACCAGTAGTGCTACTCAAACCAGGTTACAGTCTCTCTCTCTTCCATAGCGAGGACTCTTGTCCATGGGGGGCTTCTAATCATGCCGCGTGGCTTCCGACCACTCACCCAGATATGTTGTCCTGAGACTCACACCTGGCACACTCTTCTAGGGCACCCCTACAGGTGGGTATCACCCTCTCCCTGGACTCCGAGTACACTGCGTTCTCTCCCTCTGTCAGGTGCCTTGCTGTGGCTGGCAGCTCTCCCCACATGAACATGTGAGGAGCTCTCACTGAGGCTAAATTTTCTTGGCTCACACACCACGCTTCTGCTAGCTAACACACAAGCTTCCCCTGCTTACACTTCAGGCTTCTTCACTTTATCAGCTTGTACTTCCTGTCCCCCCTCCTGTATGAAGTGTGCACGTGAGAGCTGGCTGAACTCCAAACCTCCCCCAATTAGTGCACAGGGCACAGCACTGTAATGCATGATAAAGATACATAGCTGTTAACTCTTGCAGTATCTGTTAACCCTTGCAGTTCCAGTATATTACATGTCTTTTATGCAGGGAAGTTTAACACAGGAACACATGTGTATAGGGAGTTGTGTCAAAGCTTGGTGAAGGTATAATATTTACACACAGTAAACCCTATCTAAATGATGTTTCTTTTTTAAGAGCTGCAGAGATAATGCAGCTAATAAATCACCACTGGCAGTGATCATATAATTTTAGATTGTCCCAGTAATTGTATCGCATTAGCATAGATTCAGTGTATGTTAATTCATATCACACAACTCTTTCAACACCTGATAAATCTATTGTGGCGGGCACACCGACACTACAGCAGGTGGACAGCTGCAATATTGACGGGGACAGTGGCTATGCCACTAACAAGGCATTGCAACTTGAGATTTGACAGTACTGGCTGCAGTGATTTCTCTATAGCCCTCAGGGATATAGTCATCAGAAATTCCATCCAAATTACATCAGTGCAGACTGATATCCACTGTAATAGTAAAGTGCTTCCTTATTAGATAACACATGTATATGAAATAGGAGAATTATATCCACTTAAAAAGTTAACAAGTATGGTGTATCAGTTCTGTGAACTGTGATATACCGCAGTAGCATAATGAGGTGTCCTACAAAAAGGGACATCCACTGTAACACATTGTTAGATGCACCTCAATGTACCTTTTTCAATTCTCCTAGAAAATGGCAACAGCGCCATTTTCTCAGTGATTTCTACGGCATCAGCAGCACCAATGTGGGACTCTGGAGAGGTAGGTAATTAAATATCGGAGGCATACCCTCCAACTACTGACCCATAGGTGTTTCTATAATGGGTGCGGTGTGTGCAGTGCACACGGGCCACTAGTACTAGGGAGTGGGGCACACTGCACCCATTATAGAAACACCTATGGGTCAGTAGTTGGAGAGCATGCTGGGGATTTTTTTCTTGTCTAGATTTACTCCTATGATGGGCCAATAAATTGATTAAGCAACCACCATTCTGTATATAACTGTTTTGAAAGACTTATATGGAGTCAGTAGCTGGGGGATATGCTAATCCTTGTAATGCCATATAGGAGGATCGTGGGGTGCCTCTAGATGAGTTAACTCTCAATTTCTAAATACATAAATTTATGACCAAAAGTTGTGCTATTATCATGTAGTGTAGGACCACCAGAGCAGAGACACCTTGACATAACTGGTGGCTTACCATAGGTTTGCAAATGTATGTATCAGAGATCTCATCTGCTTTTCTATTATTACTGTAGGTAGGATGTCTTTCTCTCTTGCTGGTCCATTGCAGTGTGGTGTGTGAATTTGTTTTTATTTCTTGACTAGATTAAATATATTGTGCAGCTACTAGTCTGTGTATCACAAATAATACATCTTTAATATCCGTGACAACAGTTTTGCACTTGATCATCAAGCGTACTGCAATTGTCCCAACTTTCTTGCCATTAAGGACAACATGACTTTAGAACCCTTTATTTCACTTGCTCAACATTTTAAGGCCTTATATACCACTTTTTAACACTTAAGGCACTTGTAATTTGGTCTTTTTTATGCTCTTTTATAGCAGACTAGAATTCTCAGCATTTGTCTCAACTGGAATGCACTCATCATAAAAGCAGTAGCTTGACCTATAAAATATCTATTGATAACTTGGCAGAATATGACTCCAAAGCTACTACTGATATCAACTGCTGAGAGATAGACACAATAAATATATATATATATATATATATATATATATAGTATTCATTTATTCACATTCATGCATGCACATAGTTTAGTGATGTACAGAATGGAACTCAGGTTAATTCTTCTCATTAAGTTCTTGTCTTCATAAGACGTCTGCAAAGCCACAAACATTTCATGTGCTGTCACTTTCCCATGAATGTTTGAATACACATACTGCTCTCTCCCATGGCTTTATCTATATCATCTGGGTTAGGGTGCTCCCCAGTATCGCTGGTTATTTTTCGTACCTTCTCCAACTTTAACTGCATCTGCATGACATTAGCAAAGCCCATAGTAGCCCCTGCACTGCACAATTTCACAATTAATAGGAATAAATGACTTTTGTCTGTGACACCAATCCTTTTATATCATGTACCTGGGCCTACTGGAAGAACATAAGGTCTGGATGTAATGACACCCATGTTCGGCGACTGTGCTAAATGCTGGCCGAACTCGGTCATTTTTTTAAAGGGCTAATCACTTACAAGATATGTCTTTGCCTTGGAAGTGATTACTCCATTAAAAAAAAAACCTCAGAGTTCGGCCGGCAACCCACACGGATGCCAAACTCGAGTGTCATTACATTCGGCCCATGATTTTGATAGGTGTCAACAGTTTGTGATGGAGACAACTTGAAAAAGGCCACAGTAGTTTCCAAAATATGTTGCTGCTCCCTGATTTATGAACCAAGCTACACTGAATCTAGATACCATAGGCCAAGTTTGCTGCACCTGACTGCAACTGAGTAGTGCTGCAGGGACCCTGTACTGGCTCACCACACATGTCCACAGTTGAATATTGCTGCAGGAACTTTGTGTCAGTATGCTGCAACTGCTCATGACTGATCACCATTGTGCACAAGTCGACGGCACCTATCTGTGACTGACTGTGGCTACAGGTTCCTTGTGTGAGATGACAACTTGGTGATGGGAGCCACACGGAACTGCCAATGGCTGCTGACTGTGACTAAAGGTGGGTACACTCTGGCCAATATATCGGCTGTTCTATTGAACGGCCGATATATTGTGGGTCCGTTGGCTAGTGTGTACGGGCTATATGTCTGTGAAGTCCGTCGTTTACAGACATATCGCGTCAGCCCCGCAGCACAGCCAACAGCCAATATATCTACCGATATATTCGTGCATCGCTGTGTGTGTACGGGCGACCAGCCGGCCACCTGTACACATGCTGTGGCAGCCAGCAGTGATTGACAGCTGAACTGGGCGGACGTGTATACACACCCACCCAGTTCATGACACCAGTCCCCGACAGATTGGGCAGTGTGTATGCACAGCACACTGCCCGATCAGTCCATAGATATATCTGCCGATCAGTTTGATCGGCAGATATATCTATCAGTGTGTACCCACCTTTAGACAGCTGAAAGTAGCCTTTGAAACTGCATAATACTGTATAGAGCTCTCATCCATTTGAAAGAAGACTTGGTTCATCAGGTGCCTGAGCTTTATAAAAAGGTCTGCATGCTTCTAATTGTTACAGCCAATAGCGGATATACCACAAGGCAACCAAAGTGGCTACTTAGGGTTCTGTGGGTCCCAGGGGCCCATGCTGGTCGCAGAGGGCCTGGTAACAAGGCTGTATAAAGGGCGTTTCTGGTGGATGGTGAGATCCACCAAAAGTGTCAGAGAGCTGGGCTGGCTGAATACTCCCGGCAGCCTGTCAGTGATTAGACAACCATTGGGTGCCATCTCCAGCGCTCGCTTGGGTCTCTAGTCTTGCAGTATTGAGTGTGTGACCAGGGGCGTCAGAACGTTTTTCAGTTGGGGTGGCAAATCTCAATTTGGCGCCCCTTATTTATGGCCACCTTAGACAGGTCACTTGTACCTGTACGAACTCTATGGAGTAGCAGTGAGTGAGTGACCCCTTATATACATTATGTCGGGTAGAGCTCCCTTACACACAATATGCCTGGTAAAGGGCCTTATTCAGATCTGATCATAGATGTGCTAAATTTAGCACATCTATGATATCAGTTTCTCAGACATGCGGGGGGACGTCCAGCAAAGGGCTAGTCCACCCAGCATGTCTGGCTCTCCCCCGAACCCCTCCTCCCCCTCCCACATGGGTGTGAAAGCATCGCATAGCGGTGATGATTTTGCACCTGGCTGGTATCTCCCTTTCAACGCAGCTGCCGCGGTCCGCCCCCGCAACGGACCGGACATACCTGCGTTGTCTGGACCGCACCCAGCCAACAGTGTTCTTACGCCGTTGGCACGCCCTCTCCCGCCCCGCAACCAACTCTGCCTGTCAATCAGGCAGAGGTGATCGCAGCCCAGAGATGCTGTCAGCATCTCACTGGGCTACCGGCGTGCATGCGCACTCCGCAAAGAGATTAAGACAGCGATCACTGCCGCTGCAGCAATCCAGTCTGAATTACCCCCAAAGCCCCTTATATAATTATGTCTGGTAGAGCCTCTTACACACATTAGGCCTGACAGAGCCCATTATATATATACACTGTAGAGCATCCCCCGTGCCAGATATACATATATTCCCCCCGTGCCAGATATACATATGCCCCCAGAGCCAGTTATACATATGCCCCCAGTGCCAGATATACATATATGCCCCAGTGCCAGATATACATATATGCCCCCAGAGCCAGATATACATACATGTCCCCAGAGCCAGATATACATATATGCCCCCAGAGCCAGATATACATATATGCCCCCAAAGCCAGATATACATATATGCCCCCAGATTTAGATATACATATATGCCCCCAGTGCCAGTTATACATATTTCCCCAGTGCCAGATATACATATATGCCCCCCAGAGCCAGTTATACATATATGCCCCAGAGCTAGATATACATACAGTATATGCCCCCAGAGCCAGTTATACATACATGCCCCAGAGCCAGATATACATATATGCCCCTAAAGCCAGATATACATATGTCCCCACAGTGCAAGGAACACATACCAACACAGGACACCGGGCGGCCAGGCAAGCAGCAGTGGGCGGCCCCCGCATTTTCAAACAAGTCTCCTTGTCTCAGTCTCTCCGCTGCGACGTCCGTGTCCGGCCCCAGCACAACTTGCGCATATGTAATGAGCGGCATGACGTCATGACGAGCCGCTGCTCATTACATATGCGTGATCAGAGCGCTACATGGGAGGAGCAGCAGCAGCAGCACTGACTGTCACTGTCAATGTGACAGTCAGTGAATCGCGGTCCGCTCCTGAAGCGCCCTTTATGTGCGGCGCCTATCTCAGCCGCATACTGTGCTTGTGTATAGGGATGGCGCGGTGTGCAGCGCTGCCGCTAGTATCGGCGGCGGCAGGCGCCTTTCTCATGTTTGGGGGGAGCGCGCTGCCCCCTTGCCCCCCCGCCCATTCCGACACCTCTGCGTGTGACCCATCACACACATGTGTATATGACATCAGACGTGCAGAGAGAGGAGTCGGGATGCACACAGAGAAAAACATGAGGTATTCCAGTATACTTTATTACAGTATTTTTTAAAATTTGTATAACATTCACCTACTTCAAATTACAATCAGGTGAGTTGTGAACAGTGTTATTTTATTTACAGTGTAAAGCATATCTCTGCTACAATCATGGTCGTGGGGGAGTCACACACTGACTGGTGATATATCAATATGCTATTATACTCTAAGTATTAACTTATACAGAAGATGCCTGCTACAAACAACGGGGCACTGGTATATAATGAATACATTCACACTGACTAAAGGGTATAGTAATTAGTGATGTGCACCGGAAATTTTTCGGGTTTTGTGTTTTGGTTTTGGATTCGGTTCCGCGGCCGTGTTTTGGATTCGGACGCGTTTTGGCAAAACCTCCCTGAAAGTTTTTTGTCGGATTCGGGTGTGTTTTGGATTCGGGTGTTTTTTTACAAAAAACCCTCAAAAACAGTTTAAATCATATAATTTGGGGGTCCTTTTGATACCATAGTATTATTAACCTCAATAACCATAATTTACACTCATTTACGTCTATTCTGAACACCTCACACCTCACAATATTATTTTTAGTCCTAAAATTTGCACCGAGGTCGCTGGATGGCTTAGCTAAGCGACACAAGTGGCCGACACAAACACCTGGCCCATCTAGGAGTGGCACTGCAGTGTCAGGCAGGATGGCACTTCAAAAAAATAGTCCCCAAACAGCACATGATGCAAAGAAAAAAAGAGGCGCACCAAGGTCGCTGTGTGACTAAGCTAAGTGACACAAGTGGCCAACACAAACACCTGGCCCATCTAGGAGTGGCACTGCAGTGTCAGGCAGGATGGCACTTCAAAAAAATAGTCCCCAAACAGCACATGATGCAAAGAAAAAAAGAGGCGCACCAAGGTCGCTGTGTGACTAAGCTAAGCGACACAAGTGGCCGACACAAACACCTGGCCCATCTAGTAGTGTCACTGCAGTGTCAGACAGGATGGCACTTCAAAAAAATAGTCCCCAAACAGCACATGATGCAAAGAAAAAAAGAGGCGCAATGAGGTAGCTGTGTGACTAAGCTAAGCGACACAAGTGGGCGACACAAACACCTGGCCCATCTAGGAGTTGCACTGCAGTGTCAGACAGGATGGCAGATTTAAAAAATAGTCCCCAAACAGCACATGATGCAAAGAAAAAAAGAGGCGCACCAAGGTCGCTGTGTGACTAAGCTAAGCGACACAAGTGGCCGACACAAACACCTGGCCCATCTAGGAGTGGCACTGCAGTGTCAGGCAGGATGGCACTTCAAAAAATAGTCCCCAAACAGCACATGATGCAAAGAAAAAAAGAGGCGCACCAAGGTCGCTGTGTGACTAAGCTAAGCGACCCAAGTGGCTGACACAAACACCTGGCCCATCTAGGAGTGGCACTGCAGTTTTCTAGCGAGAGGATGAGTGCTTCCATCCTCATGTGAATCTGAACCACTAGCCATGAACATAGGCCAGGGCCTCAGCCGTTCCTTGCCACTCCGTGCCGTAAATGGCATATTGGCAAGTTTACGCTTCTCATCAGACGCTTTCAAATTTGATTTTGGGTCATTTTACTGAACTTTTGTTTTTTGGATTTTACATGCTCTCTACTATGACATTGGGCATCGGCATTGGCAGACGACGTTGATGGCATTTCATCGTCTCGGCCATGACTAGTGGTAGCAGCTTCAGCACGAGGTGGAAGTGGATCTTGATCTTTCCCTATTTTAACCTCCACATTTTTGTTCTCCATTTTTTAATGTGTGGAATTATATGCCAGTATCAATAGCAATGGCCTACTACTATATATACTGCGCACAACTGAAATGCACCACAGGTATGGATGGATAGTATACTTGACGACACAGAGGTAGGTAGAGCAGTGGCCTTCCATACCGTACTACTATATATACTGGTGGTCACTGTCAGCAAACTGCAAAACTAAAATGCACAACAAGTACAGAATCTAGATGGATAGTATACTTGACGACACAGAGGTAGGTAGAGCAGAGGCCTTCCGTACCGTACTGCTATATATACTGGTGGTCACTGTCAGCAAACTGCAAAACTAAAATGCACCACAGGTATAGAATCTAGATGAATAGTATACTTGATGACACAGAGGTAGGTAGAGCAGTGGCCTTCCGTACCGTACTGCTATATATACTGGTGGTCACTGTCAGCAAACTGCAAAACTAAAATGCACCACAGGTATAGAATCTAGATGGATAGTATACTTGACGACACAGAGGTATGTAGAGCAGTGGCCTTCCGTACCGTACTGCTATATATACTGGTGGTCACTGTCAGCAAATTGCAAAACTAAACTGCACCACAGGTATATAATCTAGATGGATAGTATACTTGACGACACAAGGTAGGTAGAGCAGTGGCCTTCCGTACCGTACTGCTATATATACTGGTGGTCACTGTCAGCCAACTGCAAAACTAAAATGCACCACAGGTATAGAATCTAGATGGATAGTATACTTGACGACACAGAGGTAGGTAGAGCAGTGGCCTTCCGTACCGTACTGCTATATATACTGGTGGTCACTGTCAGCAAAACTCTGCACTGTACTCCTCCTATATAATACTGCTGGTCCCCAGTCCCCACAATAAAGCAGTGTGAGCACAGATATATGCAGCACACTGAGCACAGATATGGAGCGTTTTTCAGGCAGACAACGTATAATACTGGTGGTCACTGGTCAGCAAAGCTCTGCACTGTACTTCTCCTATATAATACTGCTGGTCCCCAGTCCCCACAATAAAGCAGTGTGAGCACAGATATATGCAGCACACTGAGCACAGATATGGAGCGTTTTTCAGGCAGAGAACGGATAAAACTGGTGGTCACTGATCAGCAAAACTCTGCTCTGTACTCCTCCTCTATAATACAGCTGCTCCCCAGTCCCCACAATTAAGCAATAAGCACAAATATTTGCATCAACATTAATAAACGGAGAGGACGCCAGTATGCCTCGGACCCATGTAAAATCGGTGAAGTTCGGGGGGGTTCGGTTTCTGAGGAACCGAACCCGCTCATCACTAATAGTAATGGTTACTATAAGGGACATACTAGGCCGCTAAGGAGGGCGGAGCCTCTCATATATAATGCAGACAATACTAATCTGATTAAGGTGTAATAATAAGTATTATAAGTTATGGGTGCCTGCATTACAAAAGGATTTTAATAACTGACCGGTAAATTCTTTTCTATTGTGCATAGAGGATGCTGGGGTCCACATTAATACCATGGGGTATAGATGGGTCCACTAGGAGTCACTGGCACTTTAAGAGTTTGAGAGTGTG
The DNA here is from genome assembly GCF_028390025.1 of Pseudophryne corroboree. Lineage (NCBI taxonomy): Eukaryota > Metazoa > Chordata > Amphibia > Anura > Myobatrachidae > Pseudophryne > Pseudophryne corroboree. The sequence continues at coordinate 590,911,658 of NC_086448.1, read as the reverse complement.
GGCTGTCTCCTCCCTCTATGCCCCTCCTACCAGACTTAGTCTAGAAACTGCCCGAGGAGACGGACAACTTTGCGAGAAGGATTTTACATTGATAGTGGCGAGATTCACACCAGCTCACACACAAGGCAAACCAAGCTAACTAGCTTGAAACATCAGCAACGGCTGAACAATAATACTTACCAAGTAAAAGAACAGTACTTAACCAAGAACTAATCAGTACTGAACAAAATAACCACTGCAGGATCACAAAGCTCTGGGCGGGCGCCCAGCATCCTCTATGGACTACGAGCAAAGGATTTACCAGTAGGTAATTAAAATCCTATTTTCTGTTACGTCCTAGAGGATGCTGGGGTCCACATTAGTACCATGGGGATATACCAAAGCTCCCAGAACGGGAGGGAGATTGCGGAGGCTCCTGCAGAACTGACTGACCAAACTTAAGGTCCTCAGAGGCCAAAGTATCGAACTTGTTGAACTTAGCGAATGTGTTCGACCCTGACCAAGTAGCCGCTAGGCAAAGCTGTAAAGCCGAGACACCCTGGGCAGCCGCCCAGTAAGAACCCACCTTACGAATAGAGTGGGCCTTAACAGACGTAGTACACGGCAATCCTGCCATAGAATACGCATGCTGGATAGTGAACCTGATCCAGCGAGAGAATGTCTGCTTAGAAGCAGGACACCCAAGTTTCTTGGGATCATACAGGATAAACAGAGAGTCCAATTTTCTGTGATGAGCAGTCCTCTTCACATAGATTTTTAGAGCCCTTACAACATCCAAGGACTTTGATGAAATTGAGGAGTCAGTAGCAACTGGCACCACAATAGGTTAGTTGATATGAAATGCCGACACAAACTTTGGAAGGAACTGCTGATGTGTCTGGAGCTCAGCTCTATCTTCATGGAAGATCAAGTAGGGGCTCTTACAAGACAAAACCCCCAACTCCGGCACATGTCTAGCAGAAGCTAAGGCCAACAAAGTGACAGCCTTCCACGTGAGAAACTTGACCTCAACCTCCAGTAGTGGCTCGAACCAAACTGATTGGAGGAACTGTAACACCACGTTAAGATCCCAGGGCACAGTAGGCGGCACAAAGATGTGCAGAACCCCCTTCAGAAAAGTCTGAACCTCAGGGAGGGAAGCCAACTGTTTCTGGAAGAAAATGGACAGGGATGAAATCTGGACCTTTACGGATCCTAACCTCAGGCCCATTTTCACACTTGCTTGCAGGAAGAGGAGAAACCGTCCCAGTTGAAACTCCACCGTAGGAAACTTCTTGGACTCACACCAAGATACATATTTTTTCCAAATACGATGGTAATGTTTAGACATTACTCCTTTCCTAGCCTGTATCAGGGTAGGAATAACCTTGTTCGGAATGCCCTTCCAAGCTAATATCTGGCGTTCAACCTCCATGTTGTCAAACGTAGCTGCGGTAAGTCTTGATAAGTGAACGACCCCTGCTGCAGCAGGTCCTCCCGAAGAGGAAGAGGCCTCGGCTCTTCTAGCAGTAGATCCAGAAGATCCGTGTACCAAGCCCTTCTTGGCCAGTCCGGAGCAATGAGGATTGCCTGAACTTTTGTTCTCCTTTTGAGTTTTAGAACTCTTGGAATGAGTGGAAGTGGAGGAAACATGTACACCGACTGGAACACCCATGGAGTCACTAGGGCATCCACCGCCACGGCTTGCAGGTCCCTCAACCTGGAACAATACCGCTGAAGCTTCTTGTTGAGATGAGAGGCCATCATGTCTATTTGAGGTATTCCCCAAAGGTCTGTTGCCTCCGTGAACACCTCCAGATGGAGTGCCCACTCCCCTGGATGGAGATCATGTCTGCTGAGGAAGTCCGCTTCCCAGTTGTCTACTCCCGGAATGAAGATCGCTGACCACGCCAACACGTGTTTTTCTGCCCAGAGGATGATTCTTGTTAGCTCTGACATTGCAGCTCTGCTCTTCATTCTGCCCTGTCGGTTTATGTAAGCTACTGTCGTTACATTGTCCGACTGCACTTGAATGGCCCGATCTTGCAGTAGATGGGCCACCTAGAGAAGACTGTTATAGACGGCTCTTAGTTCCAGAATGTTTATTGGTAGGCCAGCTTCCAGACTTGACCAACTTCCTTGGAAGGTCTCCCCTTGAGTGACTGCGCCCGAGCCCGGGAGACTTGCATCCATGGTTAGAAAGATCCAGTCCTGAATCCTGAACCTGCAGCCATCCAGAAGGTGAGGTAATTGTAGCAACCAGAGGAGTGAAATCCTGGCCTTTGGCGACAGACGTATTCTCTGGTGCATGTGTAGATGAGATCCCGACCACTTTTCCAGGAGATCCAGTTGGAAGGGTCGAGCATGAAACCTCCCGTACTGCAGATCCTCGTAAGAGGCCACCATCTTCCCCAGAATGCACTGATGAACTGACACCCGGGCTGGCTTCAGGACGTCCCGGACCATCGTTTGTATCACCAAAGCTTTTTCTTCCGAAAGAAACACCCTCTGCACCACCGTGTCAAGGATCATTCCAAATGTGATTTTGGAAGATTCAGGATCCAACCGTGTTCCCTGAGTAGATGGGTCTTGAGAACAATGGACTGTAACAGCTTCTCCTGGGATGATGCCTTTATCAGCAGATCGTCCAGATGTGGAATTATGTTCACCTCCTGTCTGCAGAAGAGCACCATCATCTCCGCCATCACCTTGGTGAACACCTTCGGTGCTGTGGAGAGGCCGAATGGTAGGGCCTGGAACTGAAAATGAATGTCTAACAGTGCGAATCGGAGAAAAGCTTGATGCGGTGGCCAAATCGGGATGTGGCTGTATGCAGCCTTGATATCCAGGGATACCAGGAATTTCCCCTCCTCCAGACCTGATATAACCGCCCTCAGAGACTCCATTTTGAACTTGAACTCTCTCAGAAAGGGGTTTAGCGATTTTAAGTTCAAAATGGGCCTGAGCGAACCATTCGGTTTCGATACCATGAAAAGGTTCGAATAGTAACCTCTGATTTGCAAATGGAGTGGAACTGGTACAATGACCTGTGACTCCACCAACTTCTGGATGGCTTACTGTAGGATAGCCCTGTCTGCCAGCAAAGCTGGCAAGCCTGATTTGAAGAATCGTGAGGTGGGAGATCTTGAAACTCCAGCCTGTACCACTGAGATACAATATCATGCACCCAGGGATCCAGGCCGGACGACACCCAGACGTGGCTGAAATGTCTGAGTCTCGTCCCCACTGGCCCTACCTCCAGGCCGCATGGTCTACCGTCATGCTGAGGACTTTGGCATACCTGAGGCAGGCTTCTGTTCCTGGGAACCCGCAGCAGCAGGTTTCTTGGATTTTGGTCGACCTCCCCAAAAGAAGGTGTTGGATGACTTGGCCTTTCTTGATTTAGGAGCCCGAAAGGACTGTGATGCAGCTGAAGAAAAAGGTTTCTTCGTAGCAGGTGCAGCTGAGGGAAGAAAAGGTGACTTACCCGTGGTTGCTGTGGAAATCCACGCATCCAACGCTTCCCCAAAGAGAGCCTGGCCTGTGTAGGGTAGGGTTTCCACACCTCTTCTGGATTCCGCATCGGCAGACCACTGGCGCAGCCAAAGTCCTCTACGAGCTGAGATAGACATAGAATATATCCCTGCAGCCATCGAACCCAGGTCTTTCATGGATTCCACCATAAATCCTGCAGAATCCTGAATGTTACGTAAAAACAATTCAACGTCACTTTTATCCATTGTATCCAAATCCTCAAGTAACGTGCCTGACCACTTTACTGTAGCTTTGGAAATCCATGCACAGGCAATAGTAGGACGTAATATCGCCCCCGAAGCCGTGTATATGGATTTGAGCGTAGTGTAAATTTTGCGATCAGCCAGTTCTTTTAACATGGAAGATCCTGGGACAGGTAAAACTACCCTTTTTGAGAGTCTGGATATAGACGCGTCAACTATGGTTGGGTTTTCCTATTTTTTCCTATCCTCCTCAAGGAAAGGGAAAGCAACCAGAACCTTTCTAGGGATCTGATTTTTTTTTCTCTGGGTTTTCCTAGGCTTTCTCAAATATAGCATTTAATTCATTAGACGCAGGGAAGGTTAGCGAGGTTTTCTTATTGTCAGTGAAGTAAGCCTCCTCAACCTGCTCAGGTGTTGTATCAGCTATATTCAACACATTTCTAGTGGCCTCTATCATCAACTGTACCCCTTTTGCAAGAGATGCCACCCCACTCAGCACATCCCCCGCCCCGTCTGCCGTGTCAGAATCGGTATCTGTGTCCTCTTGCTTAATCTGGGCAAGAGCACGTTTTTGGGAGCGTACGTTAGGGGGCCCTGAGGTAACAGAACTGGACCAAACTGCCATAGGGTTCTGTAAAACCTGATTTGCAGACTCATTTTGTGCAACTCTAGTATAAATCTGAGAAATCATACTTTTAAGAGAGGCTAACTACTCAGTTGCTGGGACCTGCACTAACACAGTGCAATCCTGATTACATGGAACGGGATCATCCTGAGAGGAATTATCCTCTGCAGCATATTACACAGAGTCCCCCCTAAGAATGACAAGAGAGACACAGAGATTGGAGCCAACCCACACACAGCGCTTCAAGATAGGGAGACCCCTAACCAGCGCTTACTGTGTACCTTAATAGGTTACACAGTACAGATATACAGCCCCCCCCCCCATTTATAACCCCCTGGTACCGTATAAGATAGCTGGAGTTGATATGGAGGAACTGCTCTCACTGACAGCGTTTCTGCAGGCAGAAAATGGCGCTAAACGCTGCTGGGTCCGCTCTGAGGAGAAGTTCCGCCCCCTTTCATGGCGCTGCTTCCCGCTCTTCTGAAGTGCTGGCAGCGATCCTGGGACCCTGACAGACTTGTTGGTCAGTGTAGGGTGTAGGCGCTGGCTCAGTGTGCCCCTCACAGCACCGCACTATGGGGGTCATTCTGACCCATTCGCATGCAGCGGTTCTTCACTGCTGTGCAAACAGGTCAGAACTGCGCATTCTTGGCGTGCGCATTGAAGAGCCCAGTGAAAATAAGACGCAGCACTGGACGGATGAAGATTGACAGCGGAGAGACGTTCCGGGGCGGATACTCACCGTTGGAGGCCGTTTTTGGGGAGTGGTAAGAAGAACGCAAGCGTGTCCAGGCGAACGGAGGGCGGATGTCTGACGTCAGGACCGGGACCTTCATCACTGGATCAGTCGCACAGGGTAAGTACAGTAGCTGCAGGCTGGTCTTGTTTTGCAGGAAACTTTTTAAGCATAGCAGAGCTGCACAAGCGATCGCAGCCCTGCTATGCTAAAATACACTCCCCCATAGGCGGGGTTTAGTTGATCGCAGCAGCAAAAAGTTGCTGGCTGCGATCAACTCGGAATGACTCCCTATGTACTGCTGAGCCCCTGATCAAAGTTAGTACTGTGCTCCATACCCTGTTGCTGCCATCTTCACACCGACTCCCCGCTTGCCAGGGAAGCCGGTGACTAACTCACCACTGATTTTCTGACTCTGTAAGGGGGTGGCGGCATGCTGCTAGGGTTAGCGAACCCCTGTGGCGGCGAACGTTCGATCCCCTCAGGAGCTCAGTGTCCTGTCAGCGGAGATAGTGGCTCAGACCCCGCAGGGTGGACACTACTCCCCCCTTAGTCTCTCGAAGCAGGGAGGCTGTTGCCAGCAGCCTCCCTGTGCCTAAACTCTATTCAAAATAATAAAACTAAAAGAACTCCTATGGAGCTCCCCTAACTGTGACCGGCTCCCCCGGGCACATTTTCTAAACTGAGTCTGGTAGGAGGGGCAGAGAGGGAGGAGCCAGCCCACACTCTCAAACTCTTAAAGTGCCAGTGGGCTCCTAGTGGACCCGTCTATACTCCATGGCACTAATGTGGACTCCAACATCCTCTAGGATGCAAGAGAAATATCAGTGCCCCCACCCACACTGCCACTGATTGTAATATCCATTTTTTGCACCCCTCAGTCAGTGACTGTATTGATTATATATCAGTGCCTTTATTTGTTGGCAGAGTGTTCTGGGCTATCTGGTGCAGTGACGTCAGTCCACACACTTAGTGACTTAAACAGTAACGCAGGTTTATTTAGTGAACACAGGGGACTCAGATGTAACAGTGGTATCGGTAATCAGGAGCCCATATATCACAGAAGGTAACAGCATTAGGTAGCGGTACTTATCAGGAGATGTCTGTGGTGGTGAAGTACGGAGGACTACACAGCTGTGCAGTCTGATTCCTGCTGTAAGAAGATGATGCATGCACTGGAGCACTGTGAGTCTCTGTAGCTGAGATCCACTACCGGTCTCAGCTCTGCACACTTGTACACCAGGACTTTGTCTCTCAGTCTCTCTGTCACACTCTCCTCACTCTCTCCCTGAGATGAAGGAACAGGAACCACATCATATGAATCAGCCTCCAAGTGGCTCCTGGCACTAGAGGTCTGACACTAGGGGATGCACCCATAGACTGATACATAGAAGGATACAGGTACAGAGCGCCCCATATCCTAACATTATTGTGATTCCATGATATATCAATGTCTCCTCCCTCCTCACTGATTGTGGCAGGAACTACAACCAGTGAAGGGGCAGTGGTGCATACAGGGGGGGTTTCTGAGTACCCAGAAACCCCCCTGATGGACCAAATGTTTTTTTAAAGAGCTTACCGTGTTTCCAAAGCCCACGATCGCCCCCTCCTGATAATAGGCCCCACTCCTCACAGCATTTTGTCGCTATTCTCGGGCCTGTGTGGAGGATGTCTGATTGGCACTCTACTTTCCCTGTTATATATATGTAACCCCTCCCCATATACTATAAGTCATTGGTGTATTACTAAGTGATGGGTACTAGGTATTTGTGCCTCCACCCAAGCTAATTTCTTAGGCTTGCCTGGGTAAGCCTCCCTTTATAATAATGTCCTATATGTTCTTATAATCTATATGTACAATAAAAGTATATAGGTGCACATTTATACAGTATAATAATGTACCTGTTCTTATGTTTTCACTTCCAGGATATCCGGATGTAATGACACATTCATATTTGTACTTTGTAGGTATAAATATGTGTATTTATTTATTACCATTATCATTTAAGAAGTTGGAGGTAAACATTTCTTACCAACATATTACAATAAATAAACTTTACTATCCCTCCCCACTATTATCCACTCTGGAACCTATACAGTTCTTTTGCATGCAATACACAAAAAGTACATTAATATTAATGTGAGAGTGACCCGGGTACTCATTAAGCTAGTAGTGCACTACAATGACTAAAAAATTCATAAAAGTGAAGCAGTACTAGATACTAAACCTTTCACATTCCATTTGTAGCAAAATAATAATGTCCTCTCCTGTTTCAGTCTATGAAGAAAGTAATTGTCTCCAGGCTAAATGCTAAGGTAGCAATTCCTGACACATATGTTGCAATGTATTGCCACTATGTTTCTTTCTTACTATTAGAGAAAGGTGTCTTTTCCTCAGATGTCGCTTACGTCAGCTTTCCAATACTATACATACAATAAATGTAGTTGAATTTATGATGTTTGAAGGTGGTGCTCCTTTAATACACTACATGCTGTACTGAATTATGTTTGCCATCTGATAGTGCCATATCCAATAGTGCAAGCTACTTTAGTCGATTCTTCTCTAGTGATGAATAAAGTTATATTGCTGTGGTGTATACAGCAGATTAAATGTAAATACACCTATGCTCCATGCTGATGTAGTAACAACTCATGGTATCTCCTCCTCCCAGCTGCTGACAGTTCATTCAGCTTGCTTCAAGAATATACATATATATATATATCTGGCACAATTAGCTAAAATGGTGTAAGTGCATGCTTGGTCACCAATAATAGTTTATAAATAAAGTCTATTATAAACTTGAGATTCACAAGCTGTAGGATATGATGCTATTCCTTTGTGTTAAGCTGAACTGTCTACGCTTTGAATTTATATTAACCACTGCAGGAGGCTACTTGATCAATTCCCACACTTGTAGCACTAATATGTCTCCAACTTTTAGTAATTCAAGATATAGTTCACTCCTGGCACAGTATGTGTCTCTATATCTTATCAGCTAATGCTGCATCTTATTGATAACTCTGTGCATAGCTTAGCTGTGAAGGAGGTGCTGTGGCTTAAGTGTGAAATATGTGAAACATGCTTGACGGGTCACTCACGCTTTAGTTGAGCGGTTGCGGTGCGGAGCGCTCCCCCGACTCCTCCTCCTCTTGTTTCAATGAAACTGCATAAGGTGGGCTGAGCTCCCTCTCGTCATTATACCAGCACTGACGCTGCTCACTTCCCAGCAACCAGAGTAGCTTCCCTGGTTGCTATGAGCCGTCACTTCCGCCAGCACTAGACCTCCTCTTCCCTCGTCAGCAGCCCCGTTCGTCGGCGCCGGACCTCACAGCACTCAGACTGGCTGGCGTCCTCCGCAACTCCGGCACAGCTGTGAGTACCTACTTAGCACTCACACTGCCGCCCTTCAGTGCTCCTTCTCCAGCCCTGCTCCGGTGACATACCCTGGACTCCGCTGGCCGCTGTGACAATATACAGCTCTGTCAGCAGCGCCAGATATCCAGGTATGCACACTCACAGGGGGAACCGCAGTCTAACCCACCGCCGGCGGGGAGCTCTATTTATTCTCCCCAGACTCCGGCTCGTGCAGCTCCCTTCCTGCCGGAGCCGCGCGCTGTCCATCACCGCCACCAATCAGCTGTATGTCCCCGGGCTCGCGGTCAGCTTTGTACCCCCCGCTTGGGGACCTGCTCTTCCCGCCATGCAGGGTATTACTCCCGCAGCGCGCGGACCATCCAATGATCCAAGCCGCAAATCCCTCTCTACCCTGCAGACTATCGCTGGCCCACTAGGTATAAACTATACCCCCATCATTACCAAATGGCAAACTATATAAGCCAAACCCACACATTAAAATTGGAATATACATGTACAATTAATAAATAAAGTACAGCTATTTATCCCTTCACAATTCATCTATATACATATACTTATTTTATATATATTTATTATTACAGTATCCACATATAATTATTATAAAATTCCCTTAACACAATATATATATATTTATTCATCAAACATTTATTAGATTATTAATAAATATTAAATTATTGATAAACTATCAGTAATAACTATTAATCAGGTTACACTCTCCCCCTGGTGATCTGTAATTTATCCATCCCAACTAATCAGATCACCAATTATCTTTCTCCTTTCAATACCCAAAGTAGGGCCAGGTAAGTACTATATTTGGGTGAATTATTTGAGGTACATATACAGGTTTACCTAATTCCGGATAAGTTAATATTAAAGGAGGTCTTCGTTCCCTGAATGTCCTATAATCAGGCAATTTATCCTCACCGGCATCTAATATCCTGGATTCACTACAAGAATCCATGCTTGGGTTAACCTCAGTGTCACCTATACCCCCCTCTGATCGAAGTCCCCACTCAGATTCAGACCCACCTTCCTCGTTATGGGTATTACTGGATATATTACCATCCTTTTCCATAGAGCTGTTATCAAACATCCCAGGTGTGTCACAATCAGATAACAAGGGAATAGAGTTATCAATACTGTTATCATAATAAAAATATCATGGGCCTGGTTCCCTGTCCTCAGTATCCCCATTAGATCCTGCTGTAATGTCTGGAGATTGGCATTGACCTGGAGAAGATCTTAACCTATTACTATCTTTCCAACTACCTCTTGAAGGTGGCTCATTTTCAACATAGTCAGGGAGACGAAGATTTTGTGAGATGGGCAACAGATGCTGTCGGTGGTATGTAAGAACTGTTCCCTCCCCCGACTCTAACCTTAGTTTATAAACTGGTATGTTAGGTAATTTTTCAATTACCACATATGGATCAGGTTTCCATCTATAAGCTAATTTTTGTCGTCTAGGAAGTCCCAGTTGCTGTACTAGCACTCTATCCCCTATTCCTAATACATTTTCTTTTACTCGCAGGTCATATCTGATATTATTCTTGACCCCTGCTTTTGTGGAAGCTTCCTGAGCTAACTTATGTGCATGTCTAAGCTCTTTCCGTAATTTAATTATATACTGGGAATGTGTTTGTCCATTAGCATCCCGGGAGGGAAGTCCTAATGAAACATCTATGGGCAATCGAGCTTCCTGCCCAAACATCAATTCATATGGGGAGTACCCAGTAGATTCATTCTTAGTGCAATTATAAGCATGCACTAGGTGACATATCCTTCTACTCCACTGGGTTTTGCACAAGGGGTCCAAGGTGCCCATCATATCAAGCAGGGTGCGGTTAAAACGCTCTGGCTGAGGATTACCCTGTGGGTGGTAAGGAGTAGTCCGGGATTTCTTAATCCCACAGCACAGACATAGCTCCTTAATAATTTTTCCTTCAAAATCCCGCCCCTGGTCAGAGTGCAATCGGGCAGGTAAACCATAGTGAACAAAGAACCGCTCCCATAAAGTTTTGGCTACTGTAACGGCTCTTTGATCAGAAGTAACATAAGCCTGGGCATAACGGGTGAAGTGATCCGTTACTACAAGTATGTTACATTCCTTCCCAGGTGATGTTTCCAATGATAATCAATGCACACTAGATCCATGGGACCATGGCTCTGAAGATTAATAAGGGAAGCAGACTTAGTGGGAAGAGTCTTCCTCAAAATACAGCTACCACAGGTCTTACAGTAGTTTTCAATATCCTGCTCCATCATGGGCCAGTAAAACCGGTCAATTATCAGTCCCTTTGTCTTTTCTATCCCAAGATGGCCGTGCTGATCATGTAATGCTTTCAAAATAGTTTCTCTATAACACTGTGGAGTAACTAATTGTAATTTGAACTTCCCATTGGATTTAACTGACTCACGGTACAGTATTCCATTCCTTAGAGTCAATTGCTTTATTTGCCGCATCAATAACTTGGATGCATGTGTTAGAGAACTTACATCACGTTCAGCACGACCAGACTCAAGACAGAGTATGACAATGGAGATATCGGGATCATTACGTTGATCCATGCGGATCTTTCCTTGACCTATGTGTGGCAATCCCCCTAATTCTATTTGGCTTAACCAACAATAGGCCAGAGGTAAAGCCTTGTCAGAGGCTCCAAGGGCACTAATACATTCCCCACTTTCTGCCATTACACATGGGATGTTAAAGCACAATCCTTTGATGGTGGTTGCAGGAACTTCAATCCACTCAGATCTATCTAGTTCATTCTCGATTCTCGATAATCTAGACAAAGAATCAGCATCTATGTTATTGATGCCTGGGCGATATTTAATCTTGAAATCATAAATAGACAAAGCAGCTAACCACCTGTGCCCTGTGGCATCTAATTTAGCGGTGGTAAGCACATAGGTCAGGGGGTTATTGTCAGTGAACACCTCAAAACTTGCCCCATATAGGTACTCATGAAATCTATCAGCCACAGCCCATTTAAGAGCAAGGAATTCCAATTTGTGTACAGGATATCTCCTCTCACTATTGGACAATCCCCGGCTGATATAAGATACAGGTTGTAACTTTCCTTCATGAGTTTGGTACAACACGGCTCCTAGACCATCAAAGGACGCATCCACATGTAATGTATAAGGCAGAGTGGGGTCAACATAGGCCAATACAGGAGCATTGGTAAGACTCCATTTTAACTTGATGAAAGCCTCTTCACACTCATGTGTCCATCTATCCCCAAACTCTTCAGATGGTTTAAAATATCCCTCCTTTTAATTGATTTGGTCGTTGAGGTTTTACCAACTGGCGGATACCCCTTGGTCAAATCAGTGAGAGGGCGACATATTACAGAATAATAGGGAACAAAGCGGCGATAGTACCCACAAAACCCGAGGAATGATCTTAGCTCCTTTAATTTTGTGGGTCTAGGCCACTCTTTCACTGCTTCAACTTTAGTTGGATCAGTAGAAATACCCTGTCGACTTACTACATGTCCCAAATAGGTAACAGAGGGCAGGCAGAACTTTCATTTGTCCAAAGAAAGTTTAAAACCTTTCTTCAATAATCTATCAATTACCCGGAGCAGACGGTGGTTATGTTCCTGCAGAGAGGACCCAAAAACAATAATATCATCGAGATAAACTAATACTTCACGATAATTCATATCACCCACCGTCTGCTCCATGGTTCTCTGAAACGTTGCCGGGGCACCCTTGATTCCCTGGGGCATCTTCAAAAATTCAAAAAAACCCAAAGGGCAAATAAAAGCAGTCTTCTCTCTATCATGATGACTCATAGGTATTTGGTAATACCCACTCCGCAGATCCAACACAGTAAACCACTGACTCCCCTGCAAACAGTCCAATGCCTCCTCTATCCTAGGAACCGTGTACTGATCTGGCACTGTGCGCTGGTTAAGGGTGCGATAATCAATACACATTCTAATTTTGCCATTTTTTTTACGAGCCACCACAATGGGAGAAGCATATGGACTTTCAGAGTGTTGAATAACCTCTGTTTCCAAAAGAGTCTGAAGATGCTGTCTGACATCATCAAAATCTGCAGGAGCAAGTCTGCGTGACCTCTCCCTGAAAGGAGTCTCATCAGTCAGTTTTATACAGTGCTCCACACCTTTTGCTTTTCCTAAATCCCATTCTCCAAGAGAAAAGACCTGTTGTCGTTCCAGCAATTCCTCACATAAAATATTTCTTTCTACCAGCCCAATATCACTCCCCTGGAAGCAGGGATTTAAGTCTTCCCGAGACATACCCTGAGCAAGAGAGGAATTTCGGTGCTCAGACTCCCCACTCCTGTATTCCTCATAGCAATTCGCCATCGTAAACGCAGTCGCTTCCCTACACATTTTTAAACACCATTCACTGAGGACCCTAAATAAATGAGCATTAGTCCCAATGATCACTGGCATTGTAGTTTTATCACCTGGTGATTCGGGGCATACCAGAGCAATTAGAGGTAATGACTCTGACACACCCATAAACCCTTCCGGAAACTCTATGTTAATTACCACATAACCTAAATATGGGTATTTCTGTTCACTCAATCCCCAAATTACCAGTCCTTCCAGGGGCCGGATAGGAACTTCAGATAAATAATGTCTATACCAATGCTCAAATACGATGGACACCTGGGACCCACTGTCTAGCAAAACAGGGCAGGGATGTCCATTTAATTTAACAACCACACGTGGAGCAGGTCCTACCATACCATCCGGGATAGAACTACTCCACTGGGCACTCCCCATTGAATCTATATCTAATTTCTGGGAGATGGCGAGGGGCCCGCTAATCTCCCTCCATCGTTTCCCTGATGAGGAGAAGTATTTGACTGAACATTAGTTCCCACGTCATTCATTCCCCAGTCTATAGAACATTTCATTGCCCTATGTCCTAATTGTCCACAGCGGAAACACCCTCTGTTTATAAAATTTCCACCTCTCCTAAAATTTCCCCTACCACTGTTAAACCCCCTATTGGAATTACTGGAAGTAATGCTGGAGGGTTCCATCCTTTTATTTAGTGCCAGAATAAGCTGGTCTATTTTCTTATTTTGTTCCACTACCAGGGTAACTAACTTATCTTCTTTTGATCCATGGGCCTCAGGGGAGGGTACCACCATTTTGACAGATTTGGTATGAGTCTTTTCCCTATTAGCTATTAAGGCTTCTTCCTGTGTAATTTCCTTAATTATATCATTAAGGGTGGGACTTCCTAATAATAAAGTTGTACAACGCAACCGCTGTGCTACAGGGTCAGTTGTTAATGCTCCCCTAATTAATTGTTTCAAGCGGCTACTATCCACTTCAGCAGGAGCTAACCCTCCTTTATCTACAATTTTATGGATTAATTTATCCAGTCTATACACATACTGTGACAACTCCCCTGTCTCCTGATATGTATGATGGAATCTTGCAACCAAATCACCTACATCCTCTAATGTCCCATATGTGTATTCTAAGGCCTGAAAGTAGTCAGCCACAGCAGCCCCAGGATTACTTTTTCTAGTGGCTTGAATAATTCCCATAGCGGGTCCCCGTAAGCTCTCTACTATCCTTTGTTTTTTTATATGATCCGGGCAATGCCATTCCTCAGACTGCTGTATAGCTGCCTCCCTCCATGCCTCATAGGGTTCTTCCCCCGTAGGCACAGGAATTATTCCTGAAAAAAGCCTCAATCGCCTATAACTACCCTCATAGTGCCACCGTTCCAATTGATGTACTACTTTATCAGCTATAACCTCTAACTGGTTACCTAATTTTTCTTCAATACCCTGTGTTTGACTACCTTCTCTCTCAGTCGCGGAGGGATCTCCACTGGCTGGAGTAGACATGTCACCCACAATTAATGGTTCAGCCGCCCTTTCACTTCCATCCTTTTCAGGCCATATAATTATCCACCGACGTTCTGGGTTAGATCTCACAGCCACCACTTTAGGAAGCAATTCAGACTCTAAATCATGACTGGTAGTTATTAGTACAGCACACATCTCTCCACTTTCCTTAAATTGTTTATCAACTATCCTGGGTTGCTTCACCCCAAACAGAAACAACATCTCTGTCATAATTGTACCGTCAGTGGTGTCTGTGAGATCCCCCATTAATACAAAACTCCTTTCAGGAGTTACTCCCTTCCTTATACACCAGTCAAACACTTCACTCCTGGTATATTGTGGCATTCTGGCTACTGTGCTCACTAGCCCCTGAATATCCTAAAAAGTATCTCAGCAGTGCCTCCAAATGTAACCCCTCCCCATATACTATAAGTCATTGGTGTATTACTAAGTGATGGGTACTAGGTATTTGTGCCTCCACCCAAGCTAATTTCTTAGGCTTGCCTGGGTAAGCCTCCCTTTATAATAATGTCCTATATGTTCTTATAATCTATATGTACAATAAAAGTATATAGGTGCACATTTATACAGTATAATAATGTACCTGTTCTTATGTTTTCACTTCCAGGATATCCGGATGTAATGACACATTCATATTTGTACTTTGTAAGTATAAATATGTGTATTTATTTATTACCATTATCATTTAAGAAGTTGGAGGTAAACATTTCTTACCAACATATTACAATAAATAAACTTTACTATCCCTCCCCACTATTATCCACTCTGGAACCTATACAGTTCTTTTGCATGCAATACACAAAAAGTACATTAATATTAATGTGAGAGTGACCCGGGTACTCATTAAGCTAGTAGTGCACTACAATGACTAAAAAATTCATAAAAGTGAAGCAGTACTAGATACTAAACCTTTCACATTCCATTTGTAGCAAAATAATAATGTCCTCTCCTGTTTCAGTCTATGAAGAAAGTAATTGTCTCCAGGCTAAATGCTAAGGTAGCAATTCCTGACACATATGTTGCAATGTATTGCCACTATGTTTCTTTCTTACTATTAGAGAAAGGTGTCTTTTCCTCAGATGTCGCTTACGTCAGCTTTCCAATACTATACATACAATAAATGTAGTTGAATTTATGATGTTTGAAGGTGGTGCTCCTTTAATACACTACATGCTGTACTGAATTATGTTTGCCATCTGATAGTGCCATATCCAATAGTGCAAGCTACTTTAGTCGATTCTTCTCTAGTGATGAATAAAGTTATATTGCTGTGGTGTATACAGCAGATTAAATGTAAATACACCTATGCTCCATGCTGATGTAGTAACAACTCACGGTATCTCCTCCTCCCAGCTGCTGACAGTTCATTCAGCTTGCTTCAAGAATATAAATATATATATATATCTGGCACAATTAGCTAAAATGGTGTAAGTGCATGCTTGGTCACCAATAATAGTTTATAAATAAAGTCTATTATAAACTTGAGATTCACAAGCTGTAGGATATGATGCTATTCCTTTGTGTTAAGCTGAACTGTCTACGCTTTGAATTTATATTAACCACTGCAGGAGGCTACTTGATCAATTCCCACACTTGTAGCACTAATATGTCTCCAACTTTTAGTAATTCAAGATATAGTTCACTCCAGGCACAGTATGTGTCTCTATATCTTATCAGCTAATGCTGCATCTTATTGATAACTCTGTGCATAGCTTAGCTGTGAAGGAGGTGCTGTGGCTTAAGTGTGAAATATGTGAAACATGCTTGACGGGTCACTCACGCTTTAGTTGAGCGGTTGCGGTGCGGAGCGCTCCCCCGACTCCTCCTCCTCTTGTTTCAATGAAACTGCATAAGGTGGGCTGAGCTCCCTCTCGTCATTATACCAGCACTGACGCTACTCACTTCCCAGCAACCAGAGTAGCTTCCCTGGTTGCTATGAGCCGTCACTTCCGCCAGCACTAGACCTCCTCTTCCCTCGTCAGCAGCCCCGTTCGTCGGCGCCGGACCTCACAGCACTCAGACTGGCTGGCGTCCTCCGCAACTCCGGCACAGCTGTGAGTACCTACTTAGCACTCACACTGCCGCCCTTCAGTGCTCCTTCTCCAGCCCTGCTCCGGTGACATACCCTGGACTCCGCTGGCCGCTGTGACAATATACAGCTCTGTCAGCAGCGCCAGATATCCAGGTATGCACACTCACAGGGGGAACCGCAGTCTAACCCACCGCCGGCGGGGAGCTCTATTTATTCTCCCCAGACTCCGGCTCGTGCAGCTCCCTTCCCGCCGGAGCCGCGCGCTGTCCATCACCGCCACCAATCAGCTGTATGTCCCCGGGCTCGCGGTCAGCTTTGTACCCCCCGCTTGGGGACCTGCTCTTCCCGCCATGCAGGGTATTACTCCCGCAGCGCGCGGACCATCCAATGATCCAAGCCGCAAATCCCTCTCTACCCTGCAGACTATCGCTGGCCCACTAGGTATAAACTATACCCCCATCATTACCAAATGGCAAACTATATAAGCCAAACCCACACATTAAAATTGGAATATACATGTACAATTAATAAATAAAGTACAGCTATTTATCCCTTCACAATTCATCTATATACATATACTTATTTTATATATATTTATTATTACAGTATCCACATATAATTATTATAAAATTCCCTTAACACAATATATATATATTTATTCATCAAACATTTATTAGATTATTAATAAATATTAAATTATTGATAAACTATCAGTAATAACTATTAATCAGGTTACATATACCTCACTACAGGACATTTATCAGGAAAACAGCGGTGGCCATTTTCATGTAGTCTGTATAAATATATGGGCAGTGCCATTTTGGTGGTGATATTAGTATCCTATAAAAAGCCTCACAACAGCTGCTACTGGGATGCTTCTCAATAGTCTGACTTTGGTACATTCAGGTAAACCAAGAGTTTTATTATATTTTGTGTGGTATTTTATAATGTATGCAATATAACGTATGCTATATATATATATATATATATATATATATATATATACATACACACTTCCACACAGGGCAGCACTCACTTCAATCTAGGCAGCTTCCCCAGTGCTTTCTGTAGGTATCCCAATGCTGGGTCCACATATATTTCACAGTCGGCGGCACTCAGGTTAATAAAGGTCAATGACACGCTGTTCTGGTGTGTGGGGTATATAACTGTGTGTATGTGTTTGTATTCATTGCACTGATGACAATGGTGGAATAAACATCGAAACGTTTGCAGAACAGTGTGTCATTGACATTTATTAACCTGAGTGCTGCCGACTGTGGAATATATATATATATACTGTATATATATATATATATATATATATATATAAGCAAAGAGTACAGGCACTCACCACTATACCATTGAAGTAGTTTTTATAACTCACAAAGACATCACAGCAGGCAGCAGCATCGACGTTTCGGTCCTCTAGGGACCTTTTTCAAGATAGACAACAAGAACATCAGCTGGTCATCCTGGAGATGTATAATACGTGGGTATAGTCAATTTTGTCACTCAAGGCACCCCTTTTAAGAATTTAGAGTGTCCGTTCCTACTTCTGGGATTTGAAATGCATGTCCATTTTCTTTTTCTTTTGTTTAGTGTCCCACTTGTTAAAATGCGCGTCATGATAGCGGATTCCCTTTTCTGATAGGATTAGGTTCAATTTTAAAATGATTTAGATAGTGCTAAAATGAAAAAGAGACTTTGCAAATCTCAAAACATAATAAAAAAAAAATAATACTTTTGTATGTAATAACAAATATATATAGTATAGTGACACAAGTGAATAAAGTGCTTGCAGTAAGTGATACTAATAATATTATAGGAAATCTTCTGTTATTATTGAGGCATATTATTGAGAGAAGGTAAATTCCAGAGTCCTCCAAATTTTTTCTTTTACAGGAAAGGTGCAATTTCGAATCCTTCATTGAATCCAAAAGGTGCCAGTGCTCTTAATTCGAACATCAAAAACATTTCTCACTTAGACAATTTATTCAAAATGTCTCCACCCCTTTCTCCAAGGTTAACAACCTCGATGCCTTTAAATGTCAGGTCCTCAGGATTGGAACTATATATTTCATGGAAGGGCCTATAAATTGCATGTGCAGTTACTTTATTTTTTATATTTCTTACATGTTCTTGGATTCGTAATTTCAGTACTCTCTTGGTTTTACCAACATATTTTAGGCCGCAAGTGCACTCTAAGAGGTAAATGACCATTGTGGAATTACAGTTAATAAAGTGCTTGATCATATAGTCACGTGAATTGTCATTGTTGGAAAAAAAATTCCGATACGAATCGACTAGTTTGCAAATGTTGAAATTCCCGCATTTGTAGCAGCCCTGGCATTTCTTTGTTTGGTTGGACATATGCGACTTAAATAGACTGGGAACTAGGATCTCTTTCAAGTTGCTAATTTTTCTGTAGATGATTTGTGGTCGGGGAGGCAAAATATCTTTTAGGACCGGATCCATCAAATATTCCAATGTTTGTTCAATGACTGTCGGATGTTTGCTTCATGACAGCTACAGTATATGTCGTAATAAACGGGGTTGAAAATAGGAGTTTTGCCTGATCAGTTTCGCCTTGAGTCTTAGGTTGTGGAGTCTCTCTGGTTTTTGTGAGGGCTCACTTCGATGACCTTTTCTGGGTATTCTCTTTCCTTGAATCTTCCTGCGTGGATTTTAAGTTGATGGTCCTGGTCTTCTTTTAAACTGCAGTTTCTCTGTACTCGATAGAATTGGGAGTATGGGATATTTGTTTTCCATTTTTTTTGGTGACAGCTCTTATAGTGCAAATAGCTGTTAGTGTCAACCTTCTTTATATAATTGCAGGTAGTGATCTTGGATTCCTTTGATGAAAGTATCAGATCCAGAAACTCGATCTTCTTTTTGTCATGTTTCTGAGTAAATTTCAGGTTGAATTGATTAAGTGACATGTTTTGAAAGTCGAGGAAAGAGGACTCTGTCCCATCCCAAATAATGAGGCTGTCATCAATATACCTCTTGTACAGTATCAGTTGGTTGAGGAATGGGTTGTTAGAGTATAAGTTTTCTTCTTCCCAGCTGCCCATTAGTAAATTTGCAAAACTGGGGGCGAAAATTGTCCCCATAGCTGTTCCACATATCTGCAAAAAGAAGCAATCCGGAAACTTAAAATAATTGTGGCTTAGAATAAATCTGATGAAATCACATATGGCCTTTTTATGTGCAAGAGTTAACTCCGTGTCTCTGTCAAGGAACTTTTTGTATGCCGCGATTCCGATATCATGGACAATGTAGGTATACAGGCTTTCAACATCTATTGTGACCCACCAATAGGTTTCTTTCCAGGTTTCATTTTTAAGGCTTTCCAATACATTATTAGTGTCCTTGAGATAGGATGGTAGTCCCATGACGTATTTACTAAGGAAGACATCTATATACTCGGATATGTGGGACGTGAAGGAATCAACCCCTGCAATTATAGGTCTACCTGGAGGATTTATCAGCGTATATATATATATATGTATATATATAATGTACATACACATGGAAACCCCCCTTATAAAGCCTGCATTTGCACCTGAGGGGGGCACTGATATATAATTAATAGTCACTGTTTGAGAGGTGTAATAATGGGTATTATAAAATGCTGTTATAAAATGCAGTCAGTGGGCCTGATTCAGATAAGGAAGCAAGGCAGAGAAAGCATATAATTTTGTATCTGGAACAAACCATGTTGCAAAGCAAGGGGAGGAAATATATTTATATTTTATTCTGTGCAGAATAAATACTGTCTGCTTTTGCATGTAGCCCACAAATGTTAGACAGCTTTAATTTTACACTGCAATTTAGTTTTCAGTTTGGACAAACCCCACCAAAACTTAAATCTTTCTGCACGTTACATCTGCCCCACCTGCAGCGCAACATGGTTTTGCCCAGTTACTTGCTTTTTAGGTTTGCTTCCACATCTGAATAACCCCCAGTGAGTGAGGGGGGATAATAATGCTTTTTTAGGTGATATACTTGCTACAATCAGTAAGCCGAAGTCACACATATACAATGCAGTCATAATGCAGTATTATGATCTGCTACAGTCAGTGAGGGGACAACTGATCTAAACCGCAGTAACTGAGTTGTGTAATAATAATGGAAATTGGAGGTGAGGGGACATGGAGCAATCAGTGAAGGGGGAAAGTAATATACTGTATTAGAAGAACATAAGGAGCAAAAACAACAAATAATGTAAGGGGCATAAATCAGAAATTAAAATATAGTGCTATAGATTATTTGAGAAAGGTGGGCCCTAAATTGAGATCTTGCTTAGGGCCCCATGAGGTCTAAATCCACTTCTGGTTACAGGTAATTACTAATATAATATACTATCTGCCTAAGGATTTATCGTACCTTGTGCGGCTGGATTCATGCAAGAACATTATACCAGTGGGTCATGCCTATGATATTTCTACAGGATTTTATTACATTTGATTTGGTACTGTATATAATATAGATTTTGGGCAGAATGTAATAAAGCCCACGTTTGGCGGCAGCATGGGACGCCGGCCAAACTGGGACTTTTTTTTAAAGGGGCAATCATGTACAAGGCATTAGCCTTGTACATGATTGCCCCTTTTAAAAAAAGTCAGAGTTTGTCCGGCATCCCGAACAGCTGCCGAACATGGGCTTTATTACACCCTGGCCTTATGGCCCTCATTCCGAGTTGTTCGCTCGCAAGCTGCTTTTATCAGCATTGCACACGCTAAGCCGCCGCCTACTGGGAGTGAATCTTAGCTTAGCAAAATTGCGAACGAAAGATTCTCAAAATTGCGAATAGAAATTTCTTTGCAGTTTCTGAGTAGCTCGACACTTACTCTGCCACTGCGATCAGTTCAGTCAGTTTTGTTCCTGGTTTGACGTCACAAACACACCCAGCGTTCGCCCAGACACTCCCCCGTTTCTCCAGCCACTACCACGTTTTTCCCAGAAACGGTAGCGTTTTTTCACACACACCCATAAAACGGCCAGTTTCCGCCCAGAAACACCCACTTCCTGTCAATCACTTGACGATCACCAGAACGAAGAAAAAACCTTGTAATGCCGTGAGTAAAATAACAAACTTCTTAGCAAATTTACTTGGTGCAGTCGCAGTGCGAACATTGCGCATGCGCAATTAGCGGAAAATCGCTGCGATGCGAAGAAAATTACAGAGTGAACAACTCGGAATGAGGGCCTATATTCTTTGGAATGATTATTCTCTTAGTGATTGGAACTTTTTATTCAGCGACTAAAACAAAGTATTTGAATTATTACGTTTCTGAAAAGATACTACTTCTGATACTCTGTTTTTGTATAACTATTTTATGTTTATTTTATTGATAAGTTGCCATATGTTTTGTATATTAAGTCTTTTATTCGTTATGAATAAATATTACAGTGCATCCGGAAAGTATTCACAGCGTTTCACTTTTTCCATATTTTGTTATGTTACAGCCTTTTCTGCAGCGGGGTACACTGGGGTTCCACAGGGAATAACATTGGGGTGTAGAGTAGGATCTTGATCCGAGGCACCAACAGGCTAAAAGCTTTTAACACAAACAAACAGAAACATGAGCTGTTTTCTGGGTGCACTAGGAACCTTACAATTGATATTTTAAAATGTAACTTTTATTATTAACAATTTTAATATAATAATTTTTATTCAGCCGTTATGAAATATTTAAAAGTTAACAGAGTGTATAGAAAATAAAGAAAGTGTTTAAAAATACATTTTTAAAACAGAGACTGCTATGTTTTTGATCGTTTTATTATCCTTCAAATAAAGGCTTTATAGCCCCCGCTGAATTAGTTGGTTTCTCATAGTAAGCTTCTATATTAGTGTTGATCCAGAGCCTGTTCCTGTCTAATCAGGAGATTAAGACCCCTTTCCTATGGATCCTTAACTTTGTTGAAACCAATACAATATTACAAGTTTGTTGTTACAAAGAGTATTATGTTGTAGCAATGCAGTGCTTATTTATTTCTCTAATAATGAACAGTATCCTTTTTGTCTGCATAAAGCCTGCTGCTCTTCTCTTGTAACCATGGACTATGTCCTCAATGCCTGTGTTGTTTCTTTACTTCTCATAACATCGATAATCATGTGGTGTATGTACATTATTCATGACTGTTAGTATATAGAGGACTATTTCAATGGGTATATCAGTTTGAATTAATTCTTTCTTCACCGTGCTAGTGCTCCGCGGGTCCGCCAGTAACACTGCACCTTGTGATAATATGGCTCTTAAAACTCTAATATAAATTCCCTTGTGTCCCCTATATTTATCATCTGATGTATCTTCAATTACTAGTCATGTATTCACATACAAAAGTAATGTATCATTATAACTTGTATTAGCCTACAGAATATGTGACACTAATTATTAAGTTCACCAGTGATTTTGTTTCCGGTGTCTCCTATTAGTATTCTAATCTCTGGATATTCCATATATTGGATGGTGATATATAATAGATAGACCTATTGGTATATTATAGTGCATGGGTATATAATCTTTCATTTGATAGGATTTTTGCACACATATGTAACCTGGCTGCTTAGCTCTCAATCTCAAACAATCATATCTCCACAATTCAAATATTTCTTATACTGTTATGTAGATCCTCTATTGATCCTGGGGTATATTCTTTGAATTCTATTTTCTGAGTTCATGTTATAACCGCCCAGCACCTCTATCTATACACATTTCATTGTGTCAAATAAACCACTTTTCTAGACCATTGTCACCTACATACAGCTCTTGTTTCTGTGTGTTTGTGTTAAAAGTCTATTAGCTATGGGTAGCAATCCCAAACAGTTATTGAAGTAGGTATGTTCATATAGTACCAGAAAAATGATAAATAAAATGGAATAAATGAACCGTGGAACAAATATACTTTTGCCGGTGCGGGATTATTTTTCTTTTTTGAGGCTAAAAGCTTTGACTGTTCCCAAGATGCTCAGCGCCGCTTCCTCTATAACCCAGCCTCTGTGCACAGGAGCTCAGTTTGTAAGTTGGTGCCCTGCCAGCCCTGAAAAGAGCTTTTTAAAAGAAGATATAAGACTTTAAGGGCTGCAGCAGAGGCACTCTAGTTCTAGATATCATTCTGACATCTCCTGCTGCAGCTCCATCACATCCCCCGGCGGCGCTGTATACTTCCGCGTCCCTGGCGTGGACACTGTGTTGGTACAGGGACACCACTAGACCACCAGGGCAGGGGCACAGGTCAGATATATATATATATATATATATATATAAATAACAGTTTTATTATGGCCCACAGTACCCGGTGGTGAAGTCCAGCAAAGGGATAAGGCTCTGACCTGTAGCCCCTCCCCCAGCCCCATTTAGAGTAAATGTTCCCACCCTGGAGCTGCATCTCTCTGTCTCCCTCACTCCCTGTCAGCGTTTGGGCGCCATTACACACATGCTACGCTGACTCTGGGACTGGTGGGCAATGCCTCCTCTGTAATGCCGCCTGCTTCATCAGTGCTGTGCATTTACAGGACACTTAAGTATTCTACATGTCGTCTAGACAGTGTTAGTTAAGAACAAGTGCATACATTCAGGGTTATTTAGTACAAGTACCCTGTGACATACATCCAGTCTTTACTGTGCATTGTTTATCTATCTATCTATCTATCTATCTATCTATCTATCTACATAGCTTTACTAAGTGGTGTAGTTACTTAGCATTGCTGGTCCAGTGCAGTTTAATTGTTGTTAATAATCTCTGCATTGTATATGTGACTGAGTGTGTGCCAATGGCTGCTGTGTGGTCTCTATTTCGTGTATCTCACACATATGGCTATCCCTATATTCTGTACCCTTAGGGGGCTCCGTGGGTCAGGGTTATTAGATAATATAGGTATTTCACAGGATATACGTATTTTGTATGTTTCTCTGTGTTTTCCAGTCACATTTTACCTCACATTTTACCTCACATTTTACCTCAGAGATACTCTGTTTGTGCTCTGCCTTGCAGTCACACCATACAGGGGATTTTTGTCAGGTAGTTTGTCTGCTTATCTTGTACTGTTACACCCTAGGGTTAATCTTACTTATCATGTCTGCTACACAGGGTGGTAAATCCATGGCTGATGCTGCACCATGCAGTGTTGATGCCACGGATTTCTCGGAGGAAAACGTAGCAGCTGAGGGTCAGTCTGCAGCAATAGGGGCAAATCAAGACCCACCTTAGGCTGTTTTCTCTAATTTACTGACTACGCTAGTAATTAGACTTGTGCCCCCTGTGGGACCTCCTGTGCCATTACAGTCACATATTGTCCCTGCAGTTAATCCGCCATGGGCAGATACTCTGTTCTCTCGGTTACAGCAACTACATCAGTCACTAGCTAAGCAAAATCCTGACTCTCGCCCGCTTAAGACCAGGCGGTCATCTAAACGGGCAATTGTGTATGGGCCTTAAGTTGGTTTTACCTCATTCTGACCACTTGGTTGATATTAGTCAGGAATCCTGGGAAAACCGGGTAAGAAGTTTTCCTTGTATATAAAATGCTAGCTCATTATCCCCTCGCTGCAGAGTTAAGTAACAATTTTGAAACACCACCGCCGGTGGATTCACAAGTTGCACGTCTCGTGGTCTCATCTGCTCTGCCTGTCACCTCCCTGAGGGGACCGATGGATAATTGTGTGGAGGGTTGATCGAAGTCTATTTACACTCTTGCCTGAGCTATGCATAGGCTTACTATTGCGGCCTCTTGGGCTGCTAAAGCTATAGAGGCCTGGGTTCAGGAAGTTGGGGCGGAACTACTGTCTAATTTTCCTGATAATGCTAGGCAGTGTCTTTCATATATTATTACGGCCTCCCATTATATTTAGGAGGCGGCATCTGATGCAGGTATCCTGGCGGCCAAACCATCTACTATGTCTGTTCTGGCTCGCTGGATCCTCTGGTTGCGGTCCTGGTCTGTAGATCTGGACCCTAGAAAGGCCTTGGAGGTGATCCCTTTTGATGGAAACACACTTTTTGGGGAAGATCTCAACAAGATCATTGCTGACTTAGCATCTGTTAAGACTGCATGTCTGCCTAGTACTACTCCTTCAGCTCCGAAGGCTAAGAGTACTTCCTTTCGTTCCTTTCGAGCTCCAGGTTAGGCATACCAGATACCGGCTTGCACTTCCAAATCCACAAAGCCCAAACCTAAACATGCCTGGGCTGCCCGTCAGCCTGCTTCCAAAACAGAGTTGAAGACAACTTCAGACGCCTGGGTACAGGAAGTCGTCACTCACGGATACGCCATATCCTTCAAGAAACGTCCCCCTCATCACTTTTGCCTGACAGACATCCCTTCGGATCAGGTAAAGGCAAAGAATCTTTGTACAGTGGTTCAGTCCCTCCTGGACACAGGAGTGATAGTGCCAGTGCCTCTGGCTCAGAGAGACAGGAGGTACGATTCAACGCAGTTCCTAATCCCGAAACCGAATGGTTTCTATCGGCCCATTCTCAACCTCAAGTCTTTGAACAAGTTTGTGAGGGTCTCCTTCACTCTATTGTGAGGGTCCCCTTCAATCTATTGTACTAGCTTTGGGGCCAGGGGACTATATGGTATCCCTGGACATACAGGATGCTTACCTACATATACCTATTGCTGTGTCACATCAGCTATACCTGCGGTTTGTTATTGGCAACATCCATTATCTATTCCTGGCCTTACGCTTTGGACTGACTACAGCTCCGTGAATCTTCACCAAGGTAATGGCGGTTATGACGGCCGTGCTCCGCCGTCAGGGTATCAGGATCCTACCGTATCTGGTCGTTCTGCTGATCCTGGCGAATTCCCTAGATGTTCTCCTCCATCATCTGGATCTGATGGTCCAGTTTCTGCAAGCCCACGGGTGGCTCATCAACTGGAAGAAATCATACCTGGTCCCTGCTAAGAGCATGGTGCACCTGGGGGTATTGTTGGACACACACAACCAGCGGTTGTTCTTGTCTCAGGAGAAAGTCTTGAAACTTCAGGTCAGGATGCAATGCTTCCTCTCTTGCCCGCAAGTATTGATACACTCGGCGATGCAAGTACTAGGTCTCATGGTGTCGGTTTTTGAAATGGTAGAGTACACTCAATTTCATTTCCACCCTCTGCAGAAGATGATTCTTGACAAATGGCACGGCCTGCCTCGCCAGATCAGGTCTCACATGACCTCTTTGTACCTGGAGGTTCATCTGTCACAGGGCTAGTGGTTACAGGATCAACAGTTGTGCAGGGGTCATCCCTTCTGGATCTCCAACTGGGTCCGCCTGACAACAGATGCCAGACTGAGGGGTTGGGGCACAGTGTTGGAGCAACACTCTTTTCAGGGTCGGTGGACCAGGGAGGAGTCTCCCAATAAACATTCTGGAATTGCAGGCAGTGTTCCATGCTCTGAAACTGGCCCAGCATCTGGTACAGAACAGGCCTGTTCATGTACAGTCAGACAACGCCACCATGGTAGCATACATAAATCATCAAGGCGGCACTCGAAGCCGCATGGCAACGATGGAAGTGTCAAAGATTCTTCAATGGGCTGAACGCCATCTGCCAGCCATCTCGGCAGTGTTTATTCCGGGGGTCCTCAACTGGGAAGCGGACTTCCTCAGGTGTCAGGACATACACGCCAGAGAGTGGAGCCTTCACCCCGAAGTATTTCAAATCCTAGTGGACAAGTGGGGTCTACCAGATGTAGACCTGATGGCGTCTCGACACAATCACAAGGTTCCGGTCTTCAGAGCAAGAACAAGGGATACTCAAGCGGAGTTCGTGGACGCACTGGCAATTCCATGGAACTTTCGGATGCCGTACGTGTTCCCTCCGGTGTGTTAAGTTTGTTTAACTTTCAGGAAAGAAAATAAATACCTTAAATACAGAAAATGTTCAGGCCGCTAAGCGTGTGTGTAAAACTCCTATGAAATGCGTATATGTTGCGTAAGCACGCCGTCACACTGTAAGCACAAAGTAGCTACACGTGCAGCGGAATACACTTTATAACCCCTAACAGGAAAGGAAATGCAACACCAATTGTATATGTAATGTTGTGGTCCAACCCAGCAACAAATATTTACTTAAAAGGGGGTACAACAGAAATACAATAACATAAGAGAAAAGGCTACAACCAATGATACATACATTTGTTCGCCTGCGCCACCCGGTCTCGGTCCTCAGTCAGTCTGGATAGATGACCTTCAGAGAATGTGTCCGAGACCGGCCAGGAGGCTTGGCTTTTATACAATGGTACAAAGCATGAAACAAAGGAAACTGTAATCTCTTCATCCATAGGTCAAAGGGCTGGTCATTTACAGTACAGGAGGAGTCATAGGTCAGTTTGAATAGGTGGGCGATGCCTGGTCCAGGTGCACTTGCAGATGTCCTCCACTGGGTTCCCGCCGAATATCAAGAGTACAGTAAATACAGTGTAATATTAATATTACGTTCCTGCGCATATCTATGCTACTTTCTGCAAACTGCAATCAGAATATTGCCCTTGAAATACTGTACAGTTGGATACCAAACACACCTCCTAACCTAATTCTGTCCCCTCATATCCTGTAAAGTCAAATCCCTCTGTTGTTATACCTTGGAAGTAAATGTAACTTGCTGGTGTGGTGCGTGTAGGCTATGCGTAAATTAAGCACTATGTGGATTAAATATCAGATATGTCTTTGTGGATTTTCCATGCGAGTGCATATGCTACCGTATTTACTCATACCACGTGTTAATATGCAGGACCTCGTGAGCCAATATACGCAACGTGCGAGTATGCACACACACGGAAGAACAAACACCCGCATGGAGGCCACTCTGTGTGGTGTTTGCATGTGATGCGTGTGGGTCTAATATTTTCGACTTCGCCAGGTGTCAGTCCTGCCCAGAGTAGTGAGGAATTTCAAGCAAGAAGTAGGAATCCTACTTCTGATAGCTCAGGCGTGGCCCAGATGGCATTGGTTCTCAGACCTACAGGGTCTCCCGCTGGAGCATCCTCTTCTGATTCCTCAACGACCAGACCTCCTCATTCAGGGCCCTTGTGTCTATCAGGATATGGCCCGGCTGCCTTTGACGGCATGGCTCTTGAAGCTTCCGTACTGAGGGCCAAAGGATTTTCTGAGGCGGTCATTCAAAGTATGTTGAAGGCCCGTAAGCCAGCTTCTGCTCGGATTTACCATAGGGTCTGGAATTCTTACTTTGCTTGGTGCGCATATAAGCAAGAAAAAAAGGCATTTTGTTTCCCCCAGCACACTGAATGATAACAGTAACCAAATGTAAATCCCATATAAGAATTCACAGATCTCGGTTACATATATTTGTGCAAATGTATGAATAAGCCCCAAAGCCACATCAAGGCATCTCTGTACATTTGGGGTCCCTAGCGCTATATCTAGGTGCAGGGTGTGGCACCCCAAAACACCAGCATAAGCCATAAAGCCAAGGGCAGCATACCAGTGAAAAAACTATAGTGTCAATAAATTAGTGTTAGGAAGCCGAAGCTATAAAGAAGGTGATACAAAAATGAGATGTAATTAAAAGGGAGAAATAGTGTTAAAGAAATTAGTGTGTGAAAAGTGTTAATAGAATGTAAAGGTATGCCACACTTAAGCCATCCAGCTCAGCCAGTCCAGAGGCACCACACCTCCATTACCCCATTCTGGGTCTATGATTAACCAGCAAGAAGCCACATGATAATGGCTCCTTACTTAAATATATCTAAGCTAAGAGCTACCTACCTTGGAGCAACCCCATAATGCTCTATATGGCATGTCAGGGCCGGCACCACCTCCTAATGCAGGAACCTCTCTGCCTCTCACAACACACATATATAGTGTGGCAGAAGCTCAATTAGCCTAGTGATATCATTCAGGTGCTTGAAAGGGAGGGGTATTTCTAAGCAAGAACAAAAGGCATTTTGTTTCTCCCAGCACACTGAATGATAACAGTAACCAGATGTAAATCCCACACAATATTAGAATTCAGAGATCTCGGTTACATATATTTGCGCAAATGTATGAATAAGCCCCAAAGCCGCATCAAGGCGTCTCTGTATATTTGGGGTCCCTAGCATATATCTAGGTGCAGGGTGTGGCACCCCAAAACACCAGCATAAGCCGGAAAGCCCAGGGCAGCATACCAGTGAAAAAACTATAGTGTCAATAAATTAGTATTAGGAAGCCAAAGTTATAAAGAAGGTGATGCAAAAATGAGATGTAATTAAAATGGAGAAATAGTGATATCATGTGGCTCCTTGCTGGATAATCATAGACCCAGATTGAGGTAATGGAGGTGTGAGGTGTGGTGCCTCTGGACTGGCTGAGCTGGATGGCTTAAGTGTGGCATAATTTACATTCTATTAACACGCACCTATATAATATACAGAGACACCTTGATGTGGCTTTGGGGCTTATTCGTACATTTGTGCAAATATATGTAACCGAGATGTCTGAATTCTAATATTGTGTGGGATTTACATCTGGTTACTGTTATCATTCAGTGAGCTGGGGGAAACAAAATGCATTTTTTTTCTTGCTTAGAAATACCCCTCCATTTCAAGCACCTGAATGATATCACTAAGCTAACTGAGCATCTGCCACACTATATATGTTTGATGCGCATCTAACAATCATGTCGTTTACAAGTTTAGTACGGCCTAATTTTTAGCCTTCCCTCAACAGGGTCTGGACTTGGGCCTTGGCTGGCCTCTCTCAAGGTTCATATTTCTGCCTTGTCAGTATGGTTTCAGAGAAAAATTCTGACTCTGCCTGATGTTCATACATTTACTCAAGGAGGCCTTGCAAGAGTCTCCGTTTGAACCTCTTGAATCTGTGGACCTTAAGTGGCTTTCTCTTAAGGTCTTGTTTCTGCTAGCTATTGCCTCTGCTAGACGGGTATCAGATTTGGGTGCTTTGTCCTGTAGGTCCCCCTATCTGATTTTTCACCATGACCGTGTGGTTCTTAGACCGCACCCTGGTTATCTACCTAAGGTGGTGTCTTCTTTCTGCCTCAACCAGGAGATTGTGGTTCCAACCTTTGTCTCTCCTGAATTGTCTTCCAAAGAGAGGTATTTGGATGTGGTATGGGCTCTCCGTATCTATGTGCAGAGGACAGCCTTCGTTAGGAAATCTGATTCTCTGTTTGTACTGTTTAGTTTTTACAAACGTGGCTGGCCTGCTAACAAACAGACCTTGGACAGATGGATTAGAATGGTGATTGCACATGCTTATGTACAGGCTGGCCTTCCAGCTCCTGCTACCATCAAAGCTTATTCTACTCGGTCTGTTGGACCTTCTTGGGCGGCCTGCCGTGGTGCAACCCTTGAACTATTGTGCAAGGCGGCTACGTGGTCCTCAGTGAACACATTCATAAGGTTCTATGCCTTTGATACTTCCACCTCCCAGGATGCTTCCTTTGGATGCCGGGTTCTTGTGCCTGCTACAGTGCGTCCCCTCCCATGAGGAACTGCTTTAGGACATCCCCGATGTTATTTCCTGTGGAACCCCAGTGTACCCAGCTGCAGAAAAGGAGATTTATGGAAAGTACTTACCTTTGTTAAATCTCTTTCTGCGAGGTACATTGGGTTCCACAGGGCGCCCACCCTGCTGCACTTAGCTTCTTTGGGTTTGTATGGCATTTGCCGCTGATACCTTCTCCTGTCATGAGAATGTGGTGTATGTGGCTACTAACGGTTGACGTCTCTTTTACCTGCTATTGCATTGGATTGGTTAACAAAACTGAGCTCCTGTGCATGGAGATGGGGTTATAGAGGAGTCAGCGAGGAGCATCTTGGGAACAGTCAAAGCTTTTAGCCTATTGGTGCCTCGGATCAAGATCCTACTCTATACCCCTATGCTTTTCCCTGTGGAACCCAGTGTACCTCACAGAAAGAGATTTAACAAAGGTAAGTTATTACCATAAATCTCCTTATTCCAAAATGGAATAAATTCATTTTTTCCCTCCAAATTGTACACACAATACCCTATAATGACAACGTGAAAAAAGGTTTTTTTTTAGATTTTTGCTAATTTATTAAAAATAAAAAACTAAGAAATCACATGTACATAAGTATTCACAGCCTTTGCCATGAAGCTCAAAATTGAACTGTTTCCACTGATCATCCTTGAGATGTTCCTACAACTTAATTGAAGTCCACCTGGTAAATTCAGTTGATTGGACATGATTTGGAAAGGCACACACCTGTCTATATAAAAGGTCCCACACTTGGCAGTGCATGTCTGAGCACAACCCAAGCATGAAATCAAAGGAATTGTCTGTAGACCCCCAAGACAGGATTGTTTTGAGGCACAAATCTGAGGAAGGGTACAGAAAAATATCTGCTGCTTTGAAGGTCCCAATGAGCATAGTGGCCTCCGTCATCCGTAAATGGATGATGTTCGGAATTATCAGGACTCTTCCTAGAGCTGGCCGGCTGTCTAAACTGACCCTAGTCATGGAGCCCTAGTCACATAGGTGACCAAGAACCCAATGATCACTCTGTCAGAGCTACAGCATTTCTCTGTGGAGAGAGGAGAACCTCCCAGAAGGACAACCATCTCTTCAGCAATCCACCAATCAGGCCTGTATGGTTTAGTAGCCAGACGGAAGCCACTCCTTAGTAAAAAGTACATTGCAGCCTGGAGTTTGCCAAAATGCACCTGAATGACTCTCAGTCCATGAGAAACAAAATTCTCTGGTCTGATGAAACAAAGATTAAACTCTTTGTCATGAATGCCAGGTGTCATGTTTGGAGGAAATCAGGCACCGCTCATCACTAGGCCAATACCATCCCTACAGTGAAGCATGGTGGTGGCAGCATCATGCTGTGGGGATGTGTTTCAGCAGCAACATCAACTTATGCACATGTAATTTTTTGTTTTTTATTTTTAATAAATTTAAAAAAATCTCCCAAAAACTTTTTTACACGTTGTCATTATGGGATAGTGTGTGTAGAATTTTGAGGGAAAAAGTGAATTTATTCCATTTTGGAATAAGCCTGTAACATAAGAAAATGTGGAAAAGTGAAGCACTTTGTATACTTTCTGGATGCACTGTATTTTAAGGGCCGAGAAACTTGATATTTTTTTCCCAATAGGACACGGCAGCGCAGGTTTTTATTGATTATTGAGGTCAGTTAACACAGCAGATAACTTAAGCAGCATTATTGGTTTATTAATTGACAGATAAAAGGATGAAGGGTAACACAGGATTAATGCAAGTACTGTTTACACATAATAGGTTCTAACTGATCCAGCGTGGAGCTTATGGGGTTCATGTAGATACTGTGGATTTCGGGGTAGTACACCCTTTCAGTGGTGACAGTGACAGTGAGAAATGTTGAAACAGTGGCATTTAAGGTACCTTCACTGTATTTTCCAGTCTTTGGTGTAGTGAGATAGTGGCACATCTTGTCTCACGGAGTACTTAGAGAAACAATATACAGTACTGTACAGATAGGCCCAGTACCACCTTTTGATGGAAGGTTGCCCTGTAATGTCAGCACACTTACATTGCTTGTATGGAGCCCTGGACCTGGCAGTAGTGAGAGAGACTTCCCACGAGACTCAAGGCAAAAGTTATCATCCCGCTGTCAGATTCTCGTGGATTTTGGATTCCATATAAACAGCCACACGTTACTGCCATTTTCATTCCGGACTTGGAGAGTGAGGGAGATGGACCTCTGTCTCTTTGTGGGTGGTGGCATCGGGAGTAGTCAGTGTGTGCTCTGTAGGGGTGCTGCTCCTGTCACTGTGGTGTACTTGTGCTGTTATAGGTGCTGTCCTGGCTGTCACTGGTGTTTCATGTGCTGTTAGGGGTGCTGCAGCTGTGCATGGGTGTTGTTGCTGTCCTGGCTGTCACTGTGTTGTACAGGGGGCAGGGGCATAGTCCTCCTGTATGCTGTAAAAATTATGGAGTGCTGTTGTTAAAATAAAAGCACACTGGACCTGTATGCTGTGAAAATACAGGGGTAATGGACCAGTCTTCGATGCTGTAAAAATTCAGTGGTGCTGCTGTTAAAATATTACACTGGCCCTGTATGCTATAAAAACTCAGGGGTGCAGTTGTTGAAATAAAAGCACACTGGTCCTGTATGCTTTAAAAATTCAGGTTTGCAGCTGTTACAATATTACACTGGCCCTGTTGTTAAAATAAAAGCACACTAGTCCTGTAGGCTGTGTAAATACAAAGGTGCTGGCCCAGTCTTGTATGCTGTAAAAATTCAGGGGTGCTGCTGTTGTTAACTAAAAGCACACTGGCCCTGTATGCTGTTAAAATACAGGGGTGCTGCTGTTAAAATAATATTACACTGGCCTTGTATGCTGTAAAAATACAGGGGTGATGATGTTTAAATAAAAGTACACTTAACTTGTCTTGTATGCTGTAAAAAAATAAAAGCACACTGGTCCTGTATGCTGTAAAAATTCAGGGGTGCTACTGTTGTTAACTAAAAGCACACTGGCATTTACAAACATATAGGATACCACTGAGTCAGCGCTGAATGGAGGTCAAGATCGATCGTATTCTTATAATCTCTTACTCTTTAGTCCAATAGACCGGAAAAGGAAAGAGAAATATGGAACATAGTGCAGTACCTTAAGTTAAAAGGTTTTAATTCACATAATTTACACCACACATTAACATAAAATATCCTGGATAACACTGCTTAGTTATCATTAAAATTACAGCCTATGCTGTTGGGCATTCTTTGCTGGACTTAATCCGACATAGATACAGGTAGTGGGTAATTACCAGAACAAGGTAGAAACTGGCAAAGTACAGTTCCACAGGCGTGCCGACGTCAGGCCTTTCCAGCTGCAGCAGGAGAGTCTCTCTGGTGTCAGTTCAGCCCTCTTGGTCTGGCATTGATGGTACCACGTCCTCCTCTGGTCAGTTAAGTCCACTGGGGCACCCACGCGTTCCGACCCTGCCTGGGTCTTTCTCAAGGTCAGCTCCCTCTGTGAATGCCTCATCTACATCCTGATCCGGTTTAAAAATCCCCCCTTCTTCTATGATTGGTCCCGGCACAGCTGGTCCCTATACATAGATTACCTAATTGTCTCTGACACTCGTGTGCCGGGTACCTCCTCCCTATTACACTCCCACTGACTGTTTCCAATCGGGATATCGCGATGTTCTTTCAGTCCGGTCACGTGATTTCTCAGTGACGTATCGTGGTTTTGTCCCCGGATTCCTTGTACGGATGCGTTGGTAATCTCCTCCTCTGATCACGTGAAGATACGTACTTCATTACGTCATTACGTCTTATTGTTTCCCGTTCTCACGGCAACCATTTACTCCCGTAATCACTATGGCTTCAATGGTTGTCACGGAGACCGGATCTCAAAACAAATATCGAACTGTTTAGATCGCTTCCCAAACTTCAGAGGCTGATAGTATACAGTGTGTAATAGGGGATCGATTTCTATATGGACAAAAAAGTATAAATTAAGATGAATAACAGATTCAGTATTTAAAACACAACATCAGTTTCTTTAAAAGAAAAAAGAAAAATACATCCGTCCTGCGGGAGCTAAATACTACAGAAACCACTTAACTTCAAAATCTATGTTTAACCCTCCCGGTTGGAGGGTACCCATATCATATATTAGACGCATCTCAGCCTTAGCTAATTGGGTAGAGATATCGCGCCTTCTCCAGTGTCCCTGCACCCACTGTAGGCCTACAAATCGAGTGATCGCTGATACTGAACATCCATGCACCTTTTTAAAATGATTAGAGAGTGCATGGGTTTCCAATCCCCTTTTAATATTCCTGATGTGCTCTCCTAGTCTAACTTTTAGCGGTCTAGAGGTCCGCCCTATGTAGACTAGGTTACATTCACATTCCACAGCATAGACTACATTCTTTGTGGCGCACGTCATAAATTCTTTTATTTCAAAGGGTTTTTTGTTGATAATCATTTGGCTTGTTTTACTTTGGTTTGGCATTTTAATTTCTTTACAGGCCATACAGGACATACACCTATAAAAGCCCTTTGATTTAATTCTCGAGGGGTCTTTTACTGGTGGACACGCACTCCTTACGAGATTATTCCCTATATTTGGTGCCTTACGGTATATACATACCGGTTTAGAGGGCAAGGCTGATCCCAAAACTGGGTCCTTTTTTAGAACTCCCCAATGTCGAGTCATAATTTTTTCAATTGATTTATACTGATCATTGTAGGTGGTCACAAAGGCCCACCCAAATTCTTTCTTATTGGTGTCAGTGTTCTTGGGTTCCTTGTTTTTGTCCATCAATAGGACTCCTTGATCAAGCACCTCCATTTCTGTGGTAGCTTTTTCTATCCAGTTTTTATTATAGCCACAAGCCATGAAATTATCCTGCATATTCCCCGCCTGTAAATGATAAAGATCATTTTTTGAGCAGTTCCTTTTTACTCTTTTCAATTGCCCTGCAGGGATAGATCGAAGCCAGTTGGGGTGGTGACAACTAGCTGCATTAATATAACTTAGGGAATCTGTATTTTTAGTGTAGGTTTTTGTATGTAATTCATTATCTTCCACATATATAGTAATGTCTAGGAAGTTTTTATTCCATCATGATGGTCAATGATTGTGTATAATGACCGAACGTCGGCCGTTACCATTATCAGGTCTTTATCCCATTTAATCTCCTTTATTAATCTGAGAACATCCTTGGTGTCCCTTAGATGTGATTTATTTAGCGGCACCAAGGGTTGCAGATGATAATCCACAAACTGGGACAAATTCGCTGTTGCTGAATCTATTCCCGATACTATAGGTCTCCCCGGCGGATCCACCAAACTTTTGTGGATCTTGGGGAGAACGTATAGTACCGGGATCACAGGTTCTGTATTGATGATGAATTTTTGTTCATCATCATTTAATATTTAATTTGTCCTGTATTTATCCACAAGGGATTGCAGTTTTTTTTATAATTTCTGCTGTTGGGTCCGTCCGCAACTTCCAATAAGTAGTGCGGTCTCCCAACTGTCTGAGGATTTCAGCTTCATAATCCACAGTATTCATTAGAACAATCCCCCCGCCTTTATCGGCGGGTTTGACCGTAATTCCTTCCATTTCTTGTAATTCCTTTAGGGCACTTCTTTCTTTGCCCGTTAAATTATGTTTTTGTGTCCCCTTCCTAACTTTTTTTAGATCATCATGAACAAGTGTGAAAAAAGTTTCTATAAAGTTACCTTTATAAAAAGTTGGGTAAAATACAGATTTTGGTCTAAAGGGTTTATACTCTACCTCTTCCGGGGTCATCGGGCTTTCTAATTCCTTACCCAAAAATAATTTTTTGACAGTTAACTTTCTGATATACCTTTGTAGATCTACAAAAAGAGAGAATTGATTAATATTGTTGGAGGGCACATATTTAAGCTCTTTTTTGAGGACACTTTTTTCATATATATTCAGGGGGTGACTGCTCAAATTAAAGATTTTCACCCTACCTTTAAGTTGGTCTTGCCCTTCTATTTCTTGATTTGGGGTTTCTACATTAGTATTTCTACATTCGGGGTTTTTGTTTTTAGATAATCTCAGACTTTTCTTTTTTCTGGATTTCTTGATCTTATTAACATTTCCCCCTCTCTTCCCCCTTTTTCTCCGTGTGGCTATTTGTATTGCTCCCTCCTCCCTCTCCTCCCTAAAAAAGGGGAGTAGGAACTAGTTTCCTCTTCCCTCAGAACCTCAAATCTATTGGGTCTTGTTGTTTCTCTTCTCATAGTGTACGTTTCATATCCTTGGGCTTCCCTTCTTTGCCTCTCTCTCCATCTATTTCTAGGATGCTCATCTGTATTCCTTTTATTGAACGGTTGTTATAATTCCTGTTCATTTTCCCTCCATTCTGTTTGGTTGTTAAATCTTTTGTTTGGTCCCTCCCTCCGGCTTGGAGTATGGGGGTTAGTGGGGTTTAAAAAAAAACTATTTTGTTTCCTTTGTGTAGGTATATTTTGTTTTGGTCTAACTGCTGGCTGTTTCGGTTGGATCGATTGCTCATCCTCGGTGGTTTTTTTCTATTACTCCTCCCACCTTGGATTCCTGTCTATCTCTACAAAATTTCTTTCGCTTCCGCTCAACTATAACCCTTTCACTTTTCTTAATATTCATCTCAATTCTTCCTTCCAATTCTAAGTACTCCTGTGAGTTCAGAAAGGGGATGGTTAAATCCTTTTGTTTTTGGATTTCTGCCTCTAAGGTATTCATCTCCTTTTTACTACCCTCAATAATAACTTTCATTAATGAAAATGAACATTCCTTCAGCACATTATCCCATTTGAGTTTAAACTCCTCATTAGTATGTGTAAAGGACGCAGTTTTAGTAATCACCAGTCCTTTTGGGATCATCTGGTGGGAGATATATCTTTCAAGAGTGACAATCTCCCACCAGATGTTGTTTTCCTTGAGTAATAAATTCTCAAGCTTCCTCATTACATTTTCAAGATTATCATTATACACAATCATTGACCATCATGATGGAATAAAAGCTGTCAGTAAAACCTTGGAACAAAGTAATCTAGCAGAGGGACTGCAGAAGTTTCTGATTGAGGCTGTAACATTTATTCTACAGAATAACTACTTTGCATTTAAGGGGGATTTCTTTCTGCAAAAGGTCGGGACCGCGATGGGCACCAGGTTCGCCCCAAGTTACGCCAATGTGTTCATGGGTCGATGGGAGGATGAGCACATTTGGGTGGACCATCAATTTGGGGCGAGCCTGGTGTCCTGGTCCCGATACATAGACGATGTTTTGTTTTTCTGGCGGGAGATGAGAGATCCCTCGATGAATTCTTTACATATCTAAATAATAACACTCTAAATATAGAGTTTTCTTTCTTTAGGAGTCGAGAAGCGATTAACTTCCTAGACATTACTATATATGTGGAAGATAATGAATTACATACAAAAACCTACACTAAAAATACAGATTCCCTAAGTTATATTAATGCAGCTAGTTGTCACCACCCCAACTGGCTTCGATCTATCCCTGCAGGGCAATTGAAAAGAGTAAAAAGGAACTGCTCAAAAAATTATCTTTATCAGTTACAGGCGGGGAATATGCGGGATAATTTCATGGCTTGTGGCTATAATAAAAACTGGATAGAAAAAGCTACCACAGAAATGGAGGTGCTTGATAGAGGAGTCCTATTGATGGACAAAAACAAGGAACCCAAGAACACTGACACCAATAAGAAAGAATTTGGGTGGGCCTTTGTGACTACCTACAATGATCAGTATAAATCAATTGAAAAAATTATGACTCGACATTGGGGAGTTCTAAAAAAGGACCCAGTTTTGGGATCAGCCTTGCCCTCTAAACCGGTATGTATATACCGTAAGGCACCAAATATAGGGAATAATCTCGTAAGGAGTGCGTGTCCACCAGTAAAAGACCCCTCGAGAATTAAATCAAAGGGCTTTTATAGGTGTATGTCCTGT
Source organism: Pseudophryne corroboree (assembly GCF_028390025.1). Classification (NCBI taxonomy): domain Eukaryota; kingdom Metazoa; phylum Chordata; class Amphibia; order Anura; family Myobatrachidae; genus Pseudophryne; species Pseudophryne corroboree. The sequence goes on along the minus strand of NC_086448.1, from coordinate 590,872,873 downwards.
ATGGCCTGTAAAGAAATTAAAATGCCAAACCAAAGTAAAACAAGCCAAATGATTATCAACAAAAAACCCTTTGAAATAAAAGAATTTATGACGTGCGCCACAAAGAATGTAGTCTATGCTGTGGAATGTGAATGTAACCTAGTCTACATAGGGCGGACCTCTAGACCGCTAAAAGTTAGACTAGGGGGTATATTTACTAAGCTCCCGATTTTGACCGAGATGCCGTTTTTTCTTCAAAGTGTCATCTCGGTTAATCTCGGTCATTTACTAAACACTAATCACGGCAGTGATGAGGGCATTCGTAATTTTTTGCTAGTTCAGGTAAAAAATTACGAATGAATACACCATCGGTCAAATTACGCCTGTTTAGATATGAATCTCGGTCATTTACTAAGAAGTGCAAAGCAAAAAAACACAAAACACTGCCGTGAAAAATTACAACTCGTAAAAAAGTCCTAAAAAAAACAGACCTGCTTTTTTTTTCCGTGATTTGAGATGCATGCAGGGATCCATGAGATCCGTGCATGTATATCAGTGGGAAGGGGTGGGAAAGTGCTTATTTTTGCCAAAAAAATTGCGTGGGGTCCCCCCTCCTAAGCATAACCAGCCTCGGGCTCTTTGAGCCGATCCTGGTTGCAGAAATATGGGGGAAAAAATGACAGGGTGATTGACGTGACGTGACGTGACAAATGACGTCACTTTAGGTCAACCGCAGGGCAGAAAGTTCCCATCATTGGTTACAATGTAGCGCATAGGCGCTACATTGTAACACTGCCGTGTGCTGCCTGTCAGTGAGGACAGGAGCACACAGCTGATCAGGAGAGTGCTACAACGTGGCACTCCCTGATTGGCTGAAGAAACCCACTTAGTCAGAAGGCAAAGTGGGTTTCTGGCATTCGTGGAAAGGTGACCCATGTGCAAACATGGGTCACCTTTCAGTTCGAGGTCGGGCAACCGTTTTTTTGTTTTATTCAAGTACGTGGATTATCCCTGGATTTGCCGAGGAGCCTGGACCACTGGATCTGGTGAGTAGAATTTCTTCAACAGGTACCCCTTGGATTCTACTGGAGAAGAGGACCGACCTGCGTGAGAACATAAGGTAAGTATGTATGTATGTATGTGTGTATGTATGTAATAAAATTATACTTTCACGGTGTGTGTGTCTTGTGTTTTTTTGGGTATTTTTTTAGTGGTAGTACTACAGGTACCAGCGGGCCCGTTTTTCCGCCGCATGCTGGTACTTGTGGTTCTCCAAGTACCAGCATGCGGGGGAGGCTTGCTGGGACTTGTAGTACTGCTACTAAAAACAATATCTTTTCATTATCACAAATGGCTATCAGCCTCCCCATCCGCAGCCCATTGGATGGGGGGGGACAGCCTCGGGCTTCACCCCTGGCCCTTGGGTGGCTGGGGGGGGGGACCCCTTGATTGAAGGGGTCCCCACTCCCCCAGGGTACCCCGGCCAGGGGTGACTAGTTGGATTTTTGATGCCACGGCCGCAGGGCACTGTATAAAAGTGACCCCCGGCTGTGGCATTATCTGTCCAGCTAGTGGAGCCCGGTGCTGGTTTTAAAAATACGGGGGACCCCTACTCTTTTTGTCCCCCGTATTTTTGGAACCAGGACCAGGCGCAGAGCCCGATGCTGGTTGCTTAAATATGGGGGAACCCCTGTCAATTTTGTCCCCATATTTCTGCAACCAGGATCGGCTCAAAGAGCCCGAGGCTGGTTATGCTTAGGAGGGGGGACCCCACGCATTTTTTTTGGGGGATTTTACATTGTTTAATTAAAAAAAAAAAAAATAAGAACCCCAGCACGGATCACACAGATCCGGCCGAGATTGATTGTAAAAAAAAACGGCAGTGTTTTGCTAATCACTGCCGTAAAAATAGGTAAAAAAAAACGAATGACATCGACATCGGAAGAAAAGAAAAACCCGAATACGACAGCTTAGTAAATCCATCGTAATCAATTCAAAAAGTTGCAGTTTTACACTGTCGATGTCATTCGTGATTGAACTTTGACCTTTTTTCGGAAATTACGAATCTTAGTAAATTTACCCCTAGGAGAGCACATCAGGAATATTAAAAGGGGATTGGAAACCCATGCACTCTCTAATCATTTTAAAAAGGTGCATGGATGTTCAGTATCAGCGATCACTCGATTTGTAGGCCTACAGTGGGTGCAGGGACACTGGAGAAGGCACGATATCTCTACCCTATTAGCTAAGGCTGAGATGCGTCTAATATATGACCGGGAGGGTTAAACATAGATTTTAAAGTTAAGTGGTTCTGTAGTATTTAGCTCCCGCAGGACGGATGTATTTTTCTTTTTTCTTTTAAAGAAACTGATGTTGTGTTTTAAATACTGAATCTGTTATTCATCTTAATTTATACTTTTTTGTCCATATAGAAATCGATCCCCTATTACACATTGTATACTATCAGCCTCTGAAGTTTGGGAAGCGATCTAAACAGTCCGATATTTGTTTTGAGATCCGGTCTCCGTGACAACCATTGAAGCCATAGTGATTACGGGAGTAAATGGTTGCCGTGACAACGGGAAACAATAAGACGTAATGACGTAATGACGTACGTATCTTCACGTGATCAGAGGAGGAGATTACCAACGCATCCGTACAAGGAATCCGGGGACAAAACCACGATACATCACTGAGAAATCACGTGACCGGACTGAAAGAACATCGCGATATCCCGATTGGAAACAGTCAGTGGGAGTGTAATAGGGAGGAGGTACCCGGCACACGAGTGTCAGAGACAATTAGGTAATCTATGTATAGGGACCAGCTGTGCCGGGACCAATCATAGAAGAAGGGGGGATTTTTAAACCGGATCAGGATGTAGATGAGGCATTCACAGAGGGAGTTGACCTTGAGAAAGACCCAGGCAGGGTCGGAATGCGTGGGTGCCCCAGTGGACTTAACTGACCAGAGGAGGACGTGGTACCATCAATGCCAGACCAAGAGGGCTGAACTGACACCAGAGAGACTCTCCTGCTGCAGCTGGAAAGGCCTGACGTCGGCACGCCTGTGGTACTGTACTTTGCCAGTTTCTACCTTGTTCTGGTAATTACCCACTACCTGTATCTATGTCGGATTGAGTCCACCAAAGAATGCCCAACAGCATAGGCTGTAATTTTAATGATAACTAAGCAGTGTTATCCAGGATATTTTATGTTAATGTGTGGTGTGAATTGTGTGAATTAAAACCTTTTAACTTAAGGTACTGCACTATGTTCCATATTTCTCTTTCCTTTTCCGGTCTATTGGACTAAAGAGTAAGAGATTATAAGAATACGATCGATCTTGACCTCCATTCAGCGCTGACTCAGTGGTATCCTTTATGTTTGTAAATGTCTGTGTGATTTGAGGGTGGAGGAACCTCGTTAGTGATACCCGAATAGCAGCTGTAGACAGCGCACTGATATCCAACACATTCTTGTTACTTTCTAAAAGCACACTGGCCCTGTATGCTGTTATAATACAGGGGTGCTGCTGTTAAAATAATATTACACTGGCCCTGTATGCTGTAAAAATACAGGGGTGATGATGTTTAAATAAAAGTACACTTAACTTGTCTTGTATGCCGTCAAAATTCTGGGGTGCAGTAAAATAAATGTACACTGGCCCTGTCTTGTATGCTGTAACAATTCAGGGGTGCAGTAAAATTAATGTACACTGTCACTGTCTTGTATGCTTTAAAAATTCAGGAGTGCAGTAAAATAAATGTACACTGGCCATGTCTTGTATGCTGTAAAAATTCTGGGGTGCAGTAAAAATCAATGTACACTGGCCATGTATGCTGTAAAAATACAGGGGTTCTGTTGTTAAACTAAAAGTACACTGGCCCTGTATGCTGTAAAATACAGGGGTGCAGTGAAAATAAATGTACACTGGCCTTGTCTTGTATGCTGTAAAATTACAGGGGTGTTGTGAAAAAACAGGGGTGCTGATACTGTCCGTGGTTGCGATGTCTAGGCCTGACCTTTACCACACTGTATGGGAGGAGGCTTCTACCACCATTTGCACACCCTCTGCAGGTGCTGGGAGGAGCACCGCCAGCCCAGTTGCTGATATTGAGATTGAGGATGTCACTGTAGAAGTACACCAGGATGAGGAGGATATGGGTGTAGCTGGCACTGCGGAGGAAGTTGACAATTATGATTCTGATGGTAATGTGGTTTGTTTGAATAAGGCACCAGTGGAGAGAGTTGTTGGCCATGGGATGAAAAAGCCCATTGTCATGACTGGGCAAAATACCAAAAAAGCCACCTCTTTGGTGTGGAATTTCTCCACAAATCCGGACAACAGGTGTCAAGCCATCTGTTGCCTTTGTCAATCCATAATAAGTACGGGTAAGGACGTTAACCACCTAGGAACATCCTCCATTATACATCACCTGCAGCTCATACATCATAAGTCATTGTCTTATACGTCACCTGCAGCGCATTCATCATAAGTCATTGTCAAGTTCAGAAACTAATAGCGATACCTAAATGATGTGGTTTTGTTTGAATATTATTTCTCTGTGAGGATGAGGATGTAAACACTAAAGAGGGGGTATCTGAGGATGAGGACGACATCTTGCCACTGTAGAGCCAGTTTGTGCTGGGAGAGATGAAATGCTTTTTTTGGTGGGTGCCCATACAAACCAATAATTTCAGTCATAATCTTGTGTCAGACCCTGTCACTGAAATTATTGGTTTGTTAAAGTGTGCATGTCCTGTTTATACAACATAAGGGTGGGTGGGACAATTCCATCTTGCAAGTCTTTTCTTTGCCACATCATTCCAGGGCTGCTGCCCTATATGGGTGCTTTCCCTCTGCCCTATCAGTCCAGGGGTGCTGCCCCACTGCCATTTAAGTCCAGCGGTGCTGTTGCCTGTCTGTTGTGCTGTGTAATTCTCCAGGGGTGCTGCCTATACTGTATAAGTGCTGTACTTGATCCTAGGTTTAAAAGATATCCTAGAGCAGATATAAACAGGCTTCAACATCACAAACAGATTTGTGAAAACATAGTCGCAAAGGTGGAAATGGAAATTGCTATTTTGACGAAGTGTTTGTAAATAAAGTGGGTGAGTGACCACATTTGTGGCCAAATTCAGTGTGACTCAGAAGAGACTGAATCATAATCCAGCGCAACTGCCGGAGAGGTAAAAGTGATATTTTCTGCCGGAGCATTAGAGAGAGGTTCTTCTCAATTATTTCATGTTAGGGACTCACTCAAATGAAAGGCTCCAATTAGTCAACCTTAATTTTGATTTATTATTGATGTTCCACGTTTTGGGATTACTTATTTAGAAGATGCACATTTGTTTTACAGAGTTTCAGTGATTTTGCATTGCATCATTCAGTGATCTTGCATTGCCACATCCGGGGCTGCTGTGCGGGCTCAGGAGGGGCTGCCAAAACATCTAACGGCTGCTTTAAAAAAAAAAAAAAATGTGAATAAAATAAACAAGACACACAGGTATGCTCACATGCGTGTAACAGGGACACACAGGTAAACTCACATGCGTGTAACTGGGACACACAGGTATGCACAAATGCGTGTATCTGGGAGCTGTGAAAAAACAAAAATAAGGCATCTGCCACAAAATATGTACATAAAAATGCATTAGAAAATGGAAATAAAGAAACCCACAAGATTTTCACAAAATAAGTCTCCAGGCTCCGTGGAGGGGAAAATATCCAATCTTGATCCTGTGGTATACACCAGTTTATTTGCATCCCAGCATTAAATCCTAGATTATCTTAATCCCTGAACATGGAGAAGGGGGTACAAATTTGGAGGCTTTGGCCACTAGTTTTTCAGTTTGTTCAGAAATGTGGTAATCAATAATTATATATTTGCTTGGTTGGAGTCCTTTCCATTGCACAACAATATAGGAGTGGAGGTGAAAGCCTGTGTGTTGTTCCTGATTGCGTGTGCCTCTCTAATTTTTTATCCCCTTCTCGACACTGTCCTCTTCCTCTTGCCTCTTCTCATAATGTGAAAAGTCATCAAAGAATGAGGTGGTATGTTTGTAGCTAGCTATGATTCGGAGAACTTGGCAAGATTTTTCCAGGGAGACCACCTGTCACTGAAATTATGGGTTTATTAAACTATGCATGTCCTGTTTAAACAACATAAGGGCGGTTGGGAGGACCCAAGTCAATTCCATCACGCACCTCCTTTTTTCTTTGCATTATGTGCTCTTTGGGGCCTATTTTTTAAAACTGCCATCCTGTCTGCACTGCAGTGCCACTCCTAGATGGGCCAAGTGTTTGTGCCGCCCACTTGTGTCGCTTAGCTTAGTTATCCAGCGACCTCGATGCAACCTTTTGCCCTAAAAACAATATTGTGAGGTGTGAGGTTTTCAGAATAGACTGGAAATGAGTGGAAATGAATGTTATTAAGGTTAATACCATAGGACAGTGGTTCCCAAACTGTGTGCCGTGGCACCCTGGGGTGCCGTGGGACACTTGCAGGGGTGCCTCAGGTTGGTTGTCAAGGACCAATTCAAACTATTTATTGTCAATTTAATAGGCAAAACCAGTGCTGGTAGCTGCCAATTATAAAATATGTGGACATACAGAAGAAAATCTTGTCCCTCACCACACAACTGACCCTAAGGATGACATATAAAAATAATTTACTTAATCTAATATTTTTTTCTAAATTTCTCAATAAGTAACTTGTGGCCTAGGGGTGCCGTGAAAAAAAAATCTGACACTCCAAGGTGCCGTGACTCACAAAAGTTTGGGAACCACTGCCATAGGATCAAATTCTGTGATTTTAGATGTTTTTATGTTTTTTTCAAAAATCATCCAGATCCAAAGCCAAAACCCGAACTGGTGGTTTTGGCAAAACCAATCCAGATCCAAAACACTAGCGGGAATCCAGATCCAAAACCAAATCACAAAACTCGAAAAGTGTCCACCGCACATCTCTAATTTTAACACAAAATATGTATCACACTGGGTATAAGGCCTCAGAATGTACATAAAATAATGATTTAAAAAAATACAACACTCTATAGTGAATACTATTCACATTGTTTCAAATTTCCGGTTGCAGGAAGGAAGAAGCTGCTTTTTGTTAAGAAAAATATGAAAACGCTAATTGATAGTAGTTAAGGTCAAGTAGAAAGCAGTTCAATGGGAAAATCAGGTTTGGAATATGACCACTTTCCTTAATAATCACTGTCTAAATTGTCTATACAGGTTGAGTATCTCTTATCCAAAATGCTTGGGACCAGAGGTATTTTGGATATCGGATTTTTCCGTATTTTGGAATAATTGCATACCATAAAGAGAAATCATGGTGATGGGACCTAAATCTAAGCATAGAATGCATTTATGTTACATATACACCTTATACACACAGCTGGAAGGTCATTTTAGCCAATATTTTTTCATAACATTGTGCATTAAACAAAGTGTGTCTACATTCACACAATTCATTTATGTTTCATATACACCTTATACACACAGCCTGAAGGTCATTTAATACCTATTTTTAATAACTTTGTGTATTAAACAAAGTTTGTGTACATTGAGCCATCAAAAAACAAAGGTTTCACTATCTCACTCTCACTCAGAAAAGTCCGTATTTCAGAATATTCCGTCTTTTGGAATATTTGGATATGGGATACTCAACCTGTACTAGGTTGAAGTCTTAAAGGGTGCAAATAAAAGTAGGGATTCCACAGATGAACATTCATAATCGTACAAACCATTCATGTCTTAAGTTTACTGCAAGATAAAATCAAGGTTATACATTAAAACGGGTCTGGGACTGAGGGTCGATGCCAATTGGTCGACACACCTTAGGTCGACATGGACAAAAGGTCGACAGGAACAAGGTCGACATGGAAAAAGGTAGACATGAGTTTTTTATGTTTTTTTTTGGTGTCTTTTTCTTCGTAGAGTGACCGGGAACCCCAATTAGTGCACCGCGTCCCCTCGCATGGCTCGCTTCGCTCGCCATGCTTCGGGCATGATGCCTTCGCTTCGCTCGGCACACTTTACCGTTCCAATCGTAGTCCACGTGGATCGTTAAGTATGAAAAGGTTCCAAAAAAGAAAAAAATCACGAAAAAGCCATGTCGACCGTGTTCCTGTTGACCTTTTGTCCATGTCGACCTAAGGTGTGTCGACCTTTTTGCTGTCGACCTGGAGTCCGGATACCATTAAAACAGTAAAAGCTAGAGTCCATAAATGCATTTTATCAGATCAAAAGAATTTTCAAAATTCAGCTTCCCTTCTGGATCCCGGTTCCCACAGTGATACTGTATGCTGCTGTGATGATGTATGCATATGGGGGGGGGGTCATTTCCGAGTTGATCGCTCGCTGTCAATTTTCGCAGCGCAGTGATCAGGTAAAAAAACTGCGCATGTGCACATGCGTCGTACAGGTACAAAGAGCATCGTTGCTGTGCAATGGTTCTAGCAAAGAATCCATTCGCACAGCCGATCGCAAGGAGATTGACAGGAAGAGGGCATTTATGGGTGTCAACTGACCGTTTTCTGGTAGTGGTTGGGAAAACGCAGGCATTTCCAGGCATTTGCAGGATGGGTGTCTGACGTCAATTCCAGGACCTCCGTCGCTGGATTCATCGCACAGGATAAGTAATTACAGGGCTAGTCTTGTTTTGCACAAAATGTTTTTGTACCGCTCAGCTCGTTCACACTTGCAAAGCGAAAATACACTCCCCCACGGGCGGCGACAATGCATTTGCACGGCTGCTAAAAGTAGCTAGAGAGCAATTAACTTGGAATGAGGGCTATGGTGACATGCTGCTGCTATAATGTATGTATATGGTGACATGCTGCTGCTATTATGTATGTATATAGGGACATGCTGCTGCTATAATGTATGTATATGTACTACTGGATGGGTAACAGCTGGATTGCTAGGCAGACGCAGATGTCTCCAAGGTATGTCACTGACAGTGGCTGAGGCCCCTTATATCTGTTACTACTGTTAGTACCAAAGGCTAAATGTAATCGCCTCCAAGTTCCGAGGTGCGCAAATTTTGTTTGAGTCTGCCTGTATTTTAAAGCAGCAATCGTTTACAAGGCAAAACTAGGTTGGTTTAAAAAAAAATCATAAGCACAATAAAAATGTGTAGCTGGCACATACATAATTCATGTTCGCACATCCTGCAATTAAAAGATGCATATACTTTCTTGATTTCTATAAATGTTTAATTTATTTTCAAAAGATTATTTTGTATACAAAATAGAATTTCAAAGCTAAGCAAACATTTTCCTGAGAGCTTCATGTCACCAGTCAAGTGTTTGATTAAATATTCAGTATATTGTGTGTAAAGATATGTTCAATTTTCAATATTAAATGACATATTTAATTTGTCATCTGTTTGTTTGTCATGCATACAGTACTGTATATGTCTATTAAGGATGCACCTATGATGACTAATCAGTCAGTCCATATACTGTGAACAAGTATCTCTAGGAAAAAATAAAGTGAAAACACTGAATTATTTTGTATGAAAAAATCCTTCTATATACATAACTTTCTATAAATGTGTCATTTAATAACAAAGACATGTCTTAGCTTACACCTATGTCTTCTATAGTCAATACTGTTTATGTGATTTTACCTTGTTTACTGGCTCAGTTTTTCTACTTCAATGTTGCTTTTTTTATACTTGTATAAACCAGCATATGATTAATTTAGAGGTGTGCACTGACCCCCATGTTTTGGTTTTGGACCTGTAATTTTTTTCCCCAATTGATAAAAACAGCTAAAATAACATAATTTGAGCCTTTTTTTGTTCCTACAGTATTATTAACCTCAATAACATTAATTTCTAGTCATTTTCACTCAATTTTGACCACCTCATAGCTCACAATATTGTTCACCAACATAGGCCAAAGGCTGACTGGCTAAACTGAGCAACAGAGCAGTGGTAAAAATCCACACAGCATTTATTTCTGTATAAAAATGTTTGCAAATTATAATGTATTAACAATAACCTTTCAAATAAAATATGCAAATACTTTCAAAGTATCAATAGAAAACAATACAACATTGAAATTTATTAAGAATCGTGTGTGGAATATCATTGCTCAAAAGTAGCAGTACTTAATAAACAGCAAAGAAAATCCCGGAAGTTCTGGTCGTCTTGGATCTCTGACTACCAAGCCCGCTCATCTCTGATCACTATATACATACATTATACAGTAGCAGCAGCAAGTCACTATATACATACTGTACATTATACAGTAGCAGCAGCAAGTCACTATATACATATATTTAGCAGCAGCAGCATGTTACCATATACTATACATACATTATAGCAGCTACAGTATGTGACCAAATACATTATTGCAGCAGCAAGTCGCCATATACATAGATACATTATAGCAGCAGCATGTCACTATTTACATACAGTACAGCAGCCAGCATCATGTCACCATATACACAGATACATTATACTGGGAGGCAATCACGTTGCCGGCTATTGAGATCCCGGCGGTCAGGATACCGTCGCTGGAATCCTGACACCTGGTAAAATGCCGATGGTCAGAATCCTGACCGCCACCCGGATCCCCCACTGGGTGGTGGTTTACGTCACCACCCAAGAGGGAATAGATTAGTGTGGCAACCTAAGGTCACCACCGGACCGTAGCGTGGCGAGCACAGCATACCTGTGAGGGGACATGCTGCGCTCGCCGACGGTATTCTGGCTGTTGTGATTCCAGCTGTTGGGATTCTGGCATTGGTCTGCTGACCATTGGGATCCCGACAGCTGGGATATCATATGAATTCCCTTATACTGTAGCAGCAGCATGTCACCATATACATAGCAGTGACGTGCGGTGGGGTGAGGCAGGTGAGGCAGAGCCTTTCCTGTCATACTAACGTTTGAACCAGAGTTTTGATTGTATAAAGTATATGAAAAATGCAAATAATATGTTTGAAATATCTTCTTTGCATTATTCTAATCATTTTTATAACCAAAACCCTGGAGTAAAATGTCTATGGCAGGTGAGGCAGTGACTCACCTGCTGACCTTTTCCGCACTTCTCAGGTCATAACTCACCAAATTTCCAGAAGTTTATACTGCTGCACCTGTGTATAATGCCCACATGTACCCTTTGGCTCATATATTGCATTTAAATCTGGCTCTGGTGCTAGCCAGTGCCTCCTGAGCCATTTAGCTCACCGCACGTCCCTGATACATAGATACATTATAGCAGCAGCATGTCATCATTTACACACATTAGAGCAGCCAGCAGCATGTCGCTATATACATAGATACATTCAGGGGCATAGCCAGAACTTTGTGGGCTCTATAGCAACATTATGAAGGAGCCCCTGTCCCAATGCTTCTAGAGAGACACATCTCCACAGCAGTTAATTTTATGCCCCATAATACTGCTTTACTTCATATTATGTCACTTAACAGTGCCCCAGTTGATATTATGCCACACTATAGTGTCTCCACTTCATATTATCTACATTACAGTGCCCCAGTTCATATTAAGTAACATAGGAGGTCATTCTGACCCGATCGCACGCTGCAGTTTATCGCAGCGGTGTGATCGGGTCAGAACTGCACATGTGCCGGTGCCGCAGTACACTGGCGCATGCCAGACGGCCGAAGGCCATGGGCTGCTACGATTGCTTCTGCCTGATTGACAGGCAGAGGCGGTTGCTGGGCGGGGGGGCGGAACGGCGGTGTTTGGCCACCGTTTCGTGGGCGCGATCTGGCCAATGCAGGCGTGACCGGACGGAACAAAGGGCAGGCCGCAGCGGCTGCGTGACATCACACGCAGCCGCTTCGGGCCGGGGAGCGATGAGTAGCTCCCCGCCAGCACGCTAAAGCTGCGCTGGTCGGGAGCTACTCTTGAAGTGCAAAGGCATCGCCACTGGGGGAGCTGGCACTGACATGCGGGCGGGATAGCCCTGTGCTGGGCGTCCCCTCGCATGTCAGTGTGAATGATCGTAGCTGTGCTAAATTTAGCACAGCTACAATCATCTCAGAATGACCCCCATAATGCCATCCAGTTCATTTTATACCATATTACAATGAGCAGTTCCAGGAGCAAGCTTAACTTTAATGCAGGCCCAAAGGCAAAAGTTTATAAGGGTCCTTATGTACCACCCAATGGTAAAAAATGTATAACACATGTAACTTTGACAGGAAAGGTGTGCCCCTTTGAGCTCCGTATGGATTTTCCTTTCATAGGTACAGTTCTCCAATGATGTCTGTCTATTCTGTTAGTTTGTTGAACTAATGTTCCAAATCTGCTCCAGTTTTTCACTTTTCCTTGTTCGTAGTCAGTGTTGTCTCTTAAAAATTTATTTTCTTTGCCTTTAGTGACCTCTTCCTCAATGTGTTCCATTTTTTTATTCAGAACTTTCTCATTAATTTTGTAGTCCTCTTTATCTTTGAATGGTTCAAGTTCTGTTTCTTTACTTTAAATACGGTTTCATAAGATCAATAGAACAATTGTGCAGAATTCTATCCCATTTTTTCAAAAAGGTTACATCCAGATTACCAAATGTAGGTTGTTTAAGGAGTCTAAGGCCCCTAGGTATTCTATTGACCGAAATATAATGCTCGAGTCCCTTAATATCCCACCATCTTTTAACCTCTTTAGTGAGGAGTCTTTCTATGCCCCAAAACAATAAAAACAGAGGGTAGTGATATATGAATAAGCGCACTACACCCCACATAAACAGCACAAAAAGTCTCTCAGAAGTTACACCTAACTTCAAACAAATACAGAAAGAACAAAATTAGAGACTTCAATAGGCGTAATATGAGGTTCCATCAACACAGAAGGGAGTCAGTCAATCCAACCAGAGTGGATGTAATTTTCCTCAGATGTCTCTTTGGGTAATATAAACAGTCCCCAAGATTCTTGGTTCTCTTATTCCTTCCAGATAGATTCCCTTTAGAAGTTTATTCGGAATATACCCAAAAAGGAAAGAAACAATAATAGTGTAATCCTGTATGTTTAGATAATATAGAGATAGTGTAAAAACGCACTTACATTCCAGAAATTAAATGAAGGCATGTATCTCACTCAATAGTGAGTAATTCCCAGGACCAAAGATAATTCTGTCTCTCTTTTGAAGATGGATTCTACTGGGTGATCTTCCAGAGCAGTGCCACCAAATAAAGAAAGAATATACAATAGTGCAAATAATGTCTTTTTTTAAAACAACGATATCTTTAATAAGTAGCACTCACATTGTAAAAAACAAATAAAGGCATATCTACCCAACATCTGGGTCCAGGAGTTAAAATTCAAGCAGCAGGTTATCTGAGGAAGAACCTTTTATGGTTCGAAACGCGTTAAGCTGCTGTTTATATTCTGTGGACCTGGGGTTGTCTCGAGGAAGCTGGTTCTCTATCACTGCACGTGCACTTTTCCATCTGTGAGGATAACCTGCTGCTTGAATTTTAACTCCTGGACCCAGATGTTGGGTAGATATGCCTGTATTTGTTTTTTTACAATGTGAGTGCTACTTATTAAAGATATCGTTGTTTTAAAAAAAGACGTTATTTGCACTATTGTATATTCTTTCTTTATTTGGTGGCACTGCTCTGGAAGATCACCCAGTAGAATCCATCTTCAAAAGAGAGACAGAATTATATTTGGTCCTGGGAATTACTCACTATTGAGTGAGATACATGCCTTCATTTAATTTCTGGAATGTAAGTGCGTTTTTACACTCTCTCTATATTATCTAAACATACAGGATTACACTATTATTGTTTCTTTCCTTTTTGGGTATATTCCGAATAAACTTCTAAAGGGAATCTGGAAGGAATAAGAGAACCAAGAATCTTGGGGACTGTTTATATTACCCAAAGAGACATCTGAGGAAAATTACATCCACTCTGGTTGGATTGACTGACTCCCTTCTGTGTTGATGGAACCTCATATTACGCCTATTGAAGTCTCTAATTTTGTTCTTTATGCCCCAAACAGTTTGTCTAGATCACATGGTGGGGAGGGTTCACTAGTATGCTTTTTTCATTAAAAACTTTTTGGCACCAATTGTGTTGTCCTTCACCAGGCAGCAGGAATTTTTTTTACCATAAAGTATTTAAGTACAGAGGGAGAATATTGCGCCACTTGTGATACTTGTGAGACAGATAATTCCGTAATGACACTGCCAAACATATAGGGCGTCTGCTGACCCCTAAATAAACAGGGATGATAATTCCCTGAAAATTTAATGTTAGCAACAACAAGGGGATGGGGTAGCGACCACCGGTGTTTATGAATAAATTAATTGATCTGACCGTATATAAATAATTTAAAATTTATTGAGACATGCATGTGTTGCAATATATACAACACTGTATGTATGCAGGTTTCAACTTTATGGACATTAAAAATACATGTTGATGTTAAGTCCTGAAGTGCCATGTCAGTTTTGAACATTGCTTTGTTCTGACCCCACCATGGCCCTCATTCCGAGTTGTTCGCTCGCAAGGCGATTTTAGCAGAGTTGCTCACGCTAAGCCGCCGCCTACTGGGAGTGAATCTTAGCATCTTAAAAATGCGAACGATGTATTCGCAATATTGCGATTATACACCTCGTAGCAGTTTCTGAGTAGCTTCAGACTTACTCGGCATCTGCGATCAGTTCAGTGCTTGTCGTTCCTGGTTTGACGTCACAAACACTCCCAGCGTTCGCCCAGACACTCCTCCGTTTCTCCGGCCACTCCTGCGTTTTTTCCGGAAACGGTAGCGTTTTTTCCCACACGCCCATAAAACGGCCTGTTTCCGCCCAGTAACACCCATTTCCTGTCAATCACATTACGATCGCCAGAACGATGAAAAAGCCGTGAGTAAAATTACTAAGTGCATAGCAAATTTACTTGGCGCAGTCGCAGTGCGGACATTGCGCATGCGCATTAAGCGGAAAAACGCTGCGATGCGAAGATTTTTACCGAGCGAACAACTCGGAATGAGGGCCCATGTTTCCATTATGGGATAATGGCACGCAGGCCGCTCTTTAATATTGTGAGTGCCGGATCATTCAGATACTATATATATATTTTTTTTTTTTGTGCTGTACCCCAGTGTACTATACATTTTTTTTTTCCTAAGTAGTGAAACACACTGCCAGCCAGACTGCAGTATATTATTATTTTGTACTCATACATGTATTGTGCGACACGGTTGATGAAATGAAACCGCAGTGTTTTATTACTATTTCTGACTCATACATGTATTGTGCGACACTGTGGGTGAAGGTGGTACCACAGTAATATATTTTCATACTCATCTCATACAGGTATTGTGCGACATTGTTGGTGAAAGTGTTAGATTATTATCTCTGACTCATACATACATTGTAAATATTTGTACAAATTGTGGTACAGATGACGACTACCTTATATTTGCTGGCTGAGGCGATCCGTCTGCCTAGGCACGCTGGGAGTGTACAGAGCCGCTTCCCATTGTAGGTGACTCTGTCTGGGCGTGCGCGCCCGCCTGGACGGAGACATTCTCCATCCAAGTGAATGGGGAGCATCTCTGTCCGGGTGCGCGCGCCCGTTCAGACAGAGACTCTCAGAGTGACTATGTGTGTCCAGGCGGGCGCGCCTAGCCACAGACGGAGCCATGACTAGCGTGGCTCCATCTGTATGTGCTGTACCCCACTTGTTTCTTGTTTGTTGATAGATATGTAGGACATACACATACAGTACAATTGAGAGGAGAGACATAGACGGGTTAAGTCAGGGCATGTAAAATAAAAAGAAGTAAAAGTCGGATTAGTAAAAATTAGAGATGTGTAGGTTCTTTTTTACTCGGATTTACTCTGGTTTTTCGGGTTTTGCTTATTGGCTGTCCAAAACACGTGACATCCGTGAGCCAATACGATGCAGTTTCGAGACCCGAGTAAATCCGAGTAAAACCGAACCCACACATCTCTAGTCAAAATCAGATTAGTGCAATAATAAACAATAAAAATTGTTGTCTATGCAATAAAGACCGTCACCAATACTACCATACCAATGATTAATTTGAATTTTTCAAATCAAACAAAGTAAATTAAATTACTAATCAATCCTTCCTTCCACTACATACATACTCTGTCTCCCTTGGGCCCCTGATCTAGTTATTGAGAAAGATCTGTGTCAGACTACTTTTGATGATTTTGGTTTTATATTTAAAAATAATAATAGTAGAACAGCTAAAATTGTCATGACTACTATGCTTCCCCGTGTGTGCATATGCAGGAAGTACCTGAAATGGGTGGTCTTCAGTATGCCCAGCGACCAACATACCGGCATCGGGGTCCCGACCCCTGGCATGCCGACACATTCTCCCTCTTGGGGGTCGACGACCCCCCTGGAGGGAGAATAAATAGCTTGGCGCACGTAGTGCGTGTCAGTGCCCGCAGCGTGGCAAGCACAGTGAGCCAGCAAGGGGCTCATTAGCGCTCGCCCAGCTGTTGTTATGCTGGCGGTCGGGATCCCGGCGCTGGTATGCTGGCCCCCGGGATCCCGCCCACTCATACTACACCCCCTGAAATGAGGCCAGAAGAAGTATATAAAGATTTATTGTCTCTCAATGGGTAAGATGCTGGAATACAGGGTGATCAAACAAACGCTTGTAAATGCAGGTAACAGACACTTGAATGGCAAAATAAAGGATCATGTATTGCATTAACAATCTTGAACACAGGTGAAGACAAGTGCAGATTATAGCCACTGATGACTAGATTACTGGTTAATGTGAATTGACAGTCACTGGTAAAATGAGTATTGAAACAGGCAGATACATAGACTGAGCAACTGGAGCCAGGCAAGGGGAGTACAGCTGTGCTTGAATTCAGGTGATGTATGCAAGTGAAGCAGTAGCAGGAAGAGTCCTTATCAGGATGCACCAGGATAGCAGACTAGATATTGCTGAACAGAACAGAAATCATAGATGGAACATGGAAACTGACATAGAGGATTGTAAAAGTCCTAGGCAGAATTTACTCACCAATATACACTGCTCAAAAAAATAAAGGGAACACTAAAATAACACATCCTAGATCTGAATGAATGAAACATTCTTATTAAATACTTTGTTCTTTACATAGTTGCATGTGCTGACAACAAAATCACACAAAATTTATCAATGGAAATCAAATGTATTAACCCATGGAGGTCTGGATTTGGAGTCACACTCAAAATTAAAGTGGAAAAACGCACTACAGGCTGATCCAACTTTGATGTAATGTCCTTAAAACCAGTCAAAATGAGGCTCAGTAGTGTGTGTGGCCTCAAAGTGCCTGCATGACCTCCCTACAACGCCTGGGCATGCTCCTGATGAGGTGGCGGATGGTCTCCTGAGGGATCTCCTCCCAGACCTGGACTAAAGCATCCGCCAACTCCTGGACAGTCTGTGGTGCAATGTGGCGTTGGTGGATGGAGTCAGACATGATGTCCCAGGTGGGCTCAATTGGATTCAGGTCTGGGGAACAAGCGGGCCAGTCCATAGCATCAATGCCTTCATCTTGCAGGAACTGCTGACACACTCCAGCCACATGAGGTCTAGCATTGTCTTGCATTAGGAGGAACCCAGGGCCAACCGCACCAGCATATGGTCAGGCTACCTCTGGCGAGCACATGGAGGGCTGTGCGGCCCCCCAAAGAAATGCCACCCCACACCATTACTGACCCACTGCCAAACCAGTCATGCTGGAGGATGTTGCAGGCAGCAGAACGTTCTCCTTGGCATCTCCAGACTCTGTCACGTCTTTCACATGTGCTCAGTGAGAACCTGCTTTCATCTGTGAAGAGCACAGGGTGCCAGTGGCGAATTTGCCAATCTTGGTGTTCTCTGGCAAATGCCAAACGTCCTGCACAGTGTTGGGCTGTAAGCACAACCCCCACCTGTGGACGTCGGGCCCTCATACCACCCTCATGGAGTCTGTTTCTGATCGTTTGAGTAGACACATGCACATTTGTGGCTTGCTGGAGGTCATTTTGCAGGGCTCTGGCAGTGCTCCTCCTGCTTCTCCTTGCACAAAGGCGGAGGTAGCGTTCCTGCTGCTGGGTTGTTGCCCTCCTACGGCCTCCTCCACGTCTCCTGATGTACTGGCCTGTCTCCTGGTAGCACCTCCATGCTCTGGACACTATGCTGACAAAGTAAACCTTCTTGCCACAGCTCGCATTAATGTGCCATCCTGGATGAGCTGCACTACCTGAGCCACTTGTGTGGGTTGTAGACTCCGTCTCATGCTATCACTAGAGTGAAAGCACCGCCAGCTTTCAAAAGTGACCAAAACATCAGCCAGAAAGCATAGGAGCTGAGAAGTGGTCTGTGGTCACCACCTGCAAAACAACTCCTTTATTGGAGGTGTCTTGCTAATTGCCTATAATTTCCACCTGTTGTCTATTCCATTTGCACAACAGCATGTGAAATTGATTGTCAATCAGTGTTGCTTCCTAAGTGGATAGTTTGATTTCACAGAAGTGTGATTGACTTGGAGTTACATTGTGTTGTTTAAGTGTTCCCTTTATTTTTTGGAGCAGTGTAGTTTCAGAATCTAGCTACTGGTGATATAATCAACCATATAAAATTCAAGAGTATAGACAATGCTGAAAGGATGATTGACACAGTTCTGAATACAACCAGGAGAGTGCAGATTAACACCGTCACAAGTATGAAAAGGGTGGTCTTCAGTATGCCAACTGACGGGATCCCGGCGCACAGTGTACCGGCGCCGGGATCCTGACAGCCGGCATACCGACACTTATTCTCCCTTGTGGGGGTCCACGACCCCCCTGGAGGGAGACTAAAATAGCGTGGCGCCACTGTGCCCGTAGCGTGGCAAGCGCAGCGAGCCCGCAAGGGGCTCATTTGCGCTCGCCACACTGTCGGTAAGCCGGCGGTCGGGCTCCCGGCGCCGGTATGCTGGTCGCCGGGAGCCCGACCGCCGGCATATCGTAGTGAACCCGTATGAAAACATGCCAGGACTTCCAGATGACAAGGCAATACTGGAGCGGAAAACAGACAGGCACTGAAGTTATAATAACGAAGATGATCAGATGCTTTTACAATTTTAGCAGAGTTGCAGGGAGCCAAAGACCAGAATCTGTAAACAGACAGACAATGTGCTGGAACTGGTAGTTTGTTGCAAGGGCTGTATAATCACAGGTTAGTGGACTCAGGAGAAGCAGGAGGCACAGACTATGTCTTGCACAGAGAAACCACAGCATTGCAGTAACAGAGGTAGCCTTAATGATTTGGCATAGGAGTGCCTGTGAGCAGAGGATAAATAGTAGCTTGCCAGGTGCAGACCACAGCTGCACATAACCAGAGTGGAAACTGCTAGACCAGGGCTGTCCAATCCAGTCCTCGAGATCTACCAACAGTTCCAATTTTCCAGACCACCTAGCTAGTGCACAAGTGTAGTCATTACTAATTAATGGGCCCTACAAACTCGGCAACCTGCCACCGAGCTGCCCGACGGCCGATATGGCAGACGGGCGACCCAGCGGCAGGGGGAGGTGATGGGGGGAGTGAAGTTTCTTCACTCCACCCATCACTCGGCTCCATAGCAGTGCATGCTAATATGGACGAGATTGTCCATATTGGCTTGCAGGTATAATCGACCCGGCACCATTGATGAATGAGGGCAGGGCCGCGCATCGTTCATCATTGGTGCCTACACACTGAACGATATGAATGAGTTCTTGTTCATTAATGAACGAGAATGTGCATATCATTCACTGTAATCTTTCAGTGTGTAGGGCCCTTAAGATGTGCTGCATTCATTCCTAACTGACAATTCTATAAATCTCCAGGAGGCCTGGAAAACATGAACTGTTGATAGATCTCGAGGCCCGGTTTGGCCAGCCCTGTGCTAGACAGACCAGGAGGCAGAGAGAGTGACACCTAGAGGCAGAAAGCAGATATTGCATGGTATCATGACAAAAATCATATGATTTGGCCTTTTTTTGTTCTTAAAGTATTATTAACTCCAATAACATTCATTTTAAGGCATTTCCAGGCAATTTTGACCAAAGTACAAACAATGAAAAATATATATTGTACAATACATATTTTTAGCTGCTGTAATCATCTACACAGATTATTTTAAGACTTAATGTAGAATCAGTTCATGAAAGGTAAGTTTGACCTGGAGAAGGTAACAAACCACCCGTTGGAGTAGTTTGGCAAAAACGTGTGGAGTGCCTCAAGGTGCTTAAGCCAGCTTTACGCAAGGTATGTAGTACTATGTAAATAAATATGTATGTTTTTGACCAATATACACATCTAATTTTTTTATTCATTAAACATATTTCCACTTTATTGCAGACATCCTGGCAGAAAGGAAGTGAAATTGCATCAAGTCCTGGCTGCTACTCCTTTATATGGAGTCCAAAACCTGCAAAATCTGACACTGGATGAAGACAATACTGTGAGGTGGTCAAAATTGACTAGGAATGAATAGAAATTATTATTATTGGGGTTTATAATGCTGTAGGCACACAAACAGGCCAAAATTATGTGATTTTAGCTGTTTATATTATTTTTTTCTAAACAAAAACAGATCCAAACCAAAACCCGCAAGAGCGGTTTTGGCAAAACCAATACAGATCTAAAACACTAAGGAGATTTTATCATTTAATCTCATATAACAAGTAGTGATGTGCACCGGAAATTTTTCGGGTTTTGTGTTTTGGTTTTGGATTCGGGTCCGCGGCCGTATTTTGGATTCGGACGCGTTTTGGCAAAACCTCCCTGAAAATTTTTTGTCGGATTCGGGTGTGTTTTGGATTCGGGTGTTTTTTTTACAAAAAACCCTCAAAAACAGCTTAAATCATAGAATTTGGGGGTCATTTTGATCCCATAGTATTATTAACCTCAATAACCATAATTTCCACTCATTTCCAGTCTATTCTGAACACTGAACACCTCACAATATTATTTTTAGTCCTAAAATTCAGGCTACCTCTGGCGAGCACATGGAGGGCTGTGCGGCCCCCCAAAGAAATGCCACCCCACACCATTACTGACCCACTGCCAAACCAGTCATGCTGGAGGATGTTGCAGGCAGCAGAACGTTCTCCTTGGCGTCTCCAGACTCTGTCACGTCTGTCACATGTGCTCAGTGAGAACCTGCTTTCATCTGTGAAGAGCACAGGGTGCCAGTGGCAAATTTTTTAGTCCTAAAATTTGCACCGAGGTCGCTGGATGGCTAAGCTAAGCGACACAAGTGGCCGACACAAACACCTGGCCCATCTAGGAGTGGCACTGCAGTGTCAGACAGGATGGCACTTCAAAAAAATAGTCCCCAAACAGCACATGATGCAAAGAAAAAAAGAGGTGCACCAAGGTCGCTGGATGGCTAAGCTAAGCGACACAAGTGGCCGACACAAACACATGGCCCATCTAGGAGTGGCACTGCAGTGTCAGGCAGGATGGCACTTAAAAAAAATAGTCCCCAAACAGCACATGATGCAAAGAAAAAAAGAGGCGCACCAAGGTCGCTGTGTGACTAAGCTAAGCGACACAAGTGGCCGACACAAACACCTGGCCCATCTAGGAGTGGCACTGCAGTGTCAGACAGGATGGCACTTCAAAAAAATTGTCCCCAAACAGCACATGATGCAAAGAAAAAAAGAGGCGCCCCAAGGTCGCTGTGTGACTAAGCTAAGCGACACAAGTGGCCGACACAAACACCTGGCCCATCTAGGAGTGGCACTGCAGTGTCAGGCAGGATAGCACTTCAAAAAAATAGTCCACAAACAGCACATGATGCAAAGAAAAAAAGAGGCGCCCCAAGGTCGCTGTGTGACTAAGCTAAGCGACACAAGTGGCCGACACAAACACCTGGCCCATCTAGGAGTGGCACTGCAGTGTCAGACAGGATGGCACTTCAAAAAAATTGTCCCTAAACAGCACATGATGCAAAGAACAAAAGAGGCGCACCAAGGTCGCTGTGTGACTAAGCTAAGCGACACAAGTGGCCGACACAAACACCTGGCCCATCTAGGAGTGGCACTGTAGTGTCAGGCAGGATGGCACTTCAAAAAAATTGTCCCCAAACAGCACATGATGCAAAGAAAAAAAGAGATGCACCAAGGTCGCTGGATGGCTAAGCTAAGCGACACAAGTGGCCGACACAAACACCTGGCCCATCTAGGAGTGGCACTGCAGTGTCAGGCAGGATGGCACTTCAAAAAAATAGTCCCCAAACAGCACATGATGCAAAGAAAAAAAGAGGCGCAACAAGGTCGCTGTGTGACTAAGCTAAGCGACACAAGTGGCCGACACAAACACCTGACCCATCTAGGAGTGGCACTGCAGTGTCAGGCAGGATGGCACTTCAAAAAAATTGTCCCCAAACAGCACATGATGCAAAGAAAAAAAGAGGTGCACCAAGGTCGCTGTGTGACTAAGCTAAGCGACACAAGTGACCGACACAAACACCTGGCCCATCTAGGAGTGGCACTGCAAAAAAATAGTCCCCAAACAGCACATGATGCAAAGAAAAAAAGAGGCGCACCAAGGTCGCTGTGTGACTAAGCTAAGCGACACAAGTGGCCGACACAAACACCTGGCCCATCTAGGAGTGGCATTGCAGTGTCAGGCAGGATGGCACTTCAAAAAAATTGTCCCCAAACAGCACATGATGCAAAGAAAAATGAAAGAAAAAGAGGTGCAAGATGGAATTGTCCTTGGGTCCTCCCACCCACCCTTATGTTGTATAAATAGGACATGCACACTTTAACGAACCCATCATTTCAGCGACAGGGTCTGCCACACGACTGTGACTGAAATGACTGGTTGGTTTGGGCCCCCACCAAAAAAGAAGCAATCAATCTCTCCTTGCACAAACTGGCTCTACAGAGGCAAGATGTCCACCTCATCATCATCCTCCGATTCCTCACCCCTTTCACTGTGTACATCCCCCTCCTCACAGATTATTAATTCGTCCCCACTGGAATCCACAATCTCAGGTCCCTGTGTACTTTCTGGAGGCAATTGCTGGTGAATGTCTCCACGGAGGAATTGATTATAATTCATTTTGATGAACATCATCTTCTCCACATTTTCTGGAAGTAACCTCGTACGCCGATTGCTGACAAGGTGAGCGGCTGCACTAAACACTCTTTCGGAGTACACACTGGAGGGTGGGCAACTTAGGTTAAATACAGCCAGTTTGTGCAAGGGCCTCCAAATTGCCTCTTTTTCCTGCCAGTATACGTACTGACTGTCTGACGTGCCTACTTGGATGCCATCACTCATATAATCCTCCACCATTCTTTCAATGGTGACAGAATCATATGCAGTGACAGTAGACGACATGTCAGTAATCGTTGGCAGGTCCTTCAGTCCGGACCAGATGTCAGCACTCGCTCCAGACTGCCCTGCATCACCGCCAGCGGGTGGTCTCGGAATTCTTAGCCTTTTCCTCACAGCCCCAGTTGCGTGAGAATGTGAAGGAGGAGCTGTTGACGGGTCACGTTCCGCTTGACTTGACAATTTTCTCACCAGCAGGTCTTTGAACCTCTGCAGACTTGTGTCTGCTGGAAAGAGAGATACAACGTAGGTTTTAAATCTAGGATCGAACACAGTGGCCAAAATGTAGTGCTCTGATTTCAACAGATTGACCACCTGTGAATCCTGGTTAAGCGAATTAAGGGCTCCATCCACAAGTCCCACATGCCTAGCGGAATCACTCTGTTTTAGCTCCTCCTTCAATGTCTCCAGCTTCTTCTGCAAAAGCCTGATGAGGGTAATGACCTGACTCAGGCTGGCAGTGTCTGAACTGACTTCACGTGTGGCAAGTTCAAAGGGTTGCAGAACCTTGCACAACATTGAAATCATTCTCCACTGCGCTTGAGTCAGGTGCATTCCCCCTCCTTTGCCTATATCATGGCAGATGTATAGGCTTGAATGGCCTTTTGCTGCTCCTCCATCCTCTGAAGCATATAGAGGGTTGAATTCCACCTCGTTACCACCTCTTGCTTCAGATGATGGCAGGGCAGGTTCAGGACTGTTTGGTGGTGCTCCAGTCTTCGGCACGCGGTGGCTGAATGCCGAAAGTGGCCCGCAATTCTTCGGGCCACCGACAGCATCTTTTGCACCCCCCTGTCATTTTTTAAATAATTCTGCAACACCAAATTCAATGTATGTGCAAAACATGGGACGTGCTGGAATTTGCCCAGATGTAATGCACGCACAATATTGTTAGAGTTGTCCGATGTCACAAATCCCCAGGAGAGTCCAATTGGGGTAAGCCACTCTGCGATGATGTTCCTCAGTTTCCGTAAGAGGTTGTCAGCTGTGTGCCTCTTATGGAAAGCGGTGATACAAAGCGTAGCCTGCCTAGGAACGAGTTGGTGTTTGCTAGATGCTGCTACTGGTGCCACCGCTGCTGTTCTTGCTGCGGGAGGCAATACGTCTACCCAGTGGGCTGTCACAGTCATATAGTCCTGAGTCTGCCCTGCTCCACTTGTCCACATGTCCGTGGTTAAGTGGACATTGGGTACAACTGCATTTTTTAGGACACTGGTGACTCTTTTTCTGAGGTCTGTATACATTTTCGGCATCGCCTGCCTAGAGAAATGGTACCTAGATGGTATTTGGTACCAGGGACACAGTACCTCAATCAAGTCTCTAGTTGCCTCTGAATTAACGGTGGATACCGGAACCACGTTTCTCACCACCCAGGCTGACAAGACCTGAGTAATCCGCTTTGCAGCAGGATGACTGCTGTGATATTTCATCTTCCTCGCAAAGGACTGTTGGACAGTCAATTGCTTACTGGAAGTGGTACAAGTGGTCTTCCGACTTCCCCTCTGGGATGCCGATCGACTCCCCGCAGCAACAACAGCAGCGCTAGCAGCAGTAGGCGTTACACTCAAGGATGCATCGGAGGAATCCCAGGCAGGAGAGGACTCGTCAGACTTGCCAGTGACATGGCCTGCAGGACTATTGGCTTTCCTGTGTAAGGTGGAAATTGACACTGAGGGAGTTGGTGGTGTAGTTTGCAGGAGCTTGGTTACAAGAGGAAGGGATTTAGTGGTCAGTGGACTGCTTCCGCTGTCATCCAAAGTTTTTGAACTTGTCACTTACTTCTGATGAATGCGCTCCAGGTGACGTATAAGGGAGGATGTTCCTAGGTGGTTAATGTCCTTACCCCTACTTATTACAGTTTGACAAAGGCAGCACACGGCTTGACACCTGTTGTCCGCATTTGTGTTGAAATAATTCCACACCGAAGAGGTGATTTTTTTTTGTATTTTGACCAGGCATGTCAATGGCCATATTCGTCCCACGGACAACAGGTGTCTCCCCGGGTGCCTGACTTAAACAAACCACCTCACCATCAGAATCCTCCTTGTCAACTTCCTCCCCAGCGCCAGCAACACCCATATCCTCATCCTGGTGTACTTCAACAGTGATATCTTCAATTTGACTATCAGGAACTGGACTGTGGGCGCTCCTTCCAGCACTTGCAGGGGGCGGGCAAATGGTGGAAGGCGCAAGCTCTTCCCGTCCAGTGTTGGGAAGGTCAGGCATCGCAACCGACACAATTGGACTCTTCTTGGGGATTTGTGATTTAGAAGAACGCATAGTTCTTTGCTGTCCTTTTGCCAGCTTAAGTCTTTTCATTTTTCTAGCGAGAGGATGAGTGCTTCCATCCTCATGTGAATCTGAACCACTAGCCATGAACATAGGCCAGGGCCTCAGCCGTTCCTTGCCACTCCGTGTCGCAAATGGCATATTGGCAAGTTTACGCTTCTCATCAGACGCTTTCAATTTTGATTTTTGGGTCATTTTACTGAACTTTTGTTTTTTGGATTTTACATGCTCTCTACTATGACATTGGGCATCGTCCTTTGCAGACGACGTTGATGGCATTTCATCGTCTTGGCCATGACTAGTGGCCGCAGCTTCAGCACGAGGTGGAAGTGGATCTTGATCTTTCCCTATTTTTACCTCCATATTTTTGTTCTCCATTTTTTAATGTGTGGAATTATATGCCAGTATCAATTAGAGATGTGCACCGGAAATTTTTCGGGTTTTGTGTTTTGGTTTTGGGTTCGGTTCCGCGGCCGTGTTTTGGGTTCGAACGCGTTTTGGCAAAACCTCACCGAATTTTTTTTGTCGGATTCGGGTGTGTTTTGGATTCGGGTGTTTTTTTCAAAAAACCCTAAAAAACAGCTTAAATCATAGAATTTGGGGGTCATTTTGATCCCAAAATATTATTAACCTCAATAACCATAATTTCCACTCATTTTCAGTCTATTCTGAACACCTCACAATATTATTTTTAGTCCTAAAATTTGCACCGAGGTCGCTGGATGACTAAGCTCAGCGACCCAAGTGGCCGACACAAACACCTGGCCCATCTAGGAGTGGCACTGCAGTGTCACGCAGGATGGCCCTTACAAAAAACACTCCCCAAACAGCACATGACGCAAAGAAAAAAAGAGGCGCAATGAGGTAGCTGTGTGACTAAGCTCAGCGACCCAAGTGGCCGACACAAACACCTGGCCCATCTAGGAGTGGCACTGCAGTGTCAGGCAGGATGGCCCTTCCAAAAAATACTCCCCAAACAGCACATGACGCAAAGAAGAAAAAAAAGAGGCGCAATGAGGTAGCTGTGTGAGTAAGCTAAGCGACCCTAGTGGCCGACACAAACACCTGGCCCATCTAGGAGTGGCACTGCAGTGTCACGCAGGATGGCCCTTCCAAAAAACACTCCCCAAACAGCACATGACGCAAAGAAAAAAAAAGAGGCGCAATGAGGTAGCTGTGTGGCTAAGCTCAGCGACCCAAGTGGCCGACACAAACACCTGGCCCATCTAGGAGTGGCACTGCAGTGTCAGGCAGGATGGCCCTTCCAAAAAATACTCCTCAAACAGCACATGACGCAAAGAAAAAAAGAGGCGCAATGAGGTAGCTGTGTGAGTAAGCTAAGCGACCCTAGTGGCCGACACAAACACCTGGCCCATCTAGGAGTGGCACTGCAGTGTCATGCAGGCTGGCCCTTCCAAAAAACACTCCCCAAACAGCACATGACGCAAAGAAAAATGAAAGAAAAAAGAGGTGCAAGATGGAATTGTCCTTGGGCCCTCCCACCCACCCTTATGTTGTATAAACAGGACATGCACACTTTAACCAACCCATCATTTCAGTGACAGGGTCTGCCACACGACTGTGACTGAAATGACGGGTTGGTTTGGACCCCCACCAAAAAAGAAGCAATTAATCTCTCCTTGCGCAAACTGGCTCTACAGAGGCAAGATGTCCACCTCATCATCATCCTCCGATATATCACCGTGTACATCCCCCTCCTCACAGATTATCAATTCGTCCCCACTGGAATCCACCATCTCAGCTCCCTGTGTACTTTGTGGAGGCAATTGCTGCTGGTCAATGTCTCCACGGAGGAATTGATTATAATTCATTTTAATGAACATCATCTTCTCCACATTTTCTGGATGTAACCTCGTACGCCGATTGCTGACAAGGTGAGCGGCGGCACTAAACACTCTTTCAGAGTACACACTTGTGGGAGGGCAACTTAGGTAGAATAAAGCCAGTTTGTGCAAGGGCCTCCAAATTGCCTCTTTTTCCTGCCAGTATAAGTACGGACTGTCTGACGTGCCTACTTGGATGCGGTCACTCATATAATCCTCCACCATTCTTTCAATGGGGAGAGAATCATATGCAGTGACAGTAGACGACATGTCCGTAATCGTTGTCAGGTCCTTCAGTCCGGACCAGATGTCAGCATCAGCAGTCGCTCCAGACTGCCCTGCATCACCGCCAGCGGGTGGGCTCGGAATTCTGAGCCTTTTCCTCGCACCCCCAGTTGCGGGAGAATGTGAAGGAGGAGATGTTGACAGGTCGCGTTCCGCTTGACTTGACAATTTTCTCACCAGCAGTTCTTTGAACCCCAGCAGACTTGTGTCTGCCGGAAAGAGAGATCCAAGGTAGGTTTTAAATCTAGGATCGAGCACGGTGGCCAAAATGTAGTGCTCTGATTTCAACAGATTGACCACCCGTGAATCCTTGTTAAGCGAATTAAGGGCTCCATCCACAAGTCCCACATGCCTAGCGGAATCGCTCTGTGTTAGCTCCTCCTTCAATGTCTCCAGCTTCTTCTGCAAAAGCCTGATGAGGGGAATGACCTGACTCAGGCTGGCAGTGTCTGAACTGACTTCACGTGTGGCAAGTTCAAAAGGTTGCAGAACCTTGCACAACGTTGAAATCATTCTCCACTGCGCTTGAGACAGGTGCATTCCACCTCCTATATCGTGCTCAGTTGTATAGGCTTGAATGGCCTTTTGCTGCTCCTCCAACCTCTGAAGCATATAGAGGGTTGAATTCCACCTCGTTACCACTTCTTGCTTCAGATGATGGCAGGGCAGGTTCAGGCGTTTTTGGTGTTGCTCCAGTCTTCTGTACGTGGTGCCTGTATGCCGAAAGTGTCCCGCAATTCTTCTGGCCACCGACAGCATCTCTTGCACGCCCCTCTCATTTTTTAAGTAATTCTGCACCACCAAATTCAAGGTATGTGCAAAACATGGGACGTGCTGGAATTTGCCCAGATTTAATGCACACACAATATTGCTGGCGTTGTCCGATGCCACAAATCCACAGGAGAGTCCAATTGGGGTAAGCCATTCTGCGATGATCTTCCTCAGTTGCCGTAAGAGGTTTTTAGCTGTGTGCGTATTCTGGAAAGCGGTGATACAAAGCGTAGCCTGCCTAGGAAAGAGTTGGCGTTTGCGAGATGCTGCTACTGGTGCCGCCGCTGCTGTTCTTGCGGCGGGAGTCCATACATCTACCCAGTGGGCTGTCACAGTCATATAGTCCTGAGTCTGCCCTGCTCCACTTGTCCACATGTCCGTGGTTAAGTGGACATTGGGTACAACTGCATTTTTTAGGACACTGGTGAGTCTTTTTCTGAGGTCTGTGTACATTTTCGGTATCGCCTGCCTAGAGAAATGGAACCTAGATGGTATTTGGTACCGGGGACACAGTACCTCCAACAAGTCTCTAGTTGCCTCTGCAGTAATGATGGATACCGGAACCACGTTTCTCACCGCCCAGGATGCCAAGGCCTCAGTTATCCGCTTTGCAGCAGGATGACTGCTGTGATATTTCATCTTCCTTGCAAAGGACTGTTGGACAGTCAATTACTTGGTGGAAGTAGTAAAAGTGGTCTTACGACTTCCCCTCTGGGATGACCATCGACTCCCAGCAGCAACAACAGCAGCGCCAGCAGCAGTAGGCGTTACACGCAAGGATGCATCGGAGGAATCCCAGGCAGGAGAGGACTCGTCAGAATTGCCAGTGACATGGCCTGCAGGACTATTGGCATTCCTGGGGAAGGAGGAAATTGACACTGAGGGAGTTGGTGGGGTGGTTTGCGTGAGCTTGGTTACAAGAGGAAGGGATTTACTGGTCAGTGTACTGCTTCCGCTGTCGCCCAAAGTTTTTGAACTTGTCACTGACTTATGATGAATGCGCTGCAGGTGACGTATAAGGGAGAATGTTCCGAGGTGGTTAACGTCCTTACCCCTACTTATTACAGCTTGACAAAGGCAACACACGGCTTGACAAATGTTGTCCGCATTTCTGTTGAAATACTTCCACACTGAAGAGCTGATTTTTTGGGTATTTTCACCAGGCATGTCAATGGCCATATTCCTCCCACGGACAACAGGTGTCTCCCCGGGTGCCTGACTTAAACAAACCACCTCACCATCAGAATCCTCCTGGTCAATTTCCTCCCCAGCGCCAGCAACACCCATATCCTTCTCATCCTGGTGTACTTCAACACTGACATCTTCAATCTGACTATCAGGAACTGGACTGCGGGTGCTCCTTCCAGCACTTGCAGGGGGCGTGCAAATGGTGGAAGGCGCATGCTCTTCACGTCCAGTGTTGGGAAGGTCAGGCATCGCAACCGACACAATTGGACTCTCCTTGTGGATTTGTGATTTCGAAGAACGCACAGTTCTTTGCTGTGCTTTTGCCAGCTTAAGTCTTTTCATTTTTCTAGCGAGAGGCTGAGTGCTTCCATCCTCATGTGAAGCTGAACCACTAGCCATGAACATAGGCCAGGGCCTCAGCCGTTCCTTGCCACTCCGTGTGGTAAATGGCATATTGGCAAGTTTACACTTCTCCTCCGACGATTTTATTTTAGATTTTTGAGTCCTTTTTTTACTGATATTTTGTGTTTTGGATTTTACATGCTCTGTACTATGACATTGGGCATCGGCCTTGGCAGACGACGTTGATGGCATTTCATCGTCTCGGCCATGACTAGTGGCAGCAGCTTCAGCACGAGGTGGAAGTGGATCTTGATCTTTCCCTATTTTTGGAACCTCAACATTTTTGTTCTCCATATTTTAATAGGCACAACTAAAAGGCACCTCAGGTAAACAATGGAGATGGATGGATACTAGTATACTTATGGATGACGAGCGACTGCCGACACAGAGGTAGCTACAGCCGTGGACTACCGTACTGCGTCTGCTAGTATAGACTGGATGATAATGATATAAAAAATATATATATATATCACTACTGCAGGACAGGTATATATTGTATAATGACGGACCTGCTGGACACTGTCAGCACTGCAGACTCCTAAACTACTAGTATGAAGAAGATAGAAAAAAAAACCCACCACAGGTAGGTATACAATTATGGACGAGCGACTGCCGACACAGAGGTAGCTACAGCCATGGACTACCGTACTGCGTCTGCTAGTATAGACTGGATGATAATGATATAAAAAATATATATATATATCACTACTGCAGGACAGGTATATATTGTATAATGACGGACCTGCTGGACACTGTCAGCACTGCAGACTCCTAAACTACTAGTATGAAGAAGATAGAAAAAAAAACCCACCACAGGTAGGTATACAATTATGGACGAGCGACTGCCGACACAGAGGTAGCTACAGCCGTGGACTACCGTACTGCGTCTGCTAGTATAGACTGGATGATAATGATATAAAAAATATATATATATCACTACTACAGGACAGGTATATATTGTATAATGACGGACCTGCTGGACACTGTCAGCACTGCAGACTCCTAAACTACTAGTATGAAGAAGATGGAAAAAAAAAACCCACCACAGGTAGGTATACAATTATGGACGAGCGACTGCCGACACAGAGGTAGCTACAGCCATGGACTACCGTACTGCGTCTGCTAGCATAGACTGGATGATAATGATATAAAAAATATATATATATCACTACTGCAGGACAGGTATATATTGTATAATGACGGACCTGCTGGACACTGTCAGCACTGCAGACTCCTAAACTACTAGTATGAAGAAGATAGAAAAAAAAACCCACCACAGGTAGGTATACAATTATGGACGAGCGACTGCCGACACAGAGGTAGCTACAGCCGTGGACTACCGTACTGCGTCTGCTAGTATAGACTGGATGATAACGATATAAAAAATATATATATATATCACTACTGCAGGACAGGTATATATTGTATAATGACGGACCTGATGGACACTGTCAGCACTGCAGACTCCTAAACTACTAGTATGAAGAATATAGAAAAAAAAACCCACCACAGGTAGGTATACAATTATGGACGAGCGACTGCCGACACAGAGGTAGCTACAGCCGTGGACTACCGTACTGCGTCTGCTAGTATAGACTGGATGATAATGATATAAAAAATATATATATATATATCACTACTGCAGGACAGGTATATATTGTATAATGACGGACCTGCTGGACACTGTCAGCACTGCAGACTCCTAAACTACTAGTATGAAGAAGATGAAAAAAAAAAAACCACCACAGGTAGGTATACAATTATGGACGAGCGACTGCCGACACAGAGGTAGCTACAGCCGTGGACTACCGTACTGCGTCTGCTAGTATAGACTGGATGATAATGATATAAAATATATATATATATATATCACTACTGCAGGACAGGTATATATTGTATAATGACGGACCTGCTGGACACTGTCAGCACTGCAGACTCCTAAACTACTAGTATGAAGAAGATAGAAAAAAAAAACCCACCACAGGTAGGTATACAATTATGGACGAGCGACTGCCGACACAGAGGTAGCTACAGCCGTGGACTACCGTACTGCGTCTGCTAGTATAGACTGGATGATAATGATATAAAAAATATATATATATCACTACTGCAGGACAGGTATATATTGTATAATGACGGACCTGCTGGACACTGTCTGCACTGCAGACTCCTAAACTACTAGTATGAAGAAGATAGAAAAAAAAACCCACCACAGGTAGGCATACAATTATGGACGAGCGACTGCCGACACAGAGGTAGCTACAGCCGTGGACTACCGTACTGCGTCTGCTAGTATAGACTGGATGATAATGATATAAAAAATATATATATATCACTACTGCAGGACAGGTATATATTGTATAATGACGGACCTGCTGGACACTGTCAGCACTGCAGACTCCTAAACTACTAGTATGAAGAAGATAGAAATATAATGAATGACGGACCTGCTGGACACTGTCAGCAGAATGCGTTTATAGAATTAAAAAAAAAAACACCACACGAGTGTTTAACTTTTTCAGGCAGACAATATACTGGTGGTCACTGCTGGTCAGTCACACTGGCACTCTGGCAGCAAAAGTGTGCACTGTTAAATATGTACTCCTGCTATAACTGCTCCCCAGTCTCCCCCACAATTAAGCTGTGTGAGCAGTGAGCACTACTCAGCACAGTCAGATATACATAGATGATATTATCAAGCAGCACACTGAGGCTGAGCACAGATATGGTATGTGACTGTGTATCGTTTTTTTTCAGGCAGAGAACGGATTATATTAAATAATAAATAAAACTGGTGGTCACCACTAGTATAACTATCAGCAAAACTCTGCACTCTCTGAGTACTCCTAATGCTCCAGTAAATCAAGTGTCTCACTCTCTATCTAAACGGAGAGGACGCCAGCCACGTCCTCTCCCTATCAATCTCAATGCACGTGTGAAAATGGCGGCGACGCGCGGCTCCTTATATAGAATCCGAGTCTCGCGATAGAATACGAGCCTCGCGAGAATCCGACAGCGAGATGATGACGTTCGGGCGCGCTCGGGTTAGCCGAGCAAGGCGGGAAGATCCGAGTCTGCCTCGGACCAGTGTAAAAAGCGTGAAGTTCAGGGGGGTTCGGATTCCGAGGAACCGAACCCGCTCATCTCTAGTATCAATAGCAATGACCTACTACTATATATACTGCGCACAACTGAAATGCACCACAAGTATGGCTGGATAGTATACTTGATGACACAGAGGTAGGTAGAGCAGTGGCCTTCCGTACCGTACTGCTATATATATTGGTGGTCACTGTCAGCAAACCTCTGCACTGTACTCCTCCTATATAATATACTGGTGGTCCCCAGTGCCCACAATAAAGCAGTGTGAGCACAGATATATGCAGCATACTGAGCACAGATATGGAGTGTTTTTCAGGCAGGCAACGTATACTGGTGGTCACTGTCAGCAAAACTCTGCACTGTACTCCTCCTATATAATACAGATGCTCCCCAGTCCCCACAATTAAGCAGTGTGAGCACAGATATATGCAGCACACTGAGCACAGATATGGAGTGTTTTTCAGGCAGACAACGTATACTGGTGGTCACTGGTCAGCAAAATTCTGCACTGTACTTCTCCTATATAATATACTGGTGGTCCCCAGTGCCCACAATAAAGCAGTGTGAGCACAGATATATGCAGCACACTGAGCACAGATATGGAGTGTTTTTCAGGCAGACAACGTATACTGGTGGTCACTGTCAGCAAAACTCTGCACTGTACTCCTCCTATATAATACAGCTGCTCCCCAGTCCCCACAATTAAGCAGTGTGAGCACAGATTTATGCAGCACACTGAGCACAGATATGGAGTGTTTTTCAGGCAGACAACATATACTGGTGGTCACTGGTCAGCAAAACTCTGCACTGTACTCCTTCTATATAATATACTGGTGGTCCCCAGTGCCCACAATAAAGCAGTGTGAGCACAGATATATGCAGCACACTGAGCACAGATATGGAGTGTTTTTCAGGCAGACAACGTATACTGGTGGTCACTGGTCAGCTAAACTCTGTACTGTACTCCTCCTATATAATATATTGGAGGTCCCCAGTCCCCACAATAAAGCAGTGTGAGCACAGATATATGCAGCACACTGAGCACAGATATGGAGTGTTTTTCAGGCAGACAACATATACTGGTGGTCACTGTCAGCAAAACTCTGCACTGTACTCCTCCTATATAATACAGCTGCTCCTCAGTCCCCACAATTAAGCAGTGTGAGCACAGATTTATGCAGCACACTGAGCACAGATATGGAGTGTTTTTCAGGCAGACAACATATACTGGTGGTCACTGGTCAGCAAAACTCTGCACTGTACTCCTTCTATATAATATACTGGTGGTCCCCAGTGCCCACAATAAAGCAGTGTGAGCACAGATATATGCAGCACACTGAGCACAGATATGGAGTGTTTTTCAGGCAGACAACGTATACTGGTGGTCACTGGTCAGCAAAACTCTGTACTGTACTCCTCCTATATAATATATTGGTGGTCCCCAGTCCCCACAATAAAGCAGTGTGAGCACAGATATATGCAGCACACTGAGCACAGATATGGAGTGTTTTTCAGGCAGACAACGTATACTGGTGGTCATTGGTCAGCAAAACTCTGCACTGTACTCCTCCTATATAATATACTGGTGGTCCCCAGTGCCCACAATAAAGCAGTGTGAGCACAGATATATGCAGCACACTGCGCACAGATATGGAGTGTTTTTCAGGCAGACAACGTATACTGGTGGTCACTGGTCAGCAAAACTCTGCACTGTACTCCTCCTATATAATATACTGGTGGTCCCCAGTGCCCACAATAAAGCAGTGTGAGCACAGATATATGCAGCACACTGAGCACAGATATGGAGTGTTTTTCAGGCAGACAACGTATACTGGTGGTCACTGGTCAGCAAAACTCTGCACTGTACTCCTCCTATATAATATACTGGTGGTCCCCAGTGCCCACAATAAAGCAGTGTGAGCACAGATATATTCAGCACACTGAGCACAGATATGGAGTGTTTTTCTGGCAGACAACGTATACTGGTGGTCACTGTCAGCAAAACTCTGCACTGTACTCCTCCTATATAATACAGCTGCTCCCCAGTCCCCACAATTAAGCAGTGTGAGCACAGATATATGCAGCACACTGAGCACAGATATGGAGTGTTTTTCAGGCAGACAACATATACTGGTGGTCACTGGTCAGCAAAACTCTGCACTGTACTCCTCCTATATAATATACTGGTGGTCCCCAGTGCCCACAATAAAGCAGTGTGAGCACAGATATATGCAGCACACTGAGCACAGATATGGAGTGTTTTTCAGGCAGACAACGTATACTGGTGGTCACTGTCAGCAAAACTCTTCACTGTACTCCTCCTATATAATACAGCTGCTCCCCAGTCCCCACAATTAAGCAGTGTGAGCACAGATATATGCAGCACACTGAGCACAGATATGGAGTGTTTTTCAGGCAGACAACGTATGCTGGTGGTCACTGGTCAGCAAAACTCTGCACTGTACTCCTCCTATATAATATACTGGTGGTCCCCAGTGCCCACAATAAAGCAGTGTGAGCACAGATATATGCAGCACACTGAGCACAGATATGGAGTGTTTTTCAGGCAGACAACGTATACTGGTGGTCACTGGTCAGCAAAACTCTGCACTGTACTCCTCCTATATAATATACTGGTGGTCCCCAGTGCCCACAATAAAGCAGTGTGAGCACAGATATATGCAGCACACTGAGCACAGATATGGAGTGTTTTTCAGGCAGACAACGTATACTGGTGGTAACTGTCAGCAAAACTCTGCACTGTACTCCTCCTATATAATACAGCTACTCCCCAGTCCCCACAATTAAGCAGTGTGAGCACAGATATATGCAGCACACTGAGCACAGATATGGAGTGTTTTTCAGGCAGACAACGTATACTGGTGGTCACTGTCAGCAAAACTCTGCACTGTACTCCTCCTATATAATACAGCTGCTCCCCAGTCCCCACAATTAAGGAATAAGCACAAATATTTTTGCAACAAAATTAATAAACGGAGAGGACGCCAGCCACGTCCTCTCCCTAACATTTCCAATGCACGAGTGAAAATGGCGGCGACGCGCGGCTGCTTATATAGAATCCGAATCTCGCGAGAATCCGACAGCGGGATGATGACGTTCGGGAGCGCACGGGTTAACCGAGCCATACGTGTGAATCCGAGTATGCCTCGGACCCGTGTAAAATGGGTGAAGTTCGGGGGGGTTCGGTTTCCGAGGAACCGAACCCGCTCATCACTAATAACAAGGTCCATGAACATATCCATTTAGGGTAAATTGTATCGGATATATGATATAGATTTTTTATAACGTTTTTATAACATGGGCCCTCATTCCGAGTTGATCGCTCGATAGCTACTTTTAGCAGCCGTGCAAACGCATAGTCGCCACCCACGGGGTGTTTATTTTCGCTTTGCAAGTGCGCGAACGCCTGTGCAGCCGAGCTGTGCAAAAACATTTTGTGCAATTTCTGAGTAGGTCTGGACTTACTTAGCCCTTGCGATCACTTCAGTCTTTTTGGTGCCGTAATTGACGTCAGACACCTGCCCTGCAAACACCTGGACATAAACCAAAAATGTATACAAAAGATTGGCGCTCTACAGTACACACACTATATCTGGTTGGATTCAGACAACTGCTCACCAGTTGTGGGCGGGCTGCCCCAACAATAGATCAAAATGGATATGAAAAAAGAAAGAATGGGAGCGCTGGATGATTCCAATATGTATTTTTTATTAAAATATTGTTATATCAACCACATAAAAATACAGTGCATGAACTAGCCTAAAAATAATGTTTACTCATTTCCTTCTGATGAAACGGCCAGCGTTGTAGGCCGAGAAACGCGTTAAGGGACTCCATTGAAGGACTTCATCTGACTGCTGCATTCTCCTGACACTCTGTGAGCCGTATATATCGAGTGGACCGTAGCCGCAATTAAAACGGACTTTTCCCCAGCGGCTGGGGAATCTGCTGCTCCAATCTTTCTGCACTGCTGCACATTCAAATTGGTACAGTACCCTTCAGCGGAGAAAACAACCGTGTTCGTCTGGATGGTTCACTGGTGACGTGACCAGCTGTACTTTCACTGCACAGAGCCGCTGCAAACCCGGCTCAGTACAGCGCCTTTGACGGAGAGGCTCTCACATCCGGTGATATACTACAAGTGAATTTGACCATCACTGTCTATTTGCCACTTAATAATACAGCACGGTTGTCCGCAATTTCAATACTGGGATACTCTTTGCCAATGAGGTTCTTTTGTGTACAAGGAGAAGAGAGTGTACACTTTAACAGTGATTTATAAGAGAGGCACTTTTCATTAGTCTCCTTCTTACAAATATTTCAGCTCGTGGACGCACGGCTGATTTTCATGAAGCACCAATGCAGCCCTTAATTAGGGTTTATTAAAGGTTTTTTTATTAATATTGGTTCAGGAGATATGGCAGTCTTGTATACATTTATACATTATTAATTGTTCATTATGTTTAGGCTAGTTCATGCACTGTATTTTTATGTGGTTGATATAACAATATTTTAATAAAAAATACATATTGGATTCATCCAGCGCTCCCATTCTTTCTTTTTTCAAACACCTGGACATGCCTGCGTTTTCCCAAGCACTCCCAGAAAACGGTCAATTGACACCCACAAACGCCCTCTTCCTGTCAATCTCATTGCGATCGCCGTGCAAATGGATTCTTCATTAAATCCATAGTGCAGCAACGATCCGCTGTGTACCAGTACGATACACATGCGCATTGCAGTGCATATATATCAATATTATATTGATTAGGGATGTCTATTCAGACATTGGGGCATATTTACTAAGGTCCCAATTTTGACCGAGATGCCGTTTTTTCATCAAAGTGTCATCTCGGTAATTTACTAAGCAAAAATCACGGCAGTGATGAGGCCTTTTGTAATATTTTGGAAGTCCTAGGAAAAAATCACGAATCAATACACCATCGGTCAAATACGCCTGCAATTTGCTAGAAATCGGGAATTTACTAAAAAGTGCAAAACACAAACACTGCCGACAATAGCCAAACACTGCCGTGATAAAATACAAATCGTGAAAAAGTGCTAAAAAAAAACAGACCTGCTTTTTTATCCCGTGTTTGTATAGGCATGCACGGATCCATGAGATCCGTGCATGTTTTTCAGTGGGAAGGGGGGGGGAATGTTATAAATTTTCAGAAAAAAAATTGCGTGGGGTCCCCCCTCCTTAACCAAACCAGCCTCGGGCTCTTTGAGCCGATCCTGGTTGCAGAAATATGGGGAAAAAATGGACAGGGGTTCCCCCATATTTAAGCAACCAGCATCGGGCTCTGCGCCTGGTCCTGGTTCCAAAAATACGGGGGACAAAAAGAGTAGGGGTCCCCCGTATTTCTGAAACCAGCACCGGGCTCCACTAGCTGGACAGATAATGCCACAGCCGGGGGTCACTTTTATACAGTGCCTTGCGGCCGTGGCATCAAATATCCAACTAGTCACCCCTGGCCGGGGTACCCTGGGGGAGTGGGGACCCCTTCAATCAAGGGGTCCCCCCCCAGCCACCCAAGGGCCAGGGGTGAAGCCCGAGGCTGTCCCCCCCATCCAATAGGCTGCGGATGGGAGGCTGATAGCCTTTGTGAAAAGTGATTGATATTGTTTTTAGTAGCAGTACTACAAGGCCCAGCAAGCCTCCCCCGCAAGCTGGTACTTGGAGAACCACAAGTACCAGCATGCGGCGGAAAAACGGGCCCGCTGGTACCTGTAGTACTACTACTAAAAAAATACCCCAATAAAGACAACACACACACACCTTGAAAGTATAACTTTAATACATCCATCCACACCTCCATATACACATACTTACCTTATGTTCCCACGCAGGTCGGCAGTGCCGTTTCTAGCGGCGGGCGAGCCGTGCAACCGCACGGGGCGCCCGCCGCGGCACTTTGTGACTACTCCTCTCCTCCCTCTCTCTCCCCCCGCCGAGCGCTCCTGCTCGGGGGGGCGGGGCTTCGCGAAATGACGCGTTTGCGTCGTGACGCAAATGCGTCATTCCGCGAAGCACCGCCCCCCGAGCAGGAGCGCTCGGCGGGGGGAGAGAGAGGGAGGAGAGGACTGGAGATAACCATCGAAGGAGGAGGCGGCCGGCGCGAGGGACGTGAGTCGGCGGGACCCGAAGAGCGGCAAGTTGTAAGTATTTTCTCTCTCTCTCTCCCCCTCTCCCCCCCCCCACTTGACACCTGCCGCACTGTGTAAAATGGGGATACCTGTCGCACTGTGTAAAATGGGGATACCTGCCGCATTGTGTAAAATGGGGGCACCTGCCGCACTGTGTAAAATGGGGATACCTGCCGCACTGTTTAAAATTGGGATACCTGCCGCACTGTATAAAATGGGGATACCTGCCGCACTTTGTAAAATGGGGGCACCTGCCGCACTGTGTAAAATGGGGATACCTGCCGCACTGTATAAAATGGGGATACCTGCCACACTGCCGCACTGTATAAAATGGGGATACCTGCCGCACTGTGTAAAATGGGGGCATCTGCCGCACTGTGTAAAATGGGGGCACCTGCCCGCACTGTTTAAAATGGGGATACCTGCCGCACTGTATAAAATGGGGATACCTGCCGCACTTTGTAAAATGGGGGCACCTGCCGCACTGTGTAAAATGGGGATACCTGCCGCACTGTATAAAATGGGGATACCTGCCACACTGCCGCACTGTATAAAATGGGGGCACCTGCCGCACTGTGTAAAATGGGGGCACCTGCCGCACTGTGTAAAATGGGGATACCTGCCGCACTGTTTAAAATGGGGATACCTGCCGCACTGTATAAAATGGGGATACCTGCCGCACTGTGTAAAATGGGGGCACCTGCCGCACTGTGTAAAATGGGGATACCTGCCGCACTGTATAAAATGTGGATACCTGATGCACTGTGTAAAATGGGGGCACCTGCCGCACTGTGTAAAATGGGGGCACCTGCCGCACTGTATAAAATAGGGATACCTGCCGCACTGTGTAAAATGGGGATACCTGCCGCACTGTGTAAAATGGGGATACCTGCCACACTGTGTAAAATGGGGATACCTGCCGCACTGTGTAAAATGGGGATACCTGCCGCACTGTGTAAAATGGGGATACCTGCCGCACTGTGTAAAATGGGGATACCTGCCGCACTGTGTAAAATGGGGATACCTGCCACACTGTGTAAAATGGGGACACCTGCCTGCTGCACTTTGTAAATGGGGACACCTGCCTGCCGCGCTGTGTAATATGGGGACACTTGCCTGGTGTAATGTGTAATAAGGGGACTTTTTTATTTTTATTTTTTCCCCCTGTGGTGGGTGCGATATCAGACGAGGCCACGCCCACTGTAATGAGACCACGCCCATTTTAATCAGGCCACACAGCCTTGTCGGGAGCGCGCGCGCCTTAGGCACGCGCATGCTTTTTTTCTGGCTATATGGGGGGGGCACGCAATTTTTCGGTGAGGTCACTTTCGGTCAACCGCTGACCTGAAAGTTCCCACCATTGGTTACAATGGAGCGCATAGGCGCTACATTGTAACACTGCCGTGTGCCGCCTGTCATACAGTACAGGAGCACACAGCCGATCAGGAGGGTGCCACAACGTGGCGCTCCCTGATTGGCTGAAGAAAGCCACTTAGACATCAGTCAGAGTGGGTTTCTGGCATTCGGGGAAAGGGGGCCCATGTGAAAACATGGGTCTCCTTTCAGTTCGTGGTCGGATGTCCCGTTTTTTTATTTTTTCAAGTACGTGGATTACAAAAGGATTTACCGAGGAGCCGAAAACACTGGATTATCATTATGTGAGTATAATTTTTTCTATAGGTACACAATGGATTCTACTGGAGAAGAGGACCGACCTGCGTGGGAACATAAGGTAAGTATGTGTATATGGAGGTGTGGATGGATGTATTAAAGTTATACTTTCAAGGTGTGTGTGTGTTGTCTTTATTGGGGTATTTTTTTAGTAGTAGTACTACAGGTACCAGCGGGCCCGTTTTTCCGCCGCATGCTGGTACTTGTGGTTCTCCAAGTACCAGCTTGCGGGGGAGGCTTGCTGGGCCTTGTAGTACTGCTACTAAAAACAATATCAATCACTTTTCACAAAGGCTATCAGCCCCCCATCCGCAGCCTATTGGATGGGGGGGACAGCCTCGGGCTTCACCCCTGGCCCTTGGGTGGCTGGGGGGGGGACCCCTTGATTGAAGGGGTCCCCACTCCCCCAGGGTACCCCGGCCAGGGGTGACTAGTTGGATATTTGATGCCACGGCCGCAAGGCACTGTATAAAAGTGACCCCCGGCTGTGGCATTATCTGTCCAGCTA
Source organism: Pseudophryne corroboree (assembly GCF_028390025.1). Classification (NCBI taxonomy): domain Eukaryota; kingdom Metazoa; phylum Chordata; class Amphibia; order Anura; family Myobatrachidae; genus Pseudophryne; species Pseudophryne corroboree. The sequence goes on along the minus strand of NC_086448.1, from coordinate 590,831,330 downwards.
GTGGAGCCCGGTGCTGGTTTAAAAAATACGGGGGACCCCTACTCTTTTTGTCCCCCATATTTTTGGAACCAGGACCAGGCGCAGAGCCCGATGCTGGTTGCTTTAATATGGGGGAACCCCTGTCCATTTTTTCCCCATATTTCTGCAACCAGGATCGGCTCAAAGAGCCCGAGGCTGGTTTGCCTTAGGAGGGGGGACCCCACGCAATTTTTTTTCAGTAAATTTATAACATTTCCCCCCCCGTTCCCACTGAAAAACATGCACGGATCTCATGGATCCGTGCATGCCTATACAAACACGGGATAAAAAAGCAGGTCTGTTTTTTTTTAGCACTTTTTCACAATTTGTATTTTATCACGGCAGTGTTTGGCTATTGTCGGCAGTGTTTGTGTTTTGCACTTTTTAGTAAATTCCCGATTTCTAGCAAATTGCAGGCGTATTTGACCGATGGTGTATTGATTCGTGATTTTTTCCTAGGACTTCCAAAATATTACGAATGCCCTCATCACTGCCGTGATTTTTGCTTAGTAAATTACCGAGATGACACTTTGATGAAAAAACGGCATCTCGGTCAAAATCGGGACCTTAGTAAATATACCCCACTAACTATAACATCTTCACCCTGTCACCAGCAAAAACTATCACACACCTCCAACAACTATACTAATCTCTCTCTCCTTCTACTAGCTGGTGACATATCCCCAAATCCAGGTCCCATCCACATACTACAATCACATTCAGCTGATTCACAAAGGAATGCAAATCCAGCAAACCTTATAAACATCACGTGTCTCCCATCTCCCTTCAAGTCACTAAAATGTGACTTATAGAATACACGCTCTGATTGCAACAAGTGAACATCTATCCATGACGTCTTCATTTGAAAAAACTCAATATGCTAACTATAACATTGGTCACACAGTCAGACAGTCAGACACAGTAAAGGAGGTGGGGTTTGAATACTACTGTCCCAAATTTTCACATACAGAGTTCTACCACTGATTCCATCACTCACATTTACTTCTTTTGAAATACATTCTATTAGGATTCTCACCCCTTTCTCTCTGTGCTATCTATCGCCCACCTGGGCAACCTAAAAATTTTCTGGAAGATTTTTATGCCTCGCACCCCCACTTCTTATCCTCTGACATCTCCACTATCATTATTAGCGATTTCAATATCGCTATTGACAGTCCACAATCTCCCCATGCCTCCAAACTAAACTCTCTAGCCTCCTCTCTTGGCCTCTTCCAATGGACCTACTCCTCTACTCATCAGGAGGGCCACTGCCTTGATCTTGTATTCAACAGACTATGCTCTGTTTCTGAATTCACTAACACTCCTTTCCCTCTCTCAGATCACAAACTTATCACCTGCATGCTTTCCTCCATTACTTCAAACTCACCGTCACTGAAGCCTACCAAACCTCCTCAAATCTGCAGAAATATTAACATTATCAATTTTCAACAACTATCCACCTCTCTGCAACAACTATTCTCACCAATTTCTACATTCAACTCTCCAGAGACTGCTGTATCACACCTAGACTCTAGAAACAGCACTCGATGAGGTGGCTCCAGCTACCCATCATACTCCACGTAAACTTACTGTAGATGTCAACCAAGACACCTACATAAATGTTCACCAAAAGTAGAACATCAGAGGCATAAATCTTGTAGTTCAAGTGACTTCCTCACATATAAGACCATTTACCACTCGTAATGCTCTGGACACTACCTCTCCTCTTTATTGTATAGCCTTACCAATAAGTAAAGCTATGTCTCCTGGCTCATCCCAACTTCAAATAAAGTCTGTAATCTCTCTCGGTCTACTGTACTGGTATCTTTCATCTCTGTTTAAACTTTAGGTGATTACTACCATTCTGAAAAACAAATCCCTCAATTTACCATCTCATTTCTCAGCTCCCATGACCCTCCAAGCTACTTGAGAGACTTGCCTGCAGTCGCCTCACACACTTTCTTAACTTACACAACTTATTGGACCCACTTCGGTCAGGCTTTCTTACCCAACACTCCACAGAGACAGTACTGACTAATGTAGTGAATGATCTGGTCACTGCTAAATCTAAAGGCCATTACTCACTTCTTAATTTCCTTGATCTCTCTGTTACTTTTGACACTGTCGACCAATCTCTTCTCATGCAAACACTACAATCCAAAGGTCTCCAGGGCACAGCCATTTCTTGGTTCTCAACCTACCTCTCTAAACACTCTTTTAGTGTTCATTTCTCTGAATCCACCTCCACTTCGCTACCTCTATCAGTTGGAGTACCACATGGCTCAGTCTTAGGTCCTCTGCTTTTCTCAATCTATACCACATCTCTTGGCAAACTAATCAGCTCTTTCGGATTTCAGTATCATCTGTATGTGGATGATACTCAAATTTACCTATCCTCCCCAGATTTGTCACCATTTGTATTGGGCCGAGTCACTGAATGCTTTTCTGCCATTTCAACTTGGATGACATCTCGCCACCTCAAACTTAATATTTCCAAAAAAGAATTAATTATATTTCCACCGGCCAATAATAATTATCAACCTGATATCTCTATCACTGTTGAAAACTGAACAATAAACCTTACACCACAAGCTCACTGCTTAGGTGTCATTCTTGACTCTGAACTGTCCTTTGTTCCCCACATTTAATCTGTCTCAAAATCATATTACATACATCTAAGAAACATATTCAAAATATGACCATATCTTACACAAGATACAGCAAAAACTCTAATCCATGCACTCATTATCTCCCGCATTGATTATTGTCTTATGATTGGTCTACCCAAAAATAGGCTCTCACCACTATAATCCATTTTGTGATGCTGATTTTACTTGCTAGATGTTTATCATCTAGATGTTTATCATCTACGAATCATCTGTCAGTCCCTCCATTGGTTACCGGTATTCTACTTTATTCAATATAAAATACTTTTACTTACATACAAGGCTATTAACCAAACTGCACCAACATACATCTCTTCACTCATCTCAGAATATTTCCCTACCTGACCTCTCCGCTCTGCATCTCTCATCCACACGCATTACTTACTCCCACTCAAAATTGAGGATTTTATCCGGGCTGCGCCACTTTGTGGAATGCCCTCCCATGCACAATAAGACTTACCTCTAGTCTCCAAACCTTCAAACATTCCCTAAAAACTCACCTCTTCAGACAAGCTTAGCATAATCCAGACCCTCCATTAATTACATCCCCTATGTACAGTCCACACATAACCTCACATATTTTATCTTTCTTTACTTTCACACCCTCTTGACCCTTGGCCAACATTGCTGGGTGATCATATCATACAGCCCATTAAGAACCTTTGCAATCTGGTGGACCATTATGCAATAGGTAGCATCTACCCTTGTGTATCAATGCCTACAGTATTTCCTTATAGATTGTAAGCTTGCGAGGAGGGCCTTCCTTCCTGTATGTCTGTCTGTTTTTACCCAGTTTTGCTCTATTACTGTTCCAACTGTAAAGCGCAACGGAATATGCTGCGCTATATAAGAAATTGTTAATAAATATTTCTGAAACAGCTCAGTTTGTGAACTGTTTGCATGCTGCTGTGGTGATTGTGTATCATGACTGGACAAATGGCACCATTGTGAATAACCATTGTGGAAACCTCGAAGCACCATGTGCCGTTGATGTGAGAGGTGAACACTTGCTACAGAGGTGCATGAGGGTCGACCGACATGCTACAGTGGATCAGCTCACCATCAAAATTAAACTGGGGGCTATGAGACGTGTATCTAAAATGACATTTCAGTGAACCCTGCTGTGTATGGGGCTCCAAAGCAAATGGATGGTCACTGCACCTAGCTGATGATAGTCATAATAATGTTACTCGACCATGTGTGTATATATTTACATATATATATATATGTAGGCAAACAAAGCAGCACTCCCAATACACAGTATCTTGTCTGGTGACTTTCCTTAAGGGATCATTGCAATGCTCCCATATATAAATTCCAGAGAAGGTGGCACACAGAGTACAGATTCTCCACCGCAGGTATATTTATCAACGTTTCAAAGTTTAATCACACTTTGTCATCAGGACGATCATATATATATATATATATATATATATATATATGTAAAAAAGAGATAGTACAGCGCCACTTGTGAGGTTAAAATCTCAGTAAAAACTATACGATTGTGTTTAAAAACTTCCGTTATAAAAGCTTTACGCCCACTTTACCTTAAAAAGGTGTCAGCCCACCCCTAAAAATACAAAACTGGTATGGTAATGTTAAAAAGGTATAAAATTGGGGGGATAGGGGTACCGGCCACGAGTGTGGCTAAAAACTATGTTTTTAAAGCTTAAAGTTAGGAGCCAAAAAATGTTTCTTTTAAAATTTAATTTTTTTTAATATATATGAGAGTAAAAACAGTTTCCAAGAATGGTTAAAAAACAAGCATAAAAAAACTTTTTGTCCATAAATAAGCAGTAAAAATACACTTAAAAGGATAGGAATTCAAAAAACTTAGCTTGTAAAATGTGGGTGGTCAGTATAGGCCCAACGCGTTTCGTCTCAACAGACTTCTTCAAGGGGTAGGACTTGAAGAAGTCTGTTGAGACGAAACGCGTCTATTAAAAAATTTTAAATTTTAAAAGAAACATTTTTTGGCTCCTAACTTTAAGCTTTAAAAACATAGTTTTTAGCCACACTCGTCGCCGGTACCCCTATCCCCCCAATTTTATATATATATATATATACACTGTATATACAGTGGGGCAAAAAGGTATTTGGACAGCCACTAATTGCGCAAGTTGACCCACTTAAAAAGATGAGCAAGGTCTGTAATTTCCATCATTTCAACTCTGAGAGACAGAATCTGAAAAAAAACAAACAGGAAATCACATTGTATGATTTTTAAACAATTTACTTGTATATTTTTGTGGAAAATAAATATTTGGACACCTACCAAGCAGCAAGATTTCTGGTTCCCACAGACCTGTTACTTCTTCTTTAAGAAGCTCTTCTGTCCTTCACTTGTTACCTGTATTAATGGCACCTGTTTGAACTAGTTATCTGTATAAAAGACACCTGTCCACACCCTCAAACAGTCAGACTGCTACCTCTCCACCATGGCCAAGACCAGAGAGCTGTCTAAGGACACCAGGGACAAAATTGTAGAGCTGCACAAGGCTGAGTTGAGCTACTTGACAATAGGCAATCAGCTTGGTGAGAAGAGATCAACTGTTGGCGCAATTATAAAAAAATGGAAGAAATACAAGATCACTGACAATCTCCCTCAACCTGGGTCTCCATGCAAGATCTCAGGGGATCAGTGATCTTGAGAACAGTGAGGAATCAGCCCAGAACTACACTGGGAGACCTGGTCAATGACCTCAAGAGAGCTGGGACCACAGTCACAGAGGTTACCATTAGTAACACAGTACGTCGTCATGGATTGAAATCCTGCAGCGCCCAAAAGGTGCCCCTGCTTAAGCCATCACATGTCTAGGCCCGTCTAAAGTTTGCCAGTGACCCTCAGGACGATCCAGAGGAGGATTGGGAGGATGTAATGTGGTCAGATGAGAGCAAAATCGAACTTTTTGGTATAAACTCCACTCGCCGTGTTTGGAGGGAGAAGAATGATGAATGGCATCCCAAGAACACCATACCCACTGTGAAGCATTGGGGTGGAAACATGCTTTGGGGCTGCGTTTCTGCAAAGGGGACAAGATGACTGATCCGTATTTAGGAGAGGATGAATGGGACCATGTATCGTGAGATTTTGTGCAAAAACCTCCTTCCCTCAGTAAGAGCATTGAAGATGGAACGTGGCTGGGTCTTCCAGCATGACAATGACCCCAAACACACCACCCGGGCAACTAAGGAGTGGCTCCGTAAGAAGCATTTCAAGGTCCTGGAGTGGCCTAGCCAGTCTCCAGACCTCAACCCAATAGAAAATCTGTGGAGGGAGTTGAAAGTCCGTGTTGCCCGGCGACAGCCCCAAAACATGACAGATCTAGAGAAGATCTGCATGGAAGAGTGGGCCAAAATACCTGCTACAATATGTGCAAACCTGGTCAAGAACTACAGGAAACGTTTGACCTCTGTAATTGCCAACCGAGGTTATATTACAAAGTATTGAGTTCAACTTTTTGATTGTCCAAATATTTATTTTCTGCATGAATATACATATATATATATATATATATATATATATATATATAGAGAGAGAGAGAGAGAGAGAGAGAGAATACATGTAATCCGGCTCTCCTTTATACACCTACTCTGCACCGGGTGCATGCGTAATCATGGACACAGACAGGCAGCAGACGCAGGTGTCTCACACAATAAGGTTCTGAGACAGGCAATGTAGAAAACGACGTTTCAATGCCGATTTACCTGAGGAAAATGCCTTATTAAACCGGCATTGAAATGTTGTTTTCTACACTGCCTGTCTGAGAGCCTTATTGTGTGAGACACCTGGAGTGCCACGTCTGCTGCCTGTCTATATATATATATATATATATATATATATATATACACTGCTCATAAAAATAAAGGGAACACTTAAACAACACAATGTAACTCCAAGTCAATCACACTTCTGTGAAATCAAACTGTCCACTTAGGAAGCAACACTGATTGACTATCAATTTCACATGCTGTTGTGCAAATGGAATAGACAACAGGTGGAAATTATAGGCAATTAGCAAGACAACCCCAATAAAGGGGTTGTTCTGCAGGTGGTGACCACAGACCACTTGTCAGCTCCTATGCTTTCTGGCTGATGTATTGGTCACTTTTGAAAGCTAGCGGTGCTTTCACTCTAGTGGTAGCATGAGACAGAGTCTACAACCCACACAAGTGGCTCAGGTAGTGCAGCTCATCCAGGATGGCACATCAATGCGAGCTGTGGCAAGAAGGTTTACTGTGTCTGTGTCTGTGTCTGTCAGCGTAGTGTCCAGAGCATGGAGGCGTTACCAGGAGACAGGCCATAGGAGGCCATAGGAGGGCAACAACCCAGCAGCAGGATCGCTAACTCTGCCTTTGTGCAAGAAGGAACAGGAGGAGCACTGCCGGAGCCCTGCAAAATGACCTCCAGCAAGCCACAAATGTGCATGTGTCTACTCAAATGATCAGAAACAGACTCCATGAGGGTGGTATGAGGGCCCGACGTCCACAGGTGGGGGTTGTGCTTACAGCCCAACACTGTGCACGACGTTTGGCATTTGCCAGAGAACACCAAGATTGGCAAATTCGCCACTGGCGCCCTGTGCTCTTCACAGATGAAAGCAGGTTCTCACTGAGCACATGTGACAGACGTGACAGAGTCTGGAGATGCCAAGGAGAACATTCTGCTGCCTGCAACATCCTCCAGCATGACCGGTTTGGCAGTGGGTCAGTAATGGTGTGGGGTGGCATTTATTTGGGGGGCCGCACAGCCCTCCATGTGTGTGCCAGAGGTAGCCTGACTGCTATTAGGTACCGAGATGAGATCCTCAGACCCCTTGTGAGACCATATGCTGGTGCGGTTGGCCCTGGGTTCCTCCTAATGCAAGACAATGCTAGACCTCATGTGGCTGGAGTGTGTCAGCAGTTCCTGCAAGACGAAGGCATTGATGCTATGGACTGGCCCGCCCGTTCCCCAGACCTGAATCCAATTGAGCACATCTGGGACATCATGTCTCGCTCCATCCACCAACGCCACATTGCACCACAGAGTGTCCAGGAGTTGGCGGATGCTTTTGTCCAGGTCTGGGAGGAGATCCCTCAGGAGACCATCCGCCACCTCATCAGGAGCATGCCCAGGCGTTGTAGGGAGGTCATACAGGCACGTGGAGGCCACACACACTACTGAGCCTCATTTTGACTTGTTTTAAGGACATTACATCAAAGTTGGATCATATAGAAAACAAAAAAAGAAAAAGTATTCCACAATGGGGCACTCATTTGTAACTGTTTGGACTGGTAGTCCTCAATCGGGGTGCAGTGTACCTCCCCATAAAACATAACCTTTATTATTATTTGTATAAAATATCAATATTTAATTGCTTGCGAAGAAAAAATGTGTGTAAAAAGGTGAATGTGTGACAGAAAAATTAAATAAAAAGATTGAACACACACTGGTCTCAATTTATTTGATATGTACTAAATAGTTTAATTCTTCATAAATCAAGCAGTATCATTATGCCTAATGTCAATGTTTGTCCATAGGACTAATTGTGTGGGTTGTAATGTTAGTAGTACCCTACTCCGTAATTCCCTCACTAGAGTCAGTAGGCTTATAATTCAAGTTCATGTACAAGTCATATTTTATCCTTATCGTAAATTGATGCTCAAAATTATGTAGGAGTAGATACAGTATGTACCAATATAAGAGTCTTAATAGACAATTTAATATGAAATATCACTATCTAGCACGAAATTCTCAGTATTGGATCTCCCATCTATAGTGTATTCTGGACCACTGATTATATCCTTGACAGATATTGATACAAAAATCCGATTATGCAATCTGTCTCTGTTGCAAGGTGTCACTAAATATCTGTCAAGGATATAATCAGTGGTCCAGAATACACTATAGATGGGAGATCCAATACTGAGAATTGTGTGCTAGATAGTGATATTTCATATTAAATTGACTATTAAGACTCTTATATTGGTACACACATTTTTTCTTAGAATACTTCGCAAGCTATTAAATATTGGTATTTTATACAAATAATAATAAAGGTTATGTTTTATGGGGAGGTACACTGCACCTCGATTGAGGACTACCAGTCCAATCAGTTACAAATGAGTGCCCCATTGTGGAATACTTTTTCTTCTTTGTTTTCTATATGACTAATATATTCCAGGGAGCACCCCCAACTAACAACAAATAATATAATTATCAATAAGTTAATGGATTTTTCTATATGAGTTATGGGAGGTAACTGATTAATATAACAGCATTACTTATGCGATCTGTGCGGATTTTTCCTTTAGAAATCAAAGTTGGATCAGCCTGTGACTCCAAATCTAGACCTCCATGGGTTAATAAATTTGATTTCCATTGATAATTTTTGTGTGATTTTGTTGTCAGCACATTTACCTATGTAAAGAACAAAGTATTTAATAAGAATATTTCATTCATTCAGATCTAGGGTGTGTTATTTTAGTGTTCCCTTTATTTTTTTGAGCAGTGTATATATATAATATATATATATATTTTAACACAGAATTTGGATGTTTTGCTGATTTGTCTAGTGCTTATCTCCTATGCTGTGCGCATTATACACATTTATGCCTCTGTGTAGATATAAACATTTATTCATCTGGATGTTTTAACCCACAAACACAACTTTTTTTTCACAGTGGAGAGTATGTACTGTATTTCCAGTGTGTTTTATCTGAACCTTAAAAGTACTGGAAGAGAGCCTACAAACACTGAGAATGAAGAGATGCTGAATTTAAATCTCAGAACTCGGTTTATTTTAAACTGAAGCCTACAGTATGAGTGATCGAAGTCATTGAAATTCATGGGGAAATGTTAGAAGTGCAAACACGCGAAATGGTTAGGATTCTATTCATAGCTAACAGTGCAGAAGAGCAACAAACCACCCATTGCATGAAAAAGGTATGTATATGCCCTGGCAGCGCGAGGCTCAGCCAGAAAGCCTGAGTCATTTTTCAAATAGATTTTTCATTTTTTATATATTGATTTATATGAAATCATTTGATATACGTGAATAGTTTCATCAAAACAACACCTAATACAGTATAAGCAAAAAATGCTGTCTACTTTTATTATTGTAGTCATTTTAACGCTTTTTGCACTTGTATTTTACATTCCAATCATGAAGTTAGGTGAAAATCTTGTCAAAGGTCCAGCACAGTATATGGGATGCACAAACTGTAACCCTGTCTCCTGACCCCTGTATACATTCTCTTTCTACCTTCATAGCAGCAGCAGTCATAATCAATGACAACCTCAGTGTGTTTGTTTGTTTGTTACAGTACATATAAGTCTATGAACATTCTTATATACTGTAGCCAACATTTGGGAAATGTAGCTACCGCTTACTAGAGGAGACACAGGGTGAAAAGGAGAGTTATGGTAGACTAACCAGTGTTAACTCTCTTTCTGCAAAGTACATTGGGTTCCACAGGGAAACATCAGGGTGTAGAGCGAGATCTTGATCCAGAGGCACCATCAGGCAAAGCTTTGATTGTCCCAGGAAACATTAGGGCCTCCTCTATAACCCCGCCTCCAGGCACTGAGAGCTCAGTTTTGTTAATCAGTGCAATGCAGAAGCAGGTAAAAGAGAAGGCAGATGTTAGTCACATACTGTAGAACCACATAGTCATGACAGGAGAGGGTACCAGCAGCTAATGCCACACAACCCAAAGAAGCTAGGTGCGTCAGGGTGGGCGCCCTGTGGAACCCAATGTACCTTGCAGAAAGAGAGTTAACAATGGTAAGTCTACCATAAATCTCCTTTTCTGCAGCAGGGTACATTGGTTTCCACAGGGAAACATTGGGGATGTCCTAAAGCAGTTCCTCATGGGAGGGGACGCACCTTAGCGGGTAAGAGAACCCGGTGTCCAAAGGAAGCATCCTGGGAGGTGGAAATAACAAAGGCATAGAACCTGATAAATGTGTTTACTGAGGACCATGTAGCCACCTTGCTCAATTGTTCTGGGGACGCGCCATGGCGGGTCGCCCAAGAAGGTCCAACAGACAGAGTAGAATGGGCTGTAACTGCACCAGGAGCTGGGAGTCCAGCCTGCGCATAGGCTTGTGCAATCACCATTCTAATCCATCTTGCCAAGGTTTGCTTATTCGCAGGCCAGCCACATTTGTGAAAATCAAACAGTACAAAAAGGGCATCTGACCTCCTGATAGAGGCAGTCCTCACCACATAGATATAGAGAGCACTAACCACATCCAAAGAACATTCTTTGGGAGACAAATTCGAAGAGACAAAGGCCGGAACCACAATCTCTTGGTTAAGGTGAAAAGATAACACCATCTTAGGCACATAACCTGAGCGAGTTCGTAGAACTGCCCTGTCCCGGTGGAATATTAGAGAGGGTGGATGACAGGACAAAGCGCCTAAGTCCGACACCCACCTTGCAGAGGCAATAGCCAGCAAGAACAGGACCTTGGCTGTGAGCCACTTAAGGTCCACCGATTCAAGAGGTTCAAATGGAGACTCTTTTAGGGCATTCAGCACAACAGACAAATCCCATGGAGCCACAGGAGGGACATAGGGAGGGTGAGTCCGAATAACGCCCTGAATGAACGTATGAACTTCAGGTATAGAGGCAATTTTTCTCTGAAACCAAAACGACAAGGCAGATATATGAACCTTGAGGGAGGCCAAACGAAGACCTAAGTCCAGGCCTATTTGCAGAAAAGCCAGTATTTTGGAAGTTCTGAATCTATGGACATCATAATTCTTCTCAGCACACCAGGTGAAGTAAGAATTCCAAATCCTGTAATAAATTCGGGCAGAGGCCGGTTTGCGGGCTTTCAACATAGTTTGAATAACCACCTCTGAAACTCCTTTGGCTCTCAGGAGTGATGCTTCAAGAGCCACGCCATCAAAGCCAGTCTGGCCAGGTCTGGGTAGAGACAAGGGCCCTGACGAGGAGATCTGGTCATTGAGGAAGTAGAAGGGGATGTCCTGTCAATATACCCTGCAGGTCTGAGAACCAATGCCTTATGGGCCACATTGGAGCGACTAGAAGCAGCATTCCTCCTTCCTCTTTGAACTTCTGTAGAACCCTGAGCAGGAGTGACACTGGAGGGAACACGTAGGGCAGCCGAAAAATCCATGACACCACCAGTGCATCCAAGAATGCTGCTTGAGGATCCCTGGTCCGAGATCTAAAGACCGGAACCTTATGATTGTGTTGAGACGCCAAGAAGTCAACATCCGGTAGGCCTCACCTGTCCATTAGGAGTTGAAAGACTTCCAGATGAAGACTCCACTCTCTGGCGTGTACATCCTGGTGACTGAGGTAGTCCGCCTCCCAGTTCAGGACACCCGGAATGAACACTGCCGATATACTTCGCAGATGGCATTCTGCCCAACAAAGGATTTTTGACATTATCTTCATAGCCATGTGGCTTCGAGTACCACCTTGATGGTTTCTGTATGCCATTGTCTTGGCGTTGTCTGTCTGCACCTGAACCGGCCTGTTCTGTACCAGAGGCAGGGCAGGTGATAATGCTTTGAACACCGCCCTCAGCTCTAGGATGTTTATTGGGAGGAGTGATTCTTCCTTGGTCCACCGACCCTGAAAAGAGTGTTGCTCCAACACTGCTCCCCATCCCCTCAGACTGGCATCCGTCGTCAGGAGGACCCAGTCGGGGATCCAGAATGGATGGCACCTGGTCAATTGCTGGTCCTGGAGCCACCAGGTCAGCAAAAAACGAACCTCTGGAGTCAATGAGATCATTTAGGATCTGATCTGATGAGATGGCCATCCCACTTGACAAGAATTAATCATTGCAGAGGGCGTGAATGAAATTGAGCGTACTCCACCATGTTGAATGTCAACACCATCAGGCCAGGTACTTGCATCGCCGAGTGTATCGACACTCTAGGGTGACGGATAAACTGTCTTATCCTATCCTTGATTTTCAGGACCTTGTCTGCAGACAGGAACAGTCACTGACTGTGTGTGCCCAGAAGCGCAGCCTAGGTGCACCATGTTCTGAGCTGGGACCAGCAAGGACTTCTTCCAATTGATCAGCCAATGGTGGGCTTGTAAGCAACTCACCATCAATTATAGATGACTGAGGATGACATTGTGGAACCTGCCAGAATCAGCAGGTCATCCAAGTACAGCAGGATTCTGACTCCCTGGCGTCATCATCATGGCCATATCCTTGGTGAAGATCTGAGGAGCCGTGGCCAGTCCAAATGGCATAGCCTGGAATTGGTAGAGACTGTTGTCAATAGCAAACAGCAGGAACTGCTGATGCGATATGGCAATAGGAATATGCAGATAAGCATCCTGTATATCCAGGAATACAATGTAATCTCTGGGTTTCATCGCCAGCACGATTGAGCGCAACGTTTCCATACAAAACTTGGCTACCCTCACAAATTTGTTCAGTGATTTGAGGTTGCGTATAGACCAAAAAGACCCATTGGGTTTCTGCACTAGAAACAGGGTCGAATAATAGCCTCTGCCACGCTGTGACTGAGGTACCGGCACAACCACTCCTGTACGCAGGAGGGAACCTACAACCGTTTGTAGAGCCTGCGCCTTCAACGGATACAAAGGGAGTACTGTAGTTCAGAACTGGTGAGGGGGACATCTCTTGAAGGAGACAGCGTACCCGTGATAGACAACTTCCAGTACCCAAGCATATGAAGTGGTTTTTAACGAGACCTGGGTGAACTGTAGAAGTCAGCCTCCCACCCTGGGGTCAGCAGGCTTGTCTTGTTTTGAAGCAGACTGACAGCCTGCCCAGGGCTGCTTCGTCTTGGGTTTGGTGGTCTTGGGAGCACGAGATTGTCTCAGGTAAGTCTGACCCTTGGCTTTCCCTTGAGATCGAAAGGAACGAAAAAGTGGTCCTCTCCAAATAAAGTGTCCCCAGTGAAGGGGAGTACCTCCAAGGTTTTCTTGGTGTCTAAATCCACTTTCCATGACCTTAAGCACAGTATGCGGCAAGCCAGGACAGACATGGATGATGCTTTGGCTGCCATTAGCCCCGCATCAGAGGATGCCTCCTGAATGTAAAAGGCGGCGGTGCATATGTGAGACAGGTATTGTCTGGCATTGTCAGAGAGATCCTTGGGCAGCTCTTCCTCTAATCATGCCTCAATACCTTTTGCGGCCCAAGAGGCAGCTATCGTCTATGAATGGCCCCTGTGAGGGAATATATAGATTTCAGGCATCCCTCCACATGCTTATCTGTCAGTTCCTTTAGTTAGGTGACAGTGGTAATAGGCAGAGTAGATGACACCATGAGATGGGTGACATGTGAATCCACCGGCGGCGGGTTCTCCCACTCATTACATAACTCTGCAGAGTGAGGATATCGAGCAAAAGCCCGTTTAGGGAGCGGGAATTTCTTACCTGGAGTAGACCTGGGTTCCCTCCTGATGTCTACAAGATGATCAGAATGGGGTAATACAGTTTTTACCACTTTTTTGCTGTTTAAACATATCAGTTTTCTTGGCCACTGTAGTGGAATTCTTATCTTCAGAGATTTGTAGGATTTGCTTAATAGCAACCACTAGGGCAGGGACATCAACTTGTGAGGGAGAATCCTCATCAGTAACACAGTATTCACTGTCTGACAGGACCGTATGCTCCCCCTCCTCATAAGATGAAACATCAGAGAGGTTAGTGGATTGTGAGAAGAGAACCCAGGAACACGGGAGTGACCTGGAGTAGATTTCTGTCTAACCAAAGACTGATTTAACTGCTGCAGGTGGCTAGACAAATTTTCCTCCCAAGGCGGATCTACCATAGGGACAACTTGTGGTGGCAGTGGTACCGGAGGTCCCATGGGGGGGGGGGGGGGCTGCACGGTCTACCAGAGTCCCCAAGAGGGTAGTGAACATAGCCCAGGATGACTCCATTGTAGTCACAGGAGCTGCAGGCTGACTGGGAGGTATATGACATTTAGTACACAGACCATCACACAATACTTCCTCCTTAGGTAAACCTCTGGAGCATACCTTATTAGTACGATGAAGCCAGACAAAGTACACAATCTGCGGACAAATTACACAACCTGCATAAGAGTACACAAACTTGTGAACTAAATCCCGTTGTACATGACTGTAACACAGTAAAATATCTGTATAGCTATATGTACTGTGTACCCTGTATTAGAGGACCCTGACGCACCTAGGCCCTTCAGGTACAGAATATAGTGACAGCTACTTTAGATGGGATACACATGAGAGTGAAACCATACAGCAGATACAGGCACACTAAGTCACAGGCAATGCAGAGATTATTATAAGCACAATAAAACTGCACTGAACTAGTGTGTGTGTATATATGTGTATATGTATATATATATATATATATATATATATATATACACAGCGCGGTCTTGTGGCTGACCCCACTTAATCTCGCAGTCTACCGCTGACCGCAAAGTTCCCACCATTGGATACAATGGAGCGCCTATGCGCTACATTGTTTCTTCAGTGTGCAGCCTGACTGACAGTTAAGGCGCGCACAGACAATCAGGAGAGTGCCATGACGTGGCGCTCCCTGATTGGCTGAAGGGATCCTCTTTGACAGGAGTCACGGGGGGTCCCGCCAGTCGGAGAAAGGGGTCCCATGTGTAAACATGGGACCCCTTTCAGTGCATGGTCCGGGTAATGCGTTTTATTATTTTACCAAGTATGTGGATTACAAACAGAAGAGGACCGATCTACACAGGATTGTTATGAGTATAATTTTATTTACAGATACCCCGTGTATTCTACGTGGAGAAGGGGACCGACTCTTCGTGTCAACATAGGTAAGTATGTGTGTATGTAGGTGTGCATGTATGTAATAAAGTTGTACTGTCACGGTGTGTGTGTTCTGTTTTTATTTGGGTATTTTTTTTGTAGTAGAACTACAGGTGTCAGCGGGCCTGTTTCCCCCCACATGCTGAAACTTGTGGTTCTCCAAGTACCAGCTTGCGGGGGAGGCTTGCTGGGACTTGTAGCACTGCTACAAAAAACAATATTCTTTTTTTTTACACTATGGCTATCAGCCCCCCATCCGCAGCCCTTGGATGGGGGGACAGCCTCGGGCTTCACCCCTGGCCCTTGGGTGGCTGGAGGGGGGGACCCCTTGATTTAAAGGGTCCCCACTCCTCCAGGGTACCCCGGCCAGGGGTGACTAGTTGGGGATTTAATGCCAGTGCCGCAGGGACCTATATAAAAGTGTCCCCCAGCTGTGGCATTATCTCTCTGACTAGTGGAGCCCGGTGCTGATGTGAAAAATATGGGGGACCCCTACGTCTTTTGTCCCACATATTTTTTACACCAGGACCAGGCGCAGAGCCCGGTGCTGGTTGTTAAAATATGGGGGATCCCATATCAATTTCCCCCCCGTATTTTTACAACCAGGACCGGCTCAAAGAGCATGAGGCTGGTTGTGCTTAGGAGGGGGGACCCCACGCAATATTTTTCTGAATTTTTAACACTTTTAAATAAAATTTAAGGTACACAAGGTAGCCCTGCACGGATCTCACAGATCCGGCCGGGATTCCTTGTGTTTTGTCAGGCAGTGTTTTACTCATCACTCCCGTAAAACACTGCCTGACTTTACGAATCACATCGACATCGGAAAAAACGAATAAGGAAAACTCAGCAGCTTAGTAAATGACCGTATCATGATTCAAAAAGTTGCAGTAAAATGCACCCGACACCATTCGAGATCAAACACCCTTAAAAATGGCTAAAACACAAATATTAGTAAATAAACCCCTAGTCTTCTGCTGCTGACAATAACATTGACTATGGTGGTCATTCCGAGTTGATCGCAGCCAGCAACTTTTTGCTGCTGCTGCGATCAACTAGTCCACGCCTATGGGGGAGTGTATTTTAGCTTAGCAGGGCTGCGATCGCTTGTGCAGCCCTGCTAAGCTAAAACATTTTCAAGCAGAACATGACTAGCCCTGGACATACTTACCCTGTGTGACGATCTCTGCGATGCTGGAGCCGGCTTTGACGTCAGACATCTGCCCTCCGTTCTCCTGGACATGCCTGCGTTTTCTTCTCCACTCCCAGAAAACGGCAGCCAACGGTCCAGATCCACCCAGGAATGCCTTCTTTCTGTCAATCTTCTTGCGGTCGGCTCTGCGACCGCTTCCTTCGTTGAGCGTGCACGTAACCCGGCGACCCCTGTCACTGGGCAATGATGCACGTGCGCAGTGTGGCCACCACGCATGCCCATTCCAGACCCGTTCACACCGCAGCGACAAACCGCTGCGTGTGAATGGGTCGGAATTACCCCCTATGTGTGGAAGTGGATGACAGCTAGGCCATACAGTGCCTGAAGCTTTTTTCAGGTGTCAGAAAAAATAAAAACCAATGAGAATGCGCTAGTTCAATCTGATGTAGATTTTATTCTATAAATAATATTTAAACATATACATTAATGATACCAGCCAGCATCACATAAAAAAATGACATAAAAAAAACACATTAGAAAACACATATTGGGGGTAATTCCAAGTTCATCGCAGCAGGAAATTTTTTAGCAGTTGGGCAAAACCATGTGCACTGCAGGGGGGGGGGCAGATATAACATGTGCAGAGAGAGTTAGATTTGGGTGTGGTGAGTTCAATCTGCAATCTAAATTGCAGTGTAAGAATAAAGCAGCCAGTATTTACCCTGCACAGAAACAAAATAACCCACCCAAATCTATCTCTCTCTGCAAATGTTATATCTGCCCCCCCCCCCCTGCAGTGCACATGGTTTTTCCCAACTGCTAAAAAATATCCTGCTGCGATCAACTTGGAATTACCCCCATTGTCCCTTCCGTGGGGATCCCAGCACTGGGTTTTGTTGGTGATCTCCATGGAAGGGACACAGCTCAGAATACATCTATTTATGCTTGTTTGGCCGGCCAGCCCCTCAACTTGAAACCCCAGTGCTAAGGGGAATCAGGGGAGCACACTGTCACCATTGCCCGTGAACTCCAGATAAGGCTGGGAGAGAG
The DNA here is from genome assembly GCF_028390025.1 of Pseudophryne corroboree. Taxonomy (NCBI): domain Eukaryota; kingdom Metazoa; phylum Chordata; class Amphibia; order Anura; family Myobatrachidae; genus Pseudophryne; species Pseudophryne corroboree. Next base: position 590,813,652 of record NC_086448.1, on the reverse strand, counting down.
AGAAGCCAGCCGGGAGGGGAAGCACAAAATTGGCTGAACGCAATACAGGCTAATGTAAGCATGCCTTATGGTCATTGAAATCTACTATTGTTAGCAGTGTGGTGCAAGAAGGTATGGACTGTTCTATACAATAAATATCACATTGTTGCACAAATTGCTTTATTGCTAACAAAGTATCTGTAAATGCATGGACTGCTACATACTAACACCATACTAATGCAGGATCCACTTGGTTACTAACAAAAGTTGTGAAAAGAACTTACTGCAATATTGCTCTGGCATTATTACTAACCCTGTATCTGGATACGTGGATAATTTAAAAACGTTTGTATGATCCGTCTAGCTACTAACAAAAAGCAGTGGAGAATATATAATTTGCATATACTATATAAGAAAACAAATGAACATATATTGTGAGATTATTGTTCTATAAGCAGCTTTTAATATGTGTTTTCTATTGTGTTTTTTAAATGTAATGTTTTTTATGTGATGCTGGCCGGTATCATTAATGTATATGTTTAAATATTATTTATAGATTAAAGTCTACATCAGATTGAACTAGCACATTCTCGTTGGTTTTTATTTGTTCTGTTCTATTTATAAGGGATTAAAACCAATTACCCTTGACAGGTTCCTTCTGTGGTTCTGCCTTCGTTTTCCCCATTCACACTCAATGGGAGGAGCTGGGACATTTTCTACTCTCTTGACATTAGTTGCTTCATTTTCTGAAGGAGAAAGGTCTCCTGTATACAGCACATGCACGTTGCATCAATATTGTATTGATATAAATGTACTAGCTGTTCTACCCGTTCTTTGCACGTGATTTTCTGATTTTCACGGTTGTAAATATAAATAAGTTTTAAAAATGAGGTAAATCTGACCTCCGGTTCCGGGTTTCATGGGATAGGAGGCTCACTGCTGGAGCTCTGTCCCCACCGCCTGACTACTAACCTTTTCTAGGCTGTCATGGCCTCATATTCCCTGGGACACCCTCAGCAACACCTACGACCACCATGGATCGCTTCGTCACCCCCGTGGCTGTGGCTCCCCAGCCGTTTGCCAGTGCCTCCGCAAGACAGTAGAAACGCTGTGTGGCCATCATCATGGCGCCTGACACAAAACCAGAGGCAGTCTTCCCTGCATCAAAGAAAGCTGCCGCAGAATGTGCTGACAGTACGGCCTCTCAGGTATGCCATGCGCCGGACGCACCCAGTGACATATGGGGACGTGGTGGAAGCCATAAAAGCCACCATGACTCCTCTGCTTTCCCAGGCTGTATGTGAGATTACTAAACAGCTGCAGCATCTCACACAGAGAAACACACATACTGAATCTCATCTGCAGGCTGCTACACATGACATTGAAGGGCTGCAACATTCTGTGAATCCCTGACATCTGAGAATTTTCAAATACGGAATAAATTGGATGATATTGAAAACAGATCAAGGAGAAATAATATCAGAAAGGTAGGATTACCTGAATCAGTTAAAGGCACAGCTTTAGCCCATTTTGTACGTATCACACTTCCCTCGCTGTTGGACATTGGACAGGAGTGTCGTGACCTAGTTATTGAAAGAGTTCACCATGTGGGACCTGTCCCTACCCCTAACAGACCGCGTCCACGTGTGACTTTATTTCTTTGTCTGAATTACCTTCATAAAATGGCATTTTGGTCTGCATCCCGCAAAGTGAAAAATATTTAATGGGAAGGTAATAAGCTTTTCATTTTCCAGGACTACTCTGTGGAACTGATTAGGGCCTGCAAAGCTTTCTCCCCAATATGTTCTTAACTTGTGTCAGAGGGTCACAAGTTTGGCCTGTTAAATCATGCACGCTTGCGCCTGTATGAGGGGACTTCCCACAAAGACTTTTTGTTGCTTACCGACGCTACTGCATACCTGCGGAATCTCTCTAGAGAAGAATCATCAGATATTACTGACCACCCCTACAGTGGCCATTTAACCTGCTTTATTTTATTTGCTTTCTACCGCATTTCTACATTTCCTGCTTGGGATTTCCTAGTTTCACTGCCTACATCGTCCTCACAGAATATGGCTACTGCTGTTGGTCTGCCTCATTGATTTTCATTTCCTATTTTTGAATTGGTATAATCGTATCTATGTGTCACCTTTGCTGATGTTTACTATGACTTTCCCACAACCTGGGAATATCCTCCCTCTCAATGGTTTATTTTCTTAACAGTTATACTGTTGCAGGGTTTGTATTGTATTTTGTATTATATTTTGTTTACTACATTTTCCCCGGGGTCCATATTTATTTTCACATTCTCGAGGGTCTCTCGAGGGCATTGCCACTTTTATAGGGACGGTTGGGAGGGGATCCTCCTCAGTTTTTTTTCACCGTTACTAGCGCCCGTGTGCGGGGCTACTATATCTAATGATCGCACATGCTCGCTAGCTGGAAATCAGTCATCCATGTTCTTGAAATTAGTATTATGATGTCATTACTGTTGCGTGACCATTTACTCACTCATATTTTACTTTCTAGTTGTTCTTCCTGTTTCCTTGTTTTGTCTCTCTGACCCCCCCTCCCCCCCCCCCCTCCACCGGAATGTCTGGGTATGCTTACTCTCAGAACTGCTTGTTGTTGGCATCTTCTTTTTGCATTCTCTTCTGAATTATACCTGATATAATGGTGGGGTCATGGAATGTCAGGGGGTTCAATTCTCCAGCATAGAGATTAAAAATACTTCTTTACCTTAGTAAACAACGTGTCCACTTGGCATTTCTTCAGGAAACTCACCTGACTCCAGAAGAGACTGCAAAATTAAATAGTTTAAATTGGCAGGTCTTGGGTTTTAGTTCTTTTAACTCTAAGGCCAGGGGTGTTGTAATATTGATCAAACGTCATATACCTGCAGAAGTATTGTCTATTATAACTGACCCTGAAGGCTGATATGTGATTGTGGGGCAGATGTATTAACCTGGAGAAGGCATAAGGAAGTGATAAACCAGTGATATGTACAAGGTGATAAAGGTACCAGCCAATCATCTCCTAACTGTTAATTTACATATTGGAGGTGATTGGCTGGTGCCTTTATCACCTTGCACATATCACTGGTTTATCACTTCCTTATGCCTTCTCCAGGTTAATACATCTGCCCCAAAGTCTGCAAAAATTAATGGTAGAGCTTATTCATTATGCAACGCTTATGCTCCTAATGTATATTCCAAAGTTTTCTTTCAGACCTTAATTGCTAAACTAAGCCTGCTTCTCTCTGATCCTTTGGTCCTCTGTGGCGATTTAAATCTTATCTCACCCTCATATTTAGACAGATCTCGCGCACCAGTGAGACCTCACACATTACCAAAATTTGGAGTCCCCCTCCTGGTTGAGAGACTGCAGGCAGTGGATATATGGAGAGCTTTACACCCCACAGATAAAGAGTATACGTGTCTCTCTGCCGCTCATCATTCTCTTTCCAGGATAGATTACATCCTACTATCACAATCCCTGTTACCACAGGTATCGGATACCCAAATTGAGGCGATTGCCCTCTCTGACCATGCTCTAGTTACGGTGACCCTTCACTTTCCAGACACCTCCTCCTCCCCTAAGTTGTAGAGGTTCCCCTCATATCTTGCAAAATCATTAAATTTCCAGCAAAGATTGGAATCTTCTTGGGAAACTTTTAAGGTTAACAGTGCATCCCATCTGGAAGAAGATCCCATATTATTCTGGATGACTGCAAAATCTGTTCTCTGGGGTGATATAATATCATCTGTTTCAGCCACTAATAAGAAAAATGCCTCCCAGTACCTGGAATTTCAAAGACCCCTATCTGCAGCCTATCAGCAATACAAATCTCATCCCACTCCTCATAACCGTCTTTTATATATTGACGCAAAAATTCACTTTCATGAATTTATGTCCTCTATAGGCAACAGATATTTTTTCTCAGTGAATAATAGATACTATAAATTTGGTAACAAGACTGGAAAATTATTGACAAACTTGCTTAATGGTTCGCGCCCTCCCATGGTCACCCGCCCATTGCGTACCTCTTCAGATTCCTTAACTACCAGTAATCTTGAAATCTCCAATGTAATGAAATATTTTTATCAAAATCTCTATTCTACTGCTCCACACTTATCTTCCTCCACTGTGCCCACCCCCTCACCCTGGTCTGTACCTTTCTGGGATAACCTCCTCTCTCCTCAACTTCAGCACTCTATGGTCCAAGCGCTTCTTGACACTGATTCATTGGAAGAAGTCCAACATGTTATTGACAGTTTGGCAGGGATAAGGCACCAGGCCCGGATGGCTTTAGTGCTGATTTTTATAAAAAATACTCCTCCATCAACACTCTTGTACGAGTCTTGAATGCGATATTCATTTCTGATACTCTCCCCCTTCACTTCAACACTGCTATTCTTAAAGTCCTTCCCAAACCCGATAGAGATCTTTCCCTTCTGGGATCTTGCCACCCAATCTCTCTTTTAAACATTGACAATAAATTGCTTGCCAAAATATTAGCGGATCGTATCAAATTATTACTTCCCCATATTATACACTAAGATCAGACCGGTTTCATCTGGGAAAGACACTCTGAAATGAATGTGCGGCGGGTACTATCTGCTATATATATGCTTCCAACTCTCTGCCCTCCTCCACCCTCCCTGTCATTCTTTCCCTTGACACTGAAAAAGCATTCAACATGGTTGAGTGGGACCGTCTATTACATACCCTTTCACATTTTGGTTTCCCTGCTAACTTTGTTAACTTCCTAAGACTCCTCTACTCCAGCCCCCAGACTCAAGTATCTTGTAATGGGGTTCTATCAACTCCCTTCACGATTCAACGAGGAACGAGACAAGGTTACCCATTATCACCCTTACTCTTCGCAATTGCCTTAGAGCCCTTGGCGATAGCATTGAGGAAATTGGAATTTAGGGTAATCCAGGTTGGTGGCGTTGAGCTATGTCTTGCCCTCTTTGCTGATGATATGATTTTATTTGTTTCAGACCCAACGTATTCCATCCCTGAAATTCTTGGTTTGATTCGAGCATTTGGGGATAGGGCGGGATACAGGATATCATCAAGTCAGAACTTATTCCTTTGGGTCCCCCTTCTCGAACTGTCCCCTGACTCCTCCCATCTCTCTCATTCAAATTTGCCCATACAAAAATTACCTACTTAGGGACAACCTTTCTAGACTATATGAGGAAAATTTCACTCCCATGCTGGCGCACATAACCATGTTACTGGACAATTGGAAATGATTACACTTATCTCTCTTGGGAAGAGTTGCAGTGCTACAAAGCATAGTATTTCCAAAATGATTCTATTTAATGCAAATGCTCCCCATTAGTCTTACTAAACGTGATGTTAAATATGTAAAAAAATTTGTGGAAAAGGAAGGAAAGCCTTCATAGCTTTAGACAAACTGATGGCCCCTAGATCGGCGGGCAGAATAGGTGTCCCAGATTGTGTGTCCTACTCCATGGCTACATTATTTAGATGTGCTGCTGACTGGTTGTATGATCGGGAACTCTTTACTGACTCGGCTTTAGATGAAGCCCTCTTTTATCTCTTTTATCTGGGAGCGCTCTTATTATACAAACTCTCCTCTATTCCGGCCCACATACATAACTTCATAATCCCCCTTTTCATGATATTTACTATGCATGGCGTTCCTTACACAAAAAATGTAAATGAAACTCAGTGTTTTCCCCATGTATTCCACTGTGGGGTAACCCCGCCTTTCCTCCATCACTCATTAACCCCAATTACCTAATCTGGAAAGATAAGGGCCTGTCGAACTCCTCCAAAGTGTTTGACCCAGGTGGCTCAATGCTTCCATTTTCAGTTCTACAGGAGAAATTTGACCTCCCGCATTCTCCTTTTTTCATGTACTTACAGACCCGACATTACCTGGATTCAGCCAATCGCTCTCGCAGCACATCACAAGCAGTCTCACTCTCCCCTAATCTATTACTGGTGTCGCTCAACATTCATAAATCAGTTCCGACATGCATTATTCCATTCTGACGTCTGCAACGACGGATAACAGATGGGATAGACTTCTCACACAATGGCACAAAGATCTACCCCATCTAACCAGTCACCAACAATTTAGTGATCACTGTGTCTCCACACTAAAAATCTTGGCCTCCCCATACCTGCAGGAGGTCCACCTCCACACTCTACAGAGAGCCTACATCTCTCCAATACAACATGCTAGATTTAACCCCACAGAATCTGGGGAATGTCCTAAATGTCATATAAGCATTGCTTCTTTCTGTCAAATGTTTTGGCAGTGTGGTCTGATCCGGTGATTCTGGTATAACGTGGTGGCATTTATTAACCAATTACTTTATATTCGAGTGATAGCGACACCCTTATCTTGTCTCTGTGCAAATTTTTCGGAATGGAACCTGGGTACTGAGAAAAGATGATTCCTACCGTTTCTAACTGTTCTAGTGACAGTCTCCAAAAATGTATTTTGTCACACTGGCTTTCTACATTTTCACCCACTCTTGCGGAGGTTCATGGCAAACTTTTCAGATATTATATTATGACAGAAAATCTGCCCAGGTTAATATAGAAACCGTTGTTAAATCTTTTTATAAAAAGTGGGGCCTCTACATTAATTCACGAGATCATACCACACAGACTCAAATTTTCAAAGTATTTGAACATACTGAATGTTTTTTTCATAGGAAACTTCTGGACGACCATGCATTCTGACCCCCCCCCCCCCCCCCCTTCATTCCTATACTATCTGAAATTCATTGTAATCACTAATTTTATATTAAGGTGCTACCGTATATACTCGAGTATAAGTCGACCCGAATATAAGCCGAGGCACCTAATTCTACCACAAAAACCTGGGAAAACTTATTGACTCGAGTATAAGCCTAGGGTGGGAAATGCAGCTCTAGCCGTACACAGCCCTCAGTGCCAGATATGCCCTCATAGTGCCAGATATGCCCCCACAGTGCTGCCAGATATGCCCCCACAGTGCTGCCAGATATGCCCCCACAGTGCTGCCAGTTATGCCCCCACAGTGCTGCCAGATATGCCCCCACAGTGCTGCCAGATATGCCCCCACAGTGCTGCCAGATATGCCCCCACAGTGCTGCCAGATATGCCCCCACAGTGCTGCCAGTTATGCCCCCACAGTGCTGCCAGATATGCCCCCACAGTGCTGCCAGATATGCCCCCACAGTGCTGCCAGATATGCCCCCACAGTGCTGCCAGATATGCCCCCACAGTGCTGCCAGTTATGCCCCCACAGTGCTGCCAGATATGCCCCCACAGTGCTGCCAGATATGCCCCCACAGTGCTGCCAGATATGCCCCCACAGTGCTGCCAGTTATGCCCCCACAGTGCTGCCAGATATGCCCCCACAGTGCTGCCAGATATGCCCCCACAGTGCTGCCAGTTATGCCCCCACAGTGCTGCCAGATATGCCCCCACAGTGCTGCCAGATATGCCCCCACAGTGCTGCCAGTTATGCCCCCACAGTGCTGCCAGTTATGCCCCCACAGTGCTGCCAGATATGCCCCCACAGTGCTGCCAGTTATGCCCCCACAGTGCTGCCAGTTATGCCCCCACAGTGCTGCCAGATATGCCCCCACAGTGCTGCCAGATATGCCCCCACAGTGCTGCCAGATATGCCCCCACAGTGCTGCCAGATACGTTCCCTCCCCAAGTGCCAGGTATGCCCCACAGTGTTGTTACTTACCCCTCCGTCGATCCCGCGCTGTCTTCTGGAGGGACACGAAGCGCACAGCATGCGCCTCTCCTGTGTCCCTCCTGCATCTTCGGCGGCCGCGGCGGGTCTATTAAAGGAAGTGCCGGTTCGTGATCAGAGGTCACGAACGGGTACTTCCTGTAATAGAACCGCCGCTGCTGCCGCCGGAGATGCAGGAGGGACACAGGAGCGCCGCGCGCTGTGCGCTCCATGTCCCTCCTTCACACTGCTCTGCCTTTGCCTGCACTGACTCGAGTATAAGCCGAGGTGGCTTTTTCAGCACAAAAAAAAGTGCTGAAAAAGTCGGCTTATACTCGAGTATATACGGTAATTGCAATTTCTAAAAGACATGGGCCCTCATTCCGAGTTGTTCGCTCGCAAGGCGAATGTAGCAGAGTTACACACGCTAAGCCGCCGCCTACTGGGAGTGAATCTTAGCTTCTTAAAATTGCGACCGACGTACGCGCAATATTGCGATTACAAACGAGTTAGCAGTTTCAGAGTAGCTCCAGACTTACTCTGCCTGTGCGATCATTTCAGTGCTTGTCGTTCCTGGTTGACGTCACAAACACACCCAGCGTTCGCCCAGGCACTCCCACCGTTTCTCCGGCCACTCCTGCGTTTTTTCCGGAAACGGTAGCGTTTTCAGCCACACGCCCCTGAAACGCCGTGTTTCCGCCCAGTAACACCCATTTCCTGTCAATCACATTACGATCGCCGGAGCGAAGAAAAAGCCGTGAGTAAAAATACTTTCATCATAGTAAAGTTACTTGGCGCAGTCGCAGTGCGAACATTGCGCATGCGTACTAAGCGGATTTTCACTGCGATGCGATGAAAAATACCGAGCGAACAACTCGGAATGAGGGCCCTGGTGTCCTCCTCATCCCTTCCCTATTTATCCTCATGTGTGACCCTACATTCCTTTCTTCCATTTCTCTTGCTCTCTCCCTTTTTCTTTTCTTCTTTTCCTTCACCATTTTTCTTCTTTTCGTCTAATAATATGTTATTGGTTACAATATTTTTTATGTTCTGCATTGTTTAGTTGTAGAAGGTTTTTTCATTGATTGTGTACACCATCTTGCACTACCATTAATGTGTTACCTTGGCATGCATTTCCACTGGACATGTTTATGTACTTGTTATATTTTATGGCATTGGTATGTAATATTGCATATTTGTATAGCACCTATGCCTATGGATCACTAGTCTGGTGACTTTAAACCTTATTGTATTGATGTGTGTATAGTTCTATGATATTCTTCTCTTGTGATCAACACCTGATTGTGTTTATTTGTATTATGCACAATATTTTGTGAAAAGAAATAAACAGATTAAAAAAAAAATGAGGTAATTCAATAGAGCTGGAAATTTGAGATGTCTTAATGTAAGCAAATATGAATCCATATTAATGGTTTTTGAAGTTACCCGAGGAGCACCCATAGCAGATATGGTAAACAGTGACGGGACCATTTTTGTAGTTTATTTAGCCCCCCTCCGACTGAAAAAAGCTGGATTGGGTAAAGGTGAGACTTAGTCAGTATTGGGTTCCAGAGTCGACCGATGGTGGAAGGTGGTTAGGGACAGTTCTAGACCAAGTAGAGCTCAGGCCAAAAAAAGTCCCTTCGGTTCCCCTTAAAAAAATAATATTTAAACTGTTTTTGTGTGTACTAAATAAAAATGCACCTTAACTATATGGTGGTTTCTGTGCAATGTGGATCCTTTAAAGAAATTTAACCTCCCTGGGCAGATGGTGTCTTCAGTCTGTATTTACAATTCATGTAGGTGAGCACTTGGTAAGATGACTGTTTAGGTAGGAATATAAAAATGTTATCATCATACAACAGAGGTTGAACCAGATACATGCCCTCTGTGTCACCACCTACTCCGTGTCCCCTCCAGCCCCCTGCCCCGTGTTTCCAGTCTCCTGCCCCTCCAGCCTTCTACCTAGTCTTTTCAGCCTTCTGTAAAGGCATGGCCTGGAGAGAAGGTGCATATCAGAGGTCTCGTATCCATGGGAAGAAAGCAGGTGGTGGAGGCAGTGCAATGCTCTGGACAATGTTTGGCTGGAAAACCTTGGGTCTTAGCATTCATGTGGATGTTGCTATGACACAGACCACCTTCCTTAACATTGTAGCAGACCAAGTATACCCCTTCATTGCAATGGTATTCCTTAATGGCAGTGGCTTCTTTCAGCATGATAATGCACCCTGCAACTCTTTAAAAAAAGTTTAGAAATAGTTTGAGGAACATGACAAAGGGTTTAAGGTTGACTTGATCTCCAAACTTCCCAGATCTAAATCTAATCAAACATCTGTGGGTTGTGCTGGCAAAACAAGACCAAGTCATTGAGGCTCCAACTTGCACCTTACATTACTTAAAGGACCTAATGCTAACAGTTTGGTGGCAGATATCAAAGGAAAACTTCAGAGGTCTTGTGGAGTCCATGCCTCTCTCTATATATTAATATGTTTCCCCAATGGTAGTGTGATCTATAGGTACAGGAGTTGAAGCATTAGTTACGACATTATTTGGGACTATTGTATTGTACTGGTTTATTGCTTATAAGTTTTGATGTGTTATTTTTCCTACACCTTGATGCCTAGTCATTAATATCCATCTGTGAAGAAAAAGTACCCTTCTCAGTAATTCAGAAACTGTATCTCATAATAGTCATGTGGGAGGACCTGGGGTCATTGAGGGCACTCCTTGCTAATTGTGGATTTGGCACATGAACTACAGTATTTTTGCACAGAAGTTCAGAAACATGATTTAATTTAGGGGGATGTAATTATTATAATAAGACAAAGGGGTATAGAGGGTGCATAACTGAAACATTCCTTACTGTGTGAGAGGGCACACACAGTACCTCTTCCCAAAATGCATTCTGCACCTTACAGCCGCACTTTTGCAGGACACACTTTGATCACCAGTAAGTAATAAAACTATTTCATACAACAGTAACATTTACAGTATATTGTAGACATTTTATGTATCCCCTGACTCGCATAGTTAAATGTAATAAAATAGGTGCAATTCACTAAAACTTTAGGTCAAATATATTTAAAAGTATATGTTGGACATTGATGTAACTTCACATTATTGTCAGGTGCACATTTTCAGGAACATCCTCTAACATACATGCAAAATTATTTTACTGGAAGTTCCAAAGGCGGTGACGTGAGATCACACCTTGAAATGCTCTTGTTATTACAGCACTATTGCAGGTTGTAAATTTACTTTAATATGTCAAAGTTTTTATTAAGCAAATTGAAATTTGTTCCCCTCATGTTCAAATGGGAAAGATGCTGTATGTACACACAGCCAGTGGTAATTGCTCTTCCCGAACCACTACTAATTGAATAGCTAGTTTTGCATATAGTTACCATTAATCAATTTTACCTAGCAGGCAGGTTTCTTCATGTTAATTGCCATTGGCCTGGACAACCGATAATCTTGAGTATGTGCATTAAGCACAGTACAGTACTCAGCAGATCTTTTGAATCTAAAATGAAAATAAACAAATTAGCATGGAAGACATAAACCCCTCAACGGCTGAGGGCCGTCCAATCAAACTCATCTAGTGACACACACAATTCAACTTAACAATTCTAAAATAAAGACTCGGAGATGTAAATTTAAAAGAAAACTTGACTATATTTTTTTATAAGTAGTAACCTTATATACCTAAAAAAGTAGTGTAAAGAAAATTAAGAGTATGGTGGCAAGAAAGAATGGCAGTAACAGTCTTACCCAGACCATACCAATGTTCTGTACAATCCCAACTAAGAAACACAACACTAAAAACATCACACAAAGTATCCACTCAACCTTCACTTGACTACCCACCTGTCCGGGTGGTGAGGCTGCCCTCATTAGGGTAATCCATCAGATATCATAATAGTCATTGAAGGTGAGTGCACCCAAACCAATTTGAAAACTTAATCCAAAATAGGTAATAATCCGTTCTTTCCTGCCACCAAAAAACATCCGACAACAAACACCAACAACCATCAAAAGAACATTTTGAAAGAGAGGGAGGGAGGAAAAACTTCCAGAAAAGAGGCTGATCCAAGCCGACCAGCACCCTGACCCAACACAGGGAAAACCCCTACCCTCTGCACCCATAGGCTAAAATCTCTCTGCTATTTTCCAGGTCTGCCCCCAGCCTGAGGGGTTTAACCCACTCCTGTCCTATTCTGTTCCTTCATTTCACATGTTTTCTAAATGGTCACATGACTACATCCCGTATAAATATGCAGTCCTATAAATCTCTCTGAGGGTAAACAATCTGTAAGGTGACTAATCTACTCTCTCTTTTTTTCATTGAAAGTACTTTAGATTTGAAGGCATTAATAAGTATCTGGCAGGCAGTTAGTTATACAGAAACAAGTAGATGCCATGGTTATTTTCTCCTGTACCTGTTAGCAACACAGCAGTAAAATACATACATGATGATCAAACACATAATTTTCCATCAAGTTCACACTCCTACTGTATCTGTCAACGCTATAGCAATTTTTATAATAGACCTATCACCTTAAAATACCATTTTCTAATGTTATAGTATATAAATAAAACATACAATATGTGGTTCATATTTACTATTACCTCTAGAGATACTTGCATGTCAAAGTAATTTCCCTTTTTCATAAGTTAGTGAGAGTGCACCTCCAGAATCTGACAAGTAGGTAAGAAGTACATACTGTATGCTGGCAACAGAAAAAACATCCCTGTCTACTATCACATTTGAACTACCCACTAATTAGCATTTATATGTGGTACTGTCAGAACTATTTTGTCCTTTCTTTGTGATACAGTATATCTTGTATTAACCACTTACTATAACTGACCATTTTTTTAAATGCATGAATTAGGTGAAGAAGATGAATTTAACCTTATCGAAAATGATTTGTTTAAAAAAAAAAGATTTAAAAAAAAAATCATTGTAAAAATAATAATAAAACTCTCAAACATCGGAACATCCATCAGGAAGATCGGTAACATCGGAACATAGGTAACATTGCGACTATCGCAACGTTACTTTTTACACCACAGGCAGCTGCTAGGTACACGGGGGGGAGGGGGTCTTGGGGGGGTTGGACTTTCCCAGCGGGTCCATCTGTGAGCAGCAGCGGAGGGAAGTTTCACTTCCCTACCTCTGATAACACTGTTTATCTGACTGGTCGCAGTGGATGTGACCAGGTCAGATAAAACACTTGCTGGCACGGTCGCATCTGATGCGCCCATGCCAGGGAAATGGTTAATGAGGTGCTCTACAGCATAGGCATGTTTTTTTCTTTTTTATTATTATTAATATTTTGATTACGTATATTTTTGTTTTATTGATAGGATTTTCATGGAGGGCAGTTCAAAGTCGCTGCATGTGTGTACCATTTTTGGTCCATGATTGAAAACCTATTGGTTTGGAGAAGGAAAATATGAATCGCTATCCTTATGAAGTGTATGTAATGTATGTGCAGCATATTTAAAATTCTAAAAACAGCCCAGTCCACCTTCTACTTCTAGTAAATATGGCAAATTATAAAATAAATGAAAACTACAGAAACTACAAATTATACCTCACCTCATGTATATAAGTATAAAATGTCTCCCAACCAGTGGTGTATTTATAATGAGTGCAAGGTGTGGAAGGGGTCTAGGGGGGTCTGTAATGTATACCCTGCAACCATTTCTTGAATACTTCCCCTTCCGGAGTCTTGTGCTGGTGGCAGCAGCACTACACAAGTCACCGAAAAAAATGGCATGGTGGCCATTATCCTGGCATTCCACGCATGCATGCACACACAGTAGGATAATAACTGGAAGAATGGCCGCTGCACCTTTTTCCCGGAGTCATTAGTCTAGTTTCTGGCACAGTGCTATAGGGTCTCCTAGTGACCCTAGTGCTCAAAAATGACTGAGCTACTGGCTGTAGAGGAGGGGGCCCAGATGGAGACTGCACATGAGCCTTCTCCTCTCTTAATACGTCTCTGCTCCCAACCATCCAGTTTAAGCAGGACAGTTCCTATTTAAGGGCTCTGTCCCACTGTTATAATCGGTACTGTATTGTCTTTATCTGCCTGGGAGTTGTGAGGTATGAGCTACTCATGCTGCTCTGTGGCACTACATGTCCCAGGCAGACTTATCTCTTGAGGCTGGAGCAAATTACACAGTATCTGTATTATTCTCTTATAGGGCCATATTTATCACCATCTGCATCTGATGATGCGGATGACAGGTGATAAAATTAAAGCACTTTTCATGTTTTGGTTTTGGTTTTGGTTTTGGATCTGGATGATTTTTGAAAAAACCATAAAAACAGCTAAAATCACAGAATTTGGTGGTAATTTTGCACCTACTGTATTATTAACCTCAACAACATTAATTTCCACTAATTTCCAGTCTATTCTGAATACCTCACACCTCACAATATTGTTCTTAGGCCTAAAAGTTGCACCAAGGTGGCTGAATGACTAAGGTAAGCGACACAAGTGTGCGGCACAAACACCTGGCCCATCTAGGAGTGGCACTGCAGTGGCAGACAGGATGGCAGATTTAAAAAAAATAGGCCCCAAACAGCACATGATGCTAAGAAGAAAAAGAGGTGCAATGAGGTAGCTGGATGACTAAGCTAAGTGACACAAGTGTGCGGCACAAACACCTGGCCATCTAAGAGTGGCACTGCAGTTGCAGACAGAATGGCACTTAAAAAAACTAGGCCCCAAACAGCACATCATGCAAATAAGTAAAAGAGGTGCAATGAGGTAGCTGTATGGCTAAGTTAAGCGACACAAGTGTGCTGCACAAACACCTGCCCATCTAGGAGTGGCACTGCAGTATCAGACACAGAGGCGTAGCTAGGGTTTTCGGAGCCCAGGGCAAGATGGAAAATGGCGCCCCCCCCACAAAAAAACTGCATAAGAAGCATGTGCGCGCGCCTTCGACGCGCGTTGGTGGAAAAATGGGCGTGACCACACACCAGAAGGGGTGTGGCTAAGCACCAGAAGGGGTGTGGTCACTGAAAATGGCCCACAGTGCCAGTTACATTGCCCCACAGTGCCAGATACAATGCCCCACAGTGCCGGATACAATGCCCCACAGTGCCGGATACATGCCCCACAGTGCCAGTTACATTGCCCCACAGTGCCAGTTACATGCCCCACAGTGCCAGTTACATTGCCCCACAGTGCCAGTTACATTGCCCCACAGTGCCAGATACAATGCCCCACAGTGCCAGATACAATGCCCCACAGTGCCAGATACATTGCCCAACAGTGCCAGTTATATTCCCCCACAGTGCCGGATACATGCCCCACAGTGCCAGATACATGCTCCACAGTGCCAGATACATGCCCCACAGTGCCAGTTACATGCCCCACAGTGCCAGTTACATTGCCCCACAGTTCCAGATACATGCCCCACAGTGCCAGTTACATGCCCCACTGTGCCAGATACATGCCCCACACTGTGCCTGATACATGGCCCACTGTGCCAGTTACATGCCCCAATGTGCCAGTTACATGCCCCACTGTACTCTCTCTCTCCCCTTCCCCCCCCGGTCACTCACTACTTGCTCTGATATGTGAGGGGAGGAGAGCGCAGCGCCTCTCCTTCCCCTCACCGCTCCAGGTCTCCGGCGGCTGTGTGGCACCGGTTCGCTAGCCAATCAGAGCTCGCGGACCGGCAGCCAATCAGGAGCCTGCCAAGGCGCCCAGGGCACGTGCCCCACTCGCCCTACCCTAGATACGCCTCTGGTCAGACAGGATGGCACTTTAAAAAACTAGGCCCCAAACAGCACATCATGCAGAGAAGAAAAAGAGGTGCAATGACGTAGCTGTATGACTAAGCTAAGCGACACAAGTGTGCGGCACAAACAACATGGGACGTGCTGGAAATTGCCCAGATGTAATACATGCACAATATTGGTGGCACAGGATAGCGTACCCCTAAAACAAACACACACACGGCAAAGCCTGTAAAATTAATTTGGATAATAAGAATCCTTTTATTTGAAGCTATTATAATAATATGCAGCACAGGTGAGTGTACCCCTACACAACACAGGGCAAACCCTGTAAAAATTATTTGGATAATAATATATGTAATGTATATAACCTTTTTATTTGGAGTAAATAATATACAGCATAGGACACCACTGCTGGACTTATGGCAGCACAGGACACGACCACTGGATTGATGCAGCACAAGACAGCACCACTGGACTGGACTTATACGGCAGGATCACTGGATATATATGGCAGTACCACTGGACATATACGGCAGTATCAATGGACATATACGGCAGTATCACTGGACATATACAGCAGGATCAATGAACCTATATGGCAGGATCACTGGACATATACGGCAGGATCACTGGACATATACGGCAGGATCAATGGACATATACGGCAGGATCACTGGACTTATCTGGCAGGATCACTGGACTTATACGGCAGGATCACTGGAATTATACGGCAGGATCACTGGAATTATACGGCAGGATCACTGGAATTATACGGCAGTACCGCTGGACATATACGGCAGTACCACTGGACATATATGGCAGTACCGTTGAACATATACGGCAGGATCACTGGACATATGGTAGCACAGGGACACCACCACTGGACTGATGCAGGACAACACAGCACCACTGCAATGGACTGGACTTATACAGCAGCACTGGACATATGGCAGCAGAGGACACCACTGTGACTGGTCACCGGACTGACTGATGCACAGGACACTACCACTGGTCTGATGCAGGACAACACAGCAACACTGTAAGGGACTTGTTATTATACAGCAGCATTGGACATATGGCAGCAGAGGAAACCATTGTGACTGGTCACTGGACTGACTGATGCACAGGACACTACCACTGGACTGATGCAGGACAACACAGCAACACTATAAGGGACTTGTTATTATAAAGCATCACTGGACATATGGCAGCAGAGGATACCACTGTGGCTGGTCACTGGGCTGACTGATGCACAGGACACTACCACTGGTCTGATGCAGGACAACATAACAACACTGTAAGGGACTTGTTATTATACAGCAGTACTGGACATATGGCAGCAGAGGATATCACTGTGACTGGACTGATGCAGCACAACACACCACCACTGAACTGATGCAGCGCAACACAGCACCCTATACATCAGCACTGGACATATGGCAGCAGAGGATACCACTGTGACTGGACTGATGCAGCACAATACACCACCACTGAACTGATGCAGCACAACACAGCACCCTATACAGCAGCACTGGACATATGGCGGCAGAGGACACAACCACTGTGACTGGACAGATGCAGCACAAGACACGGACACTGAGAGAACGGAGACACATCCTCTCTGTACACTCTCCAATGCCGGAGTGAAAATGGCGGTGACGCGCGGCTCCTTATATGGAATCCAAACCCTGCGAGAATCCGACAGCGGGATAACGACTTTTTGCCTCGTTCTGGTTTCCGAGTCAGGCGGGAAAACCCGAGCCTGACTCGGATCCGTGCTCGGAGCGTGAAGTCCGGTAGGGTTCAGTTCTCTGAGAACCGAACCCGCTCGTCTATAGATAAAATTGGCCAAACTCACAATGCGATAATTGAGTACATGGCATGGATGTATCAATTATATTGCATGCAGGAACAGAGCTTGCGAGAAAGCGCTTTCCCTGCGAATGCCCTCCGCAGCATTATCAGAAAAAATACCCCGATGTCCTGCTGCGCATGCATTGCCTTCCGTTGCTGCTGCAACCATTGTGAACAACCCCCCATCACGACTACCCCCTCAACAGTAAATATACTTACCTGTCCAGGAGCTGGTGACTGCTGCTTCCATGAGGCTGCCAATGTGCCGTATCCTGCTGATGTGTTGTAACCCACGGTGCTGTAAAGTGAGCTGCCGCTTTCCAGCATCACTTTACTGCACAGGGGCCACAGCACAGCAGCAGGAAGTCCTGATGTCTGGCAGGGCTCACCGGAGCACTGATCTCCGGCTCCTGGATGGGTAAGTATGATTTTTTTTATTATTATTATTATTATTTTTTTTTAGGTGATCAGCTTGTGTGTCCATCGTACTGATCACACTGCCGGATCCCCACACAGCTTTTTGTTCCAGGGGCAGAGAAAGCTGTGTAGAGGTACACACATCGCAGTGCTGCCCTGCGAATATGCCAGCTGAAGCTGGCGTAATGATCACAGGGCACACTGCGGTATTTTTTTACTTTTTATTTAGATACATTTGGACACACAGCATTTCCCATTATAAGTATGAAAAAATACATTGTGAGTTACTAAAACAATGCAAATTAAAGGGTTTGGAGGAGTTTTTCTTGAAAACTGCTCCAAAAGCCCTTTAATGCATCAAAACACCATTTTTCACATTATTTTATTTAAGAAAAGCTTGATAAACCAGCCCCTTAAACACAAACTCTGCTATAACTCACTCTCTGTTTCACAGCAGCTTCTCAGAGCAGCTTTCTTCTGCTTTTGCAGACTATGTAGATCTGGAACTTTCTTCTAATGGAGTCCTCTCAGTACCTCTTAGTGGCTTCCTCTCCACCTCCAGTTTCTTCACCCTGCTTCCTTCTCTCCTCCACCTGACTCTCCTGTCCTCCCTCCAACTGACATTGAATTGCCTGTTTATTTCTGAGCTCCTGCAATGCATTCTGGGGCATGTATTTTCTGCCAGCTGTGACTCCCTATGGCCTCAATGGCTGTAGCAGTATTGAGCACTAGTGAAGATTATACCTGGCACTGGCAATGAGGGGTATCACACATAGATCAAATCAAAATGTCAGGGACAAACTCTAAATAATGGAAGGACGCAACATCAGGTTATTACTGTATAAAAACAGGAGCATAGTAAATATTGTTTTTTGACTAAATACTGACAGAAAAAGTACATTTGGATCAGCCTATCTATGGCCAGCCCACCACCTCTGTATTCTCCACATGAGAATATTCCTTGATGTAAAGCAATATTTTGTGCCATGCAGCAAGTGTTCACAATGTTTCCACCTTCTCAGGTGCTTTGAGGAGAACTAGAGATGAGCGGGTTCGGTTCTCCAAGAACCGAACCCCCCGAACTCCACGTGGTTTACACGGGTCCGAGGCAGCCTCTGTTCTTCCCGCCTTACTCGGAAAACCCGAACGAGGGAAAACGTCATAATCCCGCTGTCGGATTCTTGCGAGATTTGGATTCCATATAAAGAGCCGCGCGTCGCCGCCATTTTCACTCGTGCATTGTAGATTGAGCGGAGAGGACGTGTCTACGTTCTCTGAGTGGAAAGCTCAATATCAGCTCAATATCTGTGCTCAGTATCAGTGCTGCATTGTGGTGACCAGTATATAATACTACTACAGTACAATAGTCCATTGCTGCATCTTGCTGCTCCGTGTCAGTTCTAGTATCCTCATCAGTGCTCAATATCTGTGCTCAGTATCAGTGCTGCATTGTGGTGACCAGCATATAATACTACAGTACAATAGTCCATTGCTGCATCTTGCTGCTCCATGTCAGTTCTAGTATCCTCATCAGTGCTCAAGATCAGTGCTCAGTATCAGTGCTGCATTGTGGTGACCAGTATATAATACTACTACAGTACAATAGTCCATTGCTGCATCTTGCTGCTCCGTTTTAGTTCTAATATCCTCATCAGTGCTCAATATATGTGCTCAGTAATCAGTGCTGCATTGTGGTGACCAGTATATACTATAGTACAATAGTCCATTGCTGCATCTTGCTGCTCTTTGTCAGTTCTAGTATCTTCATTAGTGCTCAGTATCTGTGCTTAGTATCAGTGCTGCATTGTGGTGACCAGTATATACTATAGTACAATAGTCCATTGCTGCATCTTGCTACTCCATGTCAGTTCTAGTATCCTCATCAGTGCTCAGTATCACTACTCATTGTCTTGTGCTGCATTGTGGTGACCAGTATACTACAGTACAATAGTCCATTGCTGCATCTTGCTGCTCCGTGTCAGTTCTAGTATCCTCATCAGTGCTCAATATCTGTGCTTAGTATCAGTGCTGCATTGTGGTGACCAGTATATAATACTACTACAGTACAATAGTCCATTGCTGCATCTTGCTGCTCCGTGTCAGTTCTAGTATCCTCATCAGTACTCAATATTTGTGCTCAGTATCAGTGCTGCATTGTGGTGACCAGTATATAATAATACAGTACAATAGTCCATTGCTGCATCTTGCTGCTCCGTGTCAGTCCTAGTATCCTCATCAGTGCTCAGTATCACTACTCATTGTCTTGTGCTGCATTGTGGTGACCAGTATAGTACAGTACAATAGTCCAGTGCTGTTCTTGCTGCCCAGTGTCAGTTCTAGTATCCTCATCAGTGCTCAGTATCACTACTCATTGTCTTGTGCTGCATTGTGGTGACCAGTATAGTACAGTACAATAGTCCAGTGCTGTTCTTGCTGCCCAGTGTCAGTTCTAGTATCCTCATCAGTGCTCAGTATCACTACTCATTGGAGGTCATTCCGAGTTGTTCGCTCGCAAGGCGATTTTAGCAGAGTTGCTCACGCTAAGCCGCCGCCTACTGGGAGTGAATCTTAGCATCTTAAAATTGCGAACGATGTATTCGCAATATTGCGATTACACACCTCGTAGCAGTTTCAGAGTAGCTTCAGACTTACTCGGCATCTGCGATCAGTTCAGTGCTTGTCGTTCCTGGTTTGACGTCACAAACACACCCAGCGTTCGCCCAGACACTCCCCCGTTTCTCCAGCCACTCCTGCGTTTTTTCCGGAAACGGTAGCGTTTTTTCCCACACGCCCATAAAACGGCCTGTTTCCGCCCAGTAACACCCATTTCCTGTCAATCACACTACGATCGCCTGAGCGAAGAAAAAGCCGTGAGTAAAAATCCTAACTTCATAGCAAATTTACTTGGCGCAGTCGCAGTGCGAACATTGCGCATGCGCACTAAGCGGAAAATCGCTGCGATGCGATGAAATTTACAGAGCGAACAACTCGGAATGAGGGCCATTGTCTTGTGCTGCATTGTGGTGACCAGTATACTACAGTACAATAGTCTAGTGCTGTTCTCGCTGCCCAGTGTCAGTTCTAGTAGCCTCATCAGTGCTCAGTATCACTACTCTTTGGGGGTAAATCCGAGTTGATCGCAGCATCAAATTTGTTAGCAGTTGGGTTAAACCATGTGCACTGCAGGGGGGGGCAGATATAACATTTGCAGAGAGAGTTAGATTTGGGTGGGTTATTTTGTTTCTGTGCAGGGTAAATACTGGCTGCTTTATTTTTACACTGCAATTTAGATTTCAGTTTGAACACACCCCACCCAAATCTAACTCTCTCTGCAAATGTTATATCTGCCACACCTGCAGTGCAAATGGTTTTGCCCAACTGCTAACAAATTTGATGCTGCGATCAACTCGGAATTACCCCCATTGTCTTGTGCTGCATTGTGGTGACCAGTATACTACAGTAAAATAGTCCAGTGCTGTTTTCGCTGCCCAGTGTCAGTTCTAGTATCCTCATTAGTGCTCAGTATCACTGCTCATTGTCTTGTGTTGCATTGTGTGGTGTTCAGTATACTACAGTACATTACTAATACTCCAGTGTCTTGTGCTGCATCTTGCTGCTTTAGGGTGCTGTGGTAGTGTCCTGTCACTGTGCATAGGTCATCATCATTCCAGTCACAGTGGTATCTGGGGGGTGACAAATCCAGAGGGCTTTTGTGCTGCTCACTAATACTAGTACAGTGGCTTGTGCTGCATCGTGCTGCTCAGTGTCAGCTCTCCGTAGTATCATCAGTGCTCAGTATAATCAGTGCTCAGTATAATTAGTGCTCAGTATAATCAGTGATCAGTATAATCAGTGCTCAGTATAATCAGTGCGCTGTTAGACGTGCGCCCATTATCCGCCATTAGTGCAGTGGGATTTAGACAATTGATGAAGTTATTGTGTCCCCGGTACCAAAGCCCATCTAGATTCCACTTCACTAGGCAGGCGATAGCGATATTTTGCCAATTAATTCCAGGTATTTGGAATTAGCATTACAGTGATTTTACCAATTAATATCAGTGATTTATAATTATTAATTACAGTGATCTTACCAAATAATTCCAGTGATTTGGACGTAGCATTGCAGTGATTTTACCAATTAATATCAGTGATTTATAATTATTAATTACAGTGATCTTGCCAAATAATTCCAGTGATTTGGACATATAATTCCAGTTGGAATTGTTTGTGTCGCTTGGTTTAGTCATACAGCTACCTCATTGCACCTCTTCGACATCTTTGCATGAGGTGCTGTTTGGGGCCTAGTTTTTGAAAAGTGCCATCCTGTGTGACACTGCCGTATGAGTCCAGGGGTACTGCTGTATTAGTCCTGGGGTACTGCTGTATAAGTCCACCAATTGCATTTTTTTTTTTTTAAAGTGACTGGAGCGTGCTGGAGATGCTGTCAGTGGACCGAACAATTGCAGCCCACTCTTGACATTCAGCCACTGCGTGAGACTACTAGATGGGCCAGGTGGTTGTGTTGCTTAGCTTAGGCCTACAGCAACCTCGGTGCACCTTTTTTTCGTCTTTGCATCATGTGCTTTTAGGGGCCTTTTTTTATATCTGCCCTCCAGTCTGATACTGCAGTGCCACTCCTAGATTGGCCAGGTGTTTGTGCTGACCACTTGGGTCAGTTAGCTTAGTCATCCAGTGACCTCGGTGCAACCTTTTGGCCTAAAAACAATATTGTGAGGTGTGAGGTGTTCAGAATAGACTGGAAATGAGTGGAAATTATGGTTATTGAGGTTAATAATACTATAGGATCAAAATTATCCCCAAATTCTATGATTTAAGCTGTTTTTGAGGGTTTTTTGAAAAAAAACCCACCCAAATCCAAAACGCACCAGTATCTGACAAAAATTCTTAAGGGAGGTTTTGCCAAAATGCGTCCGAATCCAAAACACGACCGCGGAACCAAATCCAAAACCAAAATACAAAACCGGGAAAATGCCCGCTGCACATCTCTAAGGAGAACCCTAATGGATTTGACAAGACACCTGACCTGGTCTTCAATAGGCCAAATATATATTCTGTCACACCCATAGTGGATATGTGTCTCTCATTAAATTTGTGCTAATCATGAGTTTATGAATATAACATATGTCTAACCATGAGAGACACCCATATCCAGAATCACCTGAAATGACATGCAGCAAACATGTTCCCATCAATAAAACTATACTGCATTTATTACATGAGAATCATAGAATAAATATCAGTGCTTTTTCTCATGTATAGTAACCAGCCCTTAGACATTTCTCCATTCTTACATTTCTCATAGAGAGATAATTGGTGCATCACACAGCAGATGTAGGTCTCAAGAAAGTCAGAGACAACACTCATAATCTGCACTACAAATCACATGCACATTCAAGCATTCAAGGAGTTATAGTGAAGTCGGGTGACATACAGTAATTTTTGCCCTCAAGTGCATTGCTGTTAGTACAATGAGTGTACAATCTATGACTCCCAGGACATTAGTTATAACTAGAAATGTGCGGATTCAGTTTTACTCAGTTCTTAACGCCACAAATAACACAAGTACAGATTTATCCAGATTTTTCTTATTGGCTATCCAAAACACATGACTTTTGAGAGTCAATAACATGCTGTTTCGAGATCCAGATAAATCTGGATAAATCCGATCCTGCACATCTCTAGTTATAACCGAGGGATATTTGATGGTCAAGAAGAAATGTTTGTGCGGCAAATATTTGAGGTCATTTAACACTTGACTTTAGTGTCTTGAATATGTGGGCTGGGTAAACCCTAGCACATGGACACATATTCATTTCTTAAAGATTGAAAAATTACCATAATTAATAGAGATAATTGCTTTAACATATACTACATATTAGTTTAAGAGTACACTACTGCATAGAGTCCAGTCAGCCTGTTCTCCAAGGAGGCTTCATGCACTATCACAAGACGGCCACAGCAATCTCTACTGAGCATGTGCAAGGGCCATCTTGATCTTTACTGTGTTCAGTGACATGGTGGGAGACAGAAGCCTATACTTAGCTTCTATGACAGACCTGGTTATTACCTGCTAAAAAGCTGAACACTGGAAAACACAAGGCTAGATGCTGGAGTAAGGTAATAGAGCCTATACTCTGCCATGGCAGGAAGCCCAAGGACTTCATTTTATATGGTAAAGTTAAAATTTGGTACCAATGTGATGTCACATTTTAGACGTGCCTGGCCCTATTAATTCTAGACAGAGGCATGCGTGCATCCCTATGGGAGACGCGGCCACCTGAGACAGAAGGAGGAGGCAGCCGGGAGGGAAAGCTACCAACTGCAGCAGCACCACAGCGAGTTTCAGGACCACTCATCCACGGAGCTGCTGTAGTCCCGGAGACCAATGCTGCCGGACCCAGTAAGCCAATGCTGGGCATCAGGACTGCCATCAGAAATTATAGGGTGCAGGACTGACAAAAAAGATGGTCCCCTCCCTCCCAAATAAAAGATTCTGCTGCACTGCTCCACCCCTATGTGATGTCATACATTGTGACGTTACATACTGTAAAGGTGGAATGTTGCGGACCTACAGGAACGGTTTACAGTGTGCTGATGCGCAGATAAGACTTGTTTTAAGAAGTCCTCCTTGCACATCAGACTGCTGTTGATTCAGACTGGTGCAGCTCTACAGGTAGAAGCCATGGGTGGGCCCCCCTCTCTGCAAGGGCCTGGGACACCAGTCCCCACAGTCCCCCCTGATGGCTGCCCTGCTGGGCACCAGCTCATTGTGACACATATTGTGGGGGTGTAGCCATGATGATGCTATTTACACAGAATCACTTCATCATGCCCCACCATACTCACCACCATTTGGGGTGGCGGTTGGGTTGTATCTATATATTTCAGTAGAGTAGGCAAGTATGCTCTATAGATGTGTGAGAATCATATTATATAATAAAGAGAAATGTTCTGTGGCCACCAGCTAATATGGGAATTCCCTCCTAAATGTACAATTATCTCTACCCATCGTTGATCCTCCCATCAGAAGGAACAAAATGATGCATCACCAGCTTGTGCTGTGCTGTACTGTACAGAAATGTGCACGTGATATATCAAAATGACAAGTGCAGTGCAGTCCTACATGTTTTCAGCTTTGCCAATAAAATGTATCTTGCAGTAAGTAAAGTTTAGTCCTCTTGTCAACTCTCCTGGAATGTCTGTGAGGGTTCTGAATTTCAGAGAAGTTCTCATGGCCTCCAAAAGAGTGAGACAGTCTCCCACAAATTGCATCATTAAGGTCCCGCCCCCTGCTGTAAAATGCTGCAAATTGTGGCTTTGAATAGAGAATAGAAGCCTAAATGGCATAATCACACAGTTCCCCCCTCTAACCCCTCATACATGGTCGCTACCTCCAGGACTCTCCCAGTGCGCCCAACTGATATAGCAGTTTTTTTTTTAAAATGCGGCCTCTAGAAGATTTTACTGCAGTCATGCAATACTCTTGCAATATTCAGAATGCAGCAAAATAACACTTTTGCTGTAATGCATTGTCAGCACCAGATAATGTTCTATACACTGTTCATATGATCGTATTTACCACTTACAGTAATCAATAAAATGCAGGTTTAAATGTCAGTGTAAAGTGGCATCCTTTATCATTTTAAAACACGCATTCATTTTAGGATTTTTTTTTTTAATGCATATTGGACATTATTCAGTGTATAAATTGTATATCTAGTTAGGTAAAAATGAAGTAATAAATTCATAAAAAGGAAAGAACAATGTAACATGACTAAACGTTTGGATTAGATAATGGAAACAGTATTCGACAAGATGGTTGACATTTACCGTTGACATCTATAATGTTGACATCATTGTGTCAATATAAAAATGGTGACATGGTTCAACATGTTGACAGGCACCGTGTTGACATCCTTAGAATATAATCATGTTCACAGTAAACAAAACAGTATGCGACCAGATAGTCGACAGTGACGATGTTGACATTCATATTACCTGTGTTAAACTGAAGGAAAACAGAAGGTAAACAAACCAACATTACTACAGAAGGACTGCATTACAACTACAAAGCTCATAGTCATTATGTGGCCTCTCCAACCTCTGCAATGAGAACTCCACAACCTGGCTTACCACCTCTCCAGCTGAGAACCTCAGGTCTGCCCCCAGGCTAAACCCTCAACATAAGCAGGGAGCTATGGGGCAGAGCACCAGGAGCAGGCTCTGCAGCGACATTTCCATCCGGCTTGAGTGTGCTCCCCACATTCTCATAGCAACCCGTTCTGCTCACATGAGACCAGGACATTTATAATTTTACCAAATAAGGTTATCCTAATTTTCCCCCTTCCATTGGTTATCTGCAATTGTTTTCTTACCATTTTTTTTCTACTCTCTTCCACGCCGCTGTGTGCTATTCCTGTAATGTGTACCTCCACTGTTTGGCCTCATACGGTTCCTACAAGGGCAGGATGGTCTTCATGTGGATCTTTCCATACAGGATATATCACACTACTACTACTACTACTACTACTACTACTACTACTACTACTACTACTACTGCACAAGTGTCAGTTTTCCCATGTATGCACTGGGCCCTTGTATGGCTGTTCTCCCACAGTGTAACCTACGCAGTGTGCCCAGGATGGCTGCCTCTTCTAGTACCTTTATGAAGGTGCAGTACACAACCCTTGGAAATTGTTACCCAAAATACCTACAACAATCCTGCATATTGCCTACTGTGTGCTTAAGGTTTTCTTTTATGTCTGTGTGGCTTGTCAATTGCTGTATTACTTAAAGCTTCTGTATTACAGTATGTGCATTGCTTTTGATGTCTGTATTCACCTTGAGTCCTGTTGGAGAAATATAAATTAAATTGTTATTATTATTATTATTATTATATTATCAACACCACTGCCGACATCTGAAATGTTGCCAAGTAAAATGCCAAAATTCTGAGGATACTGATAGTTGGGTATAGGCTGCAGGGGGGAAGGTAAGAGTTAGGTCAGGGTTAAACACTAGGGGAAGGTTTAGGCTTAGGGACTGGAATTAGGATTAGGGATAGGGGGTAGACTACTTACCAGAACACCGCTGCTGAGGTGTCACTAGTTCTGACACCTCAGCAGAAGAAGACACTGGAGCTGTTGCCACCGTCAGGAGAGGTTAACACACCACTATATAACCATGGACAGTATATTGACAGTTCATCATGTTGACATATCATACGTGTAGATATGATGAATGTCAACATGATCACTGTCAACATACTAAACATGTTGACATGCTGCATATCGACAGTTTGGCAATGTCAGCATTCTCATGTTGACATGAAAACTGTTGACCAATCATACCACAATCACCAATACACAGAACTTTTATATTAAGCAACGATATACATAAAGTTCTTCCCCGGGAACGCATTATTGTACACATTCTGCATGAAAATGAACTATAGGAACATGATTAGGTACAACACCTTCAGAATATTTTACTTTTGCCCACAGAATAAACTTCCTAATTCTTACAACATATATAAAAATTCTCACAATTCTGACAAGTTTTGTAAACAAATCATTAGTTCTTCTCTAATAACAGATACATGTAAGTACTACAGTTTTCATCCATATGAGTAATATAGTGTCCAAATAAACATACATTTTATAATTTATGTTACATATTTGTATGTGACAATTTGTGCTAAACCAAATGAGCTGAGAGATACAGTATAATGAGTATCATGTGGATAATTGTTGACATACAGTAGTCACCGAACAACACAGCAAATGAGGTTATGTTGTAAATAATTTTGTGACTCACATAAGCTGCTATCCCTGGAACAATGAAACCAAAGAATACATAATATAAGTGGGTATAAAATTATATTATTCACATTCAATTAAGAAAAGTGTCATACATTGCTGGGGATTTCTATAATCACCTATTCTACTTTGGCTTTTTTTCTCCACTTTAGATATTCAGTAAAGCATGCTTGGGGGAAAGGAGGGGGCTGAACACTGACACTGTGTGGCTGCTTTTGCAGTGAGCTCCTGCTGTTGGACTCCTAGACACGGAGACAGCGCAGCCAGTCAGCTAGTGCTGCTGTAGAACTCCTAGACACAGAGACAGCTCACCCAGTAAGCAGAGGCTGCTGCTGGAGTACTTTACAGAGACAGCTCAGCCAGTCTACAGCTGGACTCCTGGACACAGCCAGCCTGGTATCTTTTGCTGCTGTTATTGCCTGTTGTCTAACACTTGCAGAGCTTAGGGAGGGTATATGAAGCATCCTCTAATATTGCAAAAGAAACTGTGCACATCAGGGCACTTAGAGGGACAGCACTATTCACCATGGCATCCAACTTCAATGATATTGTAAAGCAAGGTTATGTGAAAATCAGAAGCAAAAAGCTTGGGGTAAGTCTGCATTTCCTACTACAGTATCTGCTTTTTGTACCTCTTTCATGATTATTTTGCTAGCTGTTGTTATACAGTGTTGTGTGATGGAGACATACTGTACTCTCTTTAGCCACTTCAATGTATACTGTGCGTTCCATGGGGAGAGATGAGAATGAGTACATGATTTGTATACAGCAGCGTTGCAATCATCTGCATTTGCACAGCAACTAGAGACACTAGCTTTACTTCCTATGTTAGATCTTGGTAACATTTGGCCTGTGTCTATCAATGTCTTAATGTTAAAGACAGCAGGTTGCTGATCTGTTTTCAGGGGGAATAAAACATTGCCAGGCACTTCAGAGATGTTTTTAATGTGTTGCTGTGGAGTGTGGACAACAGCCACAAAGTGTATGAAGTATAGACACAGAGTGTGTGAAATATAGATACAGTGTATGAAGTATAGACAGAGGAATAGACCCACATGGGAGTTTTATACTGTGGGATAACTGCCTATACTCATGTTTCATTGTGTGATGGGAATTATTGGACTTTTGCACATACCTGAGCAGTTGATTAGCACAGTAAAAGTACAGAAGTTGTGGCATTAAGATGCAGATTTGTACAATTTAGAAAATTGTGTAACATGATGCTGAAATTTTTTTATTTGATATATATATATATATATATATATATATATATTAAAAAATATCCTGCATACTGTATATACATACACTTTGAATTTTATTAAGCGTAGAGGTTTCCTTTGTTATTTACCTGTTAGTTTTAGGCATTGTTATTGCAAAATGTTCCGCCTGTCTATGTTATTGCATTCATGGGTTCTAAGTGAGCACATAAACAATGGATGAAGGATGAACATGTTTTGTGGAATTGAAAAGGTAGACAGTAATGCTAGGATGGTTATCTTATCTTGGGCACATGGCTGAATGATTAAACATCTGAGTTGGACTGTGTGATGCCAGCAGACAGGGAACAGCAGGCTGGAGGCATAGTCTAGCACCTGTGTTATCTAGAGGACTCCTGTCAAATAATGAACTGCTTCCCCAAACTGTGTCAGATAAGCCAGAGTCACTCAGAAAACGAAATTCCTCAAGTAGCTTGGAACTCAGCTATACCTCTTATCACCAAAATAAATGATTATGGCAGTGGCCTGGGTGCTTGTCACACTGCAGAAACTGCTTGTATCTATATCGTGTTGTTTATCACTACACTTACCTTTGGTAATCATGACACTTCATTTTTGGTTGTTATAAGGGTTTAAAATAGAAAATGAAAAAAAGACATTTATGCTGTATACGACCATATTTATCAAAATATGATGTCAAATATCTATGGCTCACACCTCTCTTAAAATATAATGCCTAGCAACCTACCTGTAAAATGGGCCACAACCACTCCATATTTTGCCTGTTCCCCTATATACAATATATCTATACAGACAATATTTTGGGTATGCATGAGTAAACGTCAATGTAATTTTTGTGGGGCAAAGCGCAACAAAATATATTTATTTTCAATAGTTACATTTCCCAAAATAAATCTACTCTCTTGTTTCACAGTCTGTTCTGGATAATCAGATGGCAGCCACTTGTGTGATGAATCTTGTTAAAAAAATATAATAAATATAAAGAAAGATTGCATTGTGATTAAACGTATTGCATAGTGATGGAAAATGTACAGGACAAGAGCAGTAATTCTTAATGCAGACATCATTATTCTGAGTTGCCCCACTGCGCATATAATCACTATTCCTTCCAGTGAAAATGAATATTTTATATAATTGTTGCTTATTAGTGAGCAATTAGATCTACAGTAAAGCTGTGTACACAGTAAGCGATATATTGTACAATATATCATTCTGATGCAGGATAATGTATCGTAAGGATTGTATAGTGTGTACGCCAGGCCGTGTGTGTACGGTAGTCGTCCACTGCATCTTCCCATCAGATGGGACGATGGAATGAAGGATGGCATGCAGTTACATGTATGCTGTAACGATACATCGCGCCATCGTACTCCGGATCTTGTAGTGTGTACAGCGCATGCAATGTATTGGTTCATTGCATTGAACCATCACTAGGACACACATCGTTCTAGTGTGTACCCAACTTAAGTGCTGCAATGAAAGCAGCTGTATCTGTGAAGTAGGTGCAATATGAATTAAAGATACAGTATTATAGAAAAAGAGACTGATGTGTACAATGTCCAATGACTTCTTTTTCTAAGTACCTTTTTTTAAGATAATGAAAACTACTCTTTGTGCATTTCTACTAATTCAGACTTTTCATATTAGGAAAAGATTTGTCAATGACAACACGTGGATGAAACTACAAGTGAAGTTCCAGGCTTTGTATCAGTGTGCATCAGTGATTCAACAATCATACTGTATCAACATGAACACTGTGTCAGCTTTCTATCAACTTTTTTTTAAAGTAAATTTGATGTAGTAAAAAATAAATTAATTAAAAATAAATTCCACACTCCAAAATCCAAGCTTTTACATAAATTCAACAAAACTCATTCTAAAGGCAGGTATACACTAGGTGATGGGGAATTGTCGGCGATGGACGACTGTATAGTTGAACGATATAACATTCAATGATATAGTGCGTACACACTGAACATTATTGTTTAACGATAACGTTCAGTGACGTCACCGCTGGCATTTCCAAACATGCAGCTCAGCCCGACATTGATGGGTTTAGCAACATGTCAGCTCAATATTGATGATCGCTGAACGGCGTGCAGGAGTGTGCATTGTTCATCGGTCACCAATATTGCCCCCATACACACTGGACGATATAAGCCTATAAATAAATGATAACAACATTTATGTTTTTAGCGTTTATTTTTGTAGGCTAAAATCGTCTAGTGTGTACTCCCCTTAAGGCATGGAGATTAAAATAGTAACCTATTAGTTTTTTTCTATATCCAATACAAATAACACTGTAATACTGTGATATGTCTTTAATTTTATTATTCAAGAGATTAATTTTTAAGAAAAGCTAATCTAAGCAGAAGATTTTATGGTATATCATACCAAAAATGTAGGTGGCTAATGACATTTTAAATGTCAACAGGGCAATAAAAAGCCCTATAAGCCGAAGGCTTTTAATTAGCCCCAGACAGATAGTCTTCCATTGAGACAAATGTGCTTTTTCTTTCTGTGTGCCTGAGAGCAATGGAAGCAAGAGATATATTGACATATTATAACACGTAAGATTAAAACTACATTACAGGATTCTGCACTGTAAAATCAACTGAAGAGTACACTCAAGGATGAGTTGATGACAGAACCAAGTGTATTATTTCCTCTGCTGTGAAAATCAGTGACTCACTAGCTTTATTGTTACAGGGATAAATCTTTTTCTCTTGATGTCTTCTTTAATAGAAAAGATCACCCAGGTTACCAAAAATGGACTTAGCAGCAAAATTGTACAGTGCTGAATGCACAGACTTAATGATGCATTCTGCATTGACCCCGTGCTGAGGACTTACACCTTTGCAAATTCTTTGGGATTGCCCATCTGTTAGCCAACAATGCTGGAAAAAAAAATGAATTATTCTAAATATACTTTTTCATATTTGTTCACAATCAAATATGGGTATAATGGGATTGACTCTATTTGTCATGCTCCATAATGATGTAAGCTAGTAGACATCTGACATCTGATAGTTGATTTCTTAATCCTGTTCCAGAGCAAATTAAGGAAGATTTACCAATAGTGACACGTTCATAGTGGCATGGCTGTAACTAGGTGTGTGTTAGTATGGGAATGGGGTGCAGAGAATGACTATTTTATGTAGGTTATTTTGGTTACAACTTTGGGTTTACAGGGTGTCAAATATCTTTCTTATTCCTGGTGCCAAAAGGAATAGTTATATCTGATTAGTGGTCACAATTTTGTTGTGAGAAGGATCCTATAAAGAGCCTCATTGATTGTCTTAGGGTGTGTACACACGGTGAGATCCTTGCTATGCCCGATTTTCACTTGTGATTTCCCTTGAACTCCCCAGAGCCCAGCACCACCGATTTTGACTAACTTTTCTTGAGATATGGACTATGTGTGCTTACGATTTTGACTTATGTGAGATTTTGGCTCATGTGAGATGTCCTTGGCATGTGAGATGAACTAGATAGTACACCGATCTAGCAAGGATTGACTTGCCTGCACAGTCTATCTTTTCTTGCGATGCCGATCTGGAGGGACCGCGCATCGGGATCGAATCGGGATCGCAAGGCGACTTTCACCTTCAATCTGCACTAACTTTTCTTGAGATTTTGACTATATAGTCAAAATCGAAAGAAGATATCTCACCATGTGTACACACCCTTAGAATCAGAAAAATAGGGATCAACCAAATTTTGTACAACGAAAAAAATATTTTATTTGAGATTGCACAGTAGGCACAAGGCATACTATCAGGCCATGCTTGGGGTATAACACGTCTTTGTTATGAAAGTGCAAGTCTGCGCTTTTGAAAATTTGCCCTATGAAACAGATTTAGTAAAATTCATAATAACAAATGGTTTAATCAAGAAATCCCTAAAATAACATATAACACTGGTCACTTAATTGTATTCTGATGGAATGATAAAGCAGTAAGAGGTGAACTGTGTTAGCAGTGCACAGTATGAATCTGATTGTCACATTTATTCCATGGAGCTGTATTAATACCTCCAATAAAATGAATTGACCATTTGCGTCAAATAAACTGGTTCTCTCACTTTCTTGATACTTTTATATTAGTACACTTAGTGGGCAGCCTATTCTTTGCGAAAGGTACGAGTTGCCGTTGCAGTGACATATAAACACCAGTAAAGCACCTGAAATCACACCCCTTGCGGCCTCGCACATTTTTGCTTGCAACCCTATAGGGCCGCAAACAAAAATCAGTGAGCTGCCGGTCCCCTAAGTGTGACATACAGCAGCACCTACTCGCACCCGCAAATTCATTGCCAGTAATTGAATTACCCTTTCATCTGCAAAAAGCTCACATTTTAGCCAGGTATAACTGAACTTTAACATTTAGACATGTTTCAGTATAATTAAATATATATGACGTGACTATAACAATCGACAATCTATCTTACATTTCTCATAAGGCAAATAAATATAGGTTTATTGGAATATGTGTATTGTGATTCAAAAATTAAGGTTGAAGTATACCTCAACTGTCCCATATTTTGCATGTTCTATTAGATATTCAGATTGAAATTATAATGTGAAATCTTTTGTTTTATAAATACCTGATAAAAATCCATTAGGATTATCACCTATATGTTTTTCTAAATTGTGTGATGTTATTGTATATGAAAGATATTGTTCATTCATAAAAGAAAAATGTTGCTACCTATATTTTGGGCAGTGATTCATAGTTTAAGCACTAATATATTATAACTAGGTGCTTCATCGCACCCTACGGGCGCTCTTCACACCGTCGAAAGGGGCTACGCCCCCTTAACCCCTGCACGCCTTGCTGGGGTTCAATATTTGTATGAGTGGATAGAGGGGATAGAGAGACGCGGGCCGGTAGGGAGGGGATAGATAGAAGGGGGGCAGTAGGGAGGGGATAGAGAGATGCAGGGCGGCAGGGAGGGGATAGAGAGACGCAGGGCCGTAGGGAGGGGATAGAGAGACGCAGGGCGGTAGGGAGGGGATATATAGAGACGCGGGGCGGTAGGGAGGGGATAGAAAGACGCGGGCGGTATGGAGGGGATAGAGAGACGCGGGTCGGCAGGGAGGGGATAGAGAGACGCGGGGCGGTAGGGAGGGGATAGAGAGACCCGGGGCGATAGGGAGGGGATACAGAGAGGCGGGCGGCTGGGAGGGGATAGAGAGACACGGGGCGGTAGGGAGGGGATACAGAGACGCGGGGCGGTAGGAGGGGATACAGAGACACGGGGCGGTAGGGAGGTGATACAGAGACGCAGAGTGGTAGGGAGGGGATACTGAGACGCGGGCGGTAGGGAGGGGATGCAGAGGCATAGGGAGGAGGGGATAGAGAGAGGCGGGGCGGTAGGGAGGGGATATAGAGAGGCGGGGCGGTAGGGAGGGGATAGAGAGACGCGGGGCGGCTGGGAGGGGATATAGAGACGCGGGGCGGTAGGGAGGGGATAGAGAGACGCGGGGTGGCTGGGAAGGGATATAGAGACGCGGGTCGGTAGGGAGGGGATAGAGAGACGTGGGGCGGTAGGGAGGGGATAGAGAGACGCGGGGCGGCTGGGAGGGGATATAGAGACGCGGGGCGGTACGGAGGGGATAGAGAGACGCGAAGCGGTAGAGAGGGGATAGAGATACGCGGGGCGGTAGGGAGGGGATATAGAGACGCGGGGCGATAGGGAGGGGATAGAGAGACGCGGGGCGGTAGGGAGGGGATAGAGAGACGTGGGGTGGTAGGGAGGGGATATAGAGACGCGGGTCAGCAGGGAGGGTACCCAGTGAGGAAGCTGATGAAGAGAGGGGGGAAAGTAGTGGAGGGGGAGGGCACCAGAAGAGGAGACTTGTGTAAAGTGGCGAGCAGACATAGAAACAGTGGGTAGGATGGCCGAAGGGACTCACCGTTGGGGCTGTGGGCGGCTGCTGCAGGCTGGTAAACAGTACAGTGTCCAGAGGCGTCACTGGGTCAGCATTTCAGCATTACTGTTACACACATCTCTCCCCCCCCGCGACCAAAAGGGGGCGTGACCTGCTGTGAAAGGGGCGTGGCCTCGCGGGTCTGTTCTCTCTCGCTCAGGGGGTGTTTCCAGCTTGCCTGTAGATGCTGGCAGCCCCCGGAGACTGGAGAGTGTGTGCCGGCTGTGTGACAGGAGGAGAGTGCTGCAGGAGATGACGTCACTGCAGCACTCGCCTCCTGTCACAGCAGGAGAGCTGACAGCGGGATTTGTGCGGAGGAGGCGGCGGGTCTGTGTACATGGCGCAGAGAGGGCTATGAGAGCCTTCTCCTGCGCCACCCGTCCCTCCTAATGTGTATTCCGGGGGCGGCATCAGCCGTTGTTGTTGGGCCGGCGCCGCGGCCGGGGAATCAGAGCTGCTGATGGGTGGGGGGAGGGGAGAGAGAGAGATGGACAGGCAGCAGGAGCAGAGACTTGCTGACTCCGCCCACCGCTGTGACTCCACCCAGCGTTACGGGCACAGAGTCACAGATTTAGACAAATATATAGGAGATGTGCAGGGTAGCCATAATTATACTCCCAATATTCACAGCTGTCTGTAGCTTGATGTAACAACCAGAATGTCACCAAATTTGGTAGGGAGAATAATTAGGACACGAGAAGCAGGATTTAGTAAAAAGTAAATTTAGTTGAAAAAGTAATCAATATCGGGAATATGGCACTGTATGGTATGAAAACAGCATGACAAATGTTTTATTGATTGGTTTTCATTAGCGTAACACAATAAATGTTCGTTAGTGTTTAGTCTTGTTATTCATTTGTTTGTCCACTTTCATGCCATTTTCACATGGTACAATGCCATATATTTCCACTATCGGTGACTTTTTGCAATGATTTTTTTTCAGGGAATCCTGCTCCCTATGTTTATTAGTCTCCCTTCCAAATTTGATGACATTATGATTGTTGGATCAAGCTACATATGGCACTGAATAGGGGAGGTCTAATTATGGCCACCCTGTCTAGAGAGATCTAGAGGAGGCCCGTTTGCAAGCTCTGATTGGGCCCTCTTCTCTCTAGCCAGCAGCACTGTAGCTCTGGGCATTAGGGTCACTAGGGGACCCTAACGCTGTTCTAGAATCTAGTGCGTATTTTCTCAATAATTTCCTTAGTGTGCATACGCAAAACACTGGGAAAATGGCCGTATTGCCGTTTTCCTGGTGATTTCTGCAGTGCTGCAGAAGCAGGACCCCGGAATGTAAGTATTGAAAAAAATGGGTGCAGGGTGTGCAGTATGGGGCCCCCTGAACCAGGGGCACATGTGCAACACCCACTGCACCCATTATAAATACACCAGTGTGCAGGACCATGTTTAGAAATAGTCTAGTCTATTGCAATTAGATTTATCCCGTTAGTTGTAGTAGTTCATTAAGTTTGTTTTCTTCCAATTGCAACTTAACAGTTCTTTGACAAGGTACTTACTGTATGACAAATATTGCTTATTCATGACTAAAAATTATATTGGGGTCTATTCAGTTTCGGACTGCGGCATGAAGGGCTCACCGGAGGGGGATGCTGTATTAGGGGCCAATAGGAAAAAGAAACCCCTAGTGCGCTTATATGCTGATAGCTGCCCTTGGAAGCAAACAGAATCTTTCACCATGATTCTAGAAATAACATATATTGGAAAATTCGTGATTCCACGTGGCGCTACTTTACACCTCTAGAGTAAATTATGCTTACAAAAACAGCTTCACATCAAACAGGTGTTTGCGAATGGAATGAACAGATCAACAATAGAAATGGTTTAAAATCGCATGTAACATTCCAAAGGGGTTCTGCAATCCATATTCTTAAGATTTCTTGTCGGTGAACCTCTTAAAGAGAATAATAGTGATAGTGCAACACCGTCTAAAACTCATACAAATGAATTTAATAAAAATGCACTCACAAACATAGCAATAAAAAGAACATGTAAACATGTGCTGGAAAGATTTTCATGGGACCGGATGCTGCAAAATGGAACTTCAATGTGTAGTCACTAGAGATGTGCACTTGAAATTTTTCGGGTTTTGTGTTTTGGTTTTGGGTTCGGTTCCGCGGCCGTGTTTTGGGTTCGAACGCGTTTTGGGAAAACCTCACCGAATTTTTTTTGTCGGATTCGGGTGTGTTTTGGATTCGGGTGTTTTTTTCAAAAAACACTAAAAAACTGCTTAAATCATAGAATTTGGGGGTCATTTTGATCCCAAAGTATTATTAACCTCAAAAACCATAATTTCCACTCATTTTCAGTCTATTCTGAACACCTCACACCTCACAATATTATTTTTAGTCCTAAAATTTGCACCGAGGTCGCTGGATGACTAAGCTAAGCGACCCTAGTGGCCGACACAAACACCTGGCCCATCTAGGAGTGTCACTGCAGTGTCACGCAGGATGGCCCTTTACAAGAAACACTCCCCAAACAGCACATGACGCAAAGAAAAAAAGAGGCGCAATGAGGTAGCTGTGTGAGTAAGCTAAGCGACCCTAGTGGCCGACACAAATACCTGGCCCATCTAGGAGTGGCACTGCAGTGTCACGCAGGATGGCCCTTCCAAAAAACACTCCCCAAACAGCACATGACGCAAAGAAAAAAAGAGGCGCAATGAGGTAGCTGTGTGAGTAAGCTAAGCGACCCTAGTGGCCGACACAAACACCTGGCCCATCTAGGAGTGGCACTGCAGTGTCACGCAGGATGGCCCTTCCAAAAAACACTCCCCAAACAGCACATGACGCAAAGAAAAAAAGAGGCGCAATGAGGTAGCTGTGTGAGTAAGCTAAGCGACCCTAGTGGCCGACACAAACACCTGGCCCATCTAGGAGTGGCACTGCAGTGTCACGCAGGATGGCCCTTCCAAAAAACACTCCCCAAACAGCACATGACGCAAAGAAAAAAAGAGGCGCAATGAGGTAGCTGTGTGAGTAAGATAAGCGACCCTAGTGGCCGACACAAACACCTGGCCCATCTAGGAGTGGCACTGCAGTGTCACGCAGGATGGCCCTTCCAAAAAACACTCCCCAAACAGCACATGACGCAAAGAAAAAAAGAGGCGCAATGAGGTAGCTGTGTGAGTAAGATAAGCGACCCTAGTGGCCGACACAAACACCTGGCCCATCTAGGAGTGTCACTGCAGTGTCACGCAGCATGGCCCTTCCAAAAAACACTCCCCAAACAGCACATGACGCAAAGAAAAAAAGAGGCGCAATGAGGTAGCTGTGTGAGTAAGATAAGCGACCCTAGTGGCCGACACAAACACCTGGCCCATCTAGGAGTGGCACTGCAGTGTGGTAAATGGCATATTGGCAAGTTTACGCTTCTCCTCCGACATTTTTATTTTAGATTTTTGAGTCCTTTTTTTACTGATATTTGGTGTTTTGGATTTTACATGCTCTGTACTATGACATTGGGCATCGGCCTTGGCAGACGACGTTGCTGGCATTTCATCGTCTCGGCCATGAGTAGTGGCAGCAGCTTCAGCACGAGGTGGAAGTCGATCTTGATCTTTCCCTATTTTTGGAACCTCAACATTTTTGTTCTCCATATTTTAATAGGCACAACTAAAAGGCACCTCAGGTAAACAATGGAGATGGATGGATACTAGTATACTTATGGATGGACGAGCGACTGCCGACACAGAGGTAGCTACAGCCGTGGACTACCGTACTGTGTCTGCTGCTAATATAGACTGGATGATAATGAGATAAAATTAAAATATATATATATATATCACACTAGTACTGCAGCCGGACAGGTATATATTATGTAATGACGGACCTGCTGGACACTGTCTGTCAGACTCAGCACTGCAGACTCCTAAAGTAAGCTACTAGTATCAAGAAGATAGAAAAAAAAAAAACACGGGTAGGTGGTATACAATTATGGATGGACGAGCGACTGCCGACACAGAGGTAGCTACAGCCGTGGACTACCGTACTGTGTCTGCTGCTAATATAGACTGGATGATAATGAGATAAAATTAAAATATATATATATATATCACACTAGTACTGCAGCCGGACAGGTATATATTATGTAATGACGGACCTGCTGGACACTGTCTGTCAGACTCAGCACTGCAGACTCCTAAAGTAAGCTACTAGTATCAAGAAGATAGAAAAAAAAAAACCACGGGTAGGTGGTATACAATTATGGATGGACGAGCGACTGCCGACACAGAGGTAGCTACAGCCGTGGACTACCGTACTGTGTCTGCTGCTAATATAGACTGGATGATAATGAGATAAAATTAAAATATATATATATATCACACTAGTACTGCAGCCGGACAGGTATATATTATGTAATGACGGACCTGCTGGACACTGTCTGTCAGCACTGCAGACTCCTAAAGTAAGCTACTAGTATCAAGAAGATAGAAAAAAAAAAAACCACGGGTAGGTGGTATACAATTATGGATGGACGAGCGACTGCCGACACAGAGGTAGCTACAGCCGTGGACTACCGTACTGTGTCTGCTGCTAATATAGACTGGATGATAATGAGATAAAATTAAAATATATATATATCACACTAGTACAGCAGCCGGACAGGTATATATTATGTAATGACGGACCTGCTGGACACTGTCTGCAGAATGCGTTTATAAAAACACCACACGACGAGTGTTTAACTTTTTCAGGCAGACAATCACAATATACTGGTGGTCAGCAGACAATCACAATACTGGTGGTCAGTGGTCACTGGTCAGTCACACTGGCAGTGGCACTCTGGCAGCAAAAGTGTGCACTGTACTTAAAATATGTACTCCTGCTATAACTGCTCCCCAGTCTCCCCCACAATTAAGCTGTGTGAGCAGTGAGCACTCAGCACAGTCAGATATATACAGTATTAGATATGATGCAGCACACTGGGCTGGGCACAGATATGGTATGTGACTGTGTCACACTGTGTATCGTTTTTTTTCAGGCAGAGAACGGATTAATTAAACTGGTGGTCACTGGTCACACTATCAGCAGCAAGTAGTACTCCTCCTAATAATATGCTCCCCAAAATTTGTGTCTCTCTCTAGTACTCTAGTCTAAACGGAGAGGACGCCAGCCACGTCCTCTCCCTATCAATCTCAATGCACGTGTGAAAATGGCGGCGACGCGCGGCTCCTTATATAGAATCCGAGTCTCGCGATAGAATATGAGCCTCGCGAGAATCCGACAGCGGGATGATGACGTTCGGGCGCGCTCGGGTTAACCGAGCAAGGCGGGAAGATCCGAGTCGCTCGGACCCGTGTAAAAAACCCTGAAGTTCGGGCGGGTTCGGATTCCGAGGAACCGAACCCGCTCATCTCTAGTAGTCACACAAAGTCCCGGTAACCCCGGCGTCCACACACATCCCAGGTCACACCTCCAGTTCCTAGGTCCTCGTCCAGCACAGTTCCCTGCTCAAGCGCTTTTGGATTATATCCTTCCTCAGGAGCATAGGGAGCTACATACAGAAGTCCACCTTAAATAGTAGTTAGATGATTTCATTAGGAACACCTGCTCGTCCCATAATGATTTTCCGGAAGTTACGTCACCGGAAATGACGTTTCCGGATGTTGGGGAACATTCTCCATCCTCCTAGCTGCGTTCCACACAAACTATCCCGGAATTTGCGTCAACCGGAAGTGACGTTTCCGGATGTTGATATGCATTCCACATCACGTTTATTTGCGTTCCACCGCATGTTTTCCATGACCAGGTCCAATATTATGTAAACAAAGCACAAAGAGTGGGTACAATAACTACATGAGGTAGATTAGGTTGTAATAAAGTGCATATTTTGATATTAAAACTTACAGAAAGAAAACACAATATGAAAACATAATAAGATTATTTACAAATACGAAAAGAGACCACAAATAATGGAATTAAGGAATTAATAAGACACATAAATGGTAAAAAGGAAGAAAAGGAATATAAAAGGCACTGAAAACAAATTTCTTAAGAAACCACTTGAGCTCAAAAGTAGCTTGCATGGAATTTAATAAGTGTGGAATTAAGAAGTGTGTTATCTGAACAGTTAAAAAAACAGTTGAACAAACATTGGGGGTAATTCCAAGTTGATCGCAGCAGGAAATTTTTTAGCAGTTGGGCAAAACCATGTGCACTGCTAGAGGGACGCTAGAGCCCAGAGGAAGCTCTATCATAGAGCAAAATGCGCATTGGTTAGCCGTGTGCCGCCGATGCATGTTGAATGTTTTAGCTCACTAGATACTTGTCTTTTCTGCTACCTAAACACTGTTTAGTATATGGAGGAGATTCAGTCATAAGGAAGCCTGGCTGTGCGTGCACGCTTAGAATCTGCTTGTTATCCACGTATCATCTCATGACGCATGGCTATGCTGAATAGCAGATAGCTGTTGCAAGCAGGGTCAGCATACTTTGAATTTGAGATAACAATAACTCTATATATATTGCTAAATTTGGCACATCTTATTATAGAACGCTGTGCCAGTAAGCACAAGATCAGAGGCGTTTGGAAGTATATGGTAGTAATTTATACAATTGATTTAAACGTAACCATATACCAATTGGGACATACTTCCTCTGATGTGGGATAATGTTAGTAATCATAGGTATACCTTGATTACAAGTATCACCGCTAATAACTTGTGCACATCAGCTATAAACAGCAGTCCCTGTAACAAACAGGGTACTTGAGTGTCAATAAATAAATACATACATATGAACTGCTGACTCCTGCAAATCCTATTACAGCCTGTGTGCATTAGCAATAAACAGTAGTCCCTACAATAATTAATGTGTTGAGTGTATATGATCTATGAGGAATTAAGAAGGCTGTGCATAAAAGCACAGGATCAGAGGTGGATGAAAACACACTGGGATATTTAATATAACTCATATAAACATACTAATACACTATTTGGGACGTATTTCCCCCGCTGTGGGATAACATCAGCAACTACAAGTGTGTAACCATATATACCTGTATTACGCAATTATATAAACAGGGACATAGATTGGAAATATTTGGGGTATAAATATCACGTGCAGCCAAGAAGCCTGGTATATGTAGCGGGATCCGGTCTGAAGATCGACAGTGTCTAGGTCGACAATGTTTAGGTCGACCACTATAGGTCGACAGTCACTAGGTCGACATGGATGGAAGGTCGACAGGGTTTCTAGGTCGACA
Source organism: Pseudophryne corroboree (assembly GCF_028390025.1). Taxonomy (NCBI): domain Eukaryota; kingdom Metazoa; phylum Chordata; class Amphibia; order Anura; family Myobatrachidae; genus Pseudophryne; species Pseudophryne corroboree. Next base: position 590,771,678 of record NC_086448.1, on the reverse strand, counting down.
TGTGCTAGGTCGACAGGTCTAAAGGTCTACATGAGTTTTTCACATTTTTTTCTTTTTTTGAATTTTTCATACTTAACGATCCACGTGGACTACGATTGGAATGGTAAAATGTGCCGAGCGAAGCGGTAGTGGAGCGAAGGCACCATGCCAGAAGCTTGGCGAGCGAAGCGAGCCATGCGAGGGGACACGGTGCACTAATTTGGGATCCCGGTCACTCTACGAAGAAAACGACACAAAAAAAATTAAAAAAATCCTCATGTCGACCTTTAGACCTGTCGACCTAGCACATGTTGACCTAGAAACCCTGTCGACCTTCCATCCATGTCGACCTAATGACTGTCGACCTATAGTGGTCGACCTAAACATTGTCGACCTAGACACTGTCGATTTGATGAACCACACCCATATGTAACGTCTGCACAATGTCCCTAGCATATAAATAAAGGCAGAGTGCTAAGAACTTGAATTGAACTACATTTAGCAACATTTGTTGCCACTCTCTGCAGACAAGACTGAATTGACACATTATAAACATCAAGGTTGTTATTAAACACTTGTTGCCATTCTCTGCACACTAGGCAATACTATATTGAAAATAACTGTTATCAGCATAAGAAAGTTAATAGATACATTATAAACATTAAGGCTGTGATTGAAACGTTATATCTTTTATTCACTCTTCCAATTTGTTATGGTCAACCCGTGAGACTAATACATACCACAACACATGTAACATGTGGAATACTGTTCGGGTATAGGTGCAGTTACAGATTATACATAGAATTCTATGACAAGGACAACAATACATTATTATCTATAGTGGATGTATATATACACAATTGGGGCTACAAACATTTGTACTCATCATAAGAGTATATTGAATATATAAGAAATAATAGGCGGCACACGATTTGGTTTTAAAATATTTTATTTTTACACAAGACAGAAATCTGTCTAATAAAGATTCTTCTTTTTTCTTCACGTTTTTATATTTCTATATTGTTTTTAAATATTTTGCTTTAGTATGGTCGAATAATTAGGCCATAATAATATCATAGGTGGAACACAAGTTAGGAACATTCCATGTGGATATTGGCTATCTTCATTTGAGAATATGTACTCAGTAATGAAGCTATGAAATTATCAAATTATTTGTGAATGGGATGGAGTGCACCCCAAGAAACTGATCCCTGCTATAATTTTCTTTTCTGCACTGCAGGGGAGGCAGATATAACATGTGCAGAGAGAGAGAGATTTGGGTGTGGTGAGTTAAATCTGCAATCTAAATTGCAGTGTAAAAATAAAGCAGCCAGTATTTACCATGCACAGAAACAAAATAACCCACCCAAGTCTAACTCTCTCTGCAAATGTTATATCTGCCTCCCCTGCAGTGCACATGGTTTTGCCCAACTGCTAAAAAAATTCCTGCTGCGATCAACTTGGAATTACCCCCATTGAGCACCATCAGGGAAAGGTAACTTACTTAAACAACTTATTCCCACCCCACTAAACCCAAAATTAACTCACAAATGACCACAGCATGTTCATCAAACTACTGTTTCTTATTTCAATTCATAGAATTTTCACCAAATTTAACACATTTTACACTCACCCTAAAACTCACCCCTCTGTGCACATTGCAGCTTCTATCCTCCACTCCCCTCTTCTAACCACTCATGAGCTTTATACTTATTTCTCTGCAAGTACTTTGACAACCACAATTGGCCACCATAATAAACACTTGCAAACACCCACCAATATTTATCTCACTCTTCTGCTTTTATTAGCTGGTGACATATCACCAAATGCAGGCCTCAACCACCTGTCCCTCTCAAAATCAGCTATCTCAAAACAACATAGAAATCCATCTAACCTCATAAATATCAAGTGTCTCCCATCCCCCTCCAAGTCACTAAAATGTGCCTTATTGAATGCATGCTCTATTTGTAACAAATTAACATCCATCCATGACCTCTTCATATCTCACAACTTTAATCTGCTGGCTATAACAGAAACATGGCTCACACAATCAGTCACAGCCTCCCCTGCAGCACTGTCACACGGTGGTTTCCACTTCACACACACACACACACACACACACACACACACACGCACGCACACACACACACACACACACACACACACACACACACACACACACACACACACACACACACACACACACACACACATCCAGGCCTAATAATAGTAAAGGTGGTTTTGTTGGAATCTTACTGTCACAATTTTTCACATACACTGTTCTACCTCAGGTTTCATCACTTGCATTCACATTATTTGAAGTTCTCCCCCTTCTCTCTACGTGTTGCAGATATCTATCGCCCTCCTGGGCAACCCAAACAATAATTTCTAGAAGATTTTTCTGCCTGGCTCCCACACTTATTATCCTCTGACATCTCCACCATCATTATGGGCGATTTCAGTATAGCTCTTGACAGTCCACAATCTGTTCATGCCTCCAAACTCCTCTCTCTAACTCTTCTCTCTAACCTCCTCTCTTGGCCTCACCCAATGGTCTGACTCCTCTACTCACAAGGAGGGCCACTGCCTTGATCTTGTGTTCACCAGGCTCTGCTCAGTTTCCAAATTTATTAATACTCCTTTCCCTCTCTCTGATCACAACCTGATCACCTTCAAAATGTCTTCTATTACTCTAAATTCTATGACACTAAGACCAAGCAAGCCTCCTCTAACCCGCAGAAATATTAACAATATACATTTTCAACAACTTCCACTTCTCTTCAACAACTCCTCTCACCAATCTCTACATTTACCACACCTGACACTGCTGTATCCCACCTGCACCAGACCCTAGAGAGTGCCCTTGATGAAGTGGCTCCAGCTACCCATCACACTCCACGTAGGCTTAGATACCAACCATGGAACTCTAAATCAACAAGACACCTACAAAAACTGTCACATAAAGTAGAATGTCAGTGGCGTAAATCTCAGAATCCAAGTGACTTTCTCACATATAAGACCACCTACCAATCCTATCGTCAGGCCCTGGACACTGCCAAACAAACATATTTCCAATCTCTCATCTCTTATCATGCCACCAACCGCAAGCGACTTTTTAATACATTTAAATCATTTCTTAACCCTCCCTCACCTCCCCCACTAGTTAATATCAGTGCACAAGAACTTGCTTTCTACTTCAAGGATAAGAGTGATAAAACCCGAGATGAAATGGTATGCTCTAACTCAGCCAGTGACCTGCTCAATTCCCTACCTGAACCCTCTGGCACTTTTTCTTCATTTGATCCCACAAGTGAAGATGAAGTATCAACATTCCTTTCATCCTTCTACTCCACTACCTCGCCTCTTGATCCTATGCCCTCACAAGTCAGTAAAACTTTGTCTCCTGTGCTTATCCCAATCTTAACTAAAATCTGTAATCTCTCTCTCTCTCTCTTCTGGTATATTTGCTTCTCTGTTTAAGCATGCAGTTATTACTCCCATTCTAAAAAAACACAACTCTGACCCAAACACACTCTCTGACTACCGTCCCATTTCTCAGCTACCATGCCCAACACTCCACATAGATGGCACTAACCAAAGTAGTGAATGATCTAGTCACTGCTAGATCGAAAGGCCATTACACACTACTTATTCTTCTAGAACTCTCTGCTGCTTTTGACACTGTTGACCACTCTCTTCTCATACAAACACTACAATCACTAGGTCTTCAAGACACAGCCCTTACTTGGTTCTCATCCTACCTATCTAATCACTCTTTCAGTGTTCACTTCTCTGATTCTACCTCTTCTTCTCTACCTCTATCAGTTGGAGTACCGCAGGGCTCAGTCTTGGGTCCTCTGCTGTTCTCAATCTATACCTCATCTCTTGGTAAACTAATCAGCTCCTTCAGATTTCAGTATCATTTGTACGCTGATGATACTCAAATCTACCTATCCTCCCCAGATTAATCACCATCTGTTTTGGCTCGTGTCACTGAATGCCTGTCTGCCATTTCATCTTGGATGTCCTCTCGCCACCTCACACTCAACATTAATTATTTTCCCACCAGCTAAGAGTAGTTACCAACCTGATATCGCCATAACTGTTGACAATGCGACTATCCACCCTACTCCACAAGCTCGCTGCCTAGGTTTCACCCTTGACTCTGAACTGTCCTTTGTTCCACACATTCAATCTGTCTCTAAATCATGTTACATGCACCTAAAAAACACATCCAAAATATGCCCTTATCTTACACAAGACACTGCAAAAACTCTAATCCATGCACTCATCATCTCCCGCATTGATTATTGTAATAGTCTCCTTACTGGTCTTCCCAAACATAGGCTCTCACCACTACAGTCCATTTTAAATGCAGCTGCAAGGCTAATCTTCCTTGCTATACATTTTTCGTCGGCTGATCCGCTCTGTCAGTGCCTCCACTGGTTACTGGTATTCTACCGTGTTAAATATAAAATACTTTTACTTACATACATGGCTACTAACCAAACTGCACCATCATACATCTCCTCACTCATCTCAAAATATCTCCCTAACCAACCTCTCCGTTCTGCAGCAAGATCTGTGTCTCTCATCCACATGTATTACCTGTTCCCACTCAGAATTACTGGACTTTACCCGGGCTTTACCCACTCTGTGGAATGCCCACGCACAATAAGACTCTCCTCTAGTCTTCAAACCTTTAAACGTTCCCTGAAAACTCTCCTCTTCAGACAAGCCTACCAAATTTCAGACCCACCCACATAACCTTCAATACTTCCCTATCCAATTACATCCTCTCTGTACTTTCCACATAACCTCACATATTTTGTCTTCCAACATTGCTGGGTGATCATATCATACAACCCATTAAGAACCTAGCAATCTGGTGGACCATTATGCAACAGGTAGCATCTATCCTTGTGTATCAATGCCTATTTCCCTATAGATTGTAAGCTTGCGAGCAGGGCCTTCCTACCTCTGTCTGTCTGTGTCTTTGCCCAGTTTTGTTTTATAACTGTTGTTCTAATTGTAAAGCAATATGGAATATGCTGCGCTATATAAGAAACTGCTAATAAATAAATAAATAATGTGTAAAAAGGGGATGCTCTCTGCTGTAATGTGTAAAAGGTGGACTGTCTGCCGTAATGTGTAAAAAGGGGACTCTGTCTGCCGTAATGTGTAAAAAAGGGTACTGTCTGCTGTAATGTGTAAAAAGGGGGACTGTCTTCCGTAATGTGTAAAAAAGGGGACTCAGTTGTAATGTGTAAAAAGGGGATGCTGTCTGCCGTAATGTGTAAAAAAAGGGGACGCTGTCTGCCATAATGTGTAAAAAGGGGACGCTGTCTGCCATAACGGGTAAAAGGTGGACTCTGTCTGCCATAATGTGTAAAAAGGGGACGCTGTCTGCCATAATGTGTAAAAAGGGGGACTGTCTGTCGTAATGTGTAAAAAGGGGATGCTGTCTGCTGTAATGTGTAAAAAAGGGGACTCTGGCCCTCATTCCGAGTTGATCGCTCGCTAGCTGCTTTTAGCAGCATTGCACACGCTAGGCCGCCGCCCTCTGGGAGTGTATCTTAGCTTAGCAGAATTGCGAACGAAAGATTAGCAGTTCTGCTATTAAATATTTCCCTGCAGTTTCTGAGTAGCTCCAGACTTACTCCTAGATTGCTATCACTTCAGACTATTTAGTTCCTGGTTTGACATCACAAACAAGCCCTGTGTTCGGCCAGCCACTCCAGCGTTTTAGCCTGACACGCCTGCGTTTTTTAGCACACTCCCAGAAAACGCTCAGTTTCCGCCTAGAAACACCCACTTCCTGTCAATCACTCACAGATCAGCAGAGCGACTGAAAAGCGTTGCTCGGACCTGTGAAAAATTGCATAGTCTTGTGTAAAAATACTTAGCGCGTGCGCCCTGCGGCCCATACGCATGCGCAGATTCACCCAGTTTTAGCCTGATCGCTATTCTGCTAAAAACGGCAGCGAGCGAACAACTCGGAATGACCACCTCTGTCTGTTGTAATGTGTAAAAAGGGGACGCTGTCTGCTGTAATGTGTAAAAAGGGGGACAGTCTGCCGTAATGTGTAAAAAGGGGACGCTGTCTGCCGTAATGTGTAAACGGTGGACTATTGAGTATATTTACTAAGGTTCATAGTTGTTGCCATTTGGTGGGAGTTTCATCTCGATTAGTATCGGTCGTTTGTTTTGCAACTTTTTGAATTTTGTTCATGTAATTTACTAAGCTTCCGAGTTGAAGTAATTCGTGTTTTCCGATGTCGATGCTAATCGTATTGTCGGGCAGTGTTTTACAGGAGTGATTAGTAAAACACTGCCGGACTTAACACAATGAAGCCCGGCCAGATCTGTGAGATCCGTTCAGGGCTTCATTGTGTATATTTTAGTAAGTGTTGAAATTGTTAAAAATAGAAAAAAAAACTTGAGTGGCGTCCCCCCTCCTATGCATAGCCAGCCTCAGACTCTTTGAGCCAGTCCTGGTTGTTAAAATATAGGGGGAAAATTGCGTAGTGTCCCCCCATATTTAAACAAACAGCACAGGGCTCTGCGTCCGGTCCTGGTTAAAAAAATATGGGGCATATCGGATTATATTGCCCAGATGTTAGTGCAGTTACAATTTGGGAGGCACATAAATGTGTAATTCGAGGTAGATGTATACAGCTTGGCTCTCAACTCAAGAATGAGAGAGTGGCACAGAGGCTGCAGCTCATTGAACGAATAGCGTCTTTGGAGGCCGCACACTAGTCCTCCCTTGATGCATGGGTTTTTCTGGAACTGACTGAGGCCCACCAAGCCCTTAACAAATTTTTATGGGTTAAAACTAAATTAGGAATGACTAAATGTTGCCATAAATTTTATTTATGGGGCAACAAACCTGGTGCTATGCTCGCTAGGGCGCTACAGGCCCAGAGACTGCAGTCTTACGTTCACTCTATCAATGAGTCGGGGGGACATGCTGCATATACATTGCCTCAGATTGCTCACTCCTTCCAGAATTATTATGAGTCTCTCTATAATCTCAGAAAGGACCACAGTTCCCAAGCCACCTCTGATTTGAAGGTGCTGATATGGAGATATATTGCGGAAGTTGATTTTCCAAGACTCCCTGCATCAGACCTGGATTCTTTAGACCGTCCCTTTACCATAGAAGAGCTGGAAACAGCCTTAGCAGCTACACCGGGAAGAGCCCGGGCCCGGACGGCTTCCCAGTCGGATACTACAAAACCTTTAAAAATCCTTATTGCCGCTGTTTTTGAAGGCATGCAATTCCATCTCTGCTGAGAAAGGCTTTTCTCTGCAGACCCTGGAAGCAAATATAACAGTGATCCCAAAGGAGGGTAAGGACCTCACTCAGTGCTCGAGTTACTGACCTATTTCCCTTCTGAACTGTGACATTAAACTCTTTGCTAAACTGCTTGCGGGTCATTTGGGCCGCCTTCTCCCGTTGGTGGTGCATGGGGACCAAGTGGGATTTATACTTGGACAGGAGGCTAAAGATAACACTTCCAAAGTTATAGATCTTACCCACCTTGCTCAAAAAGGATCCTCCCATACGGTACTCCTGTCCACTGATGCGGAGAAGGCCTTTGACAGGATAGATTTGCAGTTTATGGAAGGTCTTCTCGAGCACTTGGGTTTGGGTCCCACCTGCCTTAGTCATATATTAACTCTTTATAAGCTACCATCAGCCAGGGTCCGAGTGAATGGTGCCCTATCTGCTCCCTTTCTGATACGAAACGGGACAAGGCAAGGCTGCCCCTTGTCCCCGCTCATATTTGTTCTCTGCATGGAGGCACTTGCGAGAGCGATTCGGGCCAATCCGAATATTCACAGTGTATGGGCAGGACGGCGTGAGCACAAATTGGCACTGTATGCGGATGACCTTTTGGCTATTTTGTTGGACCCGGTGACTTCCCTTCCAGCTCTTATGCAGGAATTTGATAGGTTCAACTTGCTTTCTAACTTCAAGATAAATTTCACTAAGTCTATTGCCTTGAATATTTCAATGCCCACACGAGTACTTGATGGAATTCGGGATTCGTTCCCGTTCCAATGGCATCCTGCTCAGCTATAGTATTTGGGAGTTCTCTTGACTAAAGACCTCATTGATTTATACCGGGTAAATTTTCTTCCTTTACTGCTTAAGATTACTACAGATCTTAATAAATGGTATTTACTCCAACTTACTTGGCAGGGTAGGATTAACACGGTAAAGATGACAATTCTCCCTAAAGTTTTGTACCTACTGCACACGTTGCCCATAGCAGTACCTACTTCTTTTTTCACTACTCTGCAGTCATCTGTTGGTCATTTTATTTGGGGGCGGAGAGTGCACCGACTCTCCCAATTCACACTGACCCGTACTCGTAGAGAAGGCGGTTTACAATTACCTAATTTTATTAGCTATTATTATGCTGTGCATTTGGCCAGAGTTATTGATATGTCTAGATCCCCATGTCCTAAGCAATGGCCACCAATAGCGGAAGTAACTGCGGGTGCTCCTTCCCGTATTCTCCCCTGGCTCAAAAAAATTCCACGTGTAACACATCCCACCTTAGGCCCGACCCTTAAGATATGGAAGAAATTTAGGTTTTTAGACTCTTTTAGCCCAATCCCTTCACTGCCGACACCTCTATTGTTTAATCCAGACCTACTCGCAAATCCCCTCTCCCTGTCTCCGTCATCAGTATGGGCTGAAGCTGGCATTTCTCGTTTGAGTCACCTGATTGGTTCGACGAGTTTCCATCCCTTCGCGGACCTGCAACGATCCCTAAGTCTACCGACTAATTCTTTCTGGGCTTACCTACAAATTCGGCATTATGTTACTGCAATGCCGGCTTGTGCGGTGGGATGGAAACCGACAATTTTTGAGTCCTTGTGTCTCTCCGAGAATTTGCCATGACACCTAATATCTTTGCTATACAGACAATGCCTTGCGAGCTTTCCCACCCGTCCTCTGGCATTTGTTACGGCTTGGCATGAAGACCTGGGTAAAGAGTTGACCACTGACCAATGGTCTCGCATTTTTCAGTTCACATTTGCTAGTTCATCCTCACTTCAAGTTCTGGAGACACAATACAAAGTGGTCTCGAGATGGTATAGATGCCCGGATCGGGTTCACCACATATTTCCGAGTGTTCCAGACGTCTGCTGGAGGTGTGGCCAGTCTCGTGGCACTCCCTGCCATATCTGGTGGCGATGCCCGGGTCTGGCTTCCTTTTGGCAACAGGTTCATTCTATTACCAGGCGTGTCACGGGACTCCAAATACCAGAGACACCTGAGTTTTGGTTGCTTAATTTATTAGGTCTCCCGCTATCCCAGTTTAAAAATTCACTACTGCGACATCTGATGAATGCTGCTAGGGCAACCATTCCGTGTTTCTGGAGATCTCCGGTACAGCCTCCCATTGCCAGGTGGTTTCAAAGAATCGATTACTACATGGCAATGGAGGACTTGACGTCTTCTTCCGAACAATCTGCGTCTCAATTCACAGCCATCTGGTTTGACTGGCTGGAATTCAAAGGGACGCAGGAATACAAAACTTTTTCGCTGCTCTCCCCCCCTATGACATCTGTTGTGATGGTGATGGCGGTCTATCCATCTTTCTCTTTTTTCTCTTTCTTTACCTTTTTTCTGTCTGTTCTTTCTGTTTCTTGTATGTTCTGTTTTTCTTGTTATTACTTGAAGATAATACAGTTTACTGCCTCAAGTTAAGTAGGCTGATGATATTATACATTGCTTTTGTTCTCTGTATGTTTAGTCTCTGACTGTTATGTCAGCTTATGCTACGATGATTCTTGTACTGTATGCAATTTTTTTGAGCTGTATACTGTTATTTCTTTACTAATAAAACACAATTTGCATTAAAAAAAATATGGGGGACAAAAGGTGTAGGGGTCCCCCGTATTTTTTAAACCAGCACCGGGCTCCACTAGCCAGAGAGATAATGCCACAGCCGGGGGACACTTTTATATAGGTCCCTGCGGCCAAGGCATTACCCCCCCATCTAGTCACCCCTGGCCGGGGTTCCCTGAAGGAGTGGGGACATCTTAAATCAAGGGGTCTTCCCCCTCCAGGCACCCAAGGACCAGGACTGATGCCCGAGGCTGTCCATCGCATCTGTGGGCGGTGGATGGGAGGCTGATAGCCTTTGTGTAAAAAAAATTATATTTCTTTTTGTAGAAGAACTACAAGTCCCAACAAGCCTCCCCCACAAGCTGGTACTTGGAGAACAAGTACCAGCATGCGGGGAAAGAGCAGGCCCGTTGGTACCTGTAGTACTACTACAAAAAAAATACCCAAAAAAAACAGTAGAAACACACAGTGAAAGTAACATTTTAATTACACACACTTACACACTCACATATTTACCTACATCCAAAGCTGTGATTCACGTCCACTTGTCCAGTAGCATCCACGGGGTACCTGGAAAAAAAATTATACTTACATCTAATCCAGTGTAGAGTTGTCCTCTTCTTTCTCGATGTAATCCACAGACTTGTTTAAAATAATAAACCGAAAATCCACGCTACTAAAGGGGTTCCATGTTTACACATGGAACTCCTTTCCTGAACTGCCGGGACCCCCCCGTGACTTCTGTCAGCGAAGGTCCCGCCAACCAATCAGGAGAGCGATACGTCATGGCGCTCTCCTGATTGGCTGTGTGCTCCTTGCCTGTCAATCAGGCTCAGTGCAGCGGCTAGAATGGAGGATCGCGGTCCTCCATTATAGCCTATGATGGGAACTTTGCGGTCTGCAGTTAACCGCAAAGTTATATGGGGTCACTCCTGTGGGTGACCCCAATTGTAATTGCTGCAAAAGGTGGCTCTACAAAGTACTGACTTTAGGGTGGTAAAGAGTTATGCATGCTGAAGTTTTCTGTTATTTTGTCCTATTTGTTGTTTTCTTCACAATAACAAAAAATCTTCAAAGTTGTAGGCATGCTCTGTAAATGAAGTGACGCAAACCTTCAAACAATCCATTATAATTCCAAGTTATGGGGCAACAAAACATATAAAATGCAAATGGGGTGAATACTTTAGCAAGGGACTGTATGTATATATATATATATATATATATATATATATATAAAATAAATATTCATTTTTTGTTTGTGAGACTCAATAGTTTTATTGGAAGTAAACAGCAGACACTTATGCCATAGTAATTTGACCTTATACCCCTTTCTCACAAAATGTGAAATTACCAGGTAAAGAAGTTCCACCCGGTAATTTGACAATTAACATGGGTCCTTTTCTGTGTGAAATTGTCAACCCAGGTTGAAATTCCCGGGACTTCAACCCTTCAATTTACCAGGGTCGTTGACCCAAGAAATTCAACCTGGGTTGACCATTTCTCACAGACAAAATACCCGTGTTGATCCGCAAATGACTGGGTGGAAATTCTTGACCCAGTAATTTGCTTGTCTGTGTGAAAGGGGGGTTAGGCAGGGATCGGCAAAACTACCCGGCATTGAAATGGCAGTTAAAAACCAGGACTTTCAGAAATTTCTGTCTGAAAGTGGTATTAGTAACATGATATTCTTAACAGTCATTTGAATAACTGATAGAATTGTCTGACAGAAAACCTAGCAATTACCCGGCATTCTGTGCTGGGTCGTGTTGCCGGGCTCTGTCTGACACCCCCTTTCACACAGACAAGCAAATTACCGGTTCGAGAATTTCGAGACGATAATTTGCAGATCAACACGGGTATTTTATCTGTGTGAAAGGGTCAACCCAGGTCGAAATTCCTGGGTCTCCAACCCTGGTAAATTCCAGGTCAAAGTCCCGGGAATTTCAACCCGGGTTGACTCTTTCACACTGAAAAAGGACCCGCGTTTTTCATGAAATTACCGGGTAGAATTGCCTCCCCCAGTAATTTCAGTTTCTGTGTGAAAGGGGTACCTCCACTCTCATTGTTTTCTTATACTTTCTTAAGACTTATAGTGTCCCCTAGTAAAATAGCTATCATTTTCTCTAGCTCTGAAACAGAGCATGTGCACTTCATTTCATTTTTTTTTTTTAAATGCGATAAAACTACTGAAAAGTAGATTGCGATATTATCGCACTTTTGGGCTTTTATCGTAATCACATTTTCGATTAAAAAAAATACATACTCATGAAAAAGTCACAAAAAAGATATGTGATGAATTTTTTTTATAAACAACTCATTTTTGATACATCAACCCCATAACCTGGCGCACATGCAAGGTAGCTCCAATCTAAAATAATCCATACCAGTGTTATCCTAGACTAAATATTTATTTGTCAAATGTCCACAGGGATCCACCACCACTGACACTCAACTTAATGAATATATAGACATATTATGCCATTGCATTTGTTAAGGTGTGTTCACTGGCTGCAGGCAAGGTCATAAATGTAGCAACATGTCATGGCTCTTGTCGTATGGCCAGGCATATTTTATTTTTCTCATTCATCCAATTGACAGATACTGACATCAGGGGGGTGCAGAGTCTCCTTCAGGACACTGGCACTTTTTATAAAATAATTTGGAGAATGGGCTAAACCTTGAGCGGAAGTTTCGGGTTACCTACAGATTGCTCATCCTTGCTACTGTGTTAAAAGGGGACACATATAAATTCTATAATTGTCTTATATCACCATTTATAGCCTGTTTAAGAGTTAAAGAGTTAGGTGAGGGAAGCCAGGACATTGGCAGTACATACTAAGTACAGATCAGCTGAAGGTGTTAACAGTCATCACTATGGGGTCTATTTACTAAGCCCTGGGTGGCGATAAAGTGGGCGGAGATACAGTACCAGCCATTCACCTCCTAACTGTCATTTTTTACAAAGACTATAACATGGCAGTTAGCAGCTGATGGCTGGTACTTTATCTCCATACACTTTATCTCTCTCCAAGGCTTAGTAAAAAGCCTTGGAGAGAGATACCTTATGGATGGTATGCATAGGAAAATAGAGACCATACCTAAGTTTGTTTATGTAGCAGCTGTAGCTTCACCCAAACTCAATTTAAATTCTGCTTGGGTCAACAGTGCTGTGGAAGTAGTTGGAGCAACTCCTGGCGGTTTTGCAGTCAGGATGGCTTAGGCCAAGTTAAGCACACATAGTTGGGAATAAGGCTTTGGGAGTAGATTGCTCTGGCTGCACTAGAATTTTAGCTTTTGTGGTTTCAGCACCCTGACATCTCTTGATCAGAGCTTTGAAGGTGCACTCAGCATTTCAGACTCTGGAATCCTTGTACTGAAGAAGATCATTAGATGGCATAAAGAGTTTCTTCCCGATGATAACATTTTCTAAGACAAGGTTGCCTCAGTTATGTTGCTTTTGTACTGCCAAGAGTGGAAAGAATCAGGTGTTAAGGTTCTCTGCTCCTTGGGTGGACAGCAAAGTAAAAATTCTGTAGGTCTAGTCCACCAAGGAACAAGTGATCAAGCTCTCAGGCACTTTGTCCTATGATGGGTATTTAGTCCAACTGACAGCTGTGACTCTACCAGAATCAGTGGTTCAATTCAGCTTCTTCTCCTGTGTAAGTTGCATTATAGGCCAGGGTCTGTTTAAAGCAGCACCCAGAGATTTTTCACTGCAGGTCTCTGATTGACCATGTAAAATACCAGGCCCTACAATGGGCTATTCAGATATTAAATATTGTGAGGATAATAAAAAAAATGCCTGCAGACCAGAGTTGGTTGGTATTGTATTCTATCTTAGCTTTGGTCCTGAAACCAAATACAGATGTGTCCTTTTACTCTGTGGTTGCGATGCGCACATATCGCAGTACACAGGTCGTGGCACAGTAGCTTGCAGGCTTACGCATGTTCCCTCCATGCATTCACTGTAATGGAGCCGCAGCAAAGATGCAGCTAGAGAAGAGACAAAGGAGGATGGTGTGAAATTACTGCCTTGCTCCAGTTTTTGCCCTGTCTTAGTCCCTGTGTATATTACAGAATAGAGGGGGTCATTCCGAGATGATCGCTCGCTAACAGTTTTTAGCAGCCGTGCAAACGCTATGCCGCCACCAACTGGGAGTGTATTTTAGCTTAGCAGAAGTGCGAATGAATGTATCGCAGAGCAACTACAAAGTTTTTTTGTGCAGTTTCAGAGTAGCTCAAAACCTACTCAGCGCTTGCGATCACTTCAAACTGTTCAGTTCCTGTTTTGACATCATAAACCCGTCCAGCGTTCACCCAGCCATGCCTGCATTTTTCCGAACACTCCCTGAAAACGGTCAGTTGACACCCAGAAATGCCCACTTCATGTCAATCACACTGCGGCCACCAGTGCGACTGAAATGCTTCGCTAGACCCTGTGCAAAACTACATCGTTCGTTGTGCCCGTATGATGTGCATTGCGCCACATACGCATGAGCAGAACAGACGTTTTTTAGCCTGATCTCTGCACTGTGAACAAATGCAGCTAGCGATCATCTCGGAAAGACCCTCAGAATGCATGTCGGATACCTTATGCAAGCTATTGCAGCCAATAGTGGTCATATCGGTTTTTAGTAACATGTCAATAATTCAATGCATCCATTATATACAAAACCCATCAAAAAGGGAAAGAGACGCTGTGTCCCATTCCATACAATTTGTGCACACTCAACCCTGTGTAACTCCTGCAGTAGCATGTCATTACAGAGGTGGGGTGGTTGAGCTTCCTTCCTGCCATTTAACAGAGCCAGGGACCCAACCACTCTCCTGCCAAGAGTAGGGACCCAACCCCTCTCCTGCCAAGAGTGTTGGGCTGGGTCATGCAGGGCCCCCCGGGGAATGCAGTGATAGAGTGCCATACTTAGGGGTGTGGTCAGCCTCCAGAGGGGGTATGTTCAGCATCCACAGAGGCTTGGTTAACCATTAGAATGTGCATGGCCTACGCCCCTTTTATATAGAATGCATAATAAATACTGCTAGTGCATGCATGAAAATATACCAAATTAATGACAGGAATGCACTGTAGAAAATACAACAAGTCCCATACAGCATCATGTACTGTAACATATGTATAATATATAATTCAAGTGCACTGCCTGGATCCTGATCCCTACAGGAGGGGGTAGACCCTCAGGAAGTGGGGCCCACAGAGGGCTTCCCCTGTGGGCCAGTCCAACCCTGCCTGCCAATAGGCAGCAGCATGGAGAGGTGACACCGGCTAGTGATAGACAAGACAAGCAGTGGTGCTGGGTTGGCTGGGGGACAGAAGTACATGTGAGACAACTGTTTATAAGTTATCATAGACCGATGCTGGGAAGTTACAGCAGGATGGGCTGTGATCACAAGCAGGACATGTGGTGCTGAGCAGCCCACAGGCTCTGCTGCTGCTTCTGCTGCAGTAGTCAAAGCAAGATTGCTGTGACCCCAGAGATCAGATGATGGTCATACCTTACACATTTACTCCAGGAGACCCATCCAGCCTGAGCCAGTGGGAATGGTTATAAGTACCAGAAGATGTATGTAGCTATTACATTGGGGGAATGCCTTGAGCCAATGTCAAGGTACACCCCATCAGTGAGGCATATGTGAAAGCTGCCTCCCCTGGTGCCTTTTTCAATACAGTGTTTCTGCCTGAGGCATGGCCCCGTCCTACACTCCAGGCAGTTCCTGACTGCCAGAGGGGAGGCTGAGCTCACCGCTGCCTCTCTATACCTGCAGCCGAGTGTAGTAAATTCATACTCCAGTCAAATTAGCAGATTTTTCCACTGATCTGTTTAAATTATAATACAGACCAGTGGAAAAATCTGCTATTTTCATTGGAGTATGACAGGGAAAGCTCTGCCTGATGGCACGTCCTTGCTGCTTTACCATCACAGGACGATATATTCTCAAAACCAATTGAAAATAAACTGTATTCCATGCACTTTTAGATTATGTAGCAAAATGTATGTAGTTAAATAGTATTTGCAGTACCATGCCCTTATTTTTAACCTTTAAAATCTGGGAACTTATTTTTGTCTCAACCTGTAATAAGAAATCAGATTTAAGTACATGTAGAATGCAGTGACTTTTTCAGATTCAAGGTGGAATTTATTAAATCCTAAAATGCGTAAAAGCCCAGAAAGTATCTTTTTCAGGGATTTTACCACATTTCCATATGTACAGAGCTCCAGAATGCATCTTTGGGTGACATTACCCTTTTCGTGATTTTCCCTGAGATCCCTCCCAGTACCCCCTGCGGCCAACACCCATGTACAGAGGTTCTACCAGGTCTTAAACCCAGAAGTTCCGACATTGGAAAGGCATACCTTCCAATATCTACAGAAGGAAAACTGTGACTCCTCCGCGTAGCGAAGCCACACCCGTCAGAAAAGGGGGAGGGGCTTAGCAGGAGTACCGCAATCGCGAGCCACTCTCCCGTTTTGGTCACTGTCCTGTGAATAGATGGTGTGCACAGCATCTATTCACCACTGCTCTGCCAAGCAGTGAAGCAAGTGACAGGAGCCTGCCAACTGTGCCCCCCCCCCCCACCACCACCCACCATGGGATACTGTGGCCCGTGGGTTGAGCAGTGGGACAGTCCCAAAAAAACAGGAGGTATGCAAAGGGCAGCTCTTATTGGGAGAGCTGTCCATCGCGATAATGTTCACTTATGATTATTTTGATATGACACTTGTATATGTGTGTGACTGAGTCTTTGGATCTGTATACAGAATGCAACAATGTAACAGCTGCATATTTTTTCCGATACAAGTTCTATTCTGCTCCGTATACATATGCATTGCAAATAAGACACATTGGGCCAATTGTAATAGAGTGAGAGTTTCAGAAAGTGAGAGATTTGGTAAGGTTTTTCAGTTTTTTTTAAAGTGGCAATTATTTACACTGAAAAACCAGGTTGATCTTGCTGTGTAAATGATTGTCACTTTAAAGAAAACTGCAAAATCTTACCAAATCTCTCACTTTTTGAAACTCTCACTATATTACATTTGGCCCAGAGTCTGCAAAAAACAGATGCCTGACGTTAACAAAGTTGCATGGGATCTGGCAGCTCACTTACACCAGGCATCTCGCACTGGATGGCCTATTGAGGCTAGATGTATGACGACGCATCTGCAATAATTGCCGAGATGTACCGCATCGTGGATGTGATGTTTAGTACAACCTGACCTTAGAGGGATATGTATCAAAACTTGGTATGCATAGCGTGCCACCACAAAGCACCCAGGTTGCTTTGTGGTAGCATGCTATACATACCAAGAACCTCGAATTTGCTGTATGTTAGTTTGCAGAGTTTATTCAAATGATTCTGACTAGCAGTACTTGGTATTGTGGAGTGTGCATGGGCACCGCATTCTTATTAGCAGTACTTGGTATTGTGGAGTGTACATGGGCACCGCATTCTTACTGGCTGTGTTTGAAAAATGAAGACTTGCCTAGAATTCTGTTGGACTAGGAGAGTCACTGGATTTTCAGGAGCCTACTGGAGGATCCAATCCGGGAGAGTAGGCAAATGTGATCTGTGTGTGACTGAGTCTCTGACTCTGTTTATGAAGTGCTGCAATGTAGCGGACACTGTTTTTTCCAATACAAGTTCCCTTGTGCTCTATATACAGACTCAGTCACACACAATATACAAGTGTCATATATCAAATCAGTCTCCTGGTTCAGCCTAGTCACATCATGTTGTGACAAAGGCACATTTTTAGCAAAACAGAGTTTATTGAAGCTAGATGTATGAGGACACGTCATGAACCAATAAATTCTGTGTGTCAGTGTATTAATATAATTAAATCTGATCTAATTTGAGCTCTATGTCTAACAAAAGAAAAATTAACAATAAAAGTACATAAAATAAATGTCGGTGAGGAACAAGATAATCTCTACAACAATCTCATACTGATACATACAAATCTGAACATGACAAGAAACTCAACTGCTAATAATATATGTAATGGTGACTGCAGGCATAAGCCCTGGGGAGGGCCTGGGGCACTTAAGACAAGGGCTGCCAAGAAAAATCCTGGGATCCAGCACCCCCCTTGAAGGGGGTGTGACCACAGCATGCTGGGGGTTGTACAGTATATTAGATTGTGCTCACCTCCCAACATGACCCATTCCAGTATGATTGGCATCACCTGTGTTGAACTATTTAATTGATAGGAAATGTATTTCAACAGAGGTGATTTCAATCACAAATTAAGAGGGAAGTCCAGTTAGAGAGCATTTTGTCCTCCCCTGGAATGGGTTATGTTCGGAGGTATTGATTGTGTATTATAAATTTAAACCAATGGTGTGTATTAAATGTCAACTAATAGCTTAATAATGTCTGAGCACTGTTTATAGCTCCACCTAATTGAAAGACAACTATTTTATATAGTCTTCCTGTAGTGTTACAAACTGGGACACGACTCATGAGTACTGTGCGTTTGTGTGTGTCTCTAGACCCGAATGCTCTCAACAGGTTACACAGGACCCAGACAACCAGGCGGTGGTGTGAGGCAGAGTATTTGGTTTTGGTTTTCCTGTTTTTATGTTAGTGTTGCACTGTAAAGAACATTAGTTTGGTGTTTAAGCAAAGCTTTGTGGATATGATCTCCTTGCATTGGGCTATGACGTCATTCAATTGTCATGAATGTGGAAAATACACAGTTAGGGGGTATTTAATAAGTGCCTTTTTTTGACTAGACGAAAAAACGTCACTTTCCGCTCGTTTGTAGGTTGAATTCACATTAAACCTATTCAAAGCCTGTTCTGATTTTTCGACTTGTCAAAAAATCCCACCCTGGCGAAAACCATGTGTATCGGCAATCAATTTAATGAATTTGCGGACGGTTTCAACAGTATTTTGGCCCGTTTTCACCCATGCTGATTCAACAAAAAAAAAATCGAAAAGGCATGGCAAAAATGGAACGAAAACTTGTTGAAAATGCCCGCTGTTGAATACCCAATGGTTGAATTAGTGACTATTTTCCGACTGTCGGAAAACTCGACATTAACTTAATATCGCCCGTAGTGAGTTTACTAAAATTCTAGTGTAGCTTTGGTAATATTATATTCTGTTATTAGTTATTATAGTTAAAATATTGAAAGAAATGAATCATATGTACCAGTTTTAATTAAAAAATATATATTTTATCTTCAGTGTGTTGATTTCTGATATTGGTGTAT
The DNA here is from genome assembly GCF_028390025.1 of Pseudophryne corroboree. Lineage (NCBI taxonomy): Eukaryota > Metazoa > Chordata > Amphibia > Anura > Myobatrachidae > Pseudophryne > Pseudophryne corroboree. Next base: position 590,752,594 of record NC_086448.1, on the reverse strand, counting down.
TTATGGATATCATCATTCATATGGTATGAACAAATTGTTTTAACATTTATCATAATTTCAATTTATGTCACTGGTAGGCAACAAGCAATAAATGGAAAGTAATGATAATGAAATCTGAAAATAGCATAAAACATATATCAAGAAAGTGATATCTCTCAGATCTGAAGATCTGACCTAAATTCCAGAAAATTGGAGAATAATCCAAAGAAAGATAACATTTATCCCAGTTAATCTAGAGAATGTACTCATATTATACAGCTCACCACTAAAGAAAATTTAACATTGATAGTAGTTGTTTTGCATACACCATTCAGAGCATACTTGCCTAATCTCTGGTCACTGACAGAGCAAGAAGCGATTTTAGAAATATTTGAAGGAGTCCTTTTACTGGGTGTGGTACAAAATGTGATCTTTAGGATGTTGACATGAGCAGGAGGTCATCATGTCAAATGTAGACATTAACAGTGTTGATATCAACATAATGTTGATATTGCCAGAATGTCAACAATGGGAATGCCGATTTGCAGTGCCGAGTTGAATAAGTCTAACCCTAAACCTAACTCTAACCACATCTTAACCTTAACCCTAATTGCCAGCCTACCCAAAGTCTGACCCTAAAATCATATAGAAAATAGCTTGTTGACACTTTATTGTCAACATTGTGAATGTTGACATTATTCGTTCATAATGTTTACAATTTAAATGTCGATATTTAGACCATGTTAGCATTCTTGTGATGACATCCTGAATGCCGCACCTCTCCACTCATGGGCCTCCTAATGCAGAGTCAATGTATTTACCAATTGTTTGTGACTTCAGAATCATTTAAGAACCACGTTTCATTTTTGACTCTTATGAGAGTCAAATATTCAGGGGTCAGAAGTAATACCATATTTGATTGTGCCTCTAAGTGTTCTTCTGAAATGTCTACAATTAACATTCTGTTGGTCTAGTAGAAAGCTTTGACAAAGCTGCCAAGTGCCATCAAAAAGTGTAAGGGTGCCAGCCTCTGACCCGGGCACCATCAGGTCACCTCACAGCACGCCTTGCAGCCATCTTTAGCTTTTGGAAAGTCCCAGCCCAACCATTGTTGACATTAATAAAGGGAGAACCACCATGTTTTTTTTTTTTTTTTGCGTAGGATCAGAAGTACACATTGGACCCTCGCTAGGTGGGATACCCGGCTGTATCCACAAGGAAATCCGTAAATATTTACCAAAATGCCTGGATGTCCATTAATTCATTTGCATGTTACAAAAAGGATCCTGTTGATAGTGTGACCTGTTACATGAACATTAATGGCATCATTTGTGCCCATACAAGCAACTGACTGTGGTCTAGAGACTGGCAGTGAGACTATATTCAAAGTTTTTATACAGGGATTTTTGCATATTTATTTTATTGAATTGTCTTAATTAAATATATGAAAACTGTTTTTTATGAAATTACCTGTCATGCATTTCGTTTCTTGAGCGCTGTTTTGTTTTTATGGTGTAGTAGAAAGTGTCTGATAATTCTGTACGTATGCTCTATTTGTTATCTTGGTGAATAAAAATAAATTGTGATTTGGATATACAGTTATTTATAATGTTAATATCAACAAATGTTGATGAAATGTGCCTTGTTGTTCACAATGTAATTTTAATGTGCACCTCTATGAACTGCAAAGCAAAATCTGTCATGTTTGTGCTGCGAGTTGCCGGGGTAGCAGTCCGGATGCTGGGTGTTTATGGCCAGTGGGATGCATTGAATTGACCCCCCAGTGTCCGAAAATTTTTACTTTTTGTTAAAGTTGTATATTGTGTATGGAGTCTATTTAAAGCAATATATTATAAAACAAATGAAATGCAATAGAAGGAAAATTTGTGACAAGCTCAGAGATACCCATAAATTGCAGGTTGCACCTCTGTAACATGTAGAATGTAAGCTCTCACCAGCAGAGCTCTCTACCCTCATGTTCCTTTCCTTCTCTTACTTAAACCATCTTCTACTCCATACTCCCTTGGACAGATCCAAATACAGTACCTCGGTTTTCTGCCACCCTAATAATTATTTCCGTGTCGTCTGCTGATGCAGCTGCTATGTTTATATACCCTGTACTTGTCCTATAATGTCTTGAACTGTAAATCACTGTTTTCTAATTTTGCTTATTTCTTTATTTAGTTGGGTGCTGCAGATCCCTTGTGGTGCTATATAAATGTTAATAATAATAACAACAGCAACCTGTTTTGCATATCATAGAGTTGTTTCTTCATGGTTCCAGGCTCTGTACTTGAACATAGAGATGTGCACGAACCCCTGTGTATTGGTTTTGGTTCTAATCATCGTGTTTTGTTTTTGGCAAAACCAGCCTCAAGTGTTTTGGTTTGAATACGGTTTTTGGTTTGGTTAAAAACTGCTAAAAATTGATAAAACATCTAAAATCATGTCATGTTTGGAATCCAAAACTCGAAAATGTTTAAATCAGAATTTCGAAAGATGTGAAGATCCAAACAGTCTCAGTTTGCTTCGGGAGATCCAGACCGTGATTTGTTTCAGCTTGGATCCACAAAATTTAGGTGGTTTCGGATTTCTGGAGAACCAAACCGCACATCTCTGCTTGAACATAAGTCTGTTCCTTGTCAAATGCTATTATCACTATTGTTATACAGTAATCAATGTGCCTGTATCAAATAATGATTCTACTGTCTCAAACAATTAATCCAATGTGAGCGACTGTAGCAGTTCAGTATTATATGTTGCCTGCTCAGACCATAAAAGACCAGTGGTGTAGATTATATGGCCCCTGGGTCCCAAAAAGATGAATAGGAAAGTTTATCATGAAGTCCAGTTGGCCAAGACTGCAGTGCCAAGGAAAAGAATAGGACAGCTATGCTGGGAGGGGCATTTGCATAAAATAATAGTGAGCATTTACCTCCAAATTACAGTATCAAACATGCTTTGTAAGTCAATTTTTGGAAATTGTTCTAAATTCAACCTTATAAAGATACTGCATGTATAGTGTTCGAATTAGTATGTTTTAAGTGTCATCCACTTAAGTGTAGAATAAAAACCACAATAAAATCAAAAGAGCAATACAAAGAAATATACATACAAAATGCAGTCTGGTATTTCCATACTAAGTGCATCTTCATAAACATTGAATAATTGATCGTTATGTGCACTGAGATCTCACATTAAACATTTTCAATAGGATTACACTAATTATTATTATATTTTATTTTTAATTATACTGAATTTACAGTATATGATAAAGCGGCATATTGAATATTATTATTATTATTATTATTATTGTTATGTGACATCTATGCTGTATCCTTTTATAACAGAAAATTAAGCAGTAGAATATCACTAGTCAAGTAATTATGTTCTTGTCATTTATTCTGTTTTAAAACTACTGTATTTTGCCCTTTTGATTTTGCCTGTTTGTTATAAAACAACTCCTTGTCATTAGCAAACAAATATATATTGCTATTCACAAGCAGTCCCATTAATGTGTTAATTATATGGATATGCAAATGTGGGTACCAAGTTTAAGGTTATTCTTCTTAAAGTAATGTACTTAGTAAAGATCGTGTCTGTGGGGATTTTCAAGATAATGGCCCTGTTTCAAGCTAGAATTTTCCTGTGCATTAGTCCAGTGTGATTAAGAGTATAATGAGGCAACATTCGGCTGGTGAACACATTATCCCCGGAGGATTATTACACCACCAGTGTCTTGCTGCAGTCTTTTTAGCTATGCAAAGTGTTTGCCACAACTACACAAGGAGAAATGAGCAAACATAATAAAACATGGGGTTTTGGGTTTATAAGTAATAATGTCCTGACATTTTCTTTTTAACTAACAATGATTTGCTTATGAATAATAATAGTTTATCATTTAAACAATGTTATTAAGAAATATATTTCTAATTGCATTCTAATATCAAAATGATTTGGTTTAGTTCTCAAACTAATTATAACAACAAATGAAATATCTCAGGCATTGAATTTGATGTGCAAAGATTGCATTGTTTTGCGGTTTTTAATCTTGTAAATAAGTAACATAATAAATGCAGGGTACAAGCAAAAGCTGTATATAACTGAAGATATTCTAGCTTGTCTTGGCGAAGATGATTTCCATGGGGGTCATTCCGAGTTGATCGCTCGCTAGCAGATTTTAGCAACATTGCACACGCTAGGCCGCCGCCCTCTGGGAGTGTATCTTAGCTTAGCAGAATAGCGAAAGAAAGATTAGCAGAATTGCGAATAGAAATTTCTTAGCCAGACCTACTCACAGATTGCGATCAGCTCAGGCCGTTTCGTTCCTGGTTTGACATCACACACGCCCAGCGTTCGGCCAGCCACTCCCCCGTTTCTCCAGACACTCCCGCGCTTTTCCCTGACACGCCTGCGTTTTTCCGCACACTCCCAGAAAACGGCCAGTTTCCGCCCAGAAACACCCACTTCCTGTCAATCACACTCCGATCACTTCAACGATGAAAATTCTTCGTTCGGACGTGAGTAAATCTAAGTTTTGTGTTAAAATACTTAGAGCATGCGCACTGCGTACCATGTGCATGCGCATTTTAGCCTTAATCGCTCCGTTGCGAAAAGCAGCAACGAGCGATCAACTCGGAATGACCCCCCATGTTCAGTATTTTATAAAAGTATACACCATATAACTCCTATTCCCATATCTAACACATGTAAAAGGTAAATGTATTATATTATGTTAAACACATTTTTAACCTTCACAAAGCATAATGAACATAATGTTTTTCTCCGTGTCTATGAAGTGCAAGGGAGGGTATTATGAGCATTTGGTGGCAGAGTGAAACTGTCATGGCAGAGGCGCTTTCAGAGAGGAGGGGGCCTGTGTGCAGGCTATGATTGGGCCCCATCTTCTCCGGAGGTGCAGTAGACTCTGGCAATGTGTCAGAGTCAACTGCACATGCTCAGGTCTCCGGGAACATTGAGGCTGCTCAGAGTTCCTGGGAAAATCGCTATTGCGCATGCGCAAATCACTCGGAAAGTGCCGGCAGTGTCAATTATCTGAGTGATATTTGTAGCTCTGCAGTCAGCACTGGGCTGTCGGAGCAGTTAGTATATGTAGATGGCTGCAAGGTGTGTGGTATTTGGGGATCCCCTGGACCCAGGGGCCCATGTGCACTGCGCACCCATTATAGATAAGCTAGTGTGTCATGGTCCATATGCAACTCCAGTCAATATAGCACTCACCGCATATAGCATACCACCAACCATCCTGATTTTAGTGGAACAGCCCCACTTTTCAGGCACTCTCTCGCCATCTCACCGATAGGCATCAGTGTTCTGTGAGGTTGAGTGGTTGAAGGTACTCTCTGTCACCTCCTGGTATTCATGCTGGACATCCACACTGTGATGGGAGAGGCTGGGGCAGACCAGCAGCTCTGGGAGCGCTGGGTATGCCCCCACTGTGATGAAGATAGTGATGCTTGGTCATGGCCTAACATGACATAAAAGGGGCATGGCATGAGGCCTTACCCCTTTACTGGCAAACACACGGCAACCTGATTCCTTTCTCCCAAATGATGGGAGGTATGCATAAAGCATCTGATTTACAGTTTGCTTCACATAAAAATTTGCATAAATTTAGAGGACTCTGTGTATATATAACCTGCATTTATATTAAGAGATGCATGCATTGTGCTCTTGTGGAAATCAAGTGAGTTAATGTCCAAACATGCTGTATACTCCAAGTATTTTTCCTGTAATAAATTGAGTCAATAATATATGATGGGCTTTCATATATGCAGTAGCTGACTTTACTACTTGTCAGTGTGACACTTAATAACTATACATCTTCCATTCAAAAGGGGTTAAGGAGGACTAATTATATGCTAATGTCTATGGGGTCTATTCAATTTGTATTGGATACTCTCCGACGGAGAGGATCCGACATTGCACTATTCAGTTTCCAGGCATTTCCGACAGGTTTAGCCCGTTTTCGACAATGCAGAATAGACTTTTTAAAAAATCGGATTGGCATTGTCGAAAACAGGCCAAAAACCTGTAGAAAATGCCTGCAAATCCGACAAAACACGTGGATCCACGGATAATCTGCAGATCCACGTGTTTCCTGACAAGCCTGAAAAACGGCAACTGACTTGAATAGGTCGAATCCAAATTTGACCTAAAAAAGTCAGAAAATGCAGTTTTTCCGACTTGTCGAATCATTTGAATAGACCCCTATGTGTAAGAAGTCCTGCTTTTAATTGCAAAGCTAGGTGTCATAAATTCACAGTTATTGGGTAAATTACAGTAACAGGGACTACAGGAGGTTTTTAAGTCATGGGCATCCATTCCTCATATTTATATCATGAATAAACATTATGTCAAAGTAACTTTACTATTGTATTTCGACAAAGAGTTTGCATGAGGAAGATAGTAAGTGACCACTTATATCCATGGATGCCCGGCTGTTATTGCGGATTACCTAATTATAATTTGTGTGAATTTAGGCTAGGAAGCACAAGATGCATAGAGAACTTTCTATGTAAAATATGCTTCATTGATCTATTGGTTTGTGTAAACTTTGAATTTTCTTATCCATAATTATGCACTAATGAACCACAGAACCACTAATGAACCACAGAAATAGAAGTGATATTTCTAGTATTATTCCGTTGCATTTTAAATATTTGTTAAATATGGGATATATTGATATACTGTATATAGGACTATACAGGGGCTAATTCAGACCTGATCGTAGATGTGCTAAACTTATCATATCTAAGATCAGTCACACTGACATGCGGGGGAACGCCCAGCACAGGGCTAACCCACCCCACATGTTAGTCCCTGCCCCGTTGCACAAGTACAAAAGCTTCGCAGAGCAGTGATGCTTTTGTACTTCAGGAGTCGCTCCCAGCCAGCGCAGCTCCTGCACGCTGGCAGAGAGCTACTCGTCACTGCCCGGGTCACAGCGGCTGTGTGTGATGTCACACAGCCGCCGCCCCCCCCCCCCCAACGGTCCGGACACACCTGCGTTGCCCGTATCATGCCCCCTAAATGGTGGCCATACGCCACCGGCCCGCTCCCTCCCGCCCAGCGACTGCCTCTGCCTGTTAATCAGGCAGAGAGACGATCGCAGGACTATGACAGCCGTTGGCTGTCTGGCATGCGCTTGTGCATGCGCCGTTTAGACCTGATCACTGCTGTGCGAAAACGCACAGCACCGATCAGGTCTGAATCAGCCCCACAGTGCAGTCAATATTTTTGTATTATGGAGGTTAAGCAATGAACAGGCAGAGTGCAGGAGATGGCACACAGTGATTTGATGTCACAAAGAGAGGACAGGAAACAAAGCTCCAAGTCTGGCCCAAGGATATGTAGGACAGCTCTTGAGTAACTCTCCAAGCTGCAGTTTTCTGTTCCAACCTGCAAGCCAAATACAGGTGCTATCTGGGCAGTGCCAGTGCCACACCCTTGGTCTTGCACCTTGGCCAGTTGCAAAGCTCTTGCATCCCTAGTTCCAACCCTGTATCCAGTCATTGTTTTAACTTGATGTGGCTTAGGCTCTTCAGGAACAGAACAACATTCTATCTTCAGCTGCCAAACTCCTGTCTTACAGAATACAATTTTTACAGTACCTACCTTTTTTCAGTATCCATCTGGCCTTACATCTCAGCTCTCCTGTAACTAGTAACACACCTCATTGCTCCACAAGGACTTGTATACTGAATTCCCTAAAGATCTGCAAATTGTGGTCACATACAGAACTTTATCAATCCTGTTGGGGATGAACCTAAACACAAGCACATACAAAGTTTAAACTAGTAGTACATAGCCTGTAACTATTATAATCAGCAAATCTACTGAACTGAGCCATTTACAGTTGGATGATAAAAATATTTAGAATATTTGAATAATCCAGGTCCATTAGAAGTTCAGTTTCAAGATTCATCAGCATCCTGAATCTCTGCTTTCCAGTGATAAACCAGACCTCTCTTGATAAAGTCCGGTTTATTGGTAATGTAACTGTTGTGGTGCTGATGGTAGGGTTTGTTTTATTTCACTTTTTATGCTGTAGGAAGCATAATAGAGGGTAACTTTTTTTCACTAATATCATTTGGAGGCAAGGGGTATTTTGAATATTACAGATATACATACTGTAGAATGATCATTTACTGTATATGCTATCATAAGCTTTGATGCCCACTGGCACTGTATGTTAATGCCTGCTTACTAAGTATTGCTCAGAGGGGATGCAGTCAATTTACCTACAATTAAAATCCCGACGGTCAAAATACTGACAACAATTGACAGATGGTCAAAATACTCACATAAAAAATGTTGACGCAGTTAAAATACTGACATTTTAAATCGACATGTGTTTTTCATGATTTTTTAATTGAAACCAACTTGTTCATACTTTACGATACCAGTGGACATGGAGAGGGAATATAATAGTGTGCTGAGTGCAGCGAGCCATGCGAGGGTACGCGGTACACCTATACGGTGTCCATGTTGATCTATGTCAACATACACACCGTAAAAATGGGAAAAACACGTGTCGACCTTTCGACTTGTCGACATTTTAAATGTAGGTATTTTGACCGTCCCAGCATTTTAAATGTTGGTATTTTGACCATGTCGGGATTTTCACCTTGTCGGTATTTTGACAATCGGTCAATTGTTGTCGGTATTTTGACCGTCTGGATTTTGATTGTAGGTAAATCATACTGATCCCGCTCAGAGGTGGATGCTGTGAGCAGTGATAATTATTTTAATGTATGGAGCAAGGACAACAGAAATTGTGGGTGCAATTAGATTTCTTAAAGCTTATTGTGCAATCTGAAACATTCTTAAGAAGATCCCACTTTATAAAGCTGTACGTGTTTTAATTAAATATTATGATGATAAAAAAATCACACTAATTTCAGTTGACATTAAGAGTATGTAATGACTCAGGAACAAGTGCTTTCTAGATGAACTGAACAGTTCAACATGACTAACACTCTACAGGAAATCAATATGGAGATCAATATGCCACTTCCAGAGATGCTATAAAGTTATTCAGGAAAGGTAATAAGCTAAAGTACCAAATCATGTATTATTTGCATATATTTCTAAAATGCAGCACTTCCATTTATAATTTCATTTCATCTGTAAACTGCATTAAATAAGAGAGCAATGACATCAGTAATCTAATTCTTAAATGCCAATGGAAGTGTTTGTGGGGTAGCATAAAGGGTTAAATGGACTTAAAGTCTTCAATTTATGCCCAAAAAGAAAAATAGACTTTATATAGTTTGCTTCAGACAAATCAAACCTGGCCCAGTTGGTTTGCAATTACTGACAACACTACTGGCACTGCCTGGATCAGACCACAAAAGGGTTTGGAGGTTCAGGGGGCCCTGCAACACAGAGTCACCTCCTCCTGCTCTGACACCACACTCATGCTATAAATATATAGGCTACAAGTCAAATAAAACAATGACAGAATCTGTAAGACTGTCACACTGTGGTGTATGAAGCTTTTCCTGTTGTGTGGGAATTCGGAGGAAGGAACACCTGTTCTCATATGGGGCGGGATGTACTAAGTTACATCGCTGCATATCGCCGCCCATCGTCGCGATGCTAATCGCATATGTACTTACATATGCGATTAGCATTACGAAGGAGAGCTCTTCCGATAAAAGCTTTCCTTCCTGATCTCCGGCAGCTCCGTGACTTCTGGGTTTCGGCACCGGGAGTCATGGGGTAAGTGCATTCGGAAAATGTGATAAATTGGGGTTTACTGCATTTTCCATTTAGTACATCCCGGCCTTTGTACTGTTTATAGTTGGTGTATGAATCTACTGTGTAATGTGCTTCTTGTACTTTTACAGTAAAGAAGCATGCAAAAACTACTTTGTCATGGCTAATAAAGACATTATGGAAATTTAAGTCACAGATTTCACGCTGACGTATTAAACCCTTTATCAGCATAGCTCCAGTGATCAGCAGAGTGCCAGTGGAACTGATACTGTACAATTGTGGGGTGCAAAGTAGCAGCACATGCAGACTGCCAGAATAACTCAGGCTGAATAAAGGGTCATGTGAGTTCTAGCATTCTTTCTCTAATACCTCTTTCAAACCACCTGAGGGGAGTCGCACCCAGGAGCCTGACACGGAAGCTCCCAGTATGCGACCCGCCTCAATACCCCTTTCACACCTCTGACTGCAACCCAGCATATTACTGGGTTGGTGACGTCAGCGGTGATGCAGCGTTGGCGGTGCTGGAGATCACATGATCTCCAACCTCCGCCTGCACATAGAGAGTGAAAGGGAAACGGGTTGCTTCGACCCGTCTCCCGTTCACACCGCACTGTGAGCCGGGTTTAACATGAGTTCAACCCTGCTCAAGAGCAGGGTTGAAATACCGGGTCCCTCAACCCGGTATTTAAACCCTGGAACCCTTTCACACCGCATATGAACACGGGTTATGCGCGTACATGTGGCAAAATCCCGTGTTCAGAGGTGCTGGTGTGAAAGGGGTATAAGAAAGGAAGGAAAAAGGACATAAAGGCAAAATATTATGATACATTGGCACAATAGCTGCTCTTGACAGTGATAGTCTGGGATCCGGACTTTGGGTTGGCATGTGATTAGATTGATCCCATATGGTCGAAAGACAAAAGGTCGACATGCACAGAAGGTCTACATTTTTAAAGGTCGACACTAGAAAAGGTTCACAGGTTCATATGGTCAATAGGACAATGGTCAACACACATTTTTTTGGACTTTTTCTTTTATTGACTGTCCATGTCACAAATAACCTTTAGTAGCCCTGTGGTGAGTGGCGCATGGCGAGCGAAGCAAGACCGCAAGGGGATGTGTTACAACACATAGTGGTTCCAGATTAAAATACTATCCACACTGATGCAAAAAAGTGTGACAACCATTGACATGTCAACCTCTTGTGCATGTCGACCTTTCATGTGTAAACCTTTTGTCTGTGTCGACCTTTTGTCTGTTGACTATATGGGGTCGACCTAATGACTGAAGACATAATGCATGAAGAGCTTGTATACCACACCCATAGAGGACTGGGTCACATATATTTAATGAGTGGAGCTATACTGTGATTCTAATAATGTGCAGGGAAACCAGAAAGTAGCACGGTTAACTCAGTGTAATGGAAGCCAAAATATAAAGTTTACAGGAGTCAATTGCTACCTGAAAAACCAGTCAGCAAATCATTTAAAAACATACTGTTGTGGACATTTTACAAAAGCATTTAAATCCTACACTATTAGTGATTGCTGAGAGATACATCAATCGATGGTGGGTTTCAGGGGCTGCAACACACATTCACTAACAGGTGATTTTTTTAATATTAATTTTTAAATATTAGTAAATATGTGTCATGTGTTTTAGCCCTGGAAACACAACAGCGATTTAGATTTGTGTCCATCAATATGTAATCTATGAAAATCAGTGGAAATAGACCTTTAGTAACGATGGGGCAGATGTATTAAGCCTGGAGAAGTGATAAAGCAGTGATAAGTGCAAGGTGATAACATACCAGCCAATCAGCTCTAATATGTAAAATGACAGTTAGGAGCTGACTTGCTGGCGCGTTATCACCTTGCACTTATCACTGCTTTATCATTTCTCCAGGCTTAATAAATCTGCACCTATACCCCCTGTAGTTAGATGTTTCACTAAAGGTAGGCATTGAAGAACCCTTATTTTAGCCTTAATCAGAGTATCAGACTCATTCTATCAGACTCTTTACCTCTCTACAAAATCTCAAAAGGGCTTTCAAGACCCACTACTTTATTAAAGCTTTCCAGCTCTCATCCTAACCCAATGCTCCATGCGCCTAATTCATGTTTGTATGCAGTGCTGATGTTCACACAACTGAGCGATTATTGGCAGACAGCTCATCTGCCACAATCGCAGTGCACACGCACCAAGGTACCTTTGCGTCACTGCTCGCAGTGAGATTTTTAATGCAGAGTGGTTGAAAGGAAGACATACCATTTGAGGGACATATCGTGGAGCGGTAGAAAAAAATGCAGTTGTGGCATGGCCATTTTTGGGGCATGTATCTGCTACAGCTGCAATAATCCATGTAGAGAAACATAGCTCCGGCAAGGCTACTGCCGCGACCGGACTGCATGACTATAGACTCACTTGAGGAGTCAGAGTTCCTCATTATTGCGTCGACACTGCGTAAGTGTAGGCAGTCGCTGAGGACTTTCCTTTTCTGGGTGTCAGCTTCACTTGTGATGTTTAGCATATCTGTAGCCTTGAAAATCCCAGCTGCGTAGGCACGTGCGTACAATGGGTTAGGCCCAATGCTCTTTGCTCACTGTGTCTCCAATCTGTATCACCCCTGTCTGTCTCTCACTGCCCTTTAGATTGTAAGCTCTCATGAGCAGGGCTGTCTTCCCTTATGTACTGCACTGTTCCTTTCCTCACTTATGCCATCATCTTCATCCCACTGTCAACAGCAGCACCATTATGGCGACAGAGCGGCTGATTAGGTAAGCTATACACACTTACCAATCGGCTACTCAATATGTTGGGCATTTCAATTTGCCCGCCCAGCTGTGATGTCAATGTCGGTGGTCCCTGCAGCCAGTGTACACTGATATATCTTTCAGATACAGATGGAGCCACACTCATCCAGTGCAGCTCCATCGCAGGCGTGCACTCCCGGTGTGACTAGGCGATCTGTCTGTCTAGCCCCACTGGGAGTGCACAGAGACTCTCTCCTATTCTAGTGAATGGGGCGCGTCTTCGTCATGGACGCGTGGACAGAGACGCTCCGGCGATAGGTGCGGCCAGGCGGGCGCACCCAGGCACAGATGGAGCCACAATTAGCGTATATTGTCATTGGTTGTGCTGCTGGGTCAATCTGATATGTGTGTGAAAGATATATTGGGTATACACACCCACTGATCTGTTCACTATACATTGTTGTCGATGTAACAAACTACATACAGGTTGAGTATCCCATATCCAAATATTCCAAAATACGGAATATTCCGAATTACGGAATTTTTTGAGTGAGAGTGAGATAGTGAAACCTTTGTTTTCTGATAGCTCACTGTACACAAACTTTGTTTAATACACAGTTATTAAAAATATTGTATTAAATGACCTTCAGGCTGTGTGTATAAGGTGTATATGAAACATAAATGAATTGTGTGAATGTAGACACACTTTGTTTAATGCACAAAGTTATAAAAAATATTGGCTAAAGTGACCTTCAGGCTGTGTGTATAAGGTGTATATGTAACATAAATGCATTCTGTGCTTAGATTTAGGTCCCATCACCATGATATCTCATTATGGTATGCAATTATTCCAAAATACGGAAAAATCCCATATCCAAAATACCTCTGGTCCCAAGCATTTTGGATAAGGGATACTCAACCTGTATATATCGACCACTGTGTATGTAGCATTAGAGGGCTTTAATTACAACATGATCGTCTGTTTATTTGGTGCCACAAAAATCCAGAGCACCGTACAATGGGCAAATAGAGTATTTCACAAAGGCATAGATGAACAACATGATATTCAAGAAGAATAAATGAAGAATAGTAGAAATTAAGTGTAATACTGTATATGAAACATAACAGGTAAAGTATATATCAAACAAGTGTACAGATCAGGTAAGAGACATTGGGGGGTATGTATCAAACCTTTTAAAAGTGGAAAAGTGGAGTAGAGAAGTTGCACATAGCAATCAATCAACTTTTTGTTATCATTGCTGCGAGCAAAAATGTGCGCTTGCCATCGAGGGATGCTAGTTTGGTTCCCATTGCCATTGTTTACATGCCTCTGCAGCAGCAACCCGCACCCTTCTCTGAGGGCAACTTCTCCACCTCTACTCTTTATATGGTTTGATGCATCTCCCCCATTGATACAAGGATGTACAGATTGATGAGGTGTGTGCAGACTAGAAGATAGGAGAGTCCTTCTTGTGAGTGCTTTCAGCCTAATGGGGATTAGTAGAGCTATAAATCAACCAGCCCACACTGTAACATCTTCTAAAGCAGGCCTGGCCAACCTGTGGCTCTCCAGATGTTGTGAAACTACACATCCCAGCATGCCCTGTCACAGTTTTAGCATTCCCTAATAGCAAAGCTGCGGCACAGCATGATGGGACTTGTAGTTTTACAACAGCTGGAGCGCCACAGGTTGGCCAGGCCTGTTTTAAAGTATCAAAAATCAACTTTAAATAAGACTAAAAATTTCATCTAATTTCAAGCAAAATAGGTTGAAAAACTTGAAACATTTTAATTCTGGTTTAACAACATTCATGCCAGTTTGAATAAGTTCAAAATTACTTTGACCTGTTTAAACTTAGTGGCTGCATCATATAGTATTTTAACAGTTTTTCCAGTTAATTGTCAAACCTCAAATTTTACACTGCAAAATCAAATAGCGAACCTTAAACGCAAACTTATTATACAATACATTGTTCGAATTCTAAACATTTTAAAATACTATAAACGTTTGCCATTTAAGCTGGAACAGGTGAAAATTTTGTTTAACCTTTATATGAATCTTGAATGGACAGTGCCAAAGGCGAATCTCTAACTTTGAACCAAACTTTTCACTACCGACATACAGTATACTGCAATGCAAATTTCAAATGATAAAATGGAACTAACATGTTTGATAAAATATTGAAGAGAGCTGGGTGGAGAAACGTAGCTAATTACAAATACTAGTAATTTCATATATTTTATTTGGTGCAGTAATACCCAGCCTCTGGAATATATTGTGGAAGATTTGTTTTACTTGCTCTTTGGGTCAATTCAATTGTTTCTTCCTGCTGCCAGCACTACATGGCTCCCGATGGAGAAATTCAATTGTTGCTCCATTCAGGCGCGATGAGTTGTGGGGAGACATATTTCAGCTCACAGTCTTCCATGCTGGCGAGCTGAAATGTGAGAAAATTACCTGTTTGGGCTCACAAAACGCACTTTTTGCATTGCACCCAGCACTTTGTTCGGGTTTAGCCATTTTATGCATGCATATCCGGCCTGTCTGGGCGTGATCAGTGCGATAAAAGAAAACAATTGAATGTGTACCCCCAATCTACCATCACTTTAGACAGGAGATTGGGCGCAATAAACAATTGAACTGCCCCCTTTGAATAAGAATGCCACTGATATCAAAGCACATGATAGGGTATGTAAAACATGCCATAACACTGAAAAAATATTACGTGGAACACTGTTTAAAGTTATACTCATCTCTATAGAAGTATGGGGCTAACATTCCTAACTGTGACCATTATGGGTGCCTGTCACTACGTACAGTCCATGATAAAGACCCCATAATTCCGACATAGCAATCCTACAGCATCAACACTGAAAGCGTTAACAAATATATATCATATATATAATGTATATATAATATGTGTCTCAATTCTCTAAATCAAACTAATACAACTTTGGTAAAAAAAAAAGGAATGTTTGAAACCTAGAATAATACTGCACAGCATAAGATTTATCATACATAATTACATTTAGTAGATGCCTGTGTTAAGCAATTATTTCATATTAAATGCCATTTGATGAACATTTATTATTTAACTAAGAATCTATACTATGTTGATGTTTCTTGGGTTATGAATATGGTCCTTAATTTGTCTTGATAATATTTACTTTAATTTACTACAAGACTTATAGCTAATCATTTAACAGTCTGGTGAAATGCAACATCTACGAGGAAAGACTGTCTTGTCATACACATTAACTTAATTGAAAATGATAACGAGGGATCTAGTCAATTAAATTTACATGTATTCACTATGTCTATAATGTTTTTTGCCTTGCAGTGCATTTAGCACAATTCAGAGTCATCATGTAAATTACAGCTCCACTGTAATGCCAGTGCCAACAAAGGTTTAAACTATTTATAACAATATCTGAAAGAAAAAAAAATTTCTGTATTTATTTTTTAATTCAAATTTTGTTTTAACATTTGTATTTAACATTGCATATTCTTATGATCTAATTAATGTTATTAGCACAGTAAAATCTTTACACATGTTTGACTAGTGCATGTTTAGAAAGAATGTCACCTATTGCTAGTCTAACACATGCAGATTTAACTAGCTATTTTGCTAATTTGTCCTAACATTGCTCAACATTTGCCATTATCCATACAGATCAAAATCCAGTTCTGTTGGAATGGAATTGGTCTATCAGGACAGTAAGTAGGACAGCTAATGGCAAGTGTGAGTTTATTGGTTGACCCCAGAGTGCAGCGTGGCTAGTCACACAGTGTATTAAAGTTAATTAGCACAGAGTCTAAATTATGGACCTCATCAACATACAGTATACTATATAACCATATACTAATACTTATAGATCTAAATGTTTGATGATCAGACTAAGCAACTGGATTACACAGAGTATGGCTACTGGCATCCTCTTTTTCATTAATTCCTTGATGGCTATTTTAGTATCGAAAAACAGAAATGAAGCAAAAAGTACAATTTGACCATTGAACTTGTTTAGTACAATCCCCCTGAGATACCTATTGCTTTGTAATAATGGTTCTGTAAAATGCATTGTATGCCTACAGCAAAGTGCATGTACTTTGAGTTAAGTTAAATGTATCCAAGATAAATATGATATAACTAAACTAGATTATCATGCTTCCTGCCTAATATGATTTCCATAGTTCACTTGTTTCCACAAATGCTTTTAAGCTAAATAATAATTACATCAGGTCACACTAATAATAGTTTCTGCCTGAGGAACATCTATGTACTGCATTTTCTGAATACAAAATAAAAATGAATTTTATACTCACCACTAATTAAATCACTGAACTACTATATATGTAAAGAAGTGTTATACTCAGAAATAAAAATGTTCATCTATGCATCATAAATGTACGATGCAGTGTCACAATCATGCACTAAATGGAGCTTTCTCATAAATGAAAGTGTAGTAATGTAATCTTCTCCTACACATAATAGAAAAAGATATGTGCTGTTTTTACTGCTAGGAAAGGAGAACCAGACAGTTATTCCTCTTTAGGAATTGAACACAGGGGTACACATATAATACACTTGATGCTTGGTCTTCAATCTTGGCAAACACAGAGCTTAAAAACATTGATGTTGGATATAATATACTGAAGCGCAGATGGACCACCAAAAAAGGACACTTTGCAGTGAAACTTTGAGAGTGCTCTGTTGGATGTCAATACAAAGCAAAAAGCAGTGCCATTTTTAAAGGCAGGCAAGCCAGGCAACCACGTGGAGGGATCCAAGCCAAGTATCACCTCAGGAGAGGGAAACCTTCAGCCTACTCGTCTGAAGGTGGAAGCCAGCGATGCCGCTAGCAGGGATTCCTCCAGACAGCGCTGTACGGGAATCCCTAGGTGGGGCAGGGAGCAGCGCCGGTCTTGTCGCTATCAGTGTGTCTCACCCCTGTTTGCTCAGCGTGTGGTGCATGGTGCTACTGATGAGTTGCTGTGCTAAAACTTCCCAGAGTACCCAAATATAAGCCACAGAGCCAAGCCATCCCTGCCATTCTAGGGCCAGAGGCTGTTTGTGGGCTAGTTACCAGAGGCAGTGAACTGAGTTAGGTACCAGAACTACCTTATCCAGTCAGCAGGTGGGTGCTGCCAAATACAGCCAGCAACAAGGAAGATGAGCCAGCTCAGAAGTGACAGTGGACTGCCATCACCGCTGCCTCTTAGTAAGACACTGTACCCTCTTTTTTTAACTTTTACCCTTATTTTTACAAATAAAATTTATAAAATAGTCAACATCAGAGCTGGTGAACCAGCCCCCTTTTTGGGCCCAAAGGCACTCTTACATACCTCCTGTATGCATATTTCTGAACTGCCCTGATTACAGCAGGACAGTACCACTGTTTTACCAACTGTCTACTGGACTATTTGAGGGCCACAGTGTCCCCAGCTGGACACAGAAGGTGACTACTGAATAGATGCCGTGCGCATGTGAATGGCATCTAAACAGTGCGTAGGGTGAGCCTGGAACAGCACAAATGCTCAGGAAGCACAGATTGATAGAAATAGGGGCATAATATGGGACCATATGCCCTTTCCTATACAGGGGCACCCACAGCTCTGCTGTGCCCCAGTACTAGGAGTTGTGGTCAGACCCCCTCCTTTGAAAATATAAAAAACTATTATATGCCATGTGCTGGGCTGGGAATGCCACACCATCAGTTAGATCTCTCTCACTGCCCAAAGCCACTGTTTACAATGGGGAAAGAGAGGGCAGAGGGACCCAGTACCTCTTCAGG
Source organism: Pseudophryne corroboree (assembly GCF_028390025.1). Classification (NCBI taxonomy): domain Eukaryota; kingdom Metazoa; phylum Chordata; class Amphibia; order Anura; family Myobatrachidae; genus Pseudophryne; species Pseudophryne corroboree. The sequence goes on along the minus strand of NC_086448.1, from coordinate 590,734,325 downwards.
CCACTACAATAGTCCCAGGCCTAGGTAAATAGTACCCGCTTCCCTCCACTGTTCCACTCTTCTGACAAGGTCATTCCCCATTTTGGTACACACGCAAAGTCCGTCTTTCATACTGCATGTTGCCTATTCAAACTCGGAGACATATTGTCTAGAAACTGACCTGGTGCAAGGTTTATCCTACAGTATGTTTCAATAGACCTTGTTTTACAATATCCATGTATATTAAACTTTAGACTTGTGCTGCCCATTGCTCGATCACTCCACAAGAAGGAAACAATTCATTACCAATTAGACTGTACTGTAATTCAATCATTATGGTCCATGATTATGATGATCGCTGCTCCTTTTCTTCACTGCAGTACACAAAAAGGGGAGGCAGTCAGTTTGCCAGCTGTTGGGATCCCTGCGGTCAGGATACCAATGCCGGAATTCCGACACCTAGTGAAATGCCGGTGGTCGGTGCCCGGATCCCCACTCGGGTGGTGGTCCACACCACCAGAGGGGGAATAGATTAGTGTGTCGCCACCGGGCCCAAAATGTGGCAATCTAAATGAGCCCGCGAAAGGACAGGCTGTGCTCGCTGCCAGGATTCCGGCTGTTGGGATTCCGGCGTCGGTCTGCTGACCACTGGGATCCCAACATCCGGCATATCATACTGATCCCATAAAAAGTTGTGTTAGTGTATGTGATCTTAATTGCTAGATAAATTATATAATATCTTCGGAAAATAAAGTGTAGCCCATAAGAATATATATATACATTATATGGTCTAAGAGTGTAGTTGTATGCAGGCAGGCAATGTTTATGTATATATTTATATTTTGGCAACGTATTTTGTATATATATAACTGATCCCCAATACATTGTATAGTGTGCATGGAGGTGCGGGGAACATGAGCAGGGAGGAATTTTCTAGCGCCTGCACGAGCGACCCTGGAGGGGGGTGAGGGGACAGTTGAGAGCGCGAGGGAGAGGATGGAGCAGGCTGCCAGAGAAGGAGGGTAGGATGAGCGGGTGTACCTGTGACGGAGGAAGGAGGCACTGAGAGCTCTGATCCGCTACTGCTGGCCGCTGTGTATGGTGCCACGCTGGTCCGAAGGGATTACCGCTACTGCTGCTGCCGCTGGTGGGAAGACAAGACGGGAGGCGCTGCCCTTTTGAGAGGGATGGAGAGGACAGAAGAGCCGCCGTTGCTGCCACGGGTTGCCTAGCTGGACAGAAGGTGCAGCCGCACAGGCAGACAGTGGGGAGGCGGGACCAGAGCCCTTTTTTGACGGAAGGTAGGCTGTACAGATCGTCACCTGGGGGATTGTTGAGTGTCTGCCATTGAGATAACCATTCCGAGGGAGCTGGGGGAGGTGAAGATCATTGCCTGGCTTTAGGGAAGGGGGAGTGTCTCCAGAGGGCGCAGAGATAAATCAAGCCCAGGGCGAAAGTTAACTGTTCAGACGCCTCAGGCACCACTGCTATTGGTTGTCTGTGCCTACCAGTGTCACATAACTGAATATATACATTACCTGTGAATATTACAAATACAGCAAATTGAGAGGCTGAGACTAGCAAACCCCAACTATGTTGAGTGGTAACACATGTATGAGAGGTATCTCTGTGAAAATTACTGAAGGGACACAATTATTACTGAGTTAACTATGATGAAAGTTGAGTCAGACATTTGCGTTCGGTGACCTCACATCAGAGAAAACTGAGCCGCTGGTGGAACCCGACGAACTCTGTCCTCCTGGTAACCTGTTTAATACACAGCCCGCGAAGGGAGTTATAAAGATAAGTCATATGGGACAGGTGAACATCCCGCTGCATCAACCTCTAGTCAATGGCTACTACTGGAAATATTCATATTGAAGGGTAGAAGCGAGTAGGGCTACCCCTCTGTCATAGACAACGTCGATGATATCTGGTATGATGCACGGTACTCTATTTACCGCCTCAGTAACACGTCTCCCCCGCATATTGCTCACCATTCTGGCTAAAGCAGACTGACTCTCGGGCTACTGTCTCTGCTGCTACAGGTGTGTACCCCGCAGGGAGTAATGGTACATGTTGGACTCTGATGCTCCACTCCTTTTTACCATTAATCAGCATGCCATTCGATAAAGAGAGCTCTCTCACCCCCTCAGAGTCAAAAACTCTTGATAGTCAGAAACTGTTGATATCATCATAGAGTCAAAGCTATGGTTATATAATTCCATACTGTGCAGGCCTAGAGAAACCCCGGGCCCCTAACCAGAACGGTTAGGGTAACAGTAACCAAGGTAGACATTTTTTTTGTATTGCATACAACCGAATTTGTAAAATAGGCTGGTAAAGGGAATATGGTTAACTTGGAGTCAATGGTTATATATGCAGTTGTTACCTGATATGACCCATTGAATGTTGAATGTTCTGCTTATATGATTTAATTGAATTGACTACTATCCCAAACAATAAACAATTACTTACCTGAAAGGGATAGTCGTCTCGATCGGATGCGAGCTTCAGGACCTGAAAGAGAACTAAGGTAAAGGTTACGCCATTGAGATAGTCCAGTCACTACCCCTCCTTGTGGGGTTATTCGCTCCTCACAATTACAGCTCCTGTCCCTGCAGACGTCCCTAGTGATTCCCAGCAGAGTTCTAAAACCTTACTGGGAGGCTTTCCCAAGCAAGTCAGGGCTCCTAAGCTTGGGTGGAGGCACTAAAGCGCGAGACCCCTAATAGGTCCATGGGGAAATAGGGTTACAAAAGCAACAGAAAAAAGGCATAAACCTATTTGTATACATGCAATTGATATACTGTAATAGATTGATCTGTATATATTTGACACTAACTACAAAGAATTCTACTATAATGAAAGACCCCAAATGGACTGCTGATATTTACATCTCTATTTTTTGATTCCCCAAGTCTCAGTGTTTTGAATTAATCTCCCAATGGACAGATCCCAATGACAATTACAATTATGTTAATGCACCGTGGGATCAAAAACAATACACCTCCTCATGAAACCTTTTTGGGATAGAACTGTACTTAATAGGAGGTGCAAATGATTGCTTTCTGTATAACTGTGAGCTCACATATTGTATTATTTCAGGCTATATGGAAGCATTCCCTCTCTTAGGATAAGTTATTTACTATACATACTAGCAATCTTTTGGGGCCCATTTATTAACAAGTGAAGAAACTCGTGAATGATACATCTAATTGTGTATGATAAATGGTGCTCCAGCCAATCAGCTCCTAGCTGTCATTTTTCAAACACATTGCAGGAGCTGAACACATGATAGTTAGCAGCTGATAGGCTTGATCACCATTTGTCATATGCAATGAGTTTTATGATTCACAAGTTTTGTCACTCATTGATAAATTAGCCTCTTTGCTTTTTATTTTTTATTGATACTGGTGTTTTTACTGATGCCCTAAGTGAGTTATACTTGGCTAAGTTGATTGACTCAAATATATCTGAATATGGGCCTAATTAATGTTTGTACGCAATGCATACACAGCTGAATTTTTTTAGGATTACGGAACTACTTATCATTGAAGTGAAGCTGCCGTCAGTGTCGGACTGGGGCATGTAGGGCCTCCAGGGGGAATGCAGTGGTAGGGGCCCATGTTTAGGGGTGTGGCCAGTCCACATAGTGGGTGTGGCCTGCTACATAATTGGTTTGACTAACCATTAATGGGTGCAACATCTGGGCCCCTTCATAAATATATACAGTAAATTCAGCTGCTGCGTGCATGATAATGTACCAGATTAATAACTGATTAATAACAGCAATGCACTGTAGAAAATACACCATAGTACAGTATAAGGTAACATATGTATAATGTATAATTCAAGTGCACAGTCTGGAACCTGATCCTTAGAGCAGGAGGTGGGGCCCCAGGCAGTGGGGCCCACCAGTGGTTTCCCCTGTACCCCTGTGGGCCAGTCCAAGCCTGGCTGCTATCCAAGAAAGAAGATAGATGCCACAGGAGCCATCGCAAAGTCCTCCACAATTGCGTACTAATATGCAGCACCAAAGCAATAATGAGGAAAACTGACTCCCTGTTTGACCTATGGCTATGCAGATTGACCATGGCAGTAACGATGCTGGTGCCATGTTTCTCCATGTACATGTCCGCAGCAGAAGGCTGATACCTCGAAAACGGCACTGACACCCCTGCATTTTGCCACCACTCCCCGGTACCTCCCCCAAATATTCCCTTCCTGTCAATCACTCTGCATAGAAAATGTCAGGGCAAGCATGATCACAAAGGCACCTTGGCGCATACACAGTGCAGTCACCACACATGCGGTCTGCTGATAATTGCTCCATTGCAAAGACATTGGTATTGCGTGCAACATGAATTAGGCCCTATGGTCTGATTCAGATTCTATCATTTGTATTTATACTGATATTGCTGCGCAGTTGTTTAATTCTTTCATTGTGTTAAAGTTATTAGCTTGTTGTATTATTATTATTATTTTATTTTTTGACTGTATTTATTTATCAATTAAATTATATTTTCTAATGTAAGAGAGCAGATTAATAAAAGTTTCCTTATGTGATATTGTTATGCCAAAACAGTTAAGAAATCATTGATAACTAGCAAGTACAACATGAACTGTTGTCTTCATATTCAGTACAGTAACAAGAAAATGCATGTGTGTAGACTGTTGCAATGCTGCGCTATCATGCAGTATGTACAGTGCTGTTTAGTGACCCTACAATGCAGGTTTTGTGACTTGCAAATTGCATACATTTTAAGGAGCACATGTGAGAGAGTATGTGTGTGTGATACTTTTTGCCTTAAGCATGTCTCAAAAATATATTCCCTTACAGTATGTTCCCTCTATTCAGGAGAGAGAATAATACATCCGCACTTGCTACATGTAAATACTGTATTTTGGCATCAAATCTAGGTTCATGCTTGTTCTTCTGCACTCCCTCCTTTAGTTCATCTATGCTTACAAGGCAGAGGAATAGTAGTAGTAGTAGTGGTAGCGGTGGTGGTGGTGGTGCTGCTGCTGATGATGATGATGTTGATGATGATGTTGATGATAATAATAGTTTTATTTATATTGTGCTTTTCCTCAATAAGACTAAGGAAACTGTACATATAGTAGGATATAACATAAGACAGAGGTTTAGATTTCCATAAAATACAGAAGCCATGGAGATAATACAAAATGTGTGGCAGCCATTTTGGGTCATAAATTCTAAGGGTTAGTCATCCTACAGAACCCACAAATAATCCATCCGAGGCAGCCATTTCAGGTGCACTACATAGGATTACACTCAGCAGAATAGGCAGTGCCTGGAGATGACACATATAGGGAAGATAAAAATATTAGGCAAGATCTATGCAAAATGATCAGAACCATGCATTGTTCATTCTATACAATAAAGTATCAGGTGAGGCATCCATGTTGGTCACACTACATTGGTTATAATATGCAAAAAGCAATACACTGAAATAAGGAGAAGGTTAAAATGAAAAATGACTTACAGGATACTCACTGCATAAATAGTTCAATGGGTTGTTCATCCTACCCTTGAAAGTACCAGGTCAGGAATCCACCTAGGGTTCACTACATAGGTTACAGTGGACAGGAGGAACAATTCATAGAAGTGTAACATAGAGTGGGAAATAACAGAAAGAAAAAAAAATAACAATAGGCTGAAGTGGACAGCGATACCTGGTAAGTGGGATTGGGAGGAAAGGGGACAGGTGAGAGATGGTAGAGTTGGGGGTTCATGATGTGTATGTAAGGAGAGACATGCAAGCTGTGAGTATATTGCGCATAGAAGTATAGGGTAAATGGACTAATAACAGAGAGCCCATATTTCAAAATAAATGAAGACAGAATGCAGTAATGATAACAGTCAATGTTACGCAACAATATCAAATTAACTGGTAAAGTTGCAGGAGTTGTAGTGCTTGAGACCCTGCAGTAATTTTTTTTTTAAATTAGAGTGGGGCCAAAGCAAATCCAAATTCAATTTAAACTCCAGTTATACTCTGTATCCAGGGCCGGTGCAAGGTTTCTCGGCACCCTAGGCAAAATTTCTGCCTATTGCCCCTTCCCCCTAACCGGCCTTCAGGTGAAAAGCATGCTGCTGCCCTCCCCCAACCCCAGTCTGTTGCATGGCTGCTCTCTTCTCCCCATCTCCATAGTCTGTGTGGATTCCTGCTGCTGCTCTCACCCCCCTTCCCCTACTCTTTTAAATGTCTTCTGTTCTATCCCCTCTACCATCTGTTTGCATGCTGCTGCTCATCCACCCCAGATACTGTGCATGCCTGATGCTCATCTCAGCACCCGCCCCCCAAGACTGCTGCTCTCCCCCTCTTTCCTCATCAAATGCGGACAGTGCACTGTGTAGCCACCCAGGGGTGTATCTTCTTATTGGCCAGGATGGCACTTGCCAGGGGCGCCGGCCAAGGGGGGGCTCCCTCAGTGACCCTGGCTATACACTCCTGTAACTCCCTCTCAGTGTCCCTGCCCGCACCCTAACCGTAATTCCCCCTCAGTATCCCTGCCTGCACACTCCTCATAATTCCCTCAGTCTCCCTGCCTGCACCCTCCACATAATTCCATCTCAGTGTCCCTGCCCGCGCCCTCCCCGTAATTCCATCTCAGTGTCCCTGCCAGCACCCTCCTCGTAATTCCTCCTCAGTGTCCCTGCCTGCACCCTCCCGTAATTCCATCTCAGTGTCCCTGCCAGCACCCTCCTCGTAATTCCTCCTCAGTGTCCCTGCCTGCACCCTCCCCGTAATTCCATCTCAGTGTCCCTGCCCGCACCCTCATCGTAATTCCTCTTCAGTGTCCCTGTCTGCACCCTCCCTGTAACTCTCCCTCAGTGTTCCTGACCTCAGCCTCCCTGTGACTCCCCCCTCAGTGTCCCTGCCCGCACACTCCTTTAATTCCATTTCAGTGTCCCTACCCGCACCCTCCCCGTAATTCCATCTCAGTGTCCCAGCCCGCACCCTCCTCGTAATTCCTCCTCAGTGTCCCTGTCTGCACCCTCCCTGTAACATACCTCCCAACTGTCCCGATTTTCACGGGACAGTCCAGTTTTTTGGGGACTGTCCCGATGTCCCACCCGCGGGCCGCAGTGTCCCGCGGTGTGGGGGGGGTGCAGTTGGGAGGCTCTGTCTCTCGCTGCCCTGCTTAGCAGAGCAGCGGTGAATAGACACTGTGCACATGCACACAGCGTCTATTCAGGGGAGACAGGAGGAGAGGGGGCATGCCCAGCGCTCTGTGAGCTGCTGGCATGCCCCATCTCCTCCTGTCTCCCCTGTAATTCCCCCTTAGTGTCCCTGACCTCAGCCTCCCTGTGACTCCCCCCTTAGTGTCCCTGCCCGCACACTCCTGTAATTCCACCTCCGTGTCCCTGCCCGTACCATCCCCGTAATTCCTCCTCAGTGTCCCTGCTTGCACACTCCTGTAATTCCCCCTCAGTATCCCTGCCCATACCCTCCCTGTAATTGCCCCTAAGTGTCCATGATCTCAGCCTCCCTGTAAGCTCTCCACCTCATTGTCCCTACCCGCACCCTCCCTGTAATTCCCGCTCAGTGTCCCTGACCTCAGCCTATCTGTAACTCCCCCCTCTGTGCCCTTGGGTGGGGGGGGTGGGGGTCACCAGTTCACTACTTTGCCAGGGGCGCTCAGACCCCTAGATACACCCCTGTAGCCACCTCACCTGCAGGCTGCGATGCAGAGATGGGACTGAGTAGTCTGTGAAAGAGCCTGGAATGAAGAGCAGCACCGCATGTCACCCTGCAATACAGGAGCTTGGCAGTCGTGGCTACGTAGATACGAGTGCTGGGGGGATTGCGGCATTTGCGAGAGGTAGGACCACGCTACCTTTTTCATGCAGCTGTAACAGGCCGCCCCCTCAGGTCCTGGCGCCCCTAGGCAGCTGCCTAAAGCTGCCTAGTGGAAGCTCCGGCCCTGTCTGTATCCTTGTAAAGTAATCCTTAAGGTGTGTACACCCCGATTCTCACTATGCGACAGGGACTAAGTCAGTATCATGTGCTTGCAATACTGGCTATGTGCGATTTTGGCTAAGTGTCAATTTTGACTATCCTTTTTCCGAAATAGTCAAATTTGACTTGCCTGCACAGTCTATCTATGCCTGTGATGCCGACCGCGCGGGACCGCGCATCGGGATCACATTGGGATCGCAAGGTGACTTTCACCTTGCAATCTGCACTAACTTTTCTTACGATTTTGACTATAGTCAAAATCGTAAGAAAATATCTCACCGTGTACACACCATTAGAATACTGCTAACACAGTGGGAGTCCAAGGCTTGATTGCAGGGATTGGATATGATATCCCAGCGCTTGGGATGCCGACTGTTAAAATACCGCCAGCGGCATCCCAGAGCTTAAGATCTCAACAGCTACTAATACGTAAGATAACCCTGATCTCTTAACTCCCTAACGCTAACACGCCTTTCTTGCAGCCTAACCTATCCACCCCCACAGCCCAACCAAAACCCTCCCCGGTGGTGCCTAACCCTAACCTCTCTTACCCGTAGCCTAAACCTAACCCTCCCTGCCCCCACAGACTAACCCTGACCCTTCTCGGTGGTGACCAACCCTAACCCCCCTCCCCACAGCCTAACCTTAACCTTTACCACCTGAAGCCTAACCCTAACCCTCCCCCGACAGCCTAAACCTAAACATGTCCTCCTCTCCCCCCACACGGCTTAAGAATGCAGCATCCCAGCAGTCTTCGAACGGAATTCTGGCACTGGAATTTCAATAAATGTTGGGATACCAGCATCGCTATTCCAAGCTGTGTCAGGATTCCAGCACCGGTATTCTGACTGTCGGGATTCCAGCACCGGTATTCTGACTGCCAGGATCCTGACCGCATCCCAATTGCAGGTCTTGAAATTCAGGGGAAGGTTGTATTTGATCAGTATGTTCAGCAGTCTGATTAACGGGGGAGGGGGTAGTTTGTATTGGTGATAGGATCACAGTTGCAGACAGACTGACTTGGGGTGTGGGCCTATGTGTAGGACCGGCAACAGAGATCTTAGGGTCCGGTATACTGATATCTATGCACCCCCAATAACCGCCCTCGTGCCCCCACCCTCCTCATCTCCTCCTCCAAACATCCTTCCCCTGCATGTGCATATAAGGTAGTATAAATATAAAAGAGGTATGAATCATGTATAAAATCTGTATTTAAGATATATATAAATATGTGTGTACATAATATATAAACTTTTTTTTATAAAAATTTATAATGAAAATTTGGACTCCAGCCTACTTGTAATGTGGCAAACTGTCACTATCTTATCCTACAGATGTCTTTCGCTACCCCGGAGAGATGATTCAGCACTGCAAATCTCACTAGCGTGCTCTCTGTGTGACGGTCTGTCTGCCCTCAGGTAGATGTGCTCACTCCAGAGGCTCCCCTCAGTAATGAACTGTGCCTGATGGAATGCACAGTTTCCACACTATGCGGGGGTCCGCTGTGTTCGGATCATGCTACAATACAGGTGTTGGTGCTGTCACTACAGTGGCTCCCTCCACTGTGCCTGGGTCCTGCTGCCAGGCAGGTGGAAGTGCCACATGAATAGTGTAATGGTTAGCATTACTGCGTCAAAGCACTGAGGCATGGGTTCGATTCCCAGCATGGTTCTGTGTGGAGTTTGTATATTCTCCATGTGCTTGCGTGAGTTTCTTCCGAGTACTCTGGTTTCCTCCCACAATCAAAAAATTGGCTGATAGGGAATATAGATTGTAAGCTCCACTGGGCAGGGACTGATGTGAATGGCAAACTATTCTCTGTAAAGCGCTGTGGAATATGTGTGCGCTATACAAATAACTGGTAATAAATCCTAATAAAAAATAACTGCTGCGGCTCCTTTCAACAGTGCTGCTCCTCAGCGGCACCAAGCAATACTAGTACAGAAAAGGATGATGCGGCAGGGCATGGTGTTGTGTAGCGACGACATAATAACACTGTAATCAGATCACTGTAATGGATGGGGCATAATTATTATTGTGTGAGTTGTAGTGCTGCTACATGTGGGTATAGCTTGGTGCATAGTGTGCACCAAGTTATACCCACATGTTACAGCACTACAAGTCACAAAGCAACATGCCTGGTAATAATATAATAATTCCCCTTCCATTACAGTGATCTGATATACTCAGTACCATCCTGGTCTGTCTGTTTGTTACATGGGCCATAGTGTGAACCAAGTTTTAGCCACATGTAACATCACCATGTACACTGTACACAGCACCTTGCTCTGTCACATCATCCTTATCTGTACTAGTACTGCTTGCCGCCGAGGAGCAGCACTGTTGAAAGAAGTATGAAAGGAGTATGAGTAATAATAGTACAGCTCAGCGTCATGCGTCATGACGCCTGATGTCTGCACCACTTGGGGACTGGACCATGTAATGGGGACGGGGGAGTATTGGGTGAGGAAGTTTGGTACGGCAGACTTATTAATTAATTTTCAAGTTAATTAGTGAGCAAGTGGAGCAGGCAGTTTAGCAAGCATTAACAGGTGCTATGTCTCCATTTGTTGTGTCCCTGATGCTTGGGGCCCCTCTGACCTTTGGGGCCTGGTATGGGTGTCCCCTCTGACCCCCTGTCGCTGGCCCTGCCTTTGTGCCCTGCATACGCTGCACACATCTTAGATTCGTGTGTGGTTCATCAAATCGACAGTGTCTAGGTCGACAATGTTTAGGTCGACCACTATAGGTCGACAGTCACTAGGTCGACATGGATGGAAGGTCGACAGGGTTTCTAGGTCGACATGTGCTAGGTCGACAGGTCTAAAGGTCGACATGAGGATTTTTTTTTGTGTCGTTTTCTTCGTAGAGTGACCGGGATCCCAAATTAGTGCACCGCGTCCCCTCGCATGGCTCGCTTCGCTCGCCATGCTTCGGGCATGGTGCCTTCGCTCCGCTACCGCTTCGCTCGGCACACTTTACCATTCCAATCGTAGTCCACGTGGATCGTTAAGTATGAAAAAAAAAATGTGAAAAACTCATGTCAACCTTTAGACCTTTCGACCTGGCACATGTCGACCTAGAAACCCTGTCGACCTTCCATCCATGTCGACCTAGTGACTGTCGACCTATAGTGGTCGATCTAAACATTGTTGACCTAGACACTGTCGATCTTCAGACCGGATCCCCTTAGATCCACCAGTGGGGCATTGCATTGCACTGCAGTAATAAAGAGTGATGCCAGTGCTTTTACTTTTTCTTTTAAATTTGGAATTATTTTGCATTACAGTAACCTTTAAACCACACTTTACTAAGCTACATTGTTTATAAAAAATGAAGTATATTGTACATCACTGCAACACTTTATACCTTTCTCAGAAAGAGAAATTGTTTGTCACTAATACATAGCGTGGAATATTATGAGTAACCAGGATAACATACGACTACATACAGAACAAAGGAAGATATTTGAAATTTTGCATGCAGGGTAAATACTGGCGGCTTTTTCATGTACTGTAGCCAACAAATACTAGAGAGCTTTATTTTTACACTACAGTTTAGATTTGAATTTGCACACACCCCTCTCAAATCTAATGGGCCCATTTGTCAATGAGATTTAGCTATTTAAGGTGGTTATTCAGGTTTGTTAGCAAACCAAAAAAGTTAGCAATTGGGCAAAACCATGTTGCACTGCAGGTGGGCAAATATAACATGTGTGGAGAGATTTAGATTTGGGTGGGTTATATTGTTTCTGTGCATGGTAAATACTGGCTGCCTAATTTCTACACTGCAATTTAGATTTCAGCTACATTTCACCACACCCAAATCTACATTCACCACACCCACATCTAAATCTACTGTATCTGCAGTGCTACATGGTTTTGGCCAACTGCTAACCTTTTTGGTTTGCTAACAAACTTGACTAAGGTCCTAAGGGGGACATTGAGCCAGTGGAGAAGTGCCCATGGCAACCAATCAGCACTGAAGTAACATCTATAATTTGCATACTATAAAATTATACAGAGCTGCTGATTGGTTGATTGGGCAACTTCTCCACTGGCTCACTTTTCCGTTCTTATCACTGCTTAGTAAATGCCCCCTTAAATTGTGTTGCGTATGATAAATGCTGCTCCAGCCATTAAGCTCATAACTGTCATGTTATTGAAATATTACAGGTGGGAGCTGATTGGCTGGAACACCACTTATCATACGCAATGAGTTTTAAATAGCTTAAATTTGTTGATAAATGGGCCCCTAAATCCCTAAGCACATTTTAAATCTCCCCCCATCTGCAGTGCAACATGGTTTGTCCATGTGAACAGTTACTTGCACTTTTTTTTCTTTACTCCCAACTCAGAATCAGACCCTTATTGCCATCTCTGGACTACAGTATTATATTCCCTCAACTGGAGGGTCTGAGCTTGGGTGCCACTTAAATCTATGTGCACATTTAACTAACATTTTACCCATGAGAGTCTAGCTAGTAGAGTCAGGGCCGGCTCCAGGCCTGCTAGCGCCCTGAGCGAGAAAATGTCCAAGCGACCCCCCCAAGCGACCCCCCCACTGTAAAAGTGCCCGTGGCCTCACAACCTTATACTATGAAACTATAAATATATTTTTACACCCCCTCTACCCACACAATTACACCACAGAGTATGAGTCAAATTCACATTACACCACACAGTATGAGTCGAAATTCACATATGCCACATGGTATGAGATAAAATTCACATTACGCCTCACAGTATGAGCCAAAATTCACATTACCTCACAGAGTATGAGCCGAAATTCACATTATGCCACACAGTATGAGCCAAAATTCACATTACGCCACATGGTATGAGACAAAATTTACATTACACCACACCGTATGAGCCGAAATTCACATTAAGCCATGTGCAAATGAGCAGCTGCGGCCCAGCCTAAAACTACCCCATAGTACCCCCAAACACATATGCCACACAGTGACCCCCCAAACACATTATGTGGCACATAGCGTCAATCCAAATAAATTATATAATGCACATTACATATTACTTGCGGGTGCACTCGCAGCTGAGCGCTCCTCGCTGTCGGCCACTCCATCCATAGACACCTACTGCCATCCCTTCTCTCTCCTTCATCCCCTCTTTCCCTGCAGTCCTGTTCACATGTGGGTTCCGGTAGCAGGTGCAGCTGACAAATGCACCCTCTACTGCCCCTGCAGCGGCATGTCTGTCCCCCTATCGCTGTGCCTGCTGACCAGGCGTAGCGGGCGGGTGTAGAGAGGAAAGGGGCGGGTGGAGGACGAGCGCAGGTGTAGAGAGCAGGGGTGGGTGAGTGTAGTGAGCGGACGTAGAGAGCGGGAGGTCTGTGCTGGTGAGCGGGAGGTCTGTGTGGGTGGGCGGTCTGTGCTGACGGGTGCAGAGCGCGGGTGGGCATACACAGTCAGGAATAGAACTGCACGCTCGGCAATGAGTCATCTACAGGCACATGTGTTGGGGGTACCAGATATTAGGAGGTGCCTGTGCGCACCAGGCAGCCCCCATGCACATGCCTATGCCCACAATGCTGATATTTTACCCAGCCTGCCACTAGGAGCGGAGGCCAGGGGAGCGTAGCTGGGCTGATGCCTTAGTCTGGTCTCCGTGTCTATTTGAAATGTGGTGCCGGGCCGGCTCGTGAGCCAATCAAAGCTTGCGGTCTTACAGCCAATCAGCTGCTGCCAGTCGGCAAGCTCTGAGTGGCTGACGGCTAGCACCACATTTGAAATAGCTGCGCACCCTTACAGCCCTGCGCGGCCGCTCATCTCGAACGTGCCTGGAGCTGGCACTGAGTAGAGTTTATCTCATTGGACAAGCCTTGGTAGCTTTTTTTCATACTGTGTTGATAACAGTTCAGACCTAGAGATATATGAATACAGTATTAGTGATGAGCACCGGAAATTTTTCGGGTTTTGTGTTTTGGTTTTGGGTTCGGTTCCGCGGCCGTGTTTTGGGTTCGAACGCGTTTTGGCAAAACCTCACCGAATTTTTTTTGTCGGATTCGGGTGTGTTTTGGATTCGGGTGTTTTTTTCAAAAAACCCTAAAAAACAGCTTGAATCATAGAATTTGGGGGTCATTTTGATCCCAAAGTATTATTAACCTCAATAAGCATAATTTCCACTCATTTTCAGTCTATTCTGAACACCTCACACCTCACAATATTATTTTTAGTCCTAAAATTTGCACCGAGGTCGCTGGATGACTAAGCTCAGCGACCCAAGTGGCCGACACAAACACCTGGCCCATCTAGGAGTGTCACGGCAGTGTCACGCAGGATGGCCCTTCAAAAAACTACTCCCCAAACAGCACATGACACAAAGAAGAAAAAAAAGAGGCGCAATGAGGTAGCTGTGTGACTAAGATAAGCGACCCTAGTGGCCGACACAAACACCTGGCCCATCTAGGAGTGGCACTGCAGTGTCACGCAGGATGGCCCTTCCAAAAAACACCCCCCAAACAGCACATGACGCAAAGAAAAAAAGAGGCGCAATGAGGTAGCTGTGTGACTAAGATAAGCGACCCAAGTGGCCGACACAAACACCTGGCCCATCTAGGAGTGGCACTGCAGTGTCACGCAGGATGGCCCTTCCAAAAAACACCCCCCAAACAGCACATGACGCAAAGAAAAAAAGAGGTGCAATGAGGTAGCTGTGTGACTAAGATAAGCGACCCAAGTGGCCGACACAAACACCTGGCCCATCTAGGAGTGGCACTGCAGTGTCACGCAGGATGGCCCTTCCAAAAAACACCCCCCAAACAGCACATGACGCAAAGAAAAAAAGAGGCGCAATGAGGTAGCTGTGTGACTAAGATAAGCGACCCAAGTGGCCGACACAAACACCTGGCCCATCTAGGAGTGGCACTGCAGTGTCACGCAGGATGGCCCTTCCAAAAAACACCCCCCAAACAGCACATGATGCAAAGAAAAAAAGAGGCGCAATGAGGTAGCTGTGTGACTAAGATAAGCGACCCAAGTGGCCGACACAAACACCTGGCCCATCTAGGAGTGGCACTGCAGTGTCACGCAGGATGGCCCTTCCAAAAAACACCCCCCTAACAGCACATGATGCAAAGAAAAAAAGAGGCGCAATGAGGTAGCTGTGTGACTAAGATAAGCGACCCAAGTGGCCGACACAAACACCTGGCCCATCTAGGAGTGGCACTGCAGTGTCACGCAGGATGGCCCTTCCAAAAAACACCCCCCAACCAGCACATGACGCAAAGAAAAAAAGAGGTGCAATGAGGTAGCTGTGTGACTAAGATAAGCGACCCAAGTGGCCGACACTAACACCTGGCCCATCTAGGAGTGGCACTGCAGTGTAACGCAGGATGGCCCTTCCAAAAAACATCCCCCAAACAGCACATGACGCAAAGAAAAAAAGAGGCGCAATGAGGTAGCTGTGTGACTAAGATAAGCGACCCAAGTGGCCGACACAAACACCTGGCCCATCTAGGAGTGGCACTGCAGTGTCACGCAGGATGGCCCTTCCAAAAAACACCCCCCAAACAGCACATGACGCAAAGAAAAAAAGAGGCGCAATGAGGTAGCTGTGTGACTAAGATAAGCGACCCAAGTGGCCGACACAAACACCAGGCCCATCTAGGAGTGGCACTGCAGTGTCACGCAGGATGGCCCTTCCAAAAACTACTCCCCAAACAGCACATGACGCAAAGAAAAATGAAAGAAAAAAGAGGTGCAAGATGGAATTGTCCTTGGGCCCTCCCACCCACCCTTATGTTGTATAAACAGGACATGCACACTTTAACCAACCCATCATTTCAGTGACAGGGTCTGCCACACGACTGTGACTGAAATGACGGGTTGGTTTGGACCCCCACCAAAAAAGAAGCAATTAATCTCTCCTTGCACAAACTGGCTCTACAGAGGCAAGATGTCCACCTCATCATCATCCTCCGATATATCACCGTGTACATCCCCCTCCTCACAGATTATCAATTCGTCCCCACTGGAATCCACCATCTCAGCTCCCTGTGTACTTTGTGGAGGCAATTGCTGCTGGTCAATGTCTCCACGGAGGAATTGATTATAATTAATTTTAATGAACATCATCTTCTCCACATTTTCTGGATGTAACTTCGTACGCCGATTGCTGACAAGGTGAGCGGCGGCACTAAACACTCTTTCGGAGTACACACTTGTGGGAGGGCAACTTAGGTAGAATAAAGCCAGTTTGTGCAAGGGCCTCCAAATTGCCTCTTTTTCCTGCCAGTATAAGTACGGACTGTCTGACGTGCCTACTTGGATGCGGTCACTCATATAATCCTCCACCATTCTTTCAATGGGGAGAGAATCATATGCAGTGACAGTAGACGACATGTCCGTAATCGTTGTCAGGTCCTTCAGTCCGGACCAGATGTCAGCATCAGCAGTCGCTCCAGACTGCCCTGCATCACCGCCAGCGGGTGGGCTCGGAATTCTGAGCCTTTTCCTCGCACCCCCAGTTGCGGGAGAATGTGAAGGAGGAGATGTTGACAGGTCGCGTTCCGCTTGACTTGACAATTTTGTCACCAGCAGTTCTTTGAACCCCAGCAGACTTGTGTCTGCCGGAAAGAGAGATCCAAGGTAGGTTTTAAATCTAGGATCGAGCACGGTGGCCAAAATGTAGTGCTCTGATTTCAACAGATTGACCACCCGTGAATCCTTGTTAAGCGAATTAAGGGCTCCATCCACAAGTCCCACATGCCTAGCGGAATCGCTCTGTGTTAGCTCCTCCTTCAATGTCTCCAGCTTCTTCTGCAAAAGCCTGATGAGGGGAATGACCTGACTCAGGCTGGCAGTGTCTGAACTGACTTCACGTGTGGCAAGTTCAAAAGGTTGCAGAACCTTGCACAACGTTGAAATCATTCTCCACTGCGCTTGAGACAGGTGCATTCCACCTCCTATATCGTGCTCAGTTGTATAGGCTTGAATGGCCTTTTGCTGCTCCTCCAACCTCTGAAGCATATAGAGGGTTGAATTCCACCTCGTTACCACTTCTTGCTTCAGATGATGGCAGGGCAGGTTCAGGCGTTTTTGGTGGTGCTCTAGTCTTCTGTACGTGGTGCCTGTACGCCGAAAGTGTCCCGCAATTCTTCTGGCCACCGACAGCATCTCTTGCACGCCCCTGTCGTTTTTTAAATAATTCTGCACCACCAAATTCAAGGTATGTGCAAAACATGGGACGTGCTGGAATTTGCCCATATTTAATGCACACACAATATTGCTGGCGTTGTCCGATGCCACAAATCCACAGGAGAGTCCAATTGGGGTAAGCCATTCTGCGATGATCTTCCTCAGTTGCCGTAAGAGGTTTTTAGCTGTGTGCGTATTCTGGAAAGCGGTGATACAAAGCGTAGCCTGCCTAGGAAAGAGTTGGCGTTTGCGAGATGCTGCTACTGGTGCCGCCGCTGCTGTTCTTGCGGCGGGAGTCCATACATCTACCCAGTGGGCTGTCACAGTCATATAGTCCTGAGCCTGCCCTGCTCCACTTGTCCACATGTCCGTGGTTAAGTGGACATTGGGTACAACTGCATTTTTTAGGACACTGGTGAGTCTTTTTCTGAGGTCTGTGTACATTTTCGGTATCGCCTGCCTAGAGAAATGGAACCTAGATGGTATTTGGTACCGGGGACACAGTACCTCCAACAAGTCTCTAGTTGGCTCTGCAGTAATGATGGATACCGGAACCACGTTTCTCACCGCCCAGGATGCCAAGGCCTCAGTTATCCGCTTTGCAGCAGGATGACTGCTGTGATATTTCATCTTCCTCGCAAAGGACTGTTGGACAGTCAATTGCTTGGTGGAAGTAGTAAAAGTGGTCTTACGAGTACGACTTCCCCTCTGGGATGACCATCGACTCCCAGCAGCAACAACAGCAGCGCCAGCAGCAGTAGGCGTTACACGCAAGGATGCATCGGAGGAATCCCAGGCAGGAGAGGACTCGTCAGAATTGCCAGTGACATGGCCTGCAGGACTATTGGCATTCCTGGGGAAGGAGGAAATTGACACTGAGGGAGTTGGTGGGGTGGTTTGCGTGAGCTTGGTTACAAGAGGAAGGGATTTACTGGTCAGTGGACTGCTTCCGCTGTCGCCCAAAGTTTTTGAACTTGTCACTGACTTATGATGAATGCGCTGCAGGTGACGTATAAGGGAGGATGTTCCGAGGTGGTTAACGTCCTTACCCCTACTTATTACAGCTTGACAAAGGCAACACACGGCTTGACAAATGTTGTCCGCATTTCTGTTGAAATACTTCCACACGGAAGAGCTGATTTTTTTGGTATTTTCACCAGGCATGTCAATGGCCCTATTCCTCCCATGTACAACAGGTGTCTCCCCGGGTGCCTGACTTAAACAAACCACCTCACCATCAGAATCCTCCTGGTCAATTTCTTCCCCAGCGCCAGCAACACCCATATCCTCCTCATCCTGGTGTACTTCAACACTGACATCTTCAATTTGACTATCAGGAACTGGACTGCGGGTGCTCCTTCCAGCACTTGCAGGGGGCGTGCAAATGGTGGAAGGCGCATGCTCTTCACGTCCAGTGTTGGGAAGGTCAGGCACCGCAAACGACACAATTGGACTCTCCTTGTGGATTTGTGATTTCGAAGAATGCACAGTTCTTTGCTGTGCTTTTGCCAGCTTGAGTCTTTTCATTTTTCTAGCGAGAGGCTGAGTGCTTCCATCCTCATGTGAAGCTGAACCACTAGCCATGAACATAGGCCAGGGCCTCAGCCGTTCCTTGCCACTCCGTGTGGTAAATGGCATATTGGCAAGTTTACGCTTCTCCTCCGACAATTTTATTTTAGATTTTTGAGTCCTTTTTTTACTGATATTTGGTGTTTTGGATTTTACATGCTCTGTACTATGACATTGGGCATCGGCCTTGGCAGACGACGTTGCTGGCATTTCATCGTCTCGGCCATGACTAGTGGCAGCAGCTTCAGCACGAGGTGGAAGTCGATCTTGATCTTTCCCTATTTTTGGAACCTCAAAATTTTTGTTCTCCATATTTTAATAGGCACAACTAAAAGGCACCTCAGGTAAACAATGGAGATGGATGGATACTAGTATACTTATGGATGGACGAGCAACTGCCGACACAGAGGTAGCTACAGCCGTGGACTACCGTACTGCGTCTGCTGCTAATATAGACTGGATGATAATGATATAAAAAATATATATATATCACTACTGCAGCCGGACAGGTATATATTATATAATGACGGACCTGCTGGACACTGTCAGCACTGCAGACTCCTAAAGTAAGCTACTAGTATCAAGAAGATAGAAAAAAACAAACACCACAGGTAGGTGGTATACAATTATAGATGGACGAGCGACTGCCGACACAGAGGTAGCTACAGCCGTGGACTACCGTACTGCGTCTGCTGCCAATATAGACTGGATGATAATGATATAAAAAATATATATATATCACTACTGCAGCCGGACAGGTATATATTATATAATGACGGACCAGCTGGACACTGTCAGCACTGCAGACTCCAAAAGTAAGCTACTAGTATCAAGAAGATAGAAAAAAAAACACACCACAGGTAGGTGGTATACAATTATGGATGGACGAGCGACTGCCGACACAGAGGTAGCTACAGCCGTGGACTACCGTACTGCGTCTGCTGCTAATATAGACTGGATGATAATGATATAAAAAATATATATATATCACTACTGCAGCCGGACAGGTATATATTATATAATGACGGACCTGCTGGACACTGTCAGCACTGCAGACTCCTAAAGTAAGCTACTAGTATCAAGAAGATAGAAAAAAAAAACACAACAGGTAGGTGGTATACAATTATGGATGGACGAGCGACTGCCGACACAGAGGTAGCTACAGCCATGGACTACCATACTGCATCTGCTGCTAATATAGACTGGATGATAATGATATAAAAAATATATATATATCACTACTGCAGCCGGACAGGTATATATTATATAATGACGGACCTGCTGGACACTGTCAGCACTGCAGACTCCTAAAGTAAGCTACTAGTATCAAGAAGATAGAAAAAAAAAACACAACAGGTAGGTGGTATACAATTATGGATGGACGAGCGACTGCCGACACAGAGGTAGCTACAGCCGTGGACTACCGTACTGCGTCTGCTGCTAATATAGACTGGATGATAATGATATAAAAAATATATATATATCACTACTGCAGCCGGACAGGTATATATTATATAATGACGGACCTGCTGGACACTGTCAGCACTGTAGACTCCTAAAGTAAGCTACTAGTATCAAGAAGATAGAAAAAAAAACACCACAGGTAGGTGGTATACAATTATGGATGGACGAGCGACTGCCGACACAGAGGTAGCTACAGCCGTGGACTACCGTACTGCGTCTGCTGCTAATATAGACTGGATGATAATGATATAAAAAATATATATATATCACTACTGCAGCCGGACAGGTATATATTATATAATGACGGACCTGCTGGACACTGTCAGCACTGCAGACTCCTAAAGTAAGCTACTAGTATTAAGAAGATAGAAAAAAAAAAACACCACAGGTAGGTGGTATACAATTATGGATGGACGAGTGACTGCCGACACAGAGGTAGCTACAGCCGTGGACTACCGTACTGCGTCTGCTGCTAATATAGACTGGATGATAATGATATAAAAAATATATATATATCACTACTGCAGCCGGACAGGTATATATTATATAATGACGGACCTGCTGGACACTGTCAGCACTGCAGACTCCTAAAGTAAGCTACTAGTATCAAGAAGATAGAAAAAAAAAACACAACAGGTAGGTGGTATACAATTATGGATGGACGAGCGACTGCCGACACAGAGGTAGCTACAGCCGTGGACTACCATACTGCATCTGCTGCTAATATAGACTGGATGATAATGATATAAAAAATATATATATATCACTACTGCAGCCGGACAGGTATATATTATATAATGACGGACCTGCTGGACACTGTCAGCACTGCAGACTCCTAAAGTAAGCTACTAGTATCAAGAAGATAGAAAAAAAAAACACAACAGGTAGGTGGTATACAATTATGGATGGACGAGCGACTGCCGACACAGAGGTAGCTACAGCCGTGGACTACCGTACTGCGTCTGCTGCTAATATAGACTGGATGTTTTTTATATAAAAAATATATATATATCACTACTGCAGCCGGACAGGTATATATTATATAATGTCGGACCTGCTGGACACTGTCAGCACTGCAGACTCCTAAAGTAAGCTACTAGTATCAAGAAGATAGAAAAAAACAAAAACACCACAGGTAGGTGGTATACAATTATGGATGGATGAGCGACTGCCGACACAGAGGTAGCTACAGCCGTGGACTACCGTACTGCGTCTGCTGCTAATATAGACTGGATGATAATGATATACAAAATATATATATATCACTACTGCAGCCGGACAGGTATATATTATATAATGACGGACCTGCTGGACACTGTCAGCACTGCAGACTCCTAAAGTAAGCTACTAGTATCAAGAAGATAGAAAAAAAAAACACAACAGGTAGGTGGTATACAATTATGGATGGACGAGCGACTGCCGACACAGAGGTAGCTACAGCCGTGGACTACCATACTGCATCTGCTGCTAATATAGACTGGATGATAATGATATAAAAAATATATATATATCACTACTGCAGCCGGACAGGTATATATTATATAATGACGGACCTGCTGGACACTGTCAGCACTGCAGACTCCTAAAGTAAGCTACTAGTATCAAGAAGATAGAAAAAAAAAACACAACAGGTAGGTGGTATACAATTATGGATGGACGAGCGACTGCCGACACAGAGGTAGCTACAGCCGTGGACTACCGTACTGCGTCTGCTGCTAATATAGACTGGATGTTTTTTATATAAAAAATATATATATATCACTACTGCAGCCGGACAGGTATATATTATATAATGTCGGACCTGCTGGACACTGTCAGCACTGCAGACTCCTAAAGTAAGCTACTAGTATCAAGAAGATAGAAAAAAAAAAACACCACAGGTAGGTTGTATACAATTATGGATGGATGAGCGACTGCCGACACAGAGGTAGCTACAGCCGTGGACTACCGTACTGCGTCTGCTGCTAATATAGACTGGATGATAATGATATACAAAATATATATATATCACTACTGCAGCCGGACAGGTATATATTATATAATGACGGACCTGCTGGACACTGTCAGCACTGCAGACTCCTAAAGTAAGCTACTAGTATCAAGAAGATAGAAAAAAAAAAAAACATCACAGGTAGGTGGTATACAATTATGGATGGACGAGCGACTGCCGACACAGAGGTAGCTACAGCCGTGGACTACCATACTGTGTCTGCTGCTAATATAGACTGGATGATAATGATATAAAAAATATATATATATCACTACTGCTGCCGTACAGGTATATATTATATAATGACGGACCTGCTGGACACTGTCAGCACTGCAGACTCCTAAAGTAAGCTACTAGTATCAAGAAGATAGAAAAAAAAAACACAACAGGTAGGTGGTATACTATTATGGATGGACGAGCGACTGCCGACACAGAGGTAGCTACAGCCGTGGACTACCGTACTGCGTCTGCTGCTAATAAAGACTGGATGATAATGATATAAAAAATATATATATATCACTACTGCAGGACAGGTATATATTATATAATGACGGACCTGCTGGACACTGTCAGCAGAATGCGTTTATAGAATAAAAACACCACACGACGAGTGTTTAACTTTTTCAGGCAGACAATCACAATATACTGGTGGTCACTGGTCACTGGTCAGTCACACTGGCAGTGGCACTCTGGCAGCAAAAGTGTGCACTGTTAAATATATGTACTCCTGCTATAACTGCTCCCCAGTCTCCCCCACAATTAAGCTGTGTGAGCAGTGAGCACTCAGCACAGTCAGATATACATAGATGATGCAGCACACTGAGGCTGAGCACAGATATGGTATACTGTGTCACTGTGTATCGTTTTTTTTCAGGCAAAGAACGGATTATATTAAATAATAATAAAACTGCACTAGTGGTCACTGGTCAGTCACTAGTAAACTCTGCACTCTCTGAGTACTCCTAAGCTCCAGTAAATCAAGTGTCTCACTCTCACTATCTATTTCTATTCTAAACGGAGAGGACGCCAGCCACGTCCTCTCCCTATCAATCTCAATGCACGTGTGAAAATGGCGGCGACGCGCGGCTCCTTATATAGAATCCGAGTCTCGCGATAGAATCCGAGCCTCGCGAGAATCCGACAGCGGGATGATGACGTTCGGGCGCGCTCGGGTTAACCGAGCAAGGCGGGAAGATCCGAGTCTGCCTCGGACCCGTGTAAAAAGCGTGAAGTTCGGGGGGGTTCGGTTTCCGAGAAACCGAACCCGCTCATCACTATACAGTATGAATCATCTATAAATTCATGAAACACAACCTGTACTGGCAATTTGCTCTGATTCAGCTGTCAAAATCAGTGACTCATTATTTGCCTTACTCAGTTTTCAAAATCAAGTCATTTTGTAAAGTATGTAGAAATGACTATACACATTTCTGCAAAACAAGAGACCAGACAAAACATGTGCACTGTTTACCCCCTACCACATTTTTATAATATTGCTCTGTAATACCAAGTCTAAATTTTTATATATCCACTGGGTGTTGCTGTAGTGCCCAGATTCAGAACTTAAAGTGGTCCTGGAGAGGTGGTTAAACTCATTTATCCCGCCACTTACCCACCCCACACACACACATTAAGTGGAGCCAAGGCCAGTGCTTGTGTTTTCGGCACACCCGAGGAACTAAAAATTAGTGCCCTACTTCCCATACTTTAAAAAGGGACGGTGATCTCAAAAAGAAGCGGTGTGGTCACATAATAGTACCCCCAATTCAAATGACACCTCACAGTAGCACAATCCTTTTCACATTATACCGCCTGTAGTGCCCCTGATTCATATTACACACCATGGTAATTCCCCTTATTCGGGTTACGTTACTCAGTAGTGCCCTTTATTCACGTTGTGCTACACAATAGTACCATTTCTACAAGTTATTCCACACAGTAGCGCCCCTTATATACAATGCCCATATTATGCCCCTTATACACAATTCCCACAGTAGTTGTGCCCCTTACACACAATTCTCACAGTAGTAGTGCCCCTTACACATAATGACTACAGCACAGTAGTGCCGCTTATACACATAATGCCCACAGAAGTGCTGTTTATATCCAATATGCCCACAGTAGTAATGCCACTTATATACAGAATGCCCACAGTAGTAGTGCCCCTTACACATAATGCCCACAATAGTGCTCCTTATACATAATGACCACAGTAGTGTGGCTTATACACATAATACCCACAGTAGTGCCCCTTATACACATCTCAGCCTCTATCACTCCAGCTGCTCACTGCCTGTGTTCCTCCAGCAATTCCATGCCCTGTACCACTCCAACAGCTTCCCCATGTCTTTTGTCCCTCAAGCCCCCTCTCATCTTGTCTTCACGATGCACACAGCCTGCTCTTCTTCATTGCTGTCTTCACTTCAGCAGGAGTGACAGCATGACATCACATACACCATGATGGAAAAAAGGAAGCCACTGGTATCTGAGAAGGGGGCGAATGCTGTCCGACAGACAAAGTGTGTGTGAGTACCGGGAGGGGTTGTAGGTGGTGGAGGACCATGGAGCCACCAGGACTTCAGGAAGGGGGAGGTGTCATCAGTAACACTAGCGCTGGACAGCGTTTTCTATTGGAATTGCTGTGCAGGGCAATAGAGGAGGTGGAACTAGTTCCCCCTACGATTACAGGTGGTGAAACTCAGTTCCATCTTGTTCCCCCCCACTTTAACCCCTGCCCAGACTCTCATAGGCCAATGCAATTGTCACTATATTAACTTAGAAATCCCATTCATTTTTGTTTAAAATGAGGAACATTAGCACAAAATGAGACACATAACATCACCAAAGAGGATTTTGCTGAACCCGAGAGATCAAACGTGAGGCTGATTATTGATAATTTCAATGTATGTTAGGATACACTGTTAGTAAAGGTGTTTTACAAATCTTATGGCATATGCCCTTCATGTTTCTTCTATTGCATGTTTAATACACTGGCCCATGGTTGGGACTATGTGGAGGCTGTTGCATTTGCATCAATTTAAAGACATTAAAGAAATTAGAAACAGATTATAACTTTGAGAGACTGTCAGGTTTTTTTGTGCATCTAGTTACTATATATATATATATATATATATATATATATACTGTATGTATATACAGTACATATATGTGTGTGTGTGTGTGTGTGTGCGTGCAAAGGAAGAATAAACCTGGTGCCAATATGTTAGACACAAACTGCAAATTTAAAGTGATTATAGGTATACTTGTATATACCCTACTGCCCTTAAAATAACAAGTGTCAGCTGGTGATCAGTGATGTGAACTGGTGAGACACACTAGAGGAAATAAAAACTTGTAAATGGAGGCCTCCAGAGCGTTTTAGTGGTACAATTCAAAAAGTGCAAGTAGTGAATTAGATAAATAAGTAAATAAATAAAAAGTCTTATCTTATTACTTTTTCTTCAGACCATTGGCTGGTCCATGCAATCAAATATCATAAGAAAAGGATAAAAGCAAATATAACAAAAGGATAAAAGCAAATCCACTTCTTTACTATTTTCTTTTTTGTTCTTGTGCTTTATGTATAACATTCTATAAAAAAATTTAAAATAGATAAAAGTCTTAAGGATAAATGTAATAGTGTGCAGTTTCGGAAAATGTGCGATTTTTACTGCAAATTCGCACGTTTTCCAAAAATCGCAAATGTAATAGCTTGCGATTTTGTCAACATATACCAAAAATCGCAAATGGAAAATCGCATCCAGATGTTTTCCCATTGAAAACAATGAAAATCGCAAATGTAATAGGATGTGATTTTTTCACTTGCACACAAAACCTTATCAAAATTCGCCAGAATAATAGACCAAGTTTAGACTGGCGATTTTTGGAGAAGCATGCGCAGATCAGTGTGATCCGTGATCCATGCATGCTTTTATTTGTAGAAGTAAAGAAAGTGTTAAAATATAAATAAAAAATTACGTGCAGGTCCCCCCCAATAGCATAACCAGCCTCAGGCTCATTGAGCAGGTCCTGGTTGCAAAAATACAGTGACAAAATTGATTGGGGGCTCCCCGTATTTAAACAACCAGCACCGGACTCTTGGATCGGTCCTTGTTCCAAAACTATGGGGTACTAAAGAAGTAGGGGTACCCCATATATTGGAAACCGGCATCGGGCTCCACTAGCCAGGGAGGTGATGCCGCAGCTGAGGGACACTTTTATATTAGAGATGAGCGCCTGAAATTTTTCGGGTTTTGTGTTTTGGTTTTGGGTTCGGTTCCGCGGCCGTGTTTTGGGTTCGAACGCGTTTTGGCAAAACCTCACCGAATTATTTTTGTCGGATTCGGGTGTGTTTTGGATTCGGGTGTTTTTTTCCAAAAACACTAAAAAACAGCTTAAATCATAGAATTTGGGGGTCATTTTGATCCCAAAGTATTATTAACCTCAAAAACCATAATTTACACTCATTTTCAGTCTATTCTGAATACCTCACACCTCACAATATTATTTTTAGTCCTAAAATTTGCACCGAGGTCGCTGTGTGAGTAAGATAAGCGACCCTAGTGGCCGACACAAACACCGGGCCCATCTAGGAGTGGCACTGCAGTGTCACGCAGGATGTCCCTTCCAAAAAACCCTCCCCAAACAGCACATGACGCAAAGAAAAAAAGAGGCGCAATGAGGTAGCTGTGTGAGTAAGATTAGCGACCCTAGTGGCCGACACAAACACCGGGCCCATCTAGGAGTGGCACTGCAGTGTCACGCAGGATGGCCCTTCCAAAAAACCCTCCCCAAACAGCACATGACGCAAAGAAAAAAAGAGGCGCAATGAGGTAGCTGACTGTGTGAGTAAGATTAGCGACCCTAGTGGCCGACACAAACACCTGGCCCATCTAGGAGTGGCACTGCAGTGTCACGCAGGATGGCCCTTCCAAAAAACCCTCCCCAAACAGCACATGACGCAAAGAAAAAAAGAGGCGCAATGAGGTAGCTGACTGTGTGAGTAAGATTAGCGACCCTAGTGGCCGACACAAACACCGGGCCCATCTAGGAGTGGCACTGCAGTGTCACGCAGGATGTCCCTTCCAAAAAACCCTCCCCAAACAGCACATGACGCAAAGAAAAAAAGAGGCGCAATGAGGTAGCTGTGTGAGTAAGATTAGCGACCCTAGTGGCCGACACAAACACCGGGCCCATCTAGGAGTGGCACTGCAGTGTCACGCAGGATGTCCCTTCCAAAAAACCCTCCCCAAACAGCACATGACGCAAAGAAAAAAAGAGGCGCAATGAGGTAGCTGACTGTGTGAGTAAGATTAGCGACCCTAGTGGCCGACACAAACACCGGGCCCATTTAGGAGTGGCACTGCAGTGTCACGCAGGATGTCCCTTCCAAAAAACCCTCCCCAATCAGCACATGATGCAAAGAAAAAGAAAAGAAAAAAGAGGTGCAAGATGGAATTATCCTTGGGCCCTCCCACCCACCCTTATGTTGTATAAACAAAACAGGACATGCACACTTTAACCAACCCATCATTTCAGTGACAGGGTCTGCCACACGACTGTGACTGATATGACGGGTTGGTTTGGACCCCCCCCAAAAAAGAAGCAATTAATCTCTCCTTGCACAAACTGGCTCTACAGAGGCAAGATGTCCACCTCATCTTCACCCTCCGATATATCACCGTGTACATCCCCCTCCTCACAGATTATCAATTCGTCCCCACTGGAATCCACCATCTCAGCTCCCTGTGTACTTTGTGGAGGCAATTGCTGCTGGTCAATGTCTCCGCGGAGGAATTGATTATAATTCATTTTAATGAACATCATCTTCTCCACATTTTCTGGATGTAACCTCGTACGCCGATTGCTGACAAGGTGAGCGGCGGCACTAAACACTCTTTCGGAGTACACACTTGTGGGAGGGCAACTTAGGTAGAATAAAGCCAGTTTGTGCAAGGGCCTCCAAATTGCCTCTTTTTCCTGCCAGTATAAGTACGGACTGTGTGACGTGCCTACTTGGATGCGGTCACTCATATAATCCTCCACCATTCTATCAATGTTGAGAGAATCATATGCAGTGACAGTAGACGACATGTCCGTAATCGTTGTCAGGTCCTTCAGTCCGGACCAGATGTCAGCATCAGCAGTCGCTCCAGACTGCCCTGCATCACCGCCAGCGGGTGGGCTCGGAATTCTGAGCCTTTTCCTCGCACCCCCAGTTGCGGGAGAATGTGAAGGAGGAGATGTTGACAGGTCGCGTTCCGCTTGACTTGACAATTTTGTCACCAGCAGGTCTTTCAACCCCAGCAGACCTGTGTCTGCCGGAAAGAGAGATCCAAGGTAGGCTTTAAATCTAGGATCGAGCACGGTGGCCAAAATGTAGTGCTCTGATTTCAACAGATTGACCACCCGTGAATCCTTGTTAAGCGAATTAAGGGCTGCATCCACAAGTCCCACATGCCTAGCGGAATCGCTCCCTTTTAGCTCCTTCTTCAATGCCTCCAGCTTCTTCTGCAAAAGCCTGATGAGGGGAATGACCTGACTCAGGCTGGCAGTGTCTGAACTGACTTCACGTGTGGCAAGTTCAAAGGGCATCAGAACCTTGCACAACGTTGAAATCATTCTCCACTGCACTTGAGACAGGTGCATTCCATCTCCTATATCGTGCTCAATTGTATAGGCTTGAATGGCCTTTTGCTGCTCCTCCAACCTCTGAAGCATATAGAGGGTTGAATTCCACCTCGTTACCACTTCTTGCTTCAGATGATGGCAGGGCAGGTTCAGTAGTTTTTGGTGGTGCTCCAGTCTTCTGTACGTGGTGCCTGTACGCCGAAAGTGTCCCGCAATTTTTCTGGCCACCGACAGCATCTCTTGCACGCCCCTGTCGTTTTTTAAAAAATTCTGCACCACCAAATTCAAGGTATGTGCAAAACATGGGACGTGCTGGAATTTGCCCATATTTAATGCACACACAATATTGCTGGCGTTGTCCGATGCCACAAATCCACAGGAGAGTCCAATTGGGGTAAGCCATTCCGCGATGATCTTCCTCAGTTGCCGTAAGAGGTTTTCAGCTGTGTGCGTATTCTGGAAAGCGGTGATACAAAGCGTAGCCTGCCTAGGAAAGAGTTGGCGTTTGCGAGATGCTGCTACTGGTGCCGCCGCTGCTGTTCTTGCGGCGGGAGTCCATACATCTACCCAGTGGGCTGTCACAGTCATATAGTCCTGACCCTGCCCTGCTCCACTTGTCCACATGTCCGTGGTTAAGTGGACATTGGGTACAACTGCATTTTTTAGGAGACTGGTGAGTCTTTTTCTGACGTCCGTGTACATTCTCGGTATCGCCTGCCTAGAGAAGTGGAACCTAGATGGTATTTGGTAACGGGGGCACACTGCCTCAATAAATTGTCTAGTTCCCTGTGAACTAACGGCGGATACCGGACGCACGTCTAACACCAACATAGTTGTCAAGGACTCAGTTATCCGCTTTGCAGTAGGATGACTGCTGTGATATTTCATCTTCCTCGCAAAGGACTGTTGAACAGTCAATTGCTTACTGGAAGTAGTACAAGTGGGCTTACGACTTCCCCTCTGGGATGACCATCGACTCCCAGCGGCAACAACAGCAGCGCCAGCAGCAGTAGGCGTTACACGCAAGGATGCATCGGAGGAATCCCAGGCAGGAGAGGACTCGTCAGACTTGCCAGTGACATGGCCTGCAGGACTATTGGCATTCCTGGGGAAGGAGGAAATTGACACTGAGGGAGTTGGTGGGGTGGTTTGCGTGAGCTTGGTTACAAGAGGAAGGGATTTACTGGTCAGTGGACTGCTTCCGCTGTCACCCAAAGTTTTTGAACTTGTCACTGACTTATGAATGCGCTGCAGGTGACGTATAAGGGAGGATGTTCCGAGGTGGTTAACGTCCTTACCCCTACTTATTACAGCTTGACAAAGGGAACACACGGCTTGACACCTGTTGTCCGCATTTCTGGTGAAATACCTCCACACCGAAGAGCTGATTTTTTTGGTATTTTCACCTGGCATGTCAACGGCCATATTCCTCCCACGGACAACAGGTGTCTCCCCGGGTGCCTGACTTAAACAAACCACCTCACCATCAGAATCCTCCTGGTCAATTTCCTCCCCAGCGCCAGCAACACCCATATCCTCCTCATCCTGGTGTACTTCAACACTGACATCTTCAATCTGACTATCAGGAACTGGACTGCGGGTGCTCCTTCCAGCACTTGCAGGGGGCGTGCAAATGGTGGAAGGCGCATGCTCTTCACGTCCAGTGTTGGGAAGGTCAGGCATCGCAACCGACACAATTGGACTCTCCTTGTGGATTTGGGATTTCAAAGAACGCACAGTTCTTTGCGGTGCTTTTGCCAGCTTGAGTCTTTTCAGTTTTCTAGCGAGAGGCTGAGTGCTTCCATCCTCATGTGAAGCTGAACCACTAGCCATGAACATAGGCCAGGGCCTCAGCCGTTCCTTGCCACTCCGTGTGGTAAATGGCATATTGGCAAGTTTACGCTTCTCCTCCGACAATTTTATTTTAGGTTTTGGAGTCCTTTTTTTACTGATATTTGGTGTTTTGGTTTTGACATGCTCTGTACTATGCCATTGGGCATCGGCCTTGGCAGACGACGTTGCTGGCATTTCATCGTCTCGGCCATGACTAGTGGCAGCAGCTTCAGCACGAGGTGGAAGTGGATCTTGATCTTTCCCTAATTTTGGAACCTCAACATTTTTGTTCTCCATATTTTAATAGGCACAACTAAAAGGCACCTCAGGTAAACAATGCAGATGGATGGATTGGATACTAGTATACAATTATGGACGGGCTGCCGAGTGCCGACACAGAGGTAGCCACAGCCGTGAACTACCGCACTGTACTGTGTCTGCTGCTAATATATAGACTGGTTGATAAAGAGATAGTATACTCGTAACTAATATGTATGTATAAAGAAAGAAAAAAAAACCACGGTTAGGTCACTGGTATATACAATTATGGACGGGCTGCCGAGTGCCGACACAGAGGTAGCCACAGCCGTGAACTACCGCACTGTACTGTGTCTGCTGCTAATATATAGACTGGTTGATAAAGAGATAGTATACTCGTAACTAGTATGTATGTATAAAGAAAGAAAAAAAAACCACGGTTAGGTCACTGGTATATACAATTA
Organism: Pseudophryne corroboree; assembly: GCF_028390025.1. Taxonomy (NCBI): domain Eukaryota; kingdom Metazoa; phylum Chordata; class Amphibia; order Anura; family Myobatrachidae; genus Pseudophryne; species Pseudophryne corroboree. The sequence continues at coordinate 590,702,990 of NC_086448.1, read as the reverse complement.
TGGACGGGCTGCCGAGTGCCGACACAGAGGTAGCCACAGCCGTGAACTACCGCACTGTACTGTGTCTGCTGCTAATATATAGACTGGTTGATAAAGAGATAGTATACTCGTAACTAGTATGTATGTATAAAGAAAGAAAAAAAAACCACGGTTAGGTGGTATATACAATTATGGACGGGCTGCCGAGTGCCGACACAGAGGTAGCCACAGCCGTGAACTACCGCACTGTACTGTGTCTGCTGCTAATATATAGACTGGTTGATAAAGAGATAGTATACTCGTAACTAGTATGTATGTATAAAGAAAGAAAAAAAAACCACGGTTAGGTCACTGGTATATACAATTATGGACGGGCTGCCGAGTGCCGACACAGAGGTAGCCACAGCCGTGAACTACCGCACTGTACACTGGTTGATAAAGAGATAGTAGTATACTCGTAACAACTAGTATGACGACGGTATAAAGAATGAAAAAAAAACCACGGTTAGGTGGTATATAATACAATTATGGTTGGACGGACTGCCTGCCGAGTGCCGACACAGAGGTAGCCACAGCCGTGAACTACCGCACTGTACACTGGTTGATAAAGAGATAGTAGTATACTCGTAACAACTAGTATGACGACGGTATAAAGAATGAAAAAAAAACCACGGTTAGGTGGTATATAATACAATTATGGTTGGACGGACTGCCTGCCGAGTGCCGACACAGAGGTAGCCACAGCCGTGAACTACCGCACTGTACACTGGTTGATAAAGAGATAGTAGTATACTCGTAACAACTAGTATGACGACGGTATAAAGAACGAAAAAAAAACCACGGTTAGGTGGTATATATTATAATACAATTATGGATGGACGGACTGCCTGCCGAGTTCCGACACAGAGGTAGCCACAGCCGTGAACTACCGCACTGTACACTGGTTGATAAAGAGATAGTAGTATACTCGTAACAACTAGTATGACGACGGTATAAAGAACGAAAAAAAAACCACGGTTAGGTGGTATATATTATAATACAATTATGGATGGACGGACTGCCTGCCGAGTTCCGACACAGAGGTAGCCACAGCCGTGAACTACCGCACTGTACACTGGTTGATAAAGAGATAGTAGTATACTCGTAACAACTAGTATGACTATGACAACGGTATAAAGAAAGAAAAAAAAAACCACGGTTAGGTGGTATATAATACAATTATGGATGGACGGACTGCCTGCCGAGTGCCGACACAGAGGTAGCCACAGCCGTGAACTACCGCACTGTACTGTGTCTGCTGCTAATATAGACTGGTTGATAAAGAGATAGTATACAATACTACTAATATACTGGTGGTCAGGCACTGGTCACCACTAGTCACACTGGCAGTGGCACTCCTGCAGCAAAAGTGTGCACTGTTTAATTTTAATATAATATTATTTATCATGTACTCCTGGCTCCTGCTATAACAACCTGCAGTGCTCCCCAGTCTCCCCCACAATTATAAGCTTTATATACAATACATTGATGTGCAGCACACTGGGCTGAGCAGTGCACACAGACTGAGTCACTGTGTGACTGTGTATCGTTTTTTTCAGGCAGAGAACGGATATATTAAATAAAACAAACAACTGCACTGTCTCTGGTGGTCACTGGTCACTGTGGTCGTCAGTCACTAAACTCTGTCTGCACTCTGCACTCTCTTCTAATCTACAGTATCACAGCAATCTCTCTCTCTCTTCTAAATCTAATCTAAATGGAGAGGACGCCAGCCACGTCCTCTCCCTATCAATCTCAATGCACGTGTGAAAATGGCGGCGACGCGCGGCTCCTTATATAGAATCCGAGTCTCGCGAGAATCCGACAGCGTCATGATGACGTTCGGGCGCGCTCGGGTTAACCGAGCAAGGCGGGAAGATCCGAGTCGCTCGGACCCGTGAAAAAAAAAGTGAAGTTCGTGCGGGTTCGGATTCAAAGAAACCGAACCCGCTCATCTCTATTTTATATAGGTCCCTCCCTGGCTAGTGGAGCCCGTTGCTGGTTTCAAAAATACGGGGGACCCCTGCTTCTTTTGTCCCCCCATATTTTTGGGACTGGTCCAAGAGTCCGGTGCTGGTTGTTTAAATATGGGGAGCCCCCAAGCAACTTTTCCCTGTATTTTTGCAACCAGGACCAGCTCAAAGAGCTCTGGGCTGGTTATGCTTTTGGGGGGGACCTGCACGACTGTTTTTTTAAAATATTTTAACACTTGTTTTTACTTTTACAGACTGAAGCAGGCACGCCTCTCACTGATCTGTGCATGCTTCTGACTAAGTAATAAAATCATGACCTAAAATCTGCATGTTTTTATTACTAAAAATCACGTTTCCTTTTACCAAAAACTAATAATAATCGCATGTGAATTCCATTTTAACCTTAAAATTAGCACCCTATTACATTTGCGATTTTTTTGTTAAACAATTGCAAATTACAAACGTGCGCTTTGGTGCGATTTTTTTAGGCACCCTATTATATCTAGTCTTACGTATCTTACTCTAAGGGTTTAGAAATTGAAAACCGATTGCTTTACAAACAAAGCCCTACAAAATCACATTTATGTAAGGATATACATCTGTTATACGAAATAAACACAATAGTTTTATTATTTTTTTATTTTATGCCTTTACCAATATATATATATATATATATATATATATATATATACTGCAATGTAGCTTGGCACTCAGGACGAAAACTGCATAATATTAGGGTGCCTTCCCAAAATAATCAATAGTTACCAATATCTTACAAGTAAGAATGGGGCGGCATTCCCAAAGTCCAAAAAACTTGTGTATTAAAGAGTCAACATAGTATATAAAAGCATCAACACTTCAAGGCTCGCAGGCCTTCATCAGGACGTACAACCAGGTGAATATTTTCTGAGACCAAACAGGAACTGACTTCCTGTGTGGTCAGCAATGTGTTATCTAGTTTTGGGGGAGGGAACTCTCTCTCATTCATGATGAGTCACTTGTCTCTTTGTATATGCTAATCAGGTTCAGCCTTGAAGACATCCAAAGGGGCTGGCCTGAGCTTCCTGTCCACTTTCCTAATAAGAGTGATTTTTAGCTTTCATACATGTAATCATAACTATTTGTTGCAATGTCCTATAACTTAATAACAAGTATCAAATTAATCTACACATTAATCTGGTTGTTTTAATCATAAATATGACAGGTCTATCTTGTTTCGTTCAAATAATACACATACATGACATTACTTCATTACATAATTTTAAATCATCATGATGTCTGGCGCTTGATATTATAATTATGTGCTGTATGAAATAAGTGTCGAATCCATCTCTGTGGCATGTCCGTGTATATGCGTGTGTTACCATATATTGCTGTGCTTGCTGCGCGTATTTGCAAGTACAGTGACTCATATTGTGTGTAGTTTGTATGTTCTCTTTATATAATATTTTTGACTTCGACAGGGACGGGGCTATGGTTGCAGCTCCAAAAATATTTGGACCATTGAGGGGGGGTCTGGGTACTCAATCAGTACCAGTTTATGTGGGGGCACGGCCGCAGTCATACTTCCAGCGCCATCCGAATTAAGCACCGCCACTGGCCACAGTCCATATCACTCCCTACTCACTTCCACTTCCTGCTGGCTGTGCCCCCCACCCGCTACTCACTTTCGCCTCCTGCTGGCTGCCCAGACTACTCACTTCTGCAATTTCCACTGGCCGCATACCCCCCTCCCCGACTGTACCTGGTGCAATGTGTATAATGGGAAACCTGGCACAATGTGTATAAGAGGCTCTATCTGGCACAATGTGTATAAGGGACTAACTGGCACAATGTTTATAAGGGGCTCTTCCTGGCACAATGTGTTTAAGGGGCTAACTGGTGCAATGCTTATAAGAGGCTCTACCTGGCACAATGTGTAAGGGGCGCTAACATGGCATAATGTGTATAAGTGATACTACTCTGTGATATAATGTGACTGACAGACACTACTGTGTGGTGTAATGTGAATTGGTACTATAAGTTACCACGCCCCTCCCCCATGAAGCTATACCCCTATTGTTTTTGTTGTGTCTTCAGCCCACACTGTCCCTGTTTTGAATTGGGGGTTGGGGGCGCCAAAGGAAATGTTCACCTGGTCTAGAAACGGCCCTGTACTTAATGTACTCAAAACCCCCTCCAATGGACCACTGAAAATAGCGATTATTCATTGTGAATTAATTTACATATCTAACTGACTGAGCTACTGTATATGATTGTCATTATTTTGGTTCCACAGAAAATGTTCAGATTTACCCAAAATGTGAAAATGAATTTACACCATACTTGCATACTCTACTGATTCCTGCAGGGACACATCATTTTTTAGGTAGTCCCTACACTATAAGCAAAGTGGGCACACCTCCCGTATACCACTTACTTCCTAGAGAAGTGGGCAGAATGGGGAGCATAATACAAATTCTGAGAAGTTGCCTAAACTTATTTACTCATTTCTATGCCAATTGTATCATTTGGCCCAACCCCCTATGCAAATATGTGCAAATCACAACAATCTCCCAAAGGGGGCAGGGTCTATATATGTAAATGTGAAAATCCTTCACTCACTCGCTCACTGTCTCACTACTAATTCTCTTACTTCCCAAACCTCCCATAAGGAGATTAACAGGGGGTTGACATAATGACGTAATTACCGATGCATGGCTTGCATTGCGTTAATGTTAACGCCCAAACGAACAATCGGATTAAAATTTGGATTGCACTTCCAGTGTGTAGAATCTAATAAACTACATACATGGTCCTGTCACTTTTTACCTTTTTACCATCTCTAATATTTACTTACATTAAGGCATCTCAAGTTTACAACTCTATAGACTTACCAAATTTTTAACACTCATTTATATTTACAACCGTGAAAATCAGAAACTCCCGTGCGAAGAAAGGGTAGAATAGCTAGTGATGAAATAAGCCCAGCATCACCCCTATCACCACCCACCTGCTACTCCACTTTGGGTATCTCCCAGAGAGGAGATCTTCCATGTCGGTAAGTATGATTTACACCCTCTTGAGAATTAGATTAATCACAGTTCATAATAATTAAGGAAACTTATCAGCAAGCACTGACAAATGTTATTATGGCCTCTCAAGTACTTATTCTTGCCGGATAATACTAAAGAAAAATGTCTGTGGATATTCTCTATAACTATTAGTAATAAAGACAGCTATATACTCAAGTTATTGTTAACAGTCTGTTCATAAATACCTACCTTGGTCTTAGTAAACTGCTGATGCAGTAATGAAATAATGATGGATTGATAGTCACCCATACAGTGCATATTCACAGCGCTACACTTTTTCCACATATTATGTTATAGCCTTATTCCAAAATGGAATAAATTAATTTATTCCCTCAAAATTCTACACACAATACGCCATAATGACAATATCCAAAAAGTTTTTTTGAGATTTTTTGCAAATTTATTAAAAATACAAAAAAACACAAGCAATCACATGAACATAAGTATTCACAGCCCTTGGGCCTAATTTGCTGTAGTTGCCTGCCAGCACGCAGAAGGTACTCATGCAGGGAGCTATTCATCCGATGCAAAAGCATCGCCACGTGCGATGCTTTGCACCCATGAGGGAGGTGGGGGGCATAGCCAGACATGTGGGATGGACTATCCCCGGGGACCCCACATGTCTGAGAAACAGATAGTAGATGTGCTACATTTAGCACATCTATGATCAGATCTGAATTACCCCCTTTTCTCAGTACTTTGTTGATGCACCTTTGGCAGTAATTACAGCCTCAAGTCTTTTTGAATATGTTGCCACAAGCTTGGCACACCTATCTTTGGGCAGTTTCGCCCATTCCTCTTTGCAGCATCTCTCAAGCTCCATCAGGTTGGATGGGAAGCATGGGTTCACAGCCATTTTCAGATCTCTCCAGAGATGTTCAGTCGGATTCAATGTCCTTGAGTGGCTGGGCCACTCAAGGACATTCACAGAGTTGTGCTGAAGCCACTCCTTTGATATCTTCGCTGTGTGCTTAGGGTCATTGTCCTGCTGAAAGATGAACCTTTGCCCCAGTCTGAGGTCAAGAGCGCTCTGGAGCAAGTTTTCATCCAGGATGTCTATGTACATTGCCGCATTCATATTTCCCTCTATCCTGACTAGTCTCCCAGTTCCTGCTGCTGAGAAACACCCCCACAGCATGATACTGCCACCAACATGCTTCACTGTAGGGATGATATTGGCCTGGTGATAAGAGGTGCCTGGTTTCCTCCAAACATGATGCCTGGCATTCACGCAAAAGAGTTCAATCTTTGTCTCATCAGACCAGAGAATTTTGTTTCTCATGGTCTCAGAATGCTTCAGGTGCATTTTGGCAAACTCCAGGTGGGCAGCCATGTGCTTTTTACTAAGGAGTGGCTTCCGTCTGGCCACTCTACCATAGAGGCCTGATTGGTGGATTGCTGCAAGAATGGTTGTCCTTCTGGAAGGTTCTCATCTCTCCACAGAGGAATGCTGTAGCTCTGACAGAGTGACCATTGGGTTCTTGGTCACCTCCCAGACTATGGTCCTTCTCCCTCGATCGCTCAGTTTAGATGGCCGGCCAGCTCTAGGAAGAGTCCTGGTGGTTCTGGACTTCTTCCATTTACAGATGATGGAGGCCACTGTGCTCATTGGGACCTTCAAAGCAGCAGATATTTTTCTGTATCCTTCCCCAAAGTTGTGCCTCAAGACAATCCTGTCTCAGAGGTCTACAGACAATTTCTTTGACTTCATGCTTTGTTTGTGCTCAGACATGCACTGTCAAGTGTGGGACCTTAAATAAACAGGTGTGTGCCTTTCCAAATCATGTCAAATTAACTTAATTTACCACAGGTGGACTCCAGTTAAGATGTAGGAACATCTGAAGGATGATCAGTGGACACAGGATGCACCTGAGCCCAATTTTGAGCTCCATGCGAAGGCTTTGAATACTTATGTACATGTGAGTTCTTCGTTTTTTATTTTTAATAAATTTGCAAAAATCTAAAAAAAACTTTTTTCACATTGTCATTATGGGGTATGGTGTGTAGAATTTTGAGGGAAAAAATGAATTTATTCCTTTTTGGAATAAGGCTGTGACATAACAAAATGTGGAAAAATTGGAGCGCTGTGAATACTTTCCAGATGCACTGTGTATAATTATATATCACCCATATATAATACCAAGATAAGGCTTGTGCTGAAATATTATAATTTTGGTGAAAAATAAACAGTATTTTGTAAATTATTACTATTTAGACTGTATAATAAAAAAAATACTGTATGTAGCTTCTGTTGTTGAAATATGGTCTTATTTATTGGTAGCCAAAGTGGCATTTGATTTATGCTGACAGAAAGTAGGCTAGTAATTTAATCTGGTTGTATCTGCCTGAGTGGCAATGTAATGCTCTAGAAAGTCATTATACAAATAGCCTTCTGATTAATATCAGGCTGTCAGTCACAAAATTATATTAAATGAAAGACCACGTTAATTAGGCACAGCTTGATTATTATACAGTCAGCCTTGTAATTATTGTAACCACATAGGCAAGATCAACTCAGAAAGATCAATATTCTGTGAAGTGCCAGTGACTAAGAAGTAAGGCTGCAGCAATGTGTAACAGCTTGCTTCTCTGTTTGAGGAGTGTTACAACTTAGTAGTTGCAAAAGTTAAGGTGATTTGTCACAAAATGAGTCAATTTTTATGTTTAACTGTGCTGCCTGCCCTTCATAATAGGAGTAAATAATATACTTATTCACAAGTGGCAGAGAGCAAATATTATCCTATTTTCCTTATTGTGGTTTCTAATCCTTACAGAATGGGGGCTTGTAGCGGTGAGTGTGTTACTATATACTACAGTATTCTTCCCTATGATCACCATATGGCATGCTTACTTAATAAAACAGTTTAAATGGGTCTTGATCTCCCGTGGGAGTGCAAATGCTTTTACTGATAATTAGACCCATTTGCCTGCCTGTACTACACTGTCATCCCCATATATGCACACCTACAACCATGCATGTATACTGTACACTGTGTGGACTTACAAGTAAACATAAATATTGCATTAATAGCAGAGTGTGGGTGTTGCACCTGATGACTACTGTACTTACTGGTTCTTAGTCACAAAGTCTAAACACAGTAATAGCTTGCAGATTGCTGTTCATTCTTTAACAATGATAACATTAGTTTAGTACAATTCTAACCTTATTTTATCTATCTTTCTATCTATCTATCTATCTATCTATCTATCTATCTATCTATCTATCTATCTATCTATCTATCTATCTATCTATCTAAATATTGTCAACCCATAATTATCTCAATGTCAACCCATAACATCTCTGCACCAGAAACACAAAGACGTTTTGTAAGGATGTACACAGTGAGAAAATAAAAAACAAACAAAAACATTTAAGATATTGTTAGCAAAAATATATATACATAAAATATGCTAATATATAGTATATATAGTCAGTATTTGGAATAATATCCATGATATATATAAATTAGACTTACTATTATTTAAGTTAAAATATTTATTTGATAAGTGGAATTAAACTATAGTGAATAGTTCTGTGTAATCATATGTAAATTGAAAATAAAACAGTTACAGTATATTCTCAGTCATTAGTAAAAGCTCAACAAACAATTACTAAAACACATATAGGGGCCTATTTACTAAGCCTTGAATGCAGATAAAGTAGACGGAGATAAAGTACCAGCCAACCAGCTCCTGTCATCTTTCAAATCCAGCCTGTGACATGGCAGTTAGGAGCTATTTGGCTGTTACTTTATCTTCCTCACACTTTATCTGCTTCCAAGACTCAGGGGGTCATTCCGAACCGATCGCTCACTGCAGTTTATTGGGTTGCAACTGCGCATGCGCCGCAGTTGCAACCCAATGCGATCGCCTCTGCCTGATTGACAGCGGCACGGCGTCATTTGGCTGCCGTTATAGGGGCACGGTCCGGCCAAGGCAGGCGTGGCCGGGCCGTGCGGGGGTCGGGCCGCAGTGGCTGCGTGATGTCACACACAGCCGCTGTGACCAGGGGCAACGACAATCAACTCCCAGCCAGCCACAGGAGCTGCGTTTGCCAGGAGTTACTTCACAAGTACAAAAGCGTCGCTGCTGTGCGATGCTTTTGTAATTGTGCGGGGGGGGGGGGGCATGTCAGGGAAATTTAGCACAGCTACGATCAACTCAGAATGACCCCGTTAGTACATGGGGCCTAATTCAGAGTTGATCGTAGCAGCAAATTTGTTAGACCATGTTGCACTGCAGGTGGGGCAGATATAACATGTGCAGAGAGAGTTAGATTTGGATGGGGTATGTTCAAACTGAAATCTAAATTGCAGTTTAAAAATAAAGCAGGCAGTATTTACCCTGCACAGAAACAAAATAACCCACCCAACTCTAACTCTCTCTGCAAATTTTATATCTGCCCCCCTCCCCCTGCAGTGCACATGGTTTTGCCCAAATGCTTACATACTGTATTTGGTGCTGCGATCGACTGTGAATTACCCCCATGGACTCCTAAATGTTGTTGCAGATAGAGTCATCTTAACAGCAGTGTAGGCCCCTGGGCAAAGCAATGCGGTAGGGATGGGGGGTGCTATAAGCGGATGCTTTGATGTCCGAGGGTGGTAGGAGGTGTTCTATTTTCTGCTCAGCATGTAGGACCTGGAGCAGTAATTTCTGCTGATTACGCCTTTACAGCACAGATGATGGAAGATTGGGCGGGAAGGAGAACACTAAACTGTAGAAGGAGGCATTATGCTGAATGAAATTGCCCTGGTACTTGACTTCCATGGTGGTAGGGGATATTTAATATGCAAGGGAGGGGTGGACAGTGGAGTGGGCTTAATATTCTTCATTTTCCAATGGGGGGTCAGCTTACTTGACTGCAGATATCTCTAGTTCCTCAAAATAGATTTCAAAGCTTTCAAAGGTGTGAAAAATCTAGAGAGTCCCACCTTTCAGGAGGGACTAGGGACTCGGGATCAGATTTCAGGAGCAAGAACAATCCACCAACGAAAATTTAAAACTGCTTAACAGGCGTGTGGAGCTGAAACAGGAGCCAGCTACTGGAAGGCTGATATCTCTGGCTCTGAGCATAGTAGAGTCAAGCTGCCAGTGTCCACCGAAAGGGGAGAGTCCTTGCTTTTTGTGTATATCCTCAGAAAAACTCTATGTCAGACAGAACCTGAGATATCTTACTAAGAAAATAAAATTACAGGCTTGGATGGGGACCAGTGCTTTGAAGTCACATATCTCCGGTTCCCGAGGGCCGATTTAACAAAAAATGGTACTCCTGGACTCCTGAGGTACTTGGGCAATTGTCCATTAAGTCCATATGAAAAGACAGCCCTGGGAGCAGATGGTTTCCCTTGTTTGAGTTATTACTGCGCAAGCAATATACAACGTGAAGTATGCCATAATAACAAGAATTTGTATAAATAGTGGTTGTACAGCATTATTGCACAAACATCATTTGATGACTCTAATTGGTTCGAAAGCAAAAATTTTACATCTTTCCTTGGATTATAAAACTACTTAAACTAAGACTGTATAAACTGTCAGTTCTATAACTATCTATTCTAGATTGTAGTGTTATAGTAACAATAATATATTGGTTTAGAACAACTACTATGTATTATAAGGAAAACATTTATAACAGTAGATTATAAAGTAATTTTAAGTTACCTCAATGTTCTGTGACTGGTACAAGAACAGCCTGCAGTCATGTAGTCTGTAAGCTGACATTAATAGTAATATCTTCAGAGTATTTCTGCGGGATTGGCTGCTTAAACTTCTAAAAGTTGACAAAATGTTCCTATTAACTAAATGTCTCTTATATGAAACGAAGAGAGAAACTTTGAAATTACCTTATAAAGTTTAATGCCCATAATAAGAGTTAATATGTCAATCTATATAATGTAAAAAAAAGTTCTCAAAATTTAGAATGAAAGTAAAACAGAAACAGAAAATATGTTTTTGTGTTATGTATGTGACCAAGGTCAGGGGTGTTTTAAAAGAGGAGGGGGCCCCTGTGCAAACTCTGGGTGGGCCCCCTCCTCTGTATGGCGCAGCAGCCTCTGGCATCGTGATAGAGTCTACTGTGCATGCACAGGTGTTCAGAAACATGGCACCCGCCACATGCCGAAGACCAAAATCACTACTGCACATGCGTGGCTGCCATTTTGGCTGTGATTTTCACTGCAGTTGCTGGACTCTGAAGAGGAAAGTACTGTATTAAACTATGGGCGCAATGTGTGCGGTATGGGTCCCCCCTGGACCAAGGGGACCGTGTATACCGCATACATTACACCCATTATAGAAATGCCACTGGCCAAGTATTGGCCCACTCTTCCCATTTCACAGCTCTCTGGCAAAATACTGAATGTGTATAAATCCTGACAGTACAACAAGACACAAGCTTCTGTCCTTGCACCTAAAGGATGATAATTATAAGTAGTAACTTACTGTACATTACCACATTATGATTTTGGATAATATTTTAACATTTCAGCTGTATTAAAAATGTGGGATGTGATAAATATGCCTTAAGTATAATGGGGCTAATTCAGGTTGGATCGCAAATCGCAATCCAACTGGAATATTTATGATTGACCCGTGAGCGCATGCGCAGCACCTGTCCTGCGCATGCACCTGCACTTTCTGCAGGGGGGGCAGAAAATGCGATCGCCTCTGCCTGTCAATTAGGCAGAGGTGGTTGCAGGGTGGGAGGGGGGGCAACGCTCTGTTTCCAGGGAGGAGACGGAGCGTTGCAGGGGCGGTGCAGCGCGGATGGGGACGGAGTTGGCCGAACGGGGGCATGTGGTGGGTGTGATCACAGCACCTGCGTGATGTCACGCGCAGCCGCCGTGATCAGAGCCGTCTTAACAGCAGTGTAGGCCCCTGGACACAGCAATGCACTGGGGCCCCTACTTACCCATCAGCGGAAGGGGTGGGGGGTGCTATCAGAAGCAGCTTTGATGTTCCGCGGGGGGTAGGGGGTGTTCTATCTTTCGCTCAGCATGTAGGACCTGGAGAAATAATTTCTGCTAATTACTCCTTTACTGCACAAATGGGACGGGTAGGAGAACACTAAACTGTAGAAGGGGGCATTGTGCTGAATGAAGGGGCCCTGGTACATGACTTCCAGGGTGGTAGGGGGTATTTAATACACAGGGGAGGGGTGGATAGTGGAGTGGGCTCAATATTCATCATTTTCCGGGGGTCAGGGCAGCTTGCTTTACTGCAGATATCTCCAGTTCCTGGAAATAGATTTCTTAGCTTTAATGGGAAAAAAAAAACTAGAGAGTCCCACCTTTCAGGAGGTACTGGGGACACCTGTCAGGAGGTACTGGGGACTTGGGGATCAGAATTCAGGAGCCAGAGCAATCCACCAACAAAAATATAAAACTGCATATTAGGAGTGTGGAGCTGGAGCAGGGAACAGCTGCTTGAAGGCTGATATCTCTGGTTCTGGGCACAGTAGAGACATGCTGCCAGTGTCCCCTGAAAGGGGAGAATCTCAGCTTTTGGAGTATACCCTCAGAAAAACTGTAAATCAGACAGAACCCAAGATATCTGGCTGGGAAGAGCAATTAACAGGCTTGGATGGGGACCACTGCTTTGAAGTCTGATATCTCTGGTTCCCCAGGGCCGATTTTCAAAAATCTGGTACCCCTGGAAAGAGGGGACCCTCAGCTATCAGCCTAGGGCCCTTTTACTCCTGGGGCCCTTGGGCAAGAGCCCATTGAGCCCATACGAAAAGACGGCCCAGGCCGTGATCAGGGAGAAGGCGGTGGGTCTCCTGCAGGCGCAGCCAAGCTGCGCCGGCTGAAGGCTTCCAGTATTTCTGCAAACAAGCAGAAATTGTGTTCACTCGCAATTTCTGATTGTTGAAGGGGGGGGCTCTGGTCAGCATGCTGGGCGGCCTTGCCCAGCGATGGGCGGCCTCCAGCATGCTAGGAAAAGGATAGCAAATTCTGCCAATTAGCAGAATTTTCTATCCTTACTGAATTAGCCCCAATAGGCCAATAGGAATTAGGAGAATGGCTGCTATCTCTGTGCTTGTGGAGAATCATCAAAAGTTATATACTGTACATTGTAGCCGCTCACAAGTTCATGTTAAAAAGAATAAGCAAAGTTATGTATTTCATGTTTCAAGAAACTATAACAATTTTGCTCTACGTGGGCCAGTAACTATGAATTTACTTGACAAACCATTAAAAAAAAGTGCAATACATTCTTTTGTGCTTTTAAAGTTCAGTTTTGCCAATAGTTTGGTTATTACCTTCATTTTGATGGTTTGCCTAGAAAACTGTATACTATGATGCAAACTGTTGCAATTTAAAGATGGCTGAATTCCCAGAACACTACTATTTGCTATGATTACTATAACTGAACAGATGGAAAATTGTCTCTGACTTAAAAAGTGAGAACAGTTAGTGTAACCCAGAAGTAGAAAGGGGTTATTTACACCTTACAGCACAGAACCATTTCATTTTCATAAGAATAAATAGGATCATGTCAGCAATGTAATTTCATAGTCTATATGCTGAAATGTTTTGTATGATCATGTAGTCAGAACACAATATATCCTGCTATGAATTTATGCTCTGTCCCTCAGCCATTTTATCAGTTCTATTTTCTCCCAATATTCTGCTCATTTTACTTTCATTCGTAAAACCATGTTTTAGCAATATAGGTCCTTAATTCTGTGCATAATTACAATTGCCTTTTTGCTTATATTTTCCAAAATCTATCCTGTGCATCATCCTTAGCTTCTCCTTAAATCCTTTCATACTTCGGCTCTTATAACCTCCATCCTAAACCTATTTTATTGCATTTTGGGCTGGTCATATTCCAATTTCAATCTCACTAATGTTATATGTTGTTCCAAGACAAATTATACCTGTTTTTATTTTCAATAAGAGTCGGAAGCTGCCGTCTTGTCGGAAAGACGGCAGCTTCCAACTGATTTAGGTCAGAAGGGGTTCTGACCTATTCAATAGGGGCTAATTTTGTCGGAAAAACACGTGGATCGGCGGAAAAGTCGCCGATATGTGTGCTTCTGTCGGAAATGGGGCCAAATCTGACAGGTTATGGCCCTCTTTCTGACAAACTCAATCAGACTTGAAAACAAGTCGGATTGAGGTGAGGAGCTGGGGAGCGGTGCGGTGGGCTAAGGGGATGAGAAGTACCTTGATGGCCGTCCACCAGCCAGGCACCTCTCTCCCTGCAGTGCCTCGCCCCATCGCTGCAGACGCTGGCAACTCCCCTCGATGCCTGCCGCTGTCCAGCTCCACCCACCGCCATCCAGCTCTGCCTGCCGCCGTCTAGCTCATCCCCGCCACCTGCTGCCGTCCAGCTCACCCCCACCGCCATTACTCCCCCCACTGGCCAACTCCATCTGCACCCCCCACCACCGCTGTCAGCCACCTGGCAGCTGCTGACAGCAGCGGCAGGACAGGACCCCGGGAACGACCAAATCTGACAGTCGTATTTGGCTCAAATCCGCAAGTCGTATTTGGCTGTCCATTGAATAATCCTTGTCGGTTCCATTCCGACAAATGAATGTCGAAATGGATCCGACATTTATTGAATACACCCCTGTATATTCAAAAAATGCCATGGCCAAATAAAATGTTTTTTTTTTAAATTGATAGTACATGAAAGTGAACTAAAAGCAGGTGTACAGGTTTATTTTTGTAATATAAACATCGACAAGAAACACTTTGTAATCTTGTAATATAGGGGGTAATTCAGACCAGATTGCTGCTGTGCATTTTTGCAATGAGCAGGCATGACGGACGGCTGCACAGGTGATTGCAGGTCAGCGATGGGTTTGTGCGAAGGATCCATTCGCATGGGCGTTCGCAAGCAGATTGACAGGAGGAGGGCATTTGTGGGTGGCAACTAACCGTTTTCTGGGAGTGTTTGGAAAAACGCAGGCATGTCCAAGCGTTTTAAGAGAGGGAGTCTGATGTCAAATCCGGTCCCAAACAGGCTGAAGTGATCACAGTGGCTGAGTAAGACCTGGGCTGCGCAGAGACTGCACAAAATCAGTTTGTGCAGCTCTGCTACACATGTGATCACACACTTGCACAAGGAAAATACACTCCCCCTGTAGGCTGCAACTATCTGATCGCAGGGCTGCAAAAATCGCTGCCCAGCCATCAGGTCTGAATGACCCCCATAAACATTGGCAAGAAATACTTTGTAGATCTTGTTGCAGCATTAATCCAATTTTCCAAAATAGCAAAAAGCAAAAAGCGCCAATTCTAAAAATGTGCAGAGATAACATAGTAATCCAGAAGGCATACCATTTGAAAAATTAGACAACCTACTACAGTACATCAAATGAGGGCATCCTTGACTGTAGATCAGGATATGGGAGATCTGAATATTACAGTAGAACCCTGCCACCACCATCTCAGGACTTTTTAGCTTTCTGTAGTGCAGGGTTTTATTGTCACATGATCACCAGGCAAAAACTACTTGTGGATGACTCTCTGTGGTATGTGACAGAATATACACTGCTCAAAAAAATAAAGGGAACACTAAAATAACACATCCTAAATCTGAATGAATTAAATATTCTTATAAAATACTTTGTTCTTTACATAGTTGAATGTTCTGACAACAAAATCACACAAAAAATATCAATGGAAATCAAATTTATTAACCCATGGAGGTCTGGATTTGGAGTCACCCTCAAAATTTAAGTGGAAAAACACACTACAGGCTGATCCAACTTTGATGTAATGTCCTTAAAACAAGTAAAAAAGAGGCTCAGTAGTGTGTGTTGCCTCCACGTGCCTGTATGACCTCCCTACAATGCCTGGGCATGCTCCTGATGAAGTGCGGATGGTCTCCTGAGGGATCTCCTCCCAGACCTGGACTAAAGCATCCGCCAACTCCTGGTCAGTCTGTGGTGCAACGTGGCATTGGTGGATGGAGCGAGACATGATGTCCTAGATGTGCTCAATTGGATTCAGGTCTGGGGAACGGGCGGGCCAGTCCACAGCATCAATGCCTTCATCTTGCAGGAACTGCTGACACACTCCAGCCACATGAGGTCTAGCATTGTCTTGCATTAGGAGGAACCCAGGGCCAACCGCACCAGCATATGGTCTCACAAGGGGTCTGAGGATCTCATCTCGGTACCTAATGGCAGTCAGGCTACCTCTGGCGAGCACATGGAGGGCTGTGCGGCCCCCCAAAGAAATTCCACCCCACACCATTACTGACCCACTGCCAAACCGGTCATGCTGGAGGATGTTACAGGCAGCAGAACGTTCTCCTTGGCGTCTCCAGACTCTGTCACGTCTTTCACATGTGCTCAGTGAGAACCTGCTTTCATCTGTGAAGAGCACAGGGCGCCAGTGGCGAATTTGCCAATCTTGGTGTTCTCTGGCAAATGCCAAACGTCCTGCACGGTGTTGGGCTGTAAGGACAACCCCCACCTGTGGACGTCGGGCCTTCATACCACCCTCATGGAGTCTGTTTCTGATCGTTTGAGTAGCACATGCACATTTGTGGCTTGCTGGAGGTCATTTTGCAGGGCTCTGGCAGTGCTCCTCCTGTTCCTCCTTGCACAAAGGCGGAGGTAGCGGTCCTGCTGCTGGGTTGTTGCCCTCCTATGGCCTCCTCCACGTCTCCTGATGTACTGGCCTGTCTCCTGGTAGCGCCTCCATGCTCTGGACACTACGCTGACAGACACAGCAAACCTTCTTGCCACAGCTCGCATTAATGTGCCATCCTGGATGAGCTGCACTACCTGAGCCACTTGTGTGGGTTTTGGGAGGTCATACAGGCACGTGGAGGCCACACACACTACTGAGCCTCATTTTGACTTGTTTTAAGGACATTACATCAAAGTTGGATCAGCCTGTAGTGTGTTTTTCCACTTTAATTTTGACGGTGACTCCAAATCCAGACCTCCATTGGTTAATAAATTTGATTTCCATTGATAATTTTTGTGTGATTTTGTTGTCAGCGCATTCAACTATGTAAAGAACAAAGTATTTAATAAGAATATTTCATTCATTCAGATCTAGGATGTGTTATTTTAGTGTTCCCTTTATTTTTTTGAGCAGTGTATATATATATATATATATATAGGCAGCAGTAGGTCTGGCTCTCCCTTGTTACAATGCTGTACTGCGCCGGGTGCCCTCACAAAATAGAAATCATAGACAACGTGTAGTGCGGCACTCCTGGCGGTGTAAATAACTTAGGCAGACATCAGGTCATAACGACAATGTTTCAATGCCTTTAATATGGCATTTTCATCAGGTCAAATACACAAATACAAGTGACTTACCTAAATACCCAGTGCATATTCTCAAAGTGCCTGCGCTTCCGGAAAGCGGGAAATCCGCCCGAGTCCGTGGACGCACCCCCCTGACGTCAGACAAAGCAGCATCAGTGCCCTGTGCCCGTAACTATGGCAACATATACACAGATTGAAATACTAGTAAACCCTTCATCGCAATAGCATAACTAAACAACAGTAAATACAGATGACCAATAAGCCCTAATAATATAGCATACTAGGCAGCCCTAGGACATAATGTCTATGTATGTCCACTAAATACATAATATAATGTAATTGCAGGCAGCAACTATAAAACCAAATCAAGACATGCATATCCCTGTATTACTATAAAATCTCAGCAGATTGCACCTTTCATTACAACCACTAGGGTGTGCAGTCTAGACCCATTTCCTCTGTATATCCCTGAACTGCACTGCTACAAAATATCACCACTGCCATAGACAAAATGATACACATTACATAAAAGCATTTAAACCCTGGTGTTCATTGAGGCCCCTAGGATGGATCGTACACAGCCGGTGGATCCATATGGTCACCAGTTGAAGCAACCAAAGACCACTATCTCTTCCTCGTGCTGATATGGGTACATGATCAATCATGCGATATCACAATGATACAAGTGGGTGCCGCGCCTGGCAAAAATGCCTGGCCACCGGTTGGTCACTAGTACCCTTAGTGATAGCCGCCTTAATAGCCGACCTGTGGGCTGCTATACGCTCTTTAAACATGCGCTCTGTTTTGCCTATATATGACAGCCCACATGGGCATAACAGCTGGTAGACCACAAATCTAGAATGCAGGACAACGTGAAATTGATACACATAGAGCGGCCAGTAAGTGGGTGCTGAAATACATTACCACTAATGAGAAACTAGCAAGTGGTGCATGTGCACCTAATGCAGCCCCTAAGTTTAACATGGGGTGTGTCAATAGCGATTCAAGTAATATCCGATTTTACAAGGATATCTCTTAAATTTTTATGTCTAGTAGAGTGATGGCTAACCTTGACACTCCAGCTGTTGTTGAACTACACATCCCAGCATACCCTGCATCAGTTTTAGCAAGGCCAAACGGCAAAACTGTAGCAGGGCATGCTGGGATGTGTAGTTCAACAACAGCTGGAGTGTCAAGGTTAGCCATCACTGGTCTAGTATAACATGGCCCAAATCTAAATCCTGATCTGTTTGGACAATATTCCATAATTTTTTTGAAAAGTGGTTGATACCGCCACTAGCAGGGCTGAATTGTCCTACCCAAGGAAACATCTTAGTACTAGTTTAACTGGTGGGTTCACTATAGAGCAACTGCGCACGCTCCACAGATAGAGCTTTGTGTTTAGTTTGCTTGAGAACCTTGCGGGGGTAACCCCTTGCCTGAAATCTGTCAAGCAACTCATTCAACTGCTTCTCAGCCAAAAGTGCATCCGACGTGATTCTACGGATCCTAATGAGTTGGGAATATGGCAGGCCGCGATTCAAAGGCATAGGGTGAAAACTGTGATAATGCAATAGATTAATGCGGTCAGTGGGTTTGCTAAACAAAGATGTCTGAATCCTCCCATCAACCACAGAGATCTGTACATCTAAATAATTGACAAACTGATTACTCATGGAATAAGTAAACTTAATAGGGTGATCACATCTATTGTGATCATTAATGATACCCTCCAGGCGTTCTTGTGTGCCTTTCCATAGAATAAGCAGGTCGTCAATATACAGTAGCGATAGTACATGATAATATTATCAGAAACAGAAGGATCATCAAAACACAGCTTGTTAGTCATAATATAAAAAATGAAAATGCAGACACAGTCGTAATACAGAAATAGATAAAAAAATAAATAATGCTGACCAGTTATAATGGATAAATACACAGTGGGCAGTTACCGATACTTTAAATGTCGACATTTTGACCTTATTGACATTATGACTATACAATACAGCCCACCAAGAAACTTTTCAGTCTGGCTGGGACATTATGCATTAGATAGCATCTATCCTTGTGTATCAATGCATATTTTCCTCAGTCACGTGCAGTGAGATCAGTGGCTGGGGAGGCACTAGATGATTAACCCCCCCCCCACCACACACACACACACACACACACACACACACACACACACACACACACACACACACACACACACAAAATAAGATTCCCCTTATATCACAGCAACCAGCACCAGGCAGAACCAGACAAGGGTATAATGCCATAGCATGGGGGACACTCAGTATGGGGTCCATCTGCCATCACATTAATCACCCCCAAACCAGTCAGCAAACTGCTGCAATTCCTTGGAAAGTGGGGACCCCCAAAAAATAAAATGGAGCCCCCCCTTCCTAAGCAACAACCAGCATTGGGCTGAAAGCCCGGTGCTGTGCCCCATACCTCTGGTGGCAATGGATGCAGGGTCCCTGGTATAATATTGTTCTTTACAGGCAGCCTGCAGGGACCAGCAAGCCTGCCCCAGCATGCTGGCACTTGGAGACCCACAAATTCCTGCATGCCCAGACATTTACCTATAGAAAAGAAAATATTAATATAAATACAAGACACGTTTAAAAAAAAAGTTTATTGTACAGCACCTTCACCTGGGGGTGGTGGCCTTTCATCTCTTATGCATGACCACCGCCTCCCCAGGGCTTCTGGCATCTTCACCTGGGGGCAGTGGCCTATAAGCTCTTTTGCATGGCCACTGCCTCCCCAGGGCTTCCAGCATCTTCTATCTTTGGGAGCTCTTCCCTGCTTCCTCCCTGCCAGTGTACTGCCAGCCACTGCCTCGCTTAGGCTTATATAAACCACCCAGAGGCCACGGCTCATGGTGGCCATCTTAATTTAAAAAATGACGCTGGGGTGCCATTTTTTAAATTGGTATTTCAATGGATCGGCGGGCAGGGGATTTTCCAGGTACTTTGAACCCCCCTGCGTGTGCACATGGCCGTGCTCACATTGCACACACACCAAGGTACCTGTGCGATGCTGCTTGTAGTGAAGATTTACAACCAAAGGGATTGAAAAGAAGAAACCATTTGTTGGAGGTAACAGGGAGTGGCGGCAAAAACTCAATCATGTCTCGGCCATTTTCAGGATGTTTCTTCCTTAAACTATGATCATGCATGCAAAAAACATGGCGGCAGCATTGCTTCTACCATGGCCAGGCTACATGATTATAGACTAATTTGGGGAGTTGTTGTTCCTCATTTCTGCATCGACGCTGAGTAAGTATACGCAGTTGCTGAGGACCTTGTGATAGCTGCAGTGGGCGTCTCTATTTTCGTAGCGGTTGCTTTACCTGCATTGTTTTGCATGTCCGTAAGCTGAAAAATTGCATGTGCATAGGCTTTTGCATACAAATCAGAATCAGGCCCACATCTACCCCAAGAGTATGAGATAGCACCACACTGGCTAGTCTAAATTCTTCATCCCATTTCTCCGATACTGTTTCTGCAATGCAGGGTGTCATTATCTGGCAACCAAACAGAAACCAGCAAGGGGCCACAAAATGTGAAGAAGTCTTATCTCTTGCAAATGAGGTTGACTCTGAGTTTATTGAACCCAGGATGGGGCAACCACACCATCTTTGTATTTTTTATGATTTCTGTACTGATCATTAGTTGATAACTGCTAAGGGAGCACATAGTTTGAAATGACCACCCACTTTCTGAGTGTCAATCCCGTGCCTGTTGGTGGTACCATAACTAGTGGTTAGTATTGTTTTCTCAAAGCACATAACTTCAATTACAACCATCACCCCCATGTGTATAGACTTAGGGGTTATCTTACCCATCGCGGTGGCTGCATGTGGTGTCACGCAGCCGCCGTGATCATGCCCCCAACACCCCCCCATTCACACTGCCCCCTGTTCAGCCGCCTCCGCCCCCGCAATGCTCAGTCTCCTCCCTGGAAACGGAGCATTGCCCGCCCTGCAACCACCTCTGCCTGTCAATGAAAAATGCTGGCGCATGCGCAGGATGGGTGTTGCACATGCGCCTGCATCTTTTTCTCAAAAATTACGGTTGGATCGCTTATTGTGATCCATCCTGAATTAGCCTCTTAGTATGTTTTCCCCATTTTTTACATGGGTTTCTTCAAGGTGATCTGGTTTGATCTCATTTTCCAAAGACATACTGATATGTTCATTTGCTTCATATGTGAATGATTGAAATATTTCTCTGTAAATAAATTTTGAATTCCAAGAGATATACTTCTAAAGTTGAGTTTCTGGCTTCACACTGTCTTTGCAGAGGTCTATAGTGCAGAACGGTATCCGGACTCCAGGTCGACAACAAAAAGGTCGACACACCTTAGGTCGACGCCAATTGGTCGACACACCTTAGGTCGACATGGAGAAAAGGTCGACATGGAGAAAAGGTCGACAGGAACAAGGTCGACATGGAAAAAGGTCGACATGAGTTTTTCGCGATTTTTTACTTTTTTGGAACCTTTTCATACTTAACAATCCACGTGGACTACGATTGGAACGGTAATCTGTGCCGAGCGAAGCGGTAACGGAGCGAAGGCACCATGCCCGAAGCATGGCGAGCGAAGCGAGCCATGCGAGGGGACGCGGTGCACTAATTGGGGTTCCCGGTCACCCTACGAAGAAAACGACACCAAAAAAACATAAAAAACTCATGTCGACCTTTTTCCATGTCGACCTTGTTCCTGTCGACCTTTTCTCCATGTCGACCTTTTGTCCACGTCGACCTAAAGTGTGTCGACCAATTGGCGGCGACTTAAGGTGTGTCGACCTTTTTGTTGTCGACCCTGAGTCCCAGACCCGTGCAGAACGTTTGAATAATCCAAGGAGTAGTCCCATTTGAAAAACCCATTAGAATAAACAGGGGTATTTTGGAAAACTGGATCTTTTGTGGCTCTTCTGAATTTAACTGGAACATACTGTAGTAGCTGAAAAGCACATTCTATTCACCAATGCTTTATATTTCAGCTGTACATTTTCATACATAACACATGCTACTGAAGAAACACAACCTCAAAATTCACATCACTACTTAGGATACATATGCAGATACAGTACTTCACAGATGTGCTTTGCTGTCTACATACTGTATGCTACAGTGTTTATTTTACATTCATTTTCAGTGGCAAACACAGGATTTTCACGGGAAAGGGGGGGGAGGGGGGGGTTCCGTACATGTATGTCAGAGAAGTGCCAGCCATACACACACGCACATTAGCATACTTACAAATACACACACACACATCATACATACATACATACACACACTACATACATACACACAGACACTACATACACATACACACATCATACATACATACACACGCACACACACACACTATACATACACACAGCATACATACACAGTATACATGAAAACATCCAGACACACACAGTATACATACTGTACAAACAGTATACATGCAGACAGCATACATACATACATACATAAACACATCATACATACACACACACACAGTATACACACACACACACACACACACACACACACACACACACTATACAACTATACATGAACACATACATACATACATACATACATACATAGTATACATGGACACATACACACAGTATACATGCATACATACACACAGCATACACACAACGTACACACACAGTATACATTCATACATACACAGTACACTGTACATGCAAGCAGACACACACACACACACACACACATTGTAAACATGCACACACACACACACACACACACACACACACACACACACACACACACACAGTATACATGAACACAAACATACCATTAACAAGAAGGTAGATGCTAGAATCAAGTGGGCTAAGGGATCTTTTCCGTCTGGGGGAGGAGTCACAACACAAGGGGGAGGAGCAAGGCCAGCGGGATAGTTCCTCTACTATCCACGCCACCAACTATTACCTTTAGTAATCAGGTGGCGAGCGAAGCGAGCCACCGAGCCCGAAGCATGGTGAGCGAAGCGAGCCCGCGAGGGTACTTTTCGGGTACTCTGTTCGCCCGTAGCTCCTCCCCCTGGTGACGTGTCTCCTCCCCTAGATACGTCAGAAGGTCCCTTCTCCCACTCCAAAATAGAATCAACCTTAACAAGAAGCACAGCCCCCCCATCCATGATACAAACTGCTGCAGTAATCAGGACAGCATGCCACGTACATCGTCCAGCAAGTATAATTTATTATAGCCTACTGGCCCCCCTTACCCCCCTACCCTACCTGGCTGCTGCAGAATCACTGAGGGACTGAGTTCTGGAGAGTGGAGACAGCCACAGCCACTGCCTGCCTTCACCCAGCTCTGGCTGAAGGACCCACGTCGTACTGCCTGAGAGGAGCTGCACGTCGTCGCTGCAGCTCCTCCTACAGGCAGCCAACAGCATTGCCATTCTTTGTCAGATTAAGGATTCGAACGGAGGGAGATGCTGCAACCGCGTTACAGGTGCAGATCCTCCATATACACATTACAAAAAAAATCATTTAGCAGCGCCATGCCAATGGATCAGCATCCAGGGGGAGTTTCTAGGTACTCGGAAACCCCCCCTGCGTGCGCGTATGATTTTATCATGGAGATGATTTTTATATACTGTGTAGGTTACAGTACTTTCCAGAAGAGCAGACAATTATCAATTTAAAGCTAAAATGGCAATAAGACATCAAAATCAATAAAATGTGTTTCTATTATTGTTGATGGACCTGTACTGTACATTTTATCCATGTGCTGTATTCAGCATTTATGCGTTATGGTAAAATATATGTCACAAGTCCTCTCTATTGTAGAGAAGCTTTTATATATTTGTTTGTAAATGATAGGGCAGCTAATCAATGGGTGCTTCTAGCTTCACATTATGGGGGGTGATTCAGACATGATCACTGGGCTGCTAATTTTGCTGTCCTGCGTTCAGATAGTTGCCGCCCCCAGGGGGAGTGTAAATTTGCTGTGCAAGTGTGTGATTGTATGTGTACACAGAGCTGCAAAAATACACTGTGTGCAGTCTCTGCGCAGCCCAGGACTTACTCCTACAGTGCGATGAGAAGAGGCTGATCGGGGGCTGGAGCTGACGTCAGACACCCTCCCTGAAAACGCTTGTGAATGCCTGCGTTTTTCCAGACTCTTCTAGTAAATGGTCAGATATCTCCTACAAATGGCCTCCTCCTGTCAGTCATCTTGCGAATGCCCGTGCGATTGTAATTTTCGCACCATCATGTCACTGACCGGCGATGCCCGTTATTGTTGGCCGACACGCTTGCGCACTGCGGTGCATACCCATGTGCAGTTTATTGCTGATCGCCCACTGTGCGAAAATGCACATCAGCAGGTCTGAATCACCACCTATATTCCTTGTCTTACACACTGTATTTAGAAACTTTACTTTGCCAAATGATTCAAAATTGGTAAATTATCTAGCAAACACTATTTTTACGAAAGGCATTTAATAGCGAGTGATTGGGACTATTAGTAAAGACATTTTCCATATTGTCCCATCAACATTTATAGAATGAAACATCACAATATCTATATAAAACAAGAGACAATTTTATATAGTGTTTATTTTGCAGATAGTTATTTAATAATGTAATTATAGACAAACAAGCCAGATTCTACAGACACCCAATGGTAGGAAAGGTTTTACTTTGTGTCTGTAAATGACAGAGAGCACTTGGCAGCACATCAGTGGCCACAGCAGACATATATAAAATGGCATTGCTCGTTTAGAGATACATAGACAGCTATTTTGATCTGCCAAAAGCCAGTAAATTGTTCAAATTAACTAGCTAATTTATGCATTTATAAAACACTTCAAAAAAATTATTTATTTAAGGTAATTTAAGGAGAATTAGTCAGGACTTTTCATCAATGTTCTTTGTCAGAATATGTGGATTAAAATGTGACATAGTTTTATTCCCACACATTTTATATAAAAGTCGTAATGTGTAAAATGGGTACACCTGGCTGCCGTAATGTGTAAAATGGGGACTCTTGCCTGCTGTAATGTGTAAAATGGGGACACCTGCCTGCCGTAATGTGTAAAATGGGGACTCTTGCCTGCCGTAATGTGTAAAATGGGGACTCTTGCCTGCCGTAATGTGTAAAATGGAGACTCTTGCCTGCCGTAATGTGTAAAATGGGGACACCTACCTGACTTAATGTGTAAAATGGGGACACCTACCTGCTGTAATGTGTAAAATGGGGACACCTGCCTGCCGTAATGTGTAAAATGGGGACACCTGCCTGCTGTAATGTTTAAAATGGGGACACCTGCCTGCCATAATGTGTAAAATGGGGACACCTGCCTGCCGTAATGTGTAAAATGGGGACTCTTGCCTGCCATAATGTGTAAAAGGGTGACATCTGCCTGCCGTAATGTGTAAAATGGAGACTCTTGCCTGCCGTAATGTGTAAAACGGGGACACCAGCCTGCCGTAATGTGTAAAATGGGGTTTTAATGTATCAAGGGCATAATATAGTGAAGGGGGCATTACGAAGTGTTGCTTAATATGGTAGAATAATTTTCTTTCCTGTAGTGACCGTGATCTGTTGGTGCAGGGTCAAAAACTGGGGTGTAAGGTAGTCTTTTCAGATGAGGCCACACCCATTTCAATGGGGTCACGTCCATTTTAACAAGGCCACGCCCCTTGTCGGGAGCGCGCGTGCAATGTTTTTTTTTTCTAGGGCGGGCACATTTTTTTTATGTCAATGTAGGGGTGGGGGTCCATTTTTAAATCTCGCACTGGGAGCCAAATTGTCTAGAAACAGCCCTGAAGTCAAGTGGCTTTTTATAGCATCTCAGCCATGCTTAATGTCCTGGGTGCTATACACTGTATGCAACTGAGATCACCTAGGAATAGGTCCAAAATGTATTTGAAAAGGCACCATGCCTATTCTATGAATGTGCAGGTTGGTGTGTAATGCAAAACTAAAAATATTGATTGTTGTAGTGAGCTATCTTGGCTCATGCCATCACACAATTATTCTCAGTCAGTCATCCATCCCTCTATGAGAAGTTTGAGGTGGGATAAAATGACAGAGGAAAGACTGATCAGTATTAACAGATTCCTGTGGTTCTTTCTTCACTATCTACTGAATGTATAAATATTGCTATTAAAACCTACTGTTATTATTTTTTTTTTTGCCCTTACAGGTGATTCTGGCTATGGCTGCTGCCACTTCTTATTACTCCTGCTTAGCATAAGTATAATGATGCGCGTAAAACCACTTGATCAGTGAAAGTACATACAGTACTTTTGGGATATTAAAATTTAGGTTCAGGTGCCTTGACAAATCTGGTGGAATTTTATTTTGTTCAGCTTCTAAAGTGTCTGACATTAAGGTCTAGTGCTGTCTATTACACAATCTGGCCTTGCAACAACCACCATCACCAGATTAGCAATTAGACAGTAGGCAGGCAGGAGTATTTTTTACTGCAGGCTACTCTAAGCACAGAAAATGGGAAGAAGGTCAGCCGATCAGTGATTAACAGTAATTTCACCAGTAAGTATAATAAACATTAGTAATTACACCTCACTAACATAGTATGTGTTTCCAGTGGCAAACACAGGATTTCTTGAAGGGGGTTTCCAAATGCAGTCCACAGTCTCTCGCTCTGAGGAACATTGGAGCATGTGCAGGAGTCTGGGAGAGCAGTAGAAGAACCTAATAACAACCCTGGACATTAACGTAAACATTGGTCTTTTTATACACTGGTTACTGTATGGAATACAGTATTAATATTTAACACTGTAGATGGTCTCTAGTTTAGGCTGTATCAAACATTTAAACAATATAATTAAGTGGTCAGGAAAAGGTTAAACAAACCATAATAAATAGACAAGCATAATAGAACCAGTACTGCACTTTCTAAGCACACATTCTCCCACCTCATGGTAAGGCTCCTGTCTTTTCTTCCTGGTAGCTACTCTGGTCCAGAGCACTGATTGAGGACTCAGATCCACACACACAGCAAACGTGGTGGAAGTTGCTAACTCTGGGCATGTGCAGTAGCTCTGCTTTGTCCCTTAAACTGCATGATGTGGCGTCAGCTTTCATAATTGTATTATATACCATCACTATTGTTGTCATCAATTGAGCCACTTGCCAAGAGGAGGGGTGTTTCCAGGCAACCAGAACCACTCCTGCGTTTGCCTATGGTTTCTGTGTTAGAAGTAACTAAGTATTTTGCAAATGGTGTCCCAAACCATGGGCCTAACCCAGACCTGATCGCTGTGCTGCAAATTTGTGGAGGTCTGCGATCAGATAGTAGCCGCCCAGGGAGAGTGAAAACCCGCCCTGTGCAAGTGTGCGAATGCATGTGTATGCAGTGCAAAAATTACGCCAGACAGCGGATAGCTGCAAATCCGTTCGCAACTCACCATCGTAGCCCAAGACTTACTCCTACAGTACTATAAAAACAGGCTGATCGGGGCCAGAGCTGACATCACACACCCACCCTGAAAATGCTTGAGAACGCCTGCGTTTTTCCAGACACTCCCAGAAAACGGCCAGTTACCACCCACAAATGTTCTCTTCCTATTAATCACCTTGTGAATGCCTTGCAATCAAAATGTTTGCCTGTCACTGTTTGGAAATGCGCATGCGCATTGCGGTGCATATGCATGTGCAGTAATTCGATAATCGGCCGCTGTGTGATTTCGTACAACGGTGATGTCTGAATTAGGCCCCATGTTAGGTAGCATTGGTACATTTGTAAAATATGAAAGTCTGCAAAAATGTAACTAAGGTGGCCCTATATGTCTCCAATCCAAAGACACACCTTACTATTATATTTGTTATGTACACATGGATAATAAAAACTACATAACCCTTTCTTTTGTCCCTGTTTTTTAATTTATGTAAAGGAAAAAACTAAAAATAAAAAAGTAAAAATAAGTAAAAAAGTAAAAATGAACAGTAATAAAATATATAAATACAAACCGTGGATCTTTACACAATAAGTGTAATAAAAAATCATTAGTACAAAAACTATTGCTGAAAAACAAACTGTGTAGGCATATATCTTCATTAAATACATAGGGGTATATTCAATTGAAGTCGGATCCATTCCGACATTCATATGTCGGAATGGATCCGACCTGGGCTATTCAATGTCATCTCAATTTGAATTTAAAAAAAGTCGAATTGAGATGCGGGAGCTGAGACAGGGGAGAGCCGCGGGCAGACGGGGGAGAGCAGTGCTACAGCAGTGGCTATATAGCAGCTGCTGTAGCGCTGCTCTCCCCTGTCTGCCCGCGACTTTCCCCCATCTCCCCCCTGTCTCTCTGCCTCTCCCCGTCCCTCTTCTCTCTGTCCTACATCACAGCCGCCGCTCACGGCAACATCAACCCGGCTCCAGCAAGCTGTTCTGCGTACTTGGAACCCAGGAGATTGGGTGGCACCAGGAGAGTTCCAAGTACAGATGCGTGAAGCTGCAACTGGACTGAGATGTGCAGCAACCCGTAATTGAAAACCCTGACACCGTTGTCCTTCCCAAGAGGTCGGTTAACGCATGCGAGACTATGCTTTCTTGGGCCCACAGCAGCCGCGTTTGAACGGGCGGATTAGGTCTGCCCGAACTCCGATGCCCCCCGGTTTTAGTTGGTGACAAGACGTTAACTGAGGCAGAGAGAGAACAAGGGGAAAACTAACTAAGACAGACACAAAAGCAAAAGGGGAAACCACAGAAAATAATAAACTAATTTATGTGTGGCGCGGCCGCCAAGAAAAACCATAACCAAAGTAACGCTGCCCAAATGCCAAATACAAATCCGTCGTAGTTCGGCAAGGACGACAGTAGCAGAACCTCCACAGAAAACACAATGGCAAGATGATTACAATAATACGGCTACAGCCGTAAGGTGCGGCAGATCAGCTACTCATGACACCACGGAAGGTGCGCACAGGAAACGACCAGAACCCCGAGGCTTCGGACACCAGACCACTCCACTGGAAGACAAACTTGGAGGACAGCAGGAAACGATCCCTCAGACCGTACTCTGGAAACTGGACACAGGACACTGGAGTACACAAGCTGGATGCAGGAGCACATAGATGCAGGAAGACAGGCTCCAGTGGAAGCTGCTGACAGGGACCAGGAACAAGCTTGCAGGAAGCTAACCAAGAACTGGAACATACAGGTATCATAACAAACTTCTATCACCGGAGCTGGACTGCAGGGCTAGCTGGAAAATAAGGAAAGCATGCCCCAATCAGGATGGCTGGAAGCCAGGCACAAGGTAATGGACAAAATACTGGCAGGTGAGGTTACACAGACAAGAGCCAGACTGCAGTACACAGACTCCCCACATTATGACCAAATATCTGACAGGTGAGGATTAACACATAGAAAACAGGCTGCAGTTGCACAGACTCACCACCGGCATCTAACAAGAGTCTTCTAAACAAGTACAAGAGAAATCCTGGCATGCAAACAGAATTGTAACATAAACTTCATGAACAGAAAGCAAAACAGGAATGAACCACTGCTTGTGGTTCATAACACAAGCAAAGTCTCGCTTGCTGGAGCTGGGTGGACGCTGAAGTGAGTGGCGGCTGTGACATCCTCCGGCGCTGCTCTTCATCTGCTCACGGCTCTCCCGGTCTCTGCTCCCGCATCTCACTTTGACTTTTTTAAATTAGAATTGAGATGGTCAAAAAGGGGGCCAAAACCGTTTTCAACACAAGCACGTGGATCGGCAGCTATTCCGCTGATCCACATGCTTTTCGACAAGTCGAATTCCTCGACTTGTCAAATAATTTGATTGAATAGGTCGAAACCCCTTCTGCCCTAAAAAAGTCGAAAACTGATGACTTTTCGACAGACGGCAGCTTTCGACTTCAATTGAATATACCCCATAATGTCTATGTTCGTATTTCTACATTACAGATACGTACTGACTGGTTGTGCACAAGGAGGTAGTGATGTCAGTTTATTTGGAGGTTTTAGGCTGGATAGAAGGACATGGAGGAATGCAAGAGGAAGTTTCAGCAAATGATTGACATAAACAAATAAAAACACTTTTAAGACCAAGCTGTGTATTGTGGCCAAAAAGTAAGACACATTTATCACATTACTTTACCTGCCAACTCATCATCCTTTCTTGGTTGTTACTGAAATGTTGCTGTCTTTGGGTGTTTGGCTGTGACTTAAAAAAATAAAATATACTATTAATGAAGCAATGTGTGTGTTATTTTAAGTATTTCATATTTGTATTAAGGCTCACAACATGTGCATGGACATATATCAAAATAAATTATATATGAGTTCTAGCACGAGTGGCAAAAATATTTATAAATCATACAAGCCATTATAGTTAGGATTGCCATAATATTCCTCTAATTTAGGTCACCTATTATTTACACAGGTCCTTTGGCTGACTAAAAGCAGGTGGAATGGCTAATTTTAGCTAGGCACCATAGAAGCTGTGTAAATCATAGGTGTCCAGAAATAAAGGAATATTATGGCAAACCTAACTATAATGGAACCAACTCAGCATCAATGATCTTTCTGCAGTTATTAACTTGCACATAACAGACAACATTGCTTCTAAACTATAATGAAGTATGTTACTGAAGTACATGGGATACATTCTGCAAAAACACTTACTGTATGTTGTAGTGACTATTTGTAAATACAAAAGGACACTCACCTGGCCTGGCTGGGGCATTAGTGTTGTGTACATTAGTTGGGCCTGCGCAACTTCAGGATGTATTATTCTCCACAGAGGCTGTTCACAGTCCAGGAATTCAATGGGCTAAGAGGAGCTGCCACCTGTCTGCCTGATTGCCTCATCGGCCATCTTGACTTTGACCCTGCACTTGTACATTATGGCCATTCTTTTTGTGCTTGGAGTAGACTCATCATCATATTTGGATTCCTTCATAGACTGCTGCTCTTCCTCCTCCTCCAATTCTGATCAGCCTTGCTCCTGCTACTCTCACCCTCTATGACACAAAATACAGAAAAAATAACAAACTAAATAAAACCTACACTAACACTAAACACAGACACACACACACACACACACACACACACACACACACACACACACACACACACACACTCCTCGGGCACACACAAATACTGACAAGTCAAAAAAAGGTAAGTGAGAAAAGTAAACAAACTTTAAACAGACACAAAAAACATAACTACACAAGACAACTTTTAAAAACACCAATCACTGAATTCCACTTCAACCAACTGCGGAATCAGCCTGCTACCTCCTCTACACAAGTGCTACCTCCTCCCATCAAGCCTCTACAGTTCATGTGTTTGGGTAGTTTGGGGTATTTTTTTAAGGGATTTGTGATATCACAGTTGCATGCGATGCATTCTACCAAAAGGAAAATGATAAGAAATGAACTCTGAGTTTTTATTGCTTTCATCGCTTTCCAACAAGTCTATTGGTTTATTTACTTGGTGAGGTGTACTGCACTCATTCTCTTGTTGTGTTATTAGGAAAGGGGAGGGGGGGGGGTGATAATATGCTGTCTAGATTACAACAGCTCTCTCCGGTCATCAATTTTGTAAACAGAAGTGTACTGTAGTGTACCTGGTGCAACATAGGTTATGCCCTGTCTGTGTCACTATACCATTTATCAGATAGATGTTATGAGAAATTGCAATACATATGGATACATACTGTAGCGCTATGTTGTTAATTTTGAAGTGTTATACATAGCAATAAAACAAAGTCATACCTCCCAACTTTTAGTTCAGGAGGAGCAGAAAAGGGGTGTGGCTTCAGCAAAAGGGGGTGTGGACTTTGCGATTTCATCAGAGATGTGCGGCAGAGATGCAGTGATACTGTAGCATGCCTTACAAATAAACAATGAGCTCCAGGGACACTCTATGTTATACTGTCATCACTTTATGTCATGACATAAAAAGGACTGCTTCTATGAAGAGCTGAGTGTGTGTCTAGTAACGCAAGCAAATAAGCTTATACAGTATATGGCTGGTGCGGTCGTGTTCACTTACAGTATTCACACAGAAAAAGGTCTTTATATATTGAGCTGACTGTGCGTCTGTTGCCCAACTGAAAATGACAGTGACAACTACTGTACACAGTCACAGCACAGTAAAAACAAAAATCTATACTATAATAACTGGTAATGGTTATGTCTGTTCATGTACTCCTTGGGACTGAATTTTTGTTTGTCTGTTGGTTCCGGCATCACACAATAACTACTGGAGGAATTTAGATTGTGTTTTCACTACTGGAAATCTTAGTGACCTAAAAAGAAACTGAGGTATGTATTATCTCGATGTGGCATCAGGGAGAAGAGCAATAAAGAAAAAAACAGACACTTGACACTTCACGCTTGCAGTGTACAGGCTCCTCAAACCAAAAATGACTATTTGTATATAAATATAATTTTTTTGGGACAAATATGTTAGGGACTGTTAATGAACTATGGAGACAAATGCCAACTCACGCTGCTGGGACGTGAACAAAGTTGCAGTGGGGTTTAGCACATGCAGGTTGTACAATCAATAGAACAATTTTTTTCTTAATTTTTTTCCCCTCAATTAACAACTCACTCTGCGGGGAGTAATACCTCTTATATTTACATAAACAAAGTTGCTGTGGGGTATAGTGCATGCAGGTTGTAAAAACAAAACAATGTTTATTTTTATTTTTAATTTATTTTTAAAACATTTTTTCACAAATGACAACTCATTGTGGGGAGTCACACTGCTTATAGAGGGGGTCATTCTGAGTTGATCGCTAGCAGAAAATGTTTGCTGTGCAGCGATGATGCAAAGAAATGGCGCTTCTGTGCATGCGGCGCAATGCGCACGCATGACGTACTTTCACAACGGCCGATGTAGTTTCACACAAGGTCTAGCGATGTATTTCAGTCGCACTGTTGGCCGCAGAGAGATTGACATGAAGTGGGCGTTTCTGGGTATCAACTGACCATTTTCAGGGAGTGTTTGGAAAATGCTGGCATGCCAGGAAAAACGCAGGCGTGGCTGGGCAAACGCAATGCATGTTCGTGATGTCAAAACAGGAACTGAACAGTCAGAAGTAATCGCAAGCGTTGAGTAGGTCTGAAGCTACTCAGAAACTGCACAATATTTTTTTGTAGCTGCTGTGCGATCCTTTTGTTCGCACTTCTGCTAAGCTAAAATACACTCCCAGTGGGTGGCGGTATAGCGTTTGCACGGCTGCTAAAAACAGCTAGCGAGCGATCAACTCGGAATGACCCCCATAGGGTGATTCAAAAGTCGCAGTACACCCTTTTGTTCAAAAACTGTGCAGGAAATGGGAAAACTGAATACTCCAGTAAGGTATGGGTGAGGTGGGCTATCTTATAGGGTATGTACCAAACATGGGCACCATCTTGAAATCATTGATCTTGATTATTTCAAGATGGTACTGCGATTTTTGAATCACCCTGTATTTACATGAACAAAGTCACAGTGGAGTATATCGCACGTAGGTTGTATGAACAAAATAATTTTTTTTTAGTTTTTTTCCACAAATTACAACTCACGCTGTGGGGAGTCACACTATTTATATATACAGTGCATATATATATATATATATATATATATATGAGAGGGGGGATGAGGGATATGTAGCGACCACTGGTGTCAATTAATAGAATAAAATTGCCACTATTAAAGTAAAACTTTTTATTACCATGAGGTAAGTACAGGTCTTCCAACGCGTATCGTCACATGGACTTCATCATGATGAAGTCCATGTGACGAAACGCGTTGGAAGACCTGTACTTACCTCATACCCAGGTAAGGAAAATCTGTTTTACTCGATCTTACTGTAGTCTTTATAATTTTAAGTGCTTTTAGTTCAGCTAGTTCAGTGTTTATATTGTTGTCCTCTTTTTTATACATGTCTTTTTTATATATGTTTTTTATGTCTCATTTTTATGGTAATAAATAGTTTTACTTTAATAGTGGCAATTTTATTCTATTAATTGACACCAGTGGTCGCTACATATCCCTCATCCCCCCCTCTCCTACATTTTTCTTCAGGGAATTACCACCCCTGTTCATACTGAGGGACCCAGCTGATGCCCCATTTAGTATAGGGGAGTGTCACGTTGCATTGCCATTTTTTATATAACATATCTGTTTTATATCACACGTGGCGCAGTATTAATCCTTGTTTTTACATATATATATATATATATATATAAAACAAGATCTGAGGGCGCTAAATAAAGGAAATATTAATGAACACCATTAATCATTATCTAGACAAACAGATAATTTAAAAATGTATTAACAAACTCAGAACAGATTGATTCATTTTGAAAATGCTCAATGACATGGTGAATTCAACACCTTAACAGCTATTATGGATGTAATTCCTTGTTGCTGTGACTTCGACAGTATAACAGAATGTCAATCCGAAGGACCCAAACCATTTCGTCCCGTAGGACTTCCTCAGGGGTATTGAATCTAGATAATAAAATACAATAACTAGACCATACAAAGTACAGTTATGGTACTAGGTAAGACAGAAGATAGCCATACATACCAATTGGATAGATACAACATGATTATAGTAGCTTGAAATAGTGAAAAACTTTTATGATGAATCTAAAAGACAATAGGTGAATTTAATGAGTGCCAGAGTAGAGAAAGGTGGTGTGTGAGGATAAGTGGTGCTATTAAGGGAAAAAATACATACCAGTGTATGTCTGAGTAAAAAACTCAAAACAAACAGGATTTGCAGTTATATTATGTGATACAGTTGCCAGGTTTTAATTCTTAAGGCTTTGTGATAGTGTAGGATCTGCATGTAGGTGGGGTACCGTGGAGCGGTATGCAGGCTTCCGTGCATTGGCCAATTCACTAACTAAACCCCCATCATTTATTTATAGATGTTGTGAGGACAAGTGAGCTTGCTATGGTGAGTGCTGAATTCTCTATTTGTATATAATAAGATTTTACTTACCGATAAATCTATTTCTCATAGTCCGTAGTGGATGCTGGGGACTCCGTCAGGACCATGGGGATTAGCGGCTCCGCAGGAGACAGGGCACAAAAAGTAAGCTTTTAGGATCACATGGTGTGTACTGGCTCCTCCCCCTATGACCCTCCTCCAAGCCTCAGTTAGGTACTGTGCCCGGACGAGCGTACACAATAAGGAAGGATCTTGAATCCCGGGTAAGACTCATACCAGCCACACCAATCACACCGTACAACTTGTGATTTGAACCCAGTTAACAGTATGATAACAACGAAGGAGCCTCTGAAAAGATGGCCCACAACAATAATAACCCGATTTTTGTAACAATAATTATGTACAAGTAATGCAGACAATCCGCACTTGGGATGGGCGCCCAGCATCCACTACGGACTATGAGAAATAGATTTATCGGTAAGTAAAATCTTATTTTCTCTAACGTCCTAGTGGATGCTGGGGACTCCGTCAGGACCATGGGGATTATACCAAAGCTCCCAAACGGGCGGGAGAGTGCGGATGACTCTGCAGCACCGAATGAGAGAACTTCAGGTCCTCCTCAGCCAGGGTATCAAATTTGTAGAATTTTACAAACGTGTTCCCCCCTGACCACGTAGCTGCTCGGCAAAGTTGTAAAGCCGAGACCCCTCGGGCAGCCGCCCAAGATGAGCCCACCTTCCTTGTGGAATGGGCATTTACAGATTTTGGCTGTGGCAGGCCTGCCACAGAATGTGCAAGCTGAATTGTACTACAAATCCAACGAGCAATAGACTGCTTAGAAGCAGGAGCACCCAGCTTTTTGGGTGCATACAATATAAACAGCAAGTCAGACTTTCTGACTCCAGCCGTCCTGGAATTATATATATATATATATTTTCAGGGCCCTGACAACGTCTAGCAACTTGGAGTCCTCCAAGTCCCTAGTAGCCGCAGGCACCACAATAGGTTGTTTCAGGTGAAACGCTGACACCCCTTAGGAAGAAACTGGGGACGAGTCCGCAGTTCTGCCCTGTCCGAATGGAAAATCAAATATGGGCTTTTGTAACAAAGCCGCCAATTCTAACACTCGCCTGGCCGAGGCCAGGGCCAACAGCATGGTCACTTTCCATGTGAGATATTTCAAATCCACAGATTTGAGCGGTTCAAACCAATATGATTTGAGGAATCCCAACACTACGTTGAGATCCCACGGTGCCACTGGAGGCACAAAAGGGGCTGTATATGCAATACTCCCTTGACAAATGTCTGGACTTCAGGAACCGAAGCCAATTCTTTCTGGAAGAAAATCTACAGGGCCGAAACTTGAACCTTAATGGACCCCAATTTGAGGCTCATAGACACTCCTGTTTGCAGGAAGTGCAGAAATCGACCTAGTTGAAATTTCTTCGTGGGGCCTTCCTGGCCTCACCCACGCAACATATTTTCACCACATGTGGTGATAACGTTGTGCGGTCACCTCCTTCCTGGCTTTGACCAGGGTAGGTATGACCTCTTCCGGAATGCCTTTTCCCTTAGGATCCGGCGTTCAACCGCCATGCCGTCAAACGCAGCCGCGGTAAGTCTTGGAACAGACATGGTACTTGCTGAAGCAAGTCCCTTCTTAGCTCCCGAGGCCATTAGTCCTCTGTGAGCATCTCTTGAAATTCCGGGTACCAAGTCCCTCTTGGCCAATCCGGAGCCACGAGTATAGTTCTTACTCCTCTACGTCTTATAATTCTCAATACCTTGGTTATGAGAAGCAGAGGAGGGAACACATACACCGACTGTTACACCCGCGGTGTTACCAGGACATCCACAGCTATCGCCTGAAGGTCTCGTGACCTGGCGCAATACCTGTCCCGTTTTTTGTTCGGGCGGGATGCCATCATGTCCACCTTTGGTCTTTCCCAACGGTTCACAATCATGCGGAAAACTTCCCGATGAAGTTCCCACTCTCCCGGGTGGAGGTCGTGCCTGCTGAGGAAGTCTGCTTCCCAGTCGTCCACTCCCGGAATGAACACTGCTGACAGTGCTATCACATGATTTTCCGCCTAGCGAAAAATCCTTGCAGTTTTGCCACTGCCCTCCTGCTTCTTGTGCCGCCCTTTCTGTTTACGTGGGCGACTGCGGTGATGTTATCCCACTGGATCAATACCGGCTGACCTTGAAGCAGAGGTCTTGCTAAGTTTAGAGCATTATAAATTTGCTCTTAGCTCCAGTATATTTATGTGGAGAGAATTCTCCAGACTTGATCACACTCCCTGGAAATTTTTTCCCTGTGTGACTGCTCTCCAGCCTCTCAGGCTGGCCTCCGTGGTCACCAGCACCCAATCCTGAATGCCGAATCTGCGGCCCTCTAGAAGATGAGCACTCTGTAATCACCACAGGAGAGACACCCTTGTCCTTGGATATAGGGCTATCCGCTGATGCATCTGAAGATGCGATCCGGACCATTTGTCCAGCAGATCCCACTGAAGAGTTCTTGCGTGAAATCTGCCGAATGGAATCGCTTCGTAATAAGCCACCATTTTTACCAAGACTCTTGTGCAATGATGCACTGACACTTTTCCTGGTTTTAGGAGGATCCCGATTAGCTCGGATAACTCCCTGGCTTTCTCCTCTGGGAGAAACACCTTTTTCTGGACTGTGTCCAGAATCATCCCTAGGACCAGCAGACGTGTCGTCGGAACAACTGCGGTTTTGGAATATTTAGAATCCACCCGTGTTGTCGTAGAACTACTTGAGATAGTGCTACTCCGACCTCCAACTGTTCTCTGGACCTTGTTCTTATCAGGAAGTCATCCATTTTCTTTGAAGACGAATCCTCATTTCGGTCATTACCTTGGTAAGGACCCGGGGTGCCTTGGACAATCCAACGGCATCGTCTGAAACTGATAGTGACAGTTCTGTACCACGAACCTGAGGTACCCTCGGTGAGAAAGGCAAATTTTTTGGGACATGGAGGTAAGCATCCCTGATGTCCCGGGACACCATATAGTCCCCTTCTTCCCGGTTCGCTATCACTGCTCTGAGTGACTCCATCTGGATTTGAACTTTTGTAAGTGTTCAAATATTTCAGATTTAGAATAGGTCTCACCTAGCCTTCTGGCTTCAGTACCACCATATAGTGTGGAATAATACCCCTTTCCTTGTTGTAGGAGGGGTACTTTGATTATCACCTGCTGGGAATACAGCTTGTGAATTGTTTTCAATACTGCCTCCCTGTCGGAGGGAGACATTGGTACAGCAGACTACAGGAACCTGCGAGGGGGAAACGTCTCGACATTCCAATCTGTACCCCTTGGATACTACTTGTAGGATCCAGGGGTCCTGTACGGTCCCAGCGTCATGCTGAGAACTTGGTAGAAACGTTGGAGGGCTTCTGTTCCTGGGAATGGGCTGCCTGCTGCAGTCTTCTTCCCTTTCCTCTATCCCTGGGCAGATATGACTCTTATAGGGACGAAAGGACTGAGGCTGAAAAGACGGTGTCTTTTTCTGCAGAGATGTGACTTAGGGTAAAAAACGGTGGATTTTCCAGCAGTTGCCGTGACCACCAGGTCCCATGGACCGACCCCAAATAACTCCTCCCCTTTATACGGCAATACATCTTTGTGCCATTTGGAATCTGCATCACCTGACCACTGTCGTGTCCATAAACATCTTCTTGCAGATATGGACATCGCATTTACTCTTGATGCCAGAGTGCAAATATCCCTCTGCGCATCTCGCATATATAG
This sequence comes from Pseudophryne corroboree, assembly GCF_028390025.1. NCBI lineage: Eukaryota > Metazoa > Chordata > Amphibia > Anura > Myobatrachidae > Pseudophryne > Pseudophryne corroboree. The sequence continues at coordinate 590,663,973 of NC_086448.1, read as the reverse complement.
AAATGCATCCTTTAAATGCTCTATAGTCAATAAAATACTGTCCCTGTCAAGGGTATCAATATTTTTAGTCAGGGAATCCGACCAAGCCACCTCAGCTCTGCACATCCAGGCTGAGGCGATCGCTGGTCGCAGTATAACACCAGCATGTGTGTGTATACTTTTTAGGATATTTTCCAGCCTCCTATCAGCTGGCTCCTTAAGTACGGCCCTATCTGTAGATGGTACCGCCACTTGTTCTGATAAGCATGTGAGCGCCTTATCCACCCTAAGGGGTGTTTCCCAACGCGCCCTAACTTCTGGCGGGAAAGGGTATACCGCCAATAATTTTCTATCGGGGGAAACCCACGCATCATCACACACTTCATTTAATTTATCTGATTCAGGAAAAACTACAGGTAGTTTTTTCACATCCCACATAATACCCTTTTTTGTGGTACTTGTAGTATCAGAAATATGTAACACCTCCTTCATTGCCCTTAACGTGTGGCCCTAAAGGAAAATACGTTTGTTTCTTCACCATCGACACTGAAATCAGTGTCCGTGTCTGGGTCTGTGTCGACCGACTGAAGTAAATGGGCGTTTTACAGCCCCTGACAGTGTTTGAGACGCCTGGACAGGTACTAATTTGTTCGCTGGCCGTCTCATGTCGTCAACCGGCTTGCAGCGTGTTGACATTATCACGTAATTCCATAAATAAGCCATCCATTCCGGTGTCGACTCCCTAGAGAGTGACATCACCATTACAGGCAATTTGCTCCGCCTCCTCACCAACATTTTCCTCATACATGTCGACACACACGTACCGACATACAGCACACACATAGGGAATGCTCTGATAGAGGACAGGACCCACTAGCCCTTTGGGGAGACAGAGGGAGAGTTTGCCAGCACACACCAAAACGCTATAATTATATAGGGACAACCTTTATATAAGTGTTCCTCCCTTATAGCATTTAATATATATTCATATCGCCAAATCAGTGCCCCCCCTCTCTGTTTTAACCCTGTTTCTGTAGTGCAGTTCAGGGGAGAGCATGGGAGCCTTCCCACCAGCATTTCTGTGAGGGAAAATGGCGCTGTGTGCTGAGGAGAATAGGCCCCACCCCCTTTTCGGCTGGCTTCTTCTCCGGAGTTTGTGATATCTGGCAGGGGTTAAATACATCCATATAGCCTCAAGGGCTATATGTGATGTATTTTTCGCCATACAGGTATTATACATTGCTGCCCAGGGCGACCCCCCCCGCGCCCTGCACCCTCCGTGACCGCTGTGTGAAGTGTGCTGACAACAATGGCGCACAGCTGCAGTGCTGTGCGCTACCTGATGAAGACTGAAAGTCTTCTGCCGCCTGGTTCCGGACCTCTTCAATCTTCAGCATCTGCAAGGGGGGTCGGCGGCGCGGCTCCGGGACGAACCCCAGGGCGAGACCTGTGTTCCGACTCCCTCTGGAGCTAATGGTGTCCAGTAGCCTAAGAAGCCAATCCATCCTGCACGCAGGTGAGTTCACTTCTCTCCCCTAAGTCCCTCGATGCAGTGAGCCTGTTGCCAGCAGGACTCACTGAAAATAAAGAACCTAAAAACTTTTTCTAAGCAACTCTTTAAGAGAGCCACCTAGATTGCACCCTGCTCGGACGGGCACAAAAACCTAACTGAGGCTTGGAGGAGGGTCATAGGGGGAGGAGCCAGTACACACCATGTGATCCTAAAAGCTTACTTTTTGTGCCCTGTCTCCTGCGCAGCCGCTAATCCCCATGGTCCTGACGGAGTCCCCAGCATCCACTAGGACGTTAGAGAAATATATATTAGTGATGAGCTGGTTCGGATCCTCGGGATCCGAACCTGCCCGAACTTCACCTTTTTTTTAACGGGTCCGAGCGACTCGGATCCTCCCGCCTTGCTCGGTTAACCCGAGCACGCCCGAACGTCATCATCCCGCTGTCGGATTCTCGCGAGATTCGGATTCTATATAAGGAGCCGCGCGTCGCCGCCATTTTCACACGTGCATTGAGATTGATAGGGAGAGGACGTGGCTGGCGTCCTCTCCGTTATAGTAGAAGAAAAGAGTAAAGAGACTGAGTGACTTATAATTGTGGGGAGGATTGGGGACGGGGAGCAGCTGTTGGAGTACAGTGCAGGGTTTTGATTATACCACCAGTGAGTTTAATCCTTTGTTTCTCTGCCTGAAAAAAACGCTCCACCATACAGAGGCGTCACCAGGTGTGGTGACACCCGGTGCGCACCCCTGATGTACTGCCGCGATCGCGGCAAAAAGGGGGCGTGGCCTTACAGCTAGGGGGCGTGGCTTCGCGGGGATACCGGGATCGTCACTCTGGGGGCGTGCCCAGCATCTCCGGAGATGCTGGGCTTCCCCCAGAGACGGTCTCAGTGTGCTGTCGGCTACTCTGCTATGACAGGAGCCGGGTGCTGTAACGGAATTTCACACTGCAGCACCTGGCTCCTGTCACTGCGGAGGAGCTGACATTTGGTGTCACCCCCTCCAGGTGTCACACCCGGGTGCGGGCCGCACCCCCCGCACCCGCCTTGTGACGCCACTGCCACCATATCTGTGCTCACTCAGTGTGCTGCACTGCTGCATGATATATCTGTGCTGAGTGCACTGCTCAGTGCTCACACTGCCTAATTGTGGGGACTGGGGAGCAGTTATAGCAGGAGTACAGTGCACAGTTTTGCTGACAGTGACCACCAGTCCAGTATACGTTTGTCTGCCTGAAAAAAACTCCTGTGGTTGCTTTTTTTTTCTTCATACTAGTTTAGCAGTCTGCTGACAGTGTCCACCAGGTCCGTTATTATTATACAGTATATTTATTATATCTATTAGCAGTACGGTAGGCCACGGCTGTACCTACCTCTGTGTCGTCAGTGCACTCGTCGTCCATAAGTAATATAATACTATACTATACATCCATCTACATTGTATACCTGTGGTGGCTTTTTTTTTATTCATACTAGTTTAGCAGTCTGCTGACAGTGTCCACCAGGTCTGTTATTATTATACAGTATATTATATATATATATATATATATATATATATATAGCAGTACGTTAGGCCACGGCTGTACCTACCTCTGTGTCGTCAGTGCACTCGTCGTCCATAAGTAATATAATACTATACTATCCATCCATCTACATTGTATACCTGTGGTGGCTTTTTTTTTCTTCATACTAGTTTAGCAGTCTGCTGACAGTGTCCACCAGGTCCGTTATTATTAATCAGTATATTATATATATAGCAGTATGGTAGGCCACGGCTGTACCTACCTCTGTGTCGTCAGTGCACTCGTCGTCCATAAGTAATATAATACTATACTATCCATCCATCTACATTGTATACCTGTGGTGGCTTTTTTTTTCTTCATACTAGTTTAGCAGTCTGCTGACAGTGTCCACCAGGTCTGTTATTATTATACAGTATATTATATATTTATATAGCAGTACGGTAGGCCACGGCTGTACCTACCTCTGTGTCGTCAGTGCACTCGTCGTCCATAAGTAATATAATACTATACTATCCATCCATCTACATTGTATACCTGTGGTGGCTTTTTTTTTCTTCATACTAGTTTAGCAGTCTGCTGACAGTGTCCACCAGGTCCGTTATTATTAATCAGTATATTATATATATAGCAGTATGGTAGGCCACGGCTGTACCTACCTCTGTGTCGTCAGTGCACTCGTCGTCCATAAGTAATATAATACTATACTATCCATCCATCTACATTGTATACCTGTGGTGGCTTTTTTTTTCTTCATACTAGTTTAGCAGTCTGCTGACAGTGTCCACCAGGTCTGTTATTATTATACAGTATATTATATATTTATATAGCAGTACGGTAGGCCACGGCTGTACCTACCTCTGTGTCGTCAGTGCACTCATCGTCCATAAGTAATATAATACTATACTATCCATCCATCTACATTGTATACCTGTGGTGGCTTTTTTTTTCTTCATACTAGTTTAGCAGTCTGCTGACAGTGTCCACCAGGTCCGTTATTATTATACAGTATATTATATATATATATATAGCAGTACGGTAGGCCACGGCTGTACCTACCTCTGTGTCGTCAGTGCACTCGTCGTCCATAAGTAATATAATACTATACTATCCATCCATCTACATTGTATACCTGTGGTGGCTTTTTTTTTCTTCATACTAGTTTAGCAGTCTGCTGACAATGTCCACCAGGTCCGTTATTATTATACAGCATATTATATATATATATAGCAGTACGGTAGGCCACGGCTGTACCTACCTCTGTGTCGTCAGTGCACTCGTCGTCCATAAGTTATATAATACTATACTATCCATCCATCTACATTGTATACCTGTGGTGGCTTTTTTTTCCTTCATACTAGTTTAGCAGTCTGCTGACAGTGTCCACCAGGTCCGTTATTATTATACAGTATATTATATATATATATAGAGTACGGTAGGCCACGGCTGTACCTACCTCTGTGTCGTCAGTGCACTCGTCGTCCATAAGTACTATAATACTATACTATCCATCCATCTACATTGTATACCTGTGGTGGTTTTTTTTTTCCTTCATACTAGTTTAGCAGTCTGCTGACAGTGTCCACCAGGTCCGTTATTATTATACAGTATATTATATATATATATAGCAGTACGGTAGGCCACGGCTGTACCTACCTCTGTGTCGTCAGTGCACTCGTCGTCCATAAGTAATATAATACTATACTATCCATCCATCTACATTGTATACCTGTGGTGGCTTTTTTTTTCTTCATACTAGTTTAGCAGTCTGCTGACAGTGTCCACCAGGTCCGTTATTATTATACAGCATATTATATATATATATAGCAGTACGGTAGGCCACGGCTGTACCTACCTCTGTGTCGTCAGTGCACTCGTCGTCCATAAGTAATATAATACTATACTATCCATCCATCTACATTGTATACCTGTGGTGGCTTTTTTTTTCTTCATACTAGTTTAGCAGTCTGCTGACAGTGTCCACCAGGTCCGTTATTATTATACAGTATATTATATATATATATAGCAGTACGGTAGGCCACGGCTTTACCTACCTCTGTGTCGTCAGTGCACTCATCGTCCATAAGTAATATAATACTATACTATCCATCCATCTACATTGTATACCTGTGGTTGCTTTTAGTTGTGCGCATTAAAATATGGAGAACAAAAATGTGGAGGTTAAAAAAATAGGGAAATATCAAGATCCACTTCCACCTTGTGCTGAAGCTGCTGCCACTAGTCATGGCCGAGACGATGAAATGCCATCAACGTCGTCTGCCAAGGCCGATGCCCAATGTCATAGTACAGAGCATGTAAAATCCAAATCACAAAAGATCAGTAAAATGACCCAAAAATCAAAATTAAAAGCGTCTGAGGAGAAGCGTAAACTTGCCAATATGCCATTTACGACACGGAGTGGCAAGGAACGGCTGAGGCCCTGGCCTATGTTCATGGCTAGTGGTTCAGCTTCACATGAGGATGGAAGCACTCATCCTCTCGCTAGAAAAAAGAAAAGACTTAAGCTGGCAAAAGCACAGCAAAGAACTGTGCGTTCTTCGAAATCCCAAATCCCAAAGGAGAGTCCAATTGTGTCGGTTGCGATGCCTGACCTTCCCAACACTGGACGGGAAGAGCTTGCGCCTTCCACCATTTGCACGCCCCCTGCAAGTGCTGGAAGGAGCACCCGCAGTCCAGTTCCTGATAGTCAAATTGAAGATGTCAGTGTTGAAGTACACCAGGATGAGGATATGGGTGTTGCTGGCGCTGGGGAGGAAATTGACAAGGAGGATTCTGATGGTGAGGTGGTTTGTTTAAGTCAGGCACCCGGGGAGACACCAGTTGTCCGTGGGAGGAATATGGCCATTGACATGCCTGGTCAAAATACAAAAAAAATCAGCTCTTCAGTGTGGAATTATTTCAACAGAAATGCAGACAACTGGTGTCAAGCCGTGTGTTGCCTTTGTCAAGCTGTAATAAGTAGGGGTAAGGACGTTAACCACCTCGGAACATCCTCCCTTATACGTCACCTTCAGCGCATTCATAATAAGTCAGTGACAAGTTCAAAAACTTTGGGCAACAGCGGAAGCAGTCCACTGACCAGTAAATCCCTTCCTCTTGTAATCAAGCTCGCGCAAACCACACCACCAACTCCCTCAGTGTCAATTTCCTCCTTACCCAGGAAAGCCAATAGTCCTGCAGGCCATGTCACTGGCAAGTCTGACGAGTCCTCTCCTGCCTGGGATTCCTCCGATGCATCCTTGAGTGTAACGCCTACTGCTGCTGGCGCTGCTGTTGTTGCTGCTGGGAGTCGATCGTCATCCCAGAGGGGAAGTCGGAAGACCACTTGTACTACTTCCAGTAAGCAATTGACTGTCCAACAGTCCTTTGCGAGGAAGGTTAAATATCACAGCAGTCATCCTGTTGCAAAGCGGATAACTCAGGCCTTCACAACTATGTTTTTTTTTTGTTTTGTTTTTGGTGGAAAAAAAAAAGTGAGAGGTGAAAAGCCAGAGGGGTTAACTCAGGTGTGAGTAATCAGGAGTAATCAGGAGGAGGAGGGGCTGATTAAGGCAGCTGGCTGGGCCTATATAAGCAGTGACTAGACTCTTGGAGCTCGCTCTGTGGGGCTGGTCTTTTCCAAGTGCTGCTGGGATTTCTAAGTGTGAGTTTTAAACAGCAAAAAGGTGAACTCTGATTAATCTGTCTATCCATATAGGGATAGTAATATTGTGAGAGAAAGTAATCTGATTCTGATTGTTAGTATCTATACTATATCTATAATCTGAATCTGATTGTTTGTATCTATACTGTTTCTTTTTGTTTTAATATATCTGTACTGGGTTTTTTTTTTTGTTTTGGTGGGGAAAAAAAAGTGAGAGGTGAAAAGCCAGAGGGGTTAACTCAGGTGTGAGTAATCAGGAGTAATCAGGAGGAGGAGGGGCTGATTAAGGCAGCTGGCTGGGCCTATATAAGCAGTGACTAGACTCTTGGAGCTCGCTCTGTGGGGCTGGTCTCTTCCAAGTGCTGCTGGGATTTCTAAGTGTGAGTTTTAAACAGCAAAAAGGTGAGTTAGAATACAGAAAAAGGTGAGTTTTATAAGACACAATACACAATCAGGAACACACATTTGCAGTACCATTAAACTTCCGGTGAGGTTGCAAGGGGCTGACCCTGTGAGTGAGTGAGAGGGTCTCTTACTTGGAGTAGCAGCTTGGAGTAGCAGAGGGGCTGTGATTGTGCGTGTGTGCGGGGTTTTTTTTTTTTGTGTTTTTCCAGGAGCTGGAAGCCGAGTGAAAAGGAGGTGCAGTGAGCTGGAACAACTGCAACTGCTAAGTGGAGTATAGGTGCCGCAGGAGAGAGTACTACGGCTGCATAAAAGTGAAGGACCAAGAACCACACAAAGATAGATAAGTATAAGCCAGCTTAATTTATTGTATAAGTGAGATTGCTTGTCTTCTACTTTTTATTTTTGCTGCTTTTTCTGTGACAGTAACAGGGAGTTAGACCTTACAAACAATATGGGAGGGGCTGTGATTGAGGTCCTCACTCAGTGCATGTCGTGCAAGATGTATGCACACCTGGAGCTACCGGCCCAGTGTGATTACATCTGCACGAGGTGTGTGCGAACGGTTGCCCTGGAAGCCCAGGTAACTGATCTAGAGCAAACCGTTACGCGACTGAGGGGGATTCACAATCTCGAGCGTAGTTTAGACAGAACGGTGGAGGAGTTGCGGGAGGGGTCACTGGTAGAAGAGGATGATGATCAGTTAGCCAGTTGGGTCACAGTTAGAAGGAAGAAAAAGAGGGGGAGGCACGACATCTCCGAACTATCAAACCCGAACAAATTTGCCCGATTGGACGAGGAATCGGAGGATGATGGTGAAGAAATGACGGTGCCGGAGGAGACTGCTCCCTCTAGCATCCAGAGGTGCGGTCCCTCTGGCGCGGTTGGGATAAAAGATAGAGAGGTACCTAGTCAGATGGTGGTGGTAGGGGATTCTATCATCAGGAAGGCAGATAGGGCAATCTGCTACCGGGACCGTAATCGCCGTACAGTCTGTTGTCTCCCGGTGCTCGGGTACGGCACATCGCGGACCGGGTAGATAAATTGTTGGGAGGGGCTGGCAAAGACCCGGCGGTCTTGGTGCACGTTGGCACCAATGACAAAGTTAGTGGAAGGTGGGATGTCCTTAAGAAAGACTATAGGGACTTAGGAAAGAAACTGAAGGCAAGGACATCTAAGGTAATATTCTCAGAATTATTACCCATGCCACGCGCTAGTCCAGGGAGGCAGAGGGAGATTAGGGAGGTAAATGTGTGGCTTAGGGATTGGTGCAGGAAAGAGGGGTTTGTGTTCCTGGAACACTGGGCGGACTTCTCAGTCAGGCGCCATCTCTTTTGTCGTGACGGATTGCACCTGACTGAGGAGGGGGCAGCGGTGCTGGGGGGAAGGATGGTTAGAAGGTTGGAGGAGATTTTAAACTAGGAGCCTGGGGGGAGGGTTTAGCTAGAAACTACGGGTCATGCAGTGAGAATAGTGGGGATGGCGGTAGTAAACGAAATGGGGAAGAAGTTGGGGGGAGGGTAAGAGCAGGCGGTAAGGTTACTAACATGGGTACTAAAAGGGATTTTACCAAAGCACTAACCAATGACGATTACAGGTCATCCTTGCTACATAAGGTGAAAGATGTCCATAACACAAGGGAAAATACTTATCTTAGTTGTATGTATGTAAACGCCAGAAGCATTACTGGTAAAAAGGGTGAACTAGAAATACTTGCAGCAAGCAAACAGTATGATATTATAGGCATTACTGAAACTTGGTGGGATGAATCTCATGATTGGACAGTCAATCTAGAGGGCTATACACTGTTTAGGAGAGACAGACTAAATAAAAAGGGTGGAGGGGTGTGTCTTTACGTAAAGCCGTTTTTAAAACCTAATATATGGGAAGATATTCAGGAGGGGACTGTAGACACTGTCGAGACATTATGGGTAGAAATTGCATGCGGGGGAAAAAGGAATAAAAAAGTTAGTATTGGGTGTATGCTATAGGCCGCCTGGTATCAACGCATCTGATGATGAATTGTTACTAAAGCAAATTGAAAGAGCAGCAGGAGTAGGAGACATAGTAGTGATGGGCGATTTTAACTATCCAGAGATAGACTGGAAAAACGACTTATGTGATACTGCTAGGGGCAATATGTTTTTAGACACACTTAATGATAACTACTTAGTTTAACTAGTTGAGGAACCAACTAGGTACAATGCAATCTTAGACCTGGTATTAACAAACAATGTGGATTTGGTATCAGGTATTATAGTAGGGGAACCCATAGGAAACAGCGACCACAATATGGTCACATTCAATATCAGTTTCTATAAACAGCCCTATACTGGCTCAACTAGGACTTTAAACTTTAGCAAAGCAAATTTTGAAAAGATGAGAGTATTTTTCAGGGATATTGAATGGGAAGGTTTGTTTTTAGGAAAAAATACTACGGAGAAATGGGAGGTACTAAAATTCCTGCTAGCTAAAAATACACTCAAATGTATTCCTATGCGTAGCAAAAAAAGGAATAAAAATCATAAACCGATGTGGCTTAACAAAAAGATTAAGGAACTTATGGGCAAGAAAAGGCGAGCATTTAAAAAATACAAATCTGACGGGGAAGCAGAGTCATTTCAGCACTATAAGGAATGTAACAAAATTTGCAAAAAGGAAATAAGAGCGGCTAAAGTAGAAACTGAAAAACTAGTAGCAAAGGAAAGCAAAGCGAATCCCAAAAAATTCTTTAAATACATTAATAGCAAGAGATTAAAGAAGGAGAGTATAGGCCCTTTAAAAGACAAGTTGGGAGTCTTAAGCAAAAATGATAATGACATAGCGGACACACTAAATGAGTTTTTTTCAACAGTATTCACTAGAGAGGACCCAATTCAGGGACTGACACACAATCTCAATAATGAGAATATCACACTGATAGGTACTTATTTAAGCGAGGAAGTAGTCTGTGACCGATTAAAACATTTAAAGATTAATAAATCACCAGGGCCCGATGGCATTCATCCAAGGGTTCTAATGGAGCTTCACTCTGAACTGGCAAAACCGCTATCTTTGATCTTTAAGGATTCAGTTATATCAGGTATGGTTCCCAAAGACTGGCGTATAGCGGAAGTAGTGCCTATATTCAAAAAGGGAAGTAAAGCTGAACCAGGTAATTATAGACCAGTTAGTCTTACATCTATAGTGGGGAAAGTATTGGAAGGTATTCTAAGAGATAGTATTCAGAAGTTCCTTGAAACCAATAAGGTCATTAAAAGGAATCAACATGGGTTTATGAAGGACAGATCCTGTCAAACCAACTTACTTGGCTTTTATGAAACAGTAAGCGCAAACCTAGATCAGGGTAAAGACGTGGATGTAATCTTTTTAGACTTTGCCAAAGCGTTCGATACTGTACCACACATGAGACTAATCTCCAAGCTACAAGAATCAGGGCTAGGAAGCACAATATGCACTTGGGTCAAAAACTGGTTAGATAATAGGGAGCAGCGCGTTGTGGTTAATGGATCTTTTTCAACTTGGACTGAAGTGCTAAGTGGTGTGCCGCAAGGCTCAGTATTAGGACCGCTATTGTTCAATATTTTCATTAACGACCTAACAGAAGGTCTAGAGAGCATGGTGTCAATTTTTGCAGATGATACCAAATTGTGTAGGGCTATAAATACAGAGGAGGATGCCGAGTCTCTTCAGAACGACTTAGTTAAATTAGAAGCATGGGCAGCCAAATGGAGAATGCGCTTCAACACAGACAAGTGTAAGGTAATGCACTGTGGTAACAAGAACAAAAATTACACCTACCTACTAAATGGGGTAAAATTAGGGGATTCTGTACTGGAAAAGGACTTAGGTGTCCTCATAGATAGCAAGCTAAGCAGTAGTGCCCAAAGTAGGACTGCAGCAAAGAAGGCTAATAAGATATTAGCATGCATAAAATGGGGTATTGATGCTAGGGACGAGAGTATTATACTCCTGTTATATAAATCACTAGTGAGGCCACACCTTGAATACTGTGTACAATTCTGGGCACCGTACTACAAAAAGGATATCCTGGAGCTTGAAAAGGTACAGAGGAGGGCGACCAAACTAATTAAGGGCATGGAGACGATGGAATACAAGGAAAGGCTTGAAAGACTAGGCATGTTTACATTGGAAAAGGGGAAACTAAGAGGGGATATGATCAACATCTACAAATATATAAGGGGACAATACACAGAGCTTGCGCGGGACCTGTTTTTGGTTAGATCAACACAGAGGACTCGTGGACACTCGCTCAGGTTAGAGGAGAGGAGATTCCGCACAATACGGCGTAAAGGCTTTTTCACGGTAAGGACAATACGTGTTTGGAATTCCCTGCCCAAGGGAGTTGTAATGGCGGAATCTGTCAACACCTTTATGAATGGGTTAGATAAATTCCTAATGGATAAGGATATCCAGGGGTATGGTGCATAGTCAAGCATTATAGTTACTATAAATAGGGATAAAATGCAACGGCTGACAGCAGCATCAGTCAGAAATTTTAGTCAAATCATCATGCATAGGAGACCACAAATAGGTTGAACTCGATGGACAATTGTCTTTTTTCAACCTCAGATACTATGATACTATGATACTATGATGTTGGTGTTAGACGTGCGTCCAGTATCCGCCGTTAGTTCACGGGGAACTAGACAATTGCTTGAGGTAGTGTGCCCCCGTTACCAAATACCATCTAGGTTCCACTTCTCTAGGCAGGCGATACCGAGAATGTACACAGACGTCAGAAAAAGACTCACCAGTGTCCTAAAAAATGCAGTTGTACCCAATGTCCACTTAACCACGGACATGTGGACAAGTGGAGCAGGGCAGACTCAGGACTACATGACTGTGACAGCCCACTGGGTAGATGTATTGCCTCCCGCTGCAAGAACAGCAGCGGCGGCACCAGTAGCAGCATCTCGCAAACGCCAACTCTTTCCTAGGCAGGCTACGCTTTGTATCACCGCTTTCCAGAATACGCACACAGCTGAAAACCTCTTATGGCAACTGAGGAAGATCATCGCAGAATGGCTTACCCCAATTGGACTCTCCTGGGGATTTGTGGCATCGGACAACGCCAGCAATATTGTGCGTGCATTACATCTGGGCAAATTCCAGCACGTCCCATGTTTTGCACATACATTGAATTTGGTGGTGCAGAATTATAAAAAAAACGACAGGGGCGTGCAAGAGATGCTGTCAGTGGCCAGAAGAATTGCGGGCCACTTTCGGCGTACAGGCACCGCGTACAGAAGACTGGAGCACCACCAAAAACACCTGAACCTGCCCTGCCATCATCTGAAGCAAGAGGTGGTAACGAGGTGGAATTCAACCCTCTATATGCTTCAGAGGATGGAGGAGCAGCAAAAGGCCATTCAAGCCTATACATCTGCCCACGATATAGGCAAAGGAGGTGGAATGCACTTGTCTCAAGCGCAGTGGAGAATGATTTCAACGTTGTGCAAGGTTCTGCAACCTTTTGAACTTGCCACACGTGAAGTCAGTTCAGACACTGCCAGCCTGAGTCAGGTCATTCCCCTCATCAGGCTTTTGCAGAAGAAGCTGGAGGCATTGAAGGAGGAGCTAAAACAGAGCGATTCCGCTAGGCATGTGGGACTTGTGGATGGAGCCCTTCATTCGCTTAACCAGGATTCACGTGTAGTCAATCTGTTGAAATCAGAGCACTACATTTTGGCCACCGTGCTCGATCCTAGATTTAAAACCTACCTTGGATCTCTCTTTACGGCAGACACAAGTCTGCAGAGGTTCAAAGACCTGCTAGTGAGAAAATTGTCAAGTCAAGCGCAATGCGACCCGTCAGCATCTCCTCCTTCACATTCTCCCGCAACTGGGGGTGCGAGGAAAAGGCTACGAATTCCGAGCCCACCCGCTAGCGGTGATGCAGGGCAGTCTGGAGCGACTGCTGATGCTGACATCTGGTCCGGACTAAAGGACCTGCCAACGATTACTGACATGTCGTCTACTGTCACTGCATATGATTTTCTCACCATTGAAAGAATGGTGGAGGATTATATGAGTGACCGCATCCAAGTAGGCACGTTAGACAGTCCGTACGTATACTGGCAGGAAAAAGAGGCAATTTGGAGGCCCTTGCACAAACTGGCTTTATTCTACCTAAGTTGCCCTCCCTCCAGTGTGTACTCCGAAAGAGTGTTTAGTGCCGCCGCTCACCTTGTCAGCAATCGGCGTACGAGGTTACTTCCAGAAAATGTGGAGAAGATGATGTTCATTAAAATGAATTATAATCAATTCCTCCATGGAGACATTCACCAGCAGCAATTGCCTCCAGAAAGTACACGGGGACCTGAGATGGTGGATTCCAGTGGGGACGAATTAATAATCTGTGAGGAGGGGGATGTACACAGTGAAAGGGGTGATGAATCGGACGATGATGATGAGGTGGACATCTTGCCTCCGTAGAGCCAGTTTGTGCAAGGAGAGATTGATTGCTTCTTTTTTGGTGGGGGCCCAAACCAACCAGTCATTTCAGTCACAGTCGTGTGGCAGACCCTGTCGCTGAAATGATGGGTTCGTTAAAGTGTGCATGTCCTGTTTTTACAACATAAGGGTGCACCTCTTTTTTCTTTCATTTTTCTTTGCGTCATGTGCTGTTTGGGGAGTATTTTTTTGAAGGGCCATCCTGCGTGACACTGCAGTGCCACTCCTAGATGGGCCAGGTGTTTGTGTCGGCCACTAAGGTCACTTAGCTTAGTCACACAGCTACCTCATTGCGCCTCTTTTTTTCTTTGCGTCATGTGCTGTTTGGGGAGTATTTTTTTGAAGGGCCATCCTGCGTGACACTGCAGTGCCACTCCTAGATGGGCCAGGTGTTTGTGTCGGCCACTAGGGTCGCTTAGCTTAGTCACACAGCTACCTCATTGCGCCTCTTTTTTTCTTTGCGTCATGTGCTGTTTGGGGAGTATTTTTTTGAAGGGCCATCCTGCGTGACACTGCAGTGCCACTCCTAGATGGGCCAGGTGTTTATGTCGGCCACTAGGGTCGCTTAGCTTAGTCACACAGCTACCTCATTGCGCCTCTTTTTTTCTTTGCATCATGTGCTGTTTGGGGAGTACTTTTTTGAAGGGCCATCCTGCGTGACACTGCAGTGCCACTCCTAGATGGGCCAGGTGTTTGTGTCGGCCACTAGGGTCGCTTAGCTTAGTCACACAGCTACCTCATTGCGCCTCTTTTTTTCTTTGCGTCATGTGCTGTTTGGGGAGTATTTTTTTGAAGGGCCATCCTGCGTGACACTGCAGTGCCACTCCTAGATGGGCCAGGTGTTTGTGTCGGCCACTAGGGTCGCTTAGCTTAGTCACACAGCTACCTCCTTGCGCCTCTTTTTTTCTTTGCGTCATGTGCTGTTTGGGGAGTATTTTTTTGAAGGGCCATCCTGCGTGACACTGCAGCGCCACTCCTAGATGGGCCAGGTGTTTGTGTCGGCCACTAGGGTCGCTTAGCTTAGTCACACAGCTACCTCATTGCGCCTCTTTTTTTCTTTGCGTCATGTGCTGTTTGGCGAGTATTTTTTTGAAGGGCCATCCTGCGTGACACTGCAGTGCCACTCCTAGATGGGCCAGGTGTTTGTGTCGGCCACTAGGGTCGCTTAGCTTAGTCACACAGCTACCTCATTGCGCCTCTTTTTTTCTTTGCGTCATGTGCTGTTTGGGGAGTATTTTTTGAAGGGCCATCCTGCGTGACACTGCAGTGCCACTCCTAGATGGGCCAGGTGTTTGTGCCGGCCACTTGGGTCGCTTAGCTTAGTCATCCAGCGACCTCGGTGCAAATTTTAGGACTAAAAATAATATTGTGAGGTGTGAGGTGTTCAGAATAGACTGAAAATGAGTGGAAATTATGGTTATTGAGGTTAATAATACTATGGGATCCAAATGACCCCCAAATTCTATGATTTAAGCTGTTTTTTAGGTTTTTTTTAAAAAAACACCCGAATCCAAAACACACCCGAATCCGACAAAAAAAATTCGGTGAGGTTTTGCCAAAACGCGTCCGAACCCAAAACACGGCCATGGAACCGAACCCAAAACCAAAACACAAAACCCGAAAATTTTCAGGTGCACATCACTAATATATATATAGATATTTATATATGAATAAAGGCGCAGTGGGGTATGCAGGTTGTACAAACAAAAGAACACATTTTTTGGCTTTTAATTTTCAAATCAAAGTCCTTTGTGGGTCTTGGCCATAAAGTGGTTATTTTGAGCAGTGCTGGAAGCCAACTTTTATTTGTAAGACATGTATCATTGGACATGTATTTGTAAGACATGTATCGCTGCATCTGCCACATTTCACTGCCGAAATTGTAAGGGCCGTGAGCGCGGCATACATTGCAGATTATAACACATTCATACTTTAGGCATCCTCCCACCCCCCTGTGAGATTTGTGATGATTGACTCATCATGGCTTTGGTTTGGGGGAAGGGACACAGACAGCACTTCAAGCAGCGAGTAGCAAATAAAGTTTTTTCTTTGCTGATACACTGTGCTTCTACGTACAGTAGTTTATTGGTGGTGAGCACCCCCCCGGAGCTGTTTACAGTATCACCGCTGCTCTACTAAGCAGGGCAGTGAGTACTGGAGCTTCCGAACTCCCCCCCCCAACCGTGGGACACTGTGGCCCGTGGGTTGGACAGCAGGACAGTCCCAAAAAAAGGGACTGTCCCGTGAAAATCGGGACAGTTGGGAGGTATGGTATAAGTGGTTAAAATTGTTATGATATAAAGATTATACTCAGGTTCAGACTGGCCAACAGGTGTACAGGGGAAATCCCCAGTGGGCCCCACAGCCTAAAGACTCTACACCATCCTCTAGGGATATAACAGGATCATAGATGAACTTGGGTGCTTAGCTTGTTTGTCTGGAAATTATACCAATATTAGATCTCCTGCCAATCAAAGCAGGTGGTCTTGACACACCCCTGCCCTCTCCTTTATAAAGGTTCCCTGTTCTATGCATGCCCTCTCTAACGGCTGGCCAAATACCTCTATGGTTGCTGGGAATCTCCCCTTGAGTGGATGACCACACCCATTAAGGTTGGGCCTCTACCACTGCACTCCCTTGTGGGCCTTTCATGCTGTAGTCTGACACTGATTATACTTAATCTTATGCAATTATATAAACTGGTTACTTGACTAGTAAAGCCAATCAGTGCTAGCAAATACTTTTCTTACCTCTCATTCAAAGGAATGAAAAATTACTCTGGCACTATAGGAAGCTCCCATAGCTGGACAGGGATTTTCTTTAGAAAACAATGTACTAATTGCCAGATAGACCAGTAGGTAGTTTGTGAGCAGCTAAGGTTCCCTGGCGCTAGATCTACAATCCTAAAAGCTGCCTAGTTACAGTACACTGAGATTTTCATGCAGTCAGAATGGTAAAAATGGCAGTCAAATTGCATTGCAAGCCCAGCACACATGATTGTTGGAATATAAATGAGCTCTAAGTGTTAGACTATTCCCTCATTTGTAACAGATACTGTATTGCTTTTGTTCTGAAACTTTGTTAGGTTTTAATGCAAAGTGATAGATGAATCAATTTCAGATTTTGAATAAACTCAGATGATATTTCCTAATATTTTCTTATAAGGAGTACAGTAGATAAGTAGACTCATCAAAGCATTTATCTGCTAATATAAACCTGTCAAAATGAATATAGGATAACTGTCATGTCAAAAAAAAAAACCCCAAGAAAATAAAAAGCACTTTATAAAAAATGTGTCTGTTTCTTGTATGAAGAAATTGACAATTAATGGTCTTCACACTAATAGGCCCTACTCACTTAAAGATCTAACTGAACAATATGAACGTTCCCGTTCATTAATGAATGAGAACTCGTTCATAATGTTCAATGTGTAGGCACCAACGATGAACAATGCGTGGCCCAACACTCATTAATCGTTGGTGCCGGGTCGCTTATTCATGCATGCAAATATGGACAATCTCGTCCATATTAGCATGCACTGCTGTGGAGCCGGGTGACGGGGAGAGTGAAGAAACTTCACTCCACCCGTCACTCCCTTCCCCGCCACCATGTCACCCGTCAGCTGAATCAGCCGTCGGGCACTTCGGCAGCACATCGCCGGTTGTGTAGGGCCCATTAGGGTGCATACACATGGTGCAATGTTTGCTTATGATTTTGACTATATAGTCAAAATTGAAATAAAAGTTAGCACATATAGTATCGCACCATGTGTACACAGCTTGCGATACTGATGAGCGCTCCCGCGGGGTCGGTATCACAAAACAAAATAGACTGTGCAGGCAAGGCAATTTTGACTATATTGTGTACAATCTAGTTTCTAGTATAGTCAACATTGTATATAGTCAAAATTTCACATAGTCAAAATTGCAAATAAAGATAGTCAATATTGGTGGGCTCCCCTAATTCAGTCTGAACCTGCAGATTGTGGGTTTGAGGACAGCCCATCTAAAATCAGGATGGTTGAGAGGTAAAATACAGTATATGACTACAAAACACACGAGTGAGGCAAAATTCTTACACTGAATACTTGTGAGAGTTTTGTGGTTGCAATTCAATTTGTGCAAATTATATGTAAAAGTTCTTCCATCCAACTCTGATCCCTTATTATGTGTTTATAAACTAGTAAATAAAACCGGCATTTGCCAGGTCACCTCAGCCTCCACCTCCTGTCCTGTCCTTACACTTTCCTATTATCCTCCTATCCAGAATATCTGTGGGGGGAGTCTATAGGACAGGTGTAGCTCCCAGGCGGTGTTGTGAACGTTAGCTGTCACATGCACACGCTCACTGCAGGCACGATGATGTCAGTTTTCCGTTATATAGATTCAATAACATATTTGCTTTCATTAGTTTAACTTGCACTAAGCACACAACTAATTACCAATTGAATCCTAATGGTTACACATTTTTAGAATTTATGTGCTGATGGGAAACAAAATGATGTAGTATTATAGAAAAGATGAATGACGGAAATCACATACTGTATATTATGGGAGTCCCACTTTCAAATACTTTCATAAATATTTATGACATATATATTACAGGACAGCTCCCAGAAGATATGTACACGCATATATAATAACCATTGTACAAGATACATATTTTTAAATATGCATTTCTACAAAGCTTGCACTTTTGATTTCTGTATGCATTTTTATTTTAGGTACTTTCTTCTTAACATTTTTGATGAAGGATTAGATAGACCTCAGAGCTAAGAATAGCAACTCCAAAATGAAAGCTTTTCATCCCCTTAAATAACAGATCTCTTGAGAGCTCAAACAAATTTTAGATCAGAGTTAAGTAAATGTTAACACTTCAAGACACTTTTCAAAGATTTGTAAACATTACACTTTTCCCCATCAGTAATAAAAACATTAATGTCACCGCCGCACATTTGGAGAAATGTAATCCTTGTCAGAGAAATGTATTTTCATCTCTTCCGCCTTTAAGAATATTAGAAATGTGAGGTATTGCGTCAGAATGACACTGTGCACCGCGCTACAGCGCACGTGTATGTCAGCTGCTCACGAGGTCAGGAGCAAATCCCATGAGCAGTTTCATGTGGTGATGTGACGCCAGTGACAGTTGGAAGTGAGCGGCAGCTGGTCGGGGCAGAGCTAAGGTGACTGACCTGGAAAGCAGAGCTGTGCTGTGAGGAGGCGCGTTGAGGACAACATTTTCTGGAGACCTGAGGCGAGGGTGTGAGGAGTCCATCCCACCCACATCTATGACAAGCTCATGCTAGCCACTTATGGGCAGTGATTGAGGCAGATCCTGAGATATTGTTTCTGCTGATTATGAAAATTTGAGGGCAGGGCCTGGATCTACTGTGTGTCTGGGAGCTGTCCAAAAAATATAAATGGTGCAGCAGCAGTAACTACATGATGGCGTTGTGAGTACTTGTAATAGAAGCACTGAGATACTTTCCAATTTCTTTATAACTGCACACATCAAAGAAGACACTGAAGACTATTCTTACCTGCAGAGGCAGCGATCGCAGTCTGAAGCCCCTAGTGGAGTGCGCTTGAGCAGCAGACGCACTGCGTGTGCGCACCCTGGGAGCCCAGTGAGATACTAAAAGCATCTCAGGGTTGCGATCGCCTGCAGTCGCGGGGCAAGAGGGGGCATGCCAATGGCATTAGAACGCCGTTGGCGGGGTGCAGTCCGGACAATGCAGGTGACCTGGTAGCCACCTGCCACTGCAACTAGGCTGCTCAGGCAGAAGCTACTCACCAGGTGCAAAAGCATTGCCGCTGTGCGTTGCTTTTGCATCCTTGAAGGGCAAGGTAGGGCCTGACATGTGGGGCGGTACCAGCCCTGTGCCGGGGCGGCCCCCGCATGTCAGAGAAACTGATTGTAGATGTGCTAAATTAGCACATCTACGATCAGATCTGAATTTCCCCCAAAGTATCCTATAAGTGGGGCGTGGAAAAGCCAAAGTACCCTCTCAGACCTTGCACTGGTATAGTTTCTGTCAAAAACAACTTCTATAGGCGATTAAGTAGGATCTCCATATTTGCTGTCAGAAAGACAGTGACATTTTGTTACAGGGAGGAGGAGAGATCAAAATAGAGTCCACCTCAGTGATAGTCTCCTAGCACTTAAAACTACAGAAGAGAAAGGACTGTGGGGGACATGTATCAAGCCTTGGTGAGAGATAAAGTGGAGAGAAAGGTAAGTACCAACAAGTCCGCGTCTACATGGGGAATATACAGTGCTACAACCATACTTAAAATTAAATATACTGTACTTACTTTCAAAATGTTTATTAGTAAATGTGTATTTCAAAAATGTATATGAAAAAAATGTGTGCAGTTTATTTTTTAGTATTTGTGCTAGAAGACTTGGTTAAGTACTGGAGATGCAAATAGTTTGATAAGAGTTGTTTGATTTGAGTGATACCCAATAATTTTAAAAATTCATTCATTAGTGTTATCATCGCTCATGGCATTATGCACCAATTCAAGAGCAGCAATACTATCAGCAACAGCATCGTCACCAGCACAGTAACCAGAAACTTAATGCAGGGAATGCAGAAAATCATTCATTATCATCCTGACCAACATTCACCCATTCACCATCTGTTTGTTTGCTCTATCCAGATGCATGTAAGCTTTTGTTATGTCTCTCTGTCACATTTAGCACTATAATTATCTTCATAATCACCTTGCATTAGCTCTTGAATATTGTGTAATTGTATACTTGCCAGTGACAATGCTTTCAACTTATTTTAAATCATGGATAAATATGGTGATGCGGTTGTTGGTGCCTTCGAGTGTGAGTTGGTGTCATTAAGAAAAGTACTTGATGGCATTATGGGCCTGATCCAGAGATGGGCGCAGTTACTGTAGCACCAACACTGAATCTTTGTATATAGCAGCTGTGCTAATATAATGTATGCAAAAGCCACATGAGTCGTTTTGAGTTCAAAGACAACCACTGCAGGCATCTGTAATCAAAGGATGCATTGGATTAACTACATGGCCATCAGAAACTGAGTAACCCCCAGGCTACTCATTATATCCAATTAAATCAAGCAGCTTCAGCAAACCCCAAAAATGGGGCAGACACACCCATGTTTTCAGGAAAGCTTTCTATCGTTGTCCTGTTGCTGCCCCAAACAGTATATCAGTGCTGCCATGGCGTTTGGAGCACTGCGAGATCTGTAGATGTGCAATGCGGTTGCTCTGTATGCATAAATCTGAATACAATGGAGATGTGCATAAATATCGGGTTTATGTACATCAGGATTAGGCCATATATCCTTCTGATATTCAGTGGCAGCTGTAAAGGTAGGTGAGGCACTGCTCTTCTGTCCTTTTCATGGCATGTGTGCATTTTGGTTTTAATTGTTTCAATTTTTAGTCAATAACTACCTTTGTTAGACATGTTTTTAATCTATATTTCTATCACATACCTTTTTTGTTTAATATATTTTTTACATTTATGAAGCAAACAAAGATCTATGGAAAAAGTGCTAGAATAGGGAGCAGTTAGTGTATAATATGAATAGATATGATAACTGATAACTATGAAATGGCAGAATGCAAGGACAGAGCAATTCTCACAGTGATCAATTGGTGTTTACCACTAGCCAGTGTCAACCACTAATGACCAGAGCAGAAATTCCTCTGGTGGATCAAAGTGAGATCAAATTGTTTGAATATCAAATTATTTATGGTTCGCCAATTCCAAATGAATATAGACTGCATACCACCCAACATGACACTCCTCAGAAGGGACAGAATGATCTGCTTCTGGACTTTCCTCTTAATTTATGATTGCCGACACCTGTTTTGAGCAGGTTACTGGATAAGAAAGAAGTTTCAGCACAGGTGATGGCGATCATAAATAAAGAGGGAAGTCCAGGAGCAGAGCATTTTGTTCCTCCTGGAAAGGGTCATGTTGGGAGGTATGCACTGTATGAATTATAGATACTATATAGTTGTCCTGATCTGGAAGTACAGTAGCTGGGTGTGGCTTACAAGGCAGCCCTGTACAGATGTCTGTATCTGGGAGCTGAGTACATTTTAGCTGCAATCCTAATATTTCCAGAACACAGCCGGATCTAGGGGGTCATTCCTAATATTTCCATTTTGTAGATAATTCTGTGTATTTAATGTTTATAGCTCAGTAGATTTTGATGTTTAAATCTGTAATTTGAAGTAACTGTTGCGGTGTAATCTGAATTGGTACTATTCTGTTTTCACGTCATGCCCCATGAAGCCACACCCCTATATTTCTGTTACGTGCCTTCGGCGCGCACTGTCCCTATTTCATACATGGGGAATTCACAAAGGAAACTTTCGCACTGAGATCCACAAGGTCTAGGGGGGTCATTCCGAGTTGATCGCAGATGTGCTAAGTTTAGCACAGCTACGATCCTTAACTCAGACATGCGGGGGGACGCCCAGCACAGGGCTAGTCCGCCCCGCATGTCAGTGCCACCCCCCCGCACAAATACAAAAGCATCGCATAGAGGCGATGCCTTTGTATTTGAGGAGGAACTCCCGGCCAGCGCAGCTCCTACAGCTGGCCGGGAGTTACTCGTCACTCCCGCTGGCCGCAGTGGCTACGTGACACATCGCGCAGCCACCACGTCCTGCCCCCCGAACGTTCCGGCCACGCCGGCGTTGGCCGGACCCCTCCCCCTAAACGGCGGCTAAACGCCGCCGTTCAGCCCCTCCCGACTAGCGACTACCTCTGTCTCAGAGGCGATCACTAGGCAACGATGACTGCCATGCGCCGGCGCACTGCAGCGCCGCCGCATGCGCAGTTCCGACCCGATCGCACGGCTGCGAAGAAGTGCAGCATGCGATCGGGTTGGAATGACCCCCTAGATCCGGCCCTGTCCTGATTTAGGATTTTTAGATATTGTTTCTTTTCAAATGTAACATGCACCCAAATTAGTACAGGAGAGAAGGCACCGAAACATACCCTTGCTCCGGGCACCATGGCATATATATATATATATATATATATATATATATATTTATTTGATTTGCTGCAAGTTTATTAGTTATAAGTATGTAATTTTTTTAGTTCCATCCTATGAGTCTGTGTTTTTATGGATAACTGCTATTGGAAAGTTTGCTATTATATATTCTCTAACAGTTGGTTATTCCAAGGTATAACAGGTAGTAATCCCAAGAGTAACTGTTTCATTTTATTTCATTGTCATGCCTTATTTCATACTAGGGGTTCACTACGATATGCCGGCGGTCGGGCTCCCGGCGACCAGCATACCGGCGCCGGGAGCCCGACCGCCGGCTTACCGACAGTGTGGCGAGCGCAAATGAGCCCCTTGCGGGCTCGCTGCGCTCGCCACGCTGCGGGCACGGTGGCACGCTACGCGCGCCACACTATTTTATTCTCCCTCCAGGGGGGTCGTGGACCCCCACGAGGGAGAATAAGTGTCGGTATGCCAGCTGTCGGGATCCCGGCGCCGGTATACTGTCCGTCAGTCGGCATACTGAAGACCACCCCATACTAGCACTACTTTTGCTCCTTTCCCACAACAAGGAAATATTGGTGACATTTAATTGTGTCCTGTTTCTAGTTTTTTTTTTTGTTTTTTTTTAAGTTTAACTCTGGCCTTGCTTATTTCAGCTTACACCTGACTCCCACTACTCTTAAAAGTTTTCTTTGCTTGGACTGACTTCATTTATATAAAAGTCTGCCATCAATATTCCTGTTAATCAACTATACAGTTGCCTTATTGATATTTTCCCATCTGTTTCCACTACCTGGTTAAAATCTAATTGTTTTAAGATTAAGTGGCTGATTTATCACCATCCGCATCTGAGTATGTGGATGTGACACGATAAAATCGCTCAAACTCGCAATGCGATTATTGATGACATCACAGGGATGTAGCAATAATTGCATACAGGGACAGAGCTTGCAAGATGCTCTATCCCTGTTATTGTACACCCCGTGCAAATTTATGTATTTATTTATTACCAGTTATTTATATAGCGCACACATATTCCGCAGCGCTGTACAGAGAATATTTTGCCCATTCACATCAGTCCCTGCCCCAGTGGAGCTTACATTCTATATTTCCTATCACATGTACACAGACACATTCATGCTAGTGTTAATTTTGTTGGGAGCCAATTAACCTACCAGTATATTTTTGGATTGTGGGAGGAAACCGGAGTACCCGGAGGAAACCCACGCAAGTACGGGGAGAATATACAAACTCTGCACAGTTAGGGCCATGGTGGGAATCGAACCCATGACCTCAGTGCTGTGAGGCAGTAATGCTAACCATTACACCATCCGTACTGCCCTAAAATAGCTGCACATGTGCTACCGACACTGCCGCTACTGCCGCCGGGTGCCTACCCCTGCCACTTATACCCCTGTGCCACTACCCCCCTTCCCCACACACTTACCCGGTGCTCAGGTGCACTCCTCCGGCTCAGATCAAGTGATCACTGACTTCCTGCACTGTGACCAGGTCATCTGATGTCAGCTGTAAACGGCTGTAAATGCTGGTTTACAGCAGATGACCGGGTCAAAGTGCAGGAGCAGGAGATCACATGAACGGGAAGCCAGAGGAGAACACTGGAGCACAGTTCACCAGGGGGAGCTGTAAGTATATATAATTTAAGACAGTTATCAGCTTGTGTGTCAAACTTGTGGCATTATAATTTATTATCCCAGGGCTCACTGCTGTATTTTTTTACATTTTCTTTTAGAGATGTTCATCTGGCACTTTTCGTGTTTTGTGTTTTGGTTTTGGTTCTAATTCCACTTTCATGTTTTGGTTTTGGCTTGGTTTTGCTAAAACCACCCTTTCATGTTTTGGATTTGGTTTTGGATCTGGATGATTTTTGAAAAAAACATAAAAACAGCTAAAATCACAAAATGTGGGGGTAATTTTCGATCCTACGGTATTATTAACCTCAATAAGATTCATTTCCACTCATTTCCAGTCTATTCTGAACACCTAACACCTCACAATATTGGTGGTCATTCCGAGTTGTTCTCTCGCTAGCTGCTTTTAGCAGCATTGCAAACGCTAGGCCGCCGCCCTCTGGGAGTGTATCTTAGCTTAGCAGAATTGCAAATGAAAGATTAGCAGAATTGCTACTAAATAATTCCTTGCAGTTTCTGAGTAGCTCCAGCCCTACTCCTAGACTGCGACCACCTCAGTCCGTTTAGTTCCTGGTTTGACATCACAAACACGCCCTGCGTTCGGCCAGCCACTCCCCCGTTTCTCCAGCCACTCCTGCGTTTTTTCCTGGCACGCCTGCGTTTTTTAGCACACTCCCTGAAAACGGGCAGTACCCGTCCAGAAACACCCACTTCCTGTCAATCACACTACGATCACTCGAGCGATGAAAAAACGTCGCTCGAGCTTGTGTAAATCTACAAAGTTTTGTGTGAAAGTACTTAGCGCATGCGCGCTGCATACCATGCGCATGCGCATTTTCCACCTAATCGCTGCATTGCGAAAAACAGCAATGAGCGAACAACTCGGAATGACCACCATTGTTTTTAGGCCAAAAGGTTATACCGAGGTGGCTGTATGACTAAGCTAAGCGACACAAGTGTGCGACACAAACACCTGGCCCATCTAGGAGTGGCACTGCAGTGTCAGACAGGATGGCAGATTTAAAAAACAGGCCCCAAACAGCACATCATGCAAAGAAGAAAAAGAGGTGCAATGAGGTAGCCGGATGACTAAGATAAGCGACACAAGTGTGCGGCACAAACACCTGGCCCATCTAGGAGTGACACTGCAGTGGCAGATAGGATGTCAGATTTAAAAAATAGGCCCCAAACAGCACATGATGCAAAGAAGAAAAAGAGGTGCAATGAGGTAGCTGGATGACTAAGCTAAGTGACACAAGTGTGCGGCACAAACACCTGGCCCATCTAGGAGTGGCACTGCAGTGGCAGACAGGATGGCAGATTTAACAAATAGGCCCCAAACAGCACATGATGCAAAGAAGAAAAAGATGTGCAATGAGGTAGCTGGATGACTAAGTTAAGCGACACAAGTGTGCGGCACAAACACCTGGCCCATCTAGGAGTGGCACTGCAGTTACAGACCGGATGGCACTTAATAATACTAGTCCCCAAACAGCACATGATGCAAAGAAGAAAAAAAGGTGCAAGATGGAATTGTCCTTGGGCTCTCCCACCCACCTTATGTTGTATAAACAGGACATGCACACTTTAACAAACCAATCATTTCAGCGACAGGGTCTGCCACACGACTGTGGCTAAAATTACTGGTTTGTTTGGGCCCCCACCAAAAAGAAGCAATCAATCTCTCCTTGCACAAACTGGCTCTACAGAGGCAAGATTTTGACCTCATCCTCCGATTCCTCACCCCTTTCACTGTGTACATCCTCCTCCTCACAGAGTATTAATTCATCCCCACTGGAATCCACCGTCACAGGTCTCTGTGTACTTTCTGGAGGCAATTGCTAGTAAAGGTTTTCCCGGAGGAATTTATAATTAATTTTGATAACATCATCTTCTCCACATTTAGTTGAAGTAACCTCCTATGCTGATTGCTGACAAAGTTACCGGCTGCACTAAACACTCTTTCGGAGTACACATTGGGGGGGGGGGGGCAACTTAGGTAAAATAAAGCCAGCTTGTGCAAGGGCATCCAAATTGCCTCTTTTTCCTGCCAGTATACATACGGACTGTCTGACATGCCTACTTGGATGCTGTCACTCATATAATCCTCCACCATTCTTTCAATGGTGACAGAATCATATGCAGTTACAGTAGACATGTCAGTAATCATTGGCAGGTCCTTCAGTCCGGACCAGATGTCAGCTTTCGCTCCTGATTGCCCTGCATCACCACCAGCAGGTGGGCTATGAAATCTCATCCTTTTCCTTGCAGCCCGAGTGGCGAGAGAAATTGATGGACGAGCTGTTGATGGGTCACGTTCCGCTTGAGTTGACAATTTAATTTACTCACCAGCAGGTCTTTGCACCTCTGCACACTTGTGTCTGCCAGAAAGAGAGATACAACGTAGGCTTTAAACCTAGGATCAAGCACGGTGGCCAAAATGTAGTGCTTTGATTTCAACAGATTGACCACCCTTGAATCCTGGCAAAGCAAAAGAATGGCTCCATCCACAAGTCCCACATACTTTGCGGAATCGCTCCATCTTAGCTCATCCTTCAATTTCTCCAGCTGCTTCTGCAAAAGCCTGAGGAGGGGAATGACCTGACTCAAGCTGGCAGTGTCTTAACTGACTTCACGTGTGGCAAGTTCGATGGGTTGGAGAACCTTGCACAAGACGGAAATCATTCTCCACTGCACTTGAGTCAGGTGCATTCCCCCTCCTTTGCCTATATCATAGGTGGATGTATAGTTTTGAATATGCCTGAAGCATATAGAGTGTTGAATTCCACCTCGTTACCACCTCTTGCTTCAGTTGATGGCAGGGCAGGTTCAGGCGTGTTTGCTGTAGCTCCAGTCTTCCGCACACGGTGGCTGAATGCCGAAAGTGGCCAACAATTTTTGGGCCACCGACAGCATCTCCTGCACACCCCTGTCATTTTAAAAAAAATTCTGCATCACCAAATTAATTGTATATCACAAATCTCCAGGAGAGTCCAATTGGGGTAAGCCATTCTGCAATGATGTTCCTCAGTTTCCATAAGAGGTTGTCAGCTGTGTGCCTCTTACGTAAAGTGGTGATACATAGCGTAGCCTGCCTAGGAATGAGTTGGCATTTGCGAGATGCTGCTACTGGTGCCACTGATGTTGTTGCTGCGGGAGGCCATACATCTACCCAGTGGGCTGTTACAGTCATATAGTCCTTAGTCTGCCCTGTTCCACTTGTCCACATTTTCATGGTTAAGTGGACACTGGATACAACCGCATTTTGTAGGACACTGGTGACTCTTTTTCTGACATCTGTGTACATTCTCGGTATCACCTGCCTAGAGAAGTGGAACCTAGATGGGATTTGATACCGGGGACACAGTACCTCAAACAATTCTCTAAGTCCCACTGAACTAAGGTGGATACCGGACGCACGTCTAACACCAACATAGCTGTCAAGGCCTCTGTTATCCGCTTTGCAAAAGGATGACTGCTGTCATATTTCATCTTCCTTACTAAGGACTGTTGGACAGTCAATTGCTTACTGGAAGTAGTACAAGTGGTCTTCCGACTTCCCCTCTGGGATGACGATTGACTCCCAGCAGCAACAACAGCAGTGACAGCAACAGCACATGTACCACTCAAGGATTCTATGGAGGTATCCCGCTTAGGAGAGGACTCCTCAGTCTTGACAGTGACATGGCCTGCAGCACTACTGATGTTCCTGACTGAGGAGGAAGTTGACGTTGAGGGAGTTGGTGGTGTGGCTTGCAGGAGCTTGGGTACAGGAGGAAGAAGGGATTTAGGTATCAGTGGACTGATACCTAAACGCTCTTACCCAAAGTTTCACAACTTGACACTGACTTCTTATGAATGCGCAGCAGGTGACATATAAGGGAGGATGTTCCAAGGTGGTTAACATCCTTACCCCTACTTATTACAGATTGACAGAGGCAACAGATGGCTTGACACCTGTTGTCCGGATTTGTGGAGAAATAATTCCACACTGAAGAGGTGGCTGTTTTGGTAGTTTGCCCAGGCATCAAAATGGGCTTCTTTATCCCACGGACAACCGGTGTCTCCCCCAGTGCCTGACTTAAACAAACCACATCACCATCAGAATCCTCATCGTCAACTTCCTCTTCAGCGCCAGCAACACCCATATCCTCATCATGGTGTACTTCAACAGTGACATCTTCAATTTCAATATCAGGAACTGGACTGTGGGTGCTCCTTCCAGCACTTGCAGGGGGCATGCAAATGGTGGAAGGAGCCACCTCTTTCCGTCCAGTGTTGGGAAAGTCAGGCATCGCAACCGCCGACACACTTGGACTCTCCTTGGGGATTTGTGATACCATCTCAGAACGCACAGTTCTTTGCTGTGCTCTTTCCACTTAATTATTTTAATTTTTCTAGCGGGAGGATGAGGGCTTCCATCGTCATGTGAAGCTGAACCACAAGTCATGAACATAGGCCAAGGCCTCAGCCGTTCCTTGCCACTCCGTGTCGTAAATGGCATATTGGCAAATTTACATTTCCTCAGACCATTTAAATCTTTTTTTTGGGTCTTTTTACTGAACTTTGGCTTTTTGGATTTTACATGCCCTCTTCTATCACAATGGGCATTGGCTTTAGCAGACGATGTTGATGGCATTTCATCGTCTATGTCATGGCTAGTGGCAGCAACTTCAGCACTAGGAGGAAGCTGTTCTTGCTCTTTCCCTATTAACTCCTCCAAATGTTTGTTCTCCATTATTTTTCGGGAGTTATATAACACAATATGCGGCACAAGTGAGCATACCCCTACACCTCACAGGGCAAACCCTGTAAAAATTATTTGGGTTAAATATAAATAACCCCTTTATTTGGAGTAAATAATATTCAGCACAGGACAGCACCACTGAATTTATATGGCAGCACCACTGGACTGAATTTATACGGAATTATATGGAGTTATATGGAATTATACAGCAGGATAACTGGAATTATACGCCAGTATCACGGGAATAATATGGCAGTATCACAGGAATTATACGCCAGTATTCTGAGAATTATACGGCAATGGCACAGGAATTATATGCCAGTATTCCGAGAATTATACGGCAATGTCACAGGAATTATACAACAATATCATAGGAATTATACGCCAGTATTCCGAGAATTATACGGCAATGTCACAGGAATTATATGCCAGTATTCCGAGAATTATATGGCAATATCACAGGAATTATGCGGCAGTATCATAGGAATTATACGCCAGTAATCCAAGAATTATACGGCAATGTCACAGGAATTATATGCCAGTGTTCCGAGAATTATATGGCAATATCACAGGAATTATATGGCAGTATAATAGGAATTATACGCCAGTATTCAGAGAATTATATGGCAATGTGTCAGGAATTATACACCTGTATTCAGAGAATTATACAGCAGTGTCACAGGAATTATACTCCAGTATCACGGAATTATATGGCAGTATCACAGGAATTATATGCCAGTATTACGAGAATTATACAGCAATGTCACAGGAATTATATGCCAGTATTCTGAGAATTATACGACAATGTCACAGGAATTATACGGCAATATCATAGGAATTATATGCAGTATTCCGAGAATTATATGGCAATGTCACAGGAATTATACGCCAGTATCACGGGAATTATACAGAAATATCATGCGAATTATACGCCAGTATCACAGGAATTATACACCAGTAACACTGGATATATGGCAGCAGAGGACACCACCACTGTGACTGGTCACTGGACTGATGCACAAGAGATTTTCCCTGGTCTAATGCAGGACAACACAACACCACTGAAAGGGACTTATACAGCTACACTGGATATATGGCAGCAGAGGACACCACCACTGTGGCTGGTCACAGGACTGATGCTGCACTACCCCTGGTATGATGCAAGACAACACAGCAAAACTGCAAGGAACTTATACAGCAGCCAGCAGCACTGGGGACATATAGCAGCAGAGGACACCAACACTGTGACTGGCTGGACTGATGCAGCACAATACACTGACTACATTGGACTGGACTGAGCAGCACAACACAGCACAAGACTTACCACCCCACTTTCCCGCCCACACACAGACACTGAGGACAGAGACACATCCTTTCACTACACTCTCCGAGACTGGAGTGAAAATGGCCACGACGCACGGCTCCTTATATGGAATCCAAATCGCGCGAGAATCCGACAGTGGGATGATTCACGTTTTGCCTCATTCGGGTTTCCGAGTCAGGCAGGAAAACCCGAGCCTGACTCGGATCCGGGCTCAGTGCGTGAAGTTCAGTAGGGTTCGGTTCTCTGAGAACCGAACCCGCTCATCTCTATTTTTTTTTAAATAAATTTGGTCAGACTGCATTTCCCAAAAACTGTTCCAAATGTCGTACATTCAGGTGATACTAAAATAATGTGAAAAGGGTTTAAAAACACCATTTGTTTCACATTATTTTAGTAAAAAAACATGTTGATAAGTATCTTTAGGAATCAAAGTTTATGTATTGTTTATGTATTTTTTTGTTACTTCTGAATAAAAAATATGCATATACTGTACTGTACTGTACTGTACTGTACAAACAAACAAATAAATTACTTAAAGTATTTATTAAACCTTTTACTTCTCCACTTATCATTTTAGTTTTAAAAAGGGAGTTGAAGGATTTTGGCCCTGAAGAAAACATCAGGATTTATATAAAATGAATAAAGAATAAAACTTTTATACACCACGTACTTGTTATTTGATCCAGTTGACCGGTATTTTCTGAGGTTGAATCTAAACCTAGTTTATAATTTGAAATATGATGTGTTATACCATAGTTCAGCATTATGAATACCTTGGAGTTTGTACTACTTTTTATTATTTCAGAAAATGTAACTTTTTTTAACTTTCTCAGAAATATTATTTTTATTATATTTTTTTTAATAAATTCTTTATTTTGAGAAGAACAATTTCCACAATAAACAGCTGTAATGAAACAACAAAGTTTCTTTGGTGCATTTTGTGTAATACATGACATCAATACGATCACAATCCTGTCATTGCATTGAACACGTGTCAAGTAAGCACCTATATTCCTGTAGCTAACAAATATGCACATATATACATCAGAAACAACAGTGGATAATTATTCGTTTTCTTTGTTTATCAAAAAATGGGTGTGAAAAAAGGATAGGACAGGGCAAAGGATAACACATAAGGGAGGTTGAGGGAGCAGGATTGGTAAGATTTCGCAATTGACAAAGCAACAGTATATGCAAAAATATAATTAAACATTAGACAGTTCACATTTAAGGCAAATGTCCTAACATATTTAATTTGGGGGTACCAGGGCAGCCTAATGCGGAGCAGATTTAAATTCCATCCAGCTGAACCATGTTGCTACATAATCACTGATCTCCAATGGACCGGAACAATGGCTCTAACCGCATTATTTCAATGTTTAAGTTTTGACTATTTGTAAGTAGATATAGGGATATTGGTGTGGGATAACATCCAGTAGTCCAAACTGTCTTGAACCTAGGAACCCACGATTTTGGTCGGCAGGTCTATAATTTTATTCCAGAAGGGAATTATTAGTGGACAGTACCACCAGATGTGTACTGAAGTGCTTCTGTCTTTACCACAGCGCCAGCACATGGGAGAAACAGAGGGAAAAAATGTGTGGAGGAGGGTGGGGCATCTGTACCACCTTGTCAGCAATTTATACTAGGTTTCAATAACTTCAAGGCTCGTAGAGCACTGTGTGGTGACTTGGCACTGTTTCTCCCAGTTAACAGTAATTCCCCAGGAAATAAAATCACTGTCCAAAGCATCAAAATATGTAGGCTTATTTGGAAAGGAACCCTGTATTAAAATTTTATATATCCCTGAGATTTTATGTGTGGACTCTAAACGTTGAGAGCACATCCTTTCAAAAGGTGAGAGGTCTCTAACAAACCTTGAAAGTCTTCCCAGTGAAGATAGAAAATGTATGTGGAAGTAAAACCATTAATCTCTCAATAATGTATCAGCGATTTCGCTAATCATGGAGAATGGTTTAATTTATTTAATTCCATTTGTCAATAAATGAGTTATTCTGGATATCCCTGCAACCCTTCAATTGGAAGGCGTCTTACCTGAAGTACCTTGGACAAAATCAGATTCATCTAAGAAGGGCAGAAGTGGTGAAATATCAGAGGAAATTCCCGGTCTAAGACGGAGCATCTTCCAAAGTGCTCAGGTTGGACCTACTGTTGGGTGCATTGATCTGCGTATTTTAGGAAGCCATGGAGTGGCCTGTAAACTTATGTTTGCAGAGAAACTCTCCAACTCTACCCATTGTGGTTTCTTTGAATCAGATCTGGTCCAATCCACTATTCTATGTAGAATTGTGGCCGGGTAATACGTAGTTATTATAGGCAATTGCTGGCCTCCTTGGGTTTTAAAGAGAAACAGGTTACTACTATGCTTGAATCTGGGCTTCTGACCTCCAATGCAGAGTGACTGATAGCTTTATGAGCATCCAAGAGGAAGTGAGATGGAAGTTTCAAAGGAATTTTCTGGAACAAATACAATAATCTGGGAAGTACATACATTTTTACAATATTCATATGTCCGAACCATGAAAACTTCTGCATGAGCCACTGCGCCATTTCCTCTTTAACTTTCTTTAAACGAGGTACATGATTTATACTGACCGTGGTATGGAGAGATGAGGGTATTAAAACACTCAGATACGTGTTCCTGGACATGTTAATATTCAAAGCTGTAGACTTTGAAAAATTAATTTTGAAGATGGAAAGTTTACCAAATTTGGCAAATTCTTCCATAAGATTCGGAAAAGAGACAACCGGGTTAGTAATAATTGCTAGTAAGTCATCAGAAAATAAATCTAAGCAGTGGTCCACCTTACCAGCTCTCAATCAAGCAATATTGGGGTTGTGTCTAATCGCCCTTGCCAATGCCTCCATACAGATAACAAAGATTAAAGGGGAGAGTAGACATCCTGTGCGAGTGCCATTATATAATTTGATTATGTCTGAGATTGTCCCGTTTACTCTGACCTGAGCTGAGGAAGCCCAATATAACTCAAGAATTTTTTGTACAAATGCTTTACCTCATCCCAGTAGTCTCAGGACAGTCTCCATGAAAGCCCAATCCACCCGATCAAAGGCTTTTTCAGCATCAGTAGAAAGAAGCATTAGAGGGGTCTTCACGGAATGGGCATGCACTTTTATGTCAAATACTTTAATGGTATTATCCCTCACCTCCTTGCCTGGTACAAAACCAACTTGATCAGGGTGGATAATGTCCGATAGTAGAGTTCCGAGAGGATTAGCAATAAGTTTTGCATAAAGTTTAACATCCATATTCATGAGCGAAATAGGTCTATAACTGGATGGGAGAGAGGGATCCTTGCCCTCTTTTGGAATAACTGTGATATGAACCCCAAGTGACTGGTCTGAAAAATGAACACTCTGAGAAACCGTGTTACAGGCCTGAAGCAAAAGAGGCATAAGTTTATCCTGAATGGCTTTGTAATAGGTTATGGGAAAGCCACCGTGACCAGGACTTTTGCCTGTCGGAGAAGATTTAAGAGCTACAGAGAGTTCACCTTCAGTAAAAGACTTCTCCATGATTTTTTTTAAAGGTTTAGTATTTCATAATCTAGGACATTTCTACCATGATACTCCAATTGTACACCTAAACAAAGGAATGATCCCCAGAAAATACTGAGGGACTTTATATAAAAATTGTGGAAAAGGGGGATTTTTGGAGTCAAATGTTCTCAGTCAATAATTACAATATGGTAATCTGTAAGTCATTTTTATGGATAAATGTCTGGCATTTAAAGTCTGGAAATAATAGGAGATACACATTTGTCATTGCCATGGATAATGCTGCATTATATAAAAAACTTAAAAAATAAATAATTATTGCTATAATTATGTTGGTTTATTTATAAATTTGTCCAGTTAGGATTGACATTGCTCTAAAACAGTAATGATGCATTCTATTGTTTAATTTGCATGCCTTCTTTAGGATTAATTACTTATAGCATTACTTGGTCAGTTTAAGTACGTGTTCTTGTAGAATAGATTCAGCTAGTCCAGTTCTGTTGTCATGTAATCGTACTAATGCACCTGAATGTTAAGAAGTTCCTCTGTATTGTTGGAAGAGATTCTCTGACCTTAGGTTAAGAAGCAATATTCTGTCATGGTTCTGCTGTGAAACCTCTTATATTGGATTTATCTGGGACTCTGTATTGCTGGAATGAGATTCTCTGACCCTAGGCTAAGAAGTAATATTCTGGCATGGATGTGCTGTGAAACCTCTTATGTTGGATTTATCTAGGACTCTGTATTGCTGGAAGAGATTCTCTGACCCTAGGCTAAGAAGTAATATTCTGCCAATGATCTGCATTGGAACCCATTATATTGGATTTATCTAGGACTGTATTGCTGGAAGAGATTCTCTGACCCTAGGCTAAGAAATAATATTCTGGCATGGATCTGCTGTGAAACCTCTTATATTGGATTTATCTGTGACTCTATTTTGCTGGAGGAGAGTCTGTACTCCTAGGCTAAATATTGATATTCAGGAGTTTGTGGTGGTAATTGTCATGTGGAATTGGATTACAGAAGTATGCTGAACTGTTTAGGACCCATTCTGTTAAATAAACCACTGTTGGTTTTCATCTACCAACGTGCTTGAGTTATTTGGTACCCCATATATTCACATTCACCATACATTTTTATGTATTATGTGTATTTTAAAATTTTGTTCACTTCACTGGGTGATATGGAGCACAAAATATGTGAGCTTGAAAAAAAAAACTTTAGCCAAAAGACAAAAATTGAAGTTCAAGCCTTGCACACCAATGTTGTTCATGTAATGTTGATTTTACGTGTAGTAAATGGTTTATGCTACTAAGTATCTATGATCTAGATAGCTATAAGATGAAGAGGTGTGATGTACATGATCACCATAGTTGCCTGGTCCAGATGTGTCGGAATAGCTATTGTAGTCCAATAGCTACCTAGTAAAGAGTTGTTTGATAGCTTACAGAATGTCTGTAGTAATGATCTAAGCATTAGTTTTAAATAGCTGACATTTTTGCTTTAATTTTTGTCCATGCATCTATCTTCATTAATCCACTTTTATGATATGGTGGCAGACTATGCTTTTTTACCTTATATTTGATTTAGCAGAATTTTCACATTTTTTGACCTTTACAGATAGAGACGGCAAATTAAAAATGTTATTGTGTTGAATTTGTAGACTGAATACCAACTTCATACTCAGTTACCAGGCAACCACTGTTAAAGAATGCCCTAATGAGCTCCAAAAACTTAAAGTTTTTCAGACAATAATAGTTACTCAGTCTACATATACAGTAACCTAGCACTTTTATTATTTATAAAGACTGGATATGCAAAACAATGCTTTCTTATACATTCATTTTGTCAATCCATGTGCAATTTATCTTAAAATGTTAAGAATTAGCAGTACAATGAGTTTGGAAAACTTAGTGACATTTTTTGTCATAAATGTTTTTCATTTTGTTGGAAGAGACATTTTTTGTGCCTGTTTCAAATGTGCATAAGCATGACTATTACGCTAGTGGTGCTTAAAATAAGAAATTACCAACTTGTTCCAAA
Source organism: Pseudophryne corroboree (assembly GCF_028390025.1). NCBI lineage: Eukaryota > Metazoa > Chordata > Amphibia > Anura > Myobatrachidae > Pseudophryne > Pseudophryne corroboree. Next base: position 590,628,102 of record NC_086448.1, on the reverse strand, counting down.
TTTCTATGAATATTGCTGATTTGCCAAAAAGTATTTCCCTTTCTTTTATATTTCATTAAATGTGTGTGTCTATTTGTCTGGCCAAACATATTATAGTGGAACAAGATTAAATGTAGTTGAATAGAAAATGTAAATATTATGCATGAGCTTTCACACAATTAAATGATGAATACAGTTCGATTTATTGATCTTTAGGGTACCTGAAAATGGGGAATTTGGTGTAGGGGAAGGGAAAATGACTCATACTATACCAAGCCATTAGTAATGTTACATGTTGCTCTAACAAGTCTAGCCTAAACAAATCCCACCACTGATACAATTAAGTTGCCTTACAGTGCAAGTTACTATCATTAGAGTTAACAAACGTCATTATTTTAATTAGGGTCATGTTCATGACTTACCAACTATAGTTGGATGTTGCAATTTCTGCCAGTTATCAAAGTGAATTCTCTACAGCCTGATTCCCCATAATATCTATAAAATACACCTTTGCGTAGTATGATAATTATTTTCTAACACAGTAATATTCAGAAAACAATGATAGCTAAAATGATTTATGCTATCCCTCACACAAAGGGTGGCATTTATATCAGTACTATCTATTCTATATCAGTAGATTTTACCACTATTGCCAGAAGTGAAACAGCACTATTTAATAATTTGCTAATTCACGTGGAGCCACAGTAATCCCAGATAAATTATGCAAACTTAATCTATCACCTAGAAAGAGTTTAGCAAACGGTTATAGTGATAACTATCTGATGTAGCCAATAACCAATCATCGTGGTATAACACTTTACATATGACCATGAATCTAGTCATGCGTTTTTCATTATCTCTACAATCATTTAAAACAAAACAAAAATGGCACTATAATTACAATTAACCTTTTTTTTTGTTTCTACTTTTTTACACATTTCATAATACTGTACTTATTTTTTGAGTTCTTTATGTCATTAAAATAGGGGCACCAAGAAGCAAATAAAGTTTGTTCAGCACACAATTTTCCACTTATTTATTTATATATCTATCACTGGAGCTCCAGTTCTGTGTTCCACCTTGACCTATACAGAAAAACTAAATGTACTTTATAACACGAATAGGCTCACAACAAATGCAAGTGATCCTACTGTATTTTAGCACTAATTTCAGTGATCAGTAAAAAAAAACCAACAACATGCACTTTGCATTTGTTGTAAACCTATCTATTAAATTGCAGTTTACAAAATTAATTTAATTACAGTTTAGGACCTTAATAGTTAAATATATAGGGCAATCACTCACCATAGACTTAATTAAAAGTGCCCTATGGTTCTTATCATACTCCATTTTCTCTATTTCAGGAACCAACAGAAGCACCAAGTCATTCAAGTAGGAGGTAAGATTGGTAACCGTTTAAGGTGCCATTCTGATCATGATGTTGTACTGCCTCCAACGATGAATATTTTGATTTATAGCAAAGATATACAGAATATGACTTACACAGTAACGTGTAACAACTATTTAACCCTTCCTGCACATACAGATATACTATTAAGTAAATTAATATATATAAGAGATCAAAATATCCCTGTATGAATTACTGTAAAAGTCACTAATAGGCAAAGATGTATCAAATAAAGTCATTATTATGAGCAGAATTCTATACACAAGATTCTATTTCCAATTTACACTATACGCAACCGCATTTTATAACAAAATAAAGTAATAACTTAGGCTTATGCATAAATAGCCCATAAAGTTTCCTGAGCCTTCATGTATTCTTGGAGGAGCTGGGTTTGCTGCAATAGGAGTTAAAATTAATACAGTTTACATGTAAAAGATACCTGTTACTTAACACCAGACACATCATATACTGTAGACCGGGCATTAAATGGAGGCCGATGACCATAATCAGAGGAAAACTTGTGACTGATATAAGCACCCAAATAGAAAATATTTTCCATGTATACGTAAGAGGAGTAATTGCTGCTTACACCCATAGTGTCACTATTAAGCACTCATATAACCTGTTTGAGTGTAAACTTCGCACACTTTTGTAAAGAAATAACAAAAAACTTCCAATGCATATAAGCACCATCTTAATTTTAACCCAACTCAAATGCAGAACACTGTGTATATAATTCATGGTTCAGAAACCAATTCAAGCTATTATTGGGTATTTTGCTGGAATCAGAGGCTTTTACTGGCAATCCCATTTGAAAACTACAATAAAAAGATGGACATCAATGCCAAAAGTTTGAAAATCACTTATTTATAATGTATTTTAGGTACATTTTAGCCATCAGTATGTATACGAAGGATTGGCAGTCTAATACAGATAAAAGTTGAATTTAATGATGCTAATTTTATTATATCACCATGATCCTGAACTCTCAGGTGTGCAGACTTTAGATCTTCTCATTGCAGAATCCAGATGGGTAGGGATGGTGGGTAGTTAATACTAAACACAAAAAAAGAATGGGCAGTTTAGTTTTTCTTTTATTGTCATTGTTCTTTTAACTGTAACAAAAAGTAGCTTGAATATTGCCCAGTTAATGTTGTATCGTGAAAGAAGTTTGCCACCTTTTGAAAATCTCCCATCCCAATTAGTACTCTCATATTATAGGATAATGACTAACCTTGTTAAATTCCACAATAGTACCTTAAAATAAAAGCCTTGTATATGAGTAGGATGACAGTGTAGATCCAGGAGGCAAGAGGTTTTTGATCTACAGTACTGTATGTAGGCATCTTATATTGAGAAAGGTGGAGTTATGATCTCTTGTCATTAGACAGTACTCTTATTGTTTAATGACAAGCAGCATATTACTGTACATGCACATCTCATGCATAGAATAAAATCTACACTGTTTAAAATGTTCAAATGTATGTTTATCTATGCAGTTCGAGTACAAATAATTTTGGGTATCCACAATGTTATAATTTACTGTGATGGTAGGCATCTCACTACCTAGGGCTAGATGTAGTAGACTGCAGCTTGTAGGCATCAGCAAAATCCCATCCAGTTTTCAAATACCTGTAGCAATAATTTAAAAGGCAAAACCAAGTTGCTTTAGCCTTTTAAATGATTGCTACTTTAAAACATCAGGGTGATTCGCTGAAATTCACTGATGCCTATGAGGGGCACTATTACAGTATGTAAACTATTGTCACTGACTGAGAGGATAAAAACAAAAAACATTGCACATACTGTACTTTACAGTGATATTAATTATATTGTGGTTATACAACTTGCATTGGACAGTATGCAAAATGTAATCCAATACAATGGCGCTAAATCTGAACCATGAAGAGGAAAATAATTACCCTTTTAGATTGTCCTCATTAACAGTCCTCTTTTGGTGAAAACAAGGATTCAGGCAATCTGCTGTCAGGTTTCTCCTTTTGTTCTTTAAGATCCTATAACAGCACCTAATAAAACACAAAGACCTGTGTCCACTTTGCCTTATTGCTTATTTAAAGCAAGGTGCAGAGATTGCACAGTGAGAGAATGCTCGTGCAATACCTTTATAAGTAAAAAGGGCTTTAATATTACAACATTGCACTCACAATAAAAACATGAAAACAAGCCTATATGCACCTCCACTGGAGATCTCTGATGAAGGATCACGGTGGATTTGAAACGCATTAAGTACTGTGTGGACTTTGATTGCTGGCAAGGACGGTGGAACCATGGAGATCACCAATGGAGGCGCATTCACCCGGGTTTGTGCTATCCACCCACCCTTTCCATCGTGGGAATTGAGGAGAGACTCTTAAGACACCCAAGACGGTACTGATCTGGAGTCATGTATATACTTGTTTTCATATTTTTACTTATAAAGGTATTGCCTGATCATTCTCTCACTGTGCAATCTCTGCACCTTGCTTTAAACAAGCAATAAGGCAAAGTGGGCACAGGTCTTTGTGTTTTATTAGGTCCTGTTATAGGATCTTACAGAGCAAGAGGAGGCACTTGACAGCAGATTGCCTGAATCCTTGTTTTCACCAAAAGAGGACTGTTAATGAGGACAATCTAAAAGGGTGATTATTTTCCTTTTCATGGTTCAGATTTAGCGCCATTGTATTGGATTACATTTTTCTATTCCATATGTTGCATATAGGGGGTAACATTTGAGAGACCCTCGGTAATTCCAAATAAGGGCTGCTTTGTCTGTTCATTGCGCACTATTTATATGTTCACTTTCCACTAAATTGGACAGTATGAAGAATAAGAACTCATTCTTGTGGTCATGTTAACAATAACACACGTAGAATGCAATAAATGTTCAAACTATGTATTTGTTTTACTGAACATTTTCAGAGCACAAGTAATTCAGCCTCAATACCTGGGGTGACTTTAGGTACTTAGGGGTATAAAAATGTAGTCATGCTCATCCATACTGCAATGCATATGTATCATGGCATGAATAGTGCAACTAGTGTGCCCAAGAATGAGTCACACATGTGCGTATACAGATGTGCCCATTCATTTCTATGGGGCAAACACCCAATGTGACTAGTGGCAACATGGCGTATCATGTAGCTTGCCACAATGCGCATGCCTCTGCATATGTATCGGGACAGTGTTGAGCCTGGCTACATCTGTATTTACTAAAGAGCGGGTTCATAGAAGTGGAGATGTTGCCCATAGCAAGATATCTACTTCTAACCAGCACTTTAGTAACATATACCATATTGTATCAATGCCTTTAGACTCATCAATTGGCTTCTTTACTCTCTATACATACAGTACTGTTCAAAAGTTTTAGGCAGGTGTGGACAAAATGCTGCAAAGTAAGAATGCTTTAAAAAATAGAAGTGCTAATAGTTTATTTTTTATCAATTAACAAAATGAAAAGTAAATGAACAGAAGAGACATCTAAATCAAATCAATATTTTGTGTGACTTCCCTTAGACTTCAAAACAGCACTTGCACACAGGTGCACTTGCACAAAAACTGTGTGCAAGTGTACCTGTGTGCAATTCTTCACTTGCACACAGGTACACTTGCACACAGTTTTTGAAGGAACTCGGAATGGAGGTTGTTCCAAACATCTTGGAGAACTAACAACAGATCTTCTGTGTATGTAGGTTTGCTCAAATCATTCTGTCTCTTCGTGTAATCCCAGACAGACTGGATGATGCTAAGATCAGGGCTCTGTGGGGGCCATATCATCACTTCCAGGACTCCACTTAAATTACATTGGCTGTATGTTTGGGGTCATTGTCCTGCTGCAGAATACATTTAGAGCCAATCAGATACCCTGATGGTAATGCATGATGGCTAAGTACCTGCATGTATTTCTCAGCTTTAAAGCACAAAGAAACGGGCAACATTGAGGACTGTAGATGTAGTGGTCGACCAAGGAAACTTAGTGCATCAGATGAAAGGCAAATCATGCTTACTTTCCTTTGAAATTGGGAAATGTCCAGTAGTGCCAGCAGCTCAGAACTAGGAGAAACCAGTGGGACCCAGGTACACCCATCTACTGTTCGGAGAAGTCTGGCCAGAAGTGTTCTTCATGGATGAACAACCATCATTCTGAGTTCCTTCAAAAACTGTGTGCAAGTGTACCTGTGTGGAAGTGCAGAATTGATGCTGTTTTGGAGGCAAAAGGTGGTTACACAAAATATTGATTTGATTTATATTTCTCTTCTGTTCATTCCCTTTGCATTTTGTTAATTGATAAAAATAACCTATTAACACTTCTATTTTTGAAAACATTTTTACTTTGCTGCATTTTTTTCAAACCTTCCTAAAACTTTTACACTATACTGTATTAGAGAATGATCTCTACATATACAGTATATAACAGACAAAATGTTAATAATGAAAATGCATTAACCAAATAAGTGAGAAGATTTGGAGCAAAACAGGAACTAAATAGGTGCAGATATTTACCTTTTGGGTGGATTTTTTTGTTAAAGAACAGATTACATATTGTATGTATAGACCCCCTGGTATATATTCAATTAAAGTTGGAAACTACCGTCTTGTTGGAAAGATGGCTGTTTCCGACTGGAATAGGTTGGAAGGGGTTTCCGACCTATTCAATCCAGCCTCATTATTTCCTACAAGTTGGGAAATCTGATTTCTCGGGAAGCTGTCAGAAAGCACGTGCTGCTGCCGGAAACGGGGCCAAATCCGCTAGGTTTTGATCCCGTTTCCGACAATGTCAATCCGACTTTGTAAAAAGTCAGACTGACATGTCAAGAATGGCCAAATCCTGCTGGATTTGGCCGTCCTATTGAATAACCCATGCGGATCCTTTCCGACAAATGCATGTCGGAAAGGATCCAACTCTAATTGAATATTCCCCCTGTGTTGTAGTTTATTACAGAATATCATGTGCACCCATGTACTATTTCTGACTGGTCCTTAGTTCCAATTAAGCATCTTCTTCAGCAAGAATTTAAATGTCCAAAATATTGAATTTTGATGTTATTCTTTTTTCAGAATATAGATCTCAGTGCATAATAATTTCAATAAATTTTAGTTATATCTTATGAAACTACAATATTGCAATTTCTTTCAGCACATATTTGATGGATAGTCTTTCATTTGTGGTGTACAGTATGTGTAAAATATATTCTTTATTTTGTTTTGTCATTGAGGTGTTGGCTTGCTACCTATTGATTACAAACTAGCAAAAAATAAATAAAAATGGCACATTGCTATGTATAACTGTGCATGGAATTAATTCTGTCCATGCTGTTTAGCAGATACAGTAAATGCAAATAATTAATAACAACAGCTTATAATATATTGGGGGGGGGGGGGAATGAGATACACACATTTCTCAATAGCCACAAAAATACAGAAATAGACAAAGAAATACACTTATATAAAATGTGTCTATAAAGAAATTATATCAGCCAGCATGCTGGTGTATATTCACAAACACATATAAAAAAACTAGCTACTTATGTAATCTTTATTCTTAAACATATAAGATTATATTAAATAGTGTAAGCAAATAAAGCCAAATTTAATTAGGGACACAGAGTCTCCTTATATGAAACCTGTAAGTGACAAACTTCTTGATGCCACTAATATAAAATAAATCAATATTTTTTTTTAAAAAAACCTCGTCTTGTTATTTTGTCAAGAAATTGTCTGAAAGTTGACTTTACAGTATCTCCTTTTTGCATTTACAGTCTCTATCAAACAGCCTAGATATAATTATATATAGGTGAAGTTATGCAATGCCCTGTATATGTTTTGGGATTTTGGTTCTACCTTTAAACTGTCATAGTATTTTGCTATGCCTCAGATCTGAGGGCTGTGTGATAGGACTAATGTGGAGTTCAAAGAAATTGACAAAAGAAACAATGCTGCCACTCAGAGACTGAGTTACTGTACATGATTGTTAGCTATGGGATCCATGTATTTCTGTGGCCTGAAAGGCTGGTGGTTGCATGTATTGTGAGGTAGTAAAGGGTAGCTTTAAAGGAAAAAAAAAGTTAATAAACTAAAAAATCAAGTTCAGCTATATTTAAATCATTTTTTAAGTATAATTTAAGGGTTGTATTCAATTAGCCGCTGCAATTTACCATGGCTAATTGATTTATCGGGGGGCTATCCCATTAGCCCCAATGTCAGCGCTTATCAGGGTTTGGTTTTGCCTGCCTCAGGCATGGGAAGCCAAGTCCCATACAAGCAACCATTTTGTCGGTGTAAAGTGCGACAAAAATACATAGGTCCGCTGCTTTTCGAGGACACTATGTATTTTGCACAAAAAAAGTTTTTGTTTTTTTAATGTGAGAAATAACAGGATAGGGGGGATAAAAAAATAATAATTCATAACCCCCCCCCCCCCCTTTTTTGCGACCACTGCATTTTGGTGGCTAATTGGATGCCCCCATTAGTGTCTATGTATTCAGCAGTATATATGTTTAGGGACTGATCTTGTTGTGATGGTCTGGCTGATGTGTGGAATTCAGATAGGTTTTGAAGTTTGTATATTCATCAAGAGCTACTGTATATACAAAGTCAGAAATGACTAAAGAACAGACTGTCAGAAGCTAAGCCAGTCAGGGACTAGAACAAAGACTGTTGATTAAACATATGGTGATGTAAATTATATATAATAAATAATAACACTCCAAATAATAGAATAATTTAATCTTATCTGTGTATATGATATGCACATTTGTATTTGTTTATTTAACTAATAGACTTTATTTGATTATTGTGACTTGTGTCATTCCCGTGAAACAGATGCAATGTCATATTAATTTCAATTATCATTCACAATTGCTTTTTTGGTGAATGATCTAGGGAAAATATAATGATCTGATCACTCCAGACACTCTAAGTAAAGCTCTAGCTTTTTGCATACCCTTATATTATGGAATAGTTAATTAAGATGAAGAATATTATGCAAAAGGATATACATCAGGGAAAGTATGAATAACAATAAAATGAATAATACATTACAAAGCTGTCTTTATTGTTTTATTTTTTGTTTCGTTTTATTTTTGCTCCCATCAAATGAATTATTCATGGTTGTGGTTTACTGTACTTTATAGAAATAGATTAGGTTGTAATCAATAGTGACTGCTTCATAATAAGAGGATTTATGGATTGCTGTATCCCAAGTATTTTTATTCTGGATAAAATACAAAATAGATTAAAAATTTTAACACTGCAGTTAATAAAGCATACTTGCCTACTTTTGAAAAAGCTTTTTAGGGAGATTGTGAAAGTAACACCTGTGATGATATAGCCTGAGCGTCATGTTGCACAGTGGTGAAATACATGCGGTTACTTTCCTAGCCCTGGTCTTACCCATGGACTCCACTAATTGCCGATATGTTATTAGTTATATGCTAGGCAATATTGTATTGTATTGTGTTGTTATTATATTGTACATTTATGTTTATCTGTTATATTAAGAATATGCAATTTATCTGGTTATAATGTGTTCAATGTGTGTCATTGTATGCCAGAGTGTTAGTAACATAGTTACATCAGTTCATTGTAATGTAAGTCCCCTAGCTGTACAAATCAGATGTGATTAGGAGGAGTAGGTTCAGTAGTAAACAGTTTCTGTATGGAGCAGCAGCTAATCTGATCCTATATACACCCCATTGTGTACAGGAGCCCAGACACCTCGTCTCCAGTCCTCTGTGACCTCCTGACTGACCAGCTTGTGTGATAAAAAGACAGGGGAGGGTATAACAAGAGGAGTGTGCTCTTCTGGTGAGGAGAAATCTATACAGAAGGGCAGAGAATGTGGAGTTCCTGACCTGAGAGGAATGAGGTGTATTGCTTCTGAAAGCTACTGGTAGGATACTCTCGTTCCAAAAAGGCTACTGGACGTGCACTGAGGATGAGGCTGCCAGTGTGCTGAGTGAGGATCGTCTAATGGACGCATTGTGGACACTGGATGACAAGCTTTTCCTGGGAGTGCAGACTTGGTGGCTCTGCTATATAGATACTCCCTCATACATCTGTAATCCTATACTATTGTGGGGACCTAGCAAGTGAAATATCATCCTGGCATGTAATAGTTACTGTTTTAGTGTACTGTGTGTGTATATTTACAATAAAGGGCATTTGCCACTTTACTAAACTGTTTACCTGAGTGATCTGAGAATCTGTATCCTCACAAATGGTGGCAAGCAGTGGGATCACTCAGTCCCAGTTTACCCTGGGTAAGGCTGCGAGAGGTGTCAGCGAAGGGCACCTAAGAGTCTTGTAAACAGTTTGGCACACAGTAGCCAGGTATCTTGCTGAAAAGTTGGTGGCACGTTTGGAAAGTCAGCAGTATGGAGGCAGAAACAGAGGTGCACAAAAACCTCAACAAGAGATTCCTGCATATGGTCTGTCGAGCACGAGGTATTAAGGTGACCACAACAGATGTAAATTAATCATTAATTGTGAAATTGCTGCAATGGGATCAACAACACCCTTGTGATGAGGAGGAGGACTCTGAGGAGTCAGATGAGGAGGAACAAGTGACGAAGTGGTTGAGACCTACAGCCGGGACATTCGATGCCAGTAACCGCAGTGAGAGCGGTGGATTGGAGGTGGGATCCCAAGGGTTAGTACAACCCCGGCTGAAAGCCCTTAGAGAGGGGAAGGCTTTAGAAAAGTTTGATAGGACACCGGAGGTATTGCAGACCCATCTAGAAGCGCTGGGAGATGGCGCGACACCCAATGATCGGATGCAGGTAATAAAGGAGGTGGGACTAATAGACAGCAGTCCTACAGTGTGAACTCTTGTACTAGCAGCCACCATTCTACAGACTGCCCTGTCCCATTATGATGTACCCCAGGGCAGGTGCCAGCAACGCAACATGGTGTCTGACGTTTCATACAGAGGAGATCTGGACAGAAGGTCAGAGAGTGGTTGTACCTCTGAAGTGCAGACACTGACTAGGCATTGTGGTGCCGTCAGTGGCAAAAATCTGTGGCGCATTACGTTGTGTGAGCTGGTATTCCAGGCCAGGAGACACAGAACTACTGCTGGCAGGTAACCTCAGGAGACTGTAATTCTGAACTACTGTGGGGACTTAGTAAGTAAGATAGCATCCTGGCTTACAATTGTTAATGTTATTGTGTACTGTGTGCGTATATTTACAATAAAGGGCATTTGCCACTTTACTAAACTGTTTACCTGAGTGATCAGAGAATCCATATTCTCACAACACCTATCAGGCTGATGATCACTTCTGCATCTGAGAGGCACGTCATAAAATTGACATATTCAAATGTAAATTAGCCCCAAAGTTAGTTTGATCTACTTGTTGAAGAAAAGACACTGACATTTTTCAGCAGTGATGTGTGCAAGGTGATAACACACCAGCCAATCTCCTGTTAATATACATATTGGAGTTGATTGGCTGGTGCGTTATCACCTAGCACTTATCACTGCCTTATCACTGCTATATCACTTCTCCAGGCTTAATACATCTGCCCCAATGTGCCTTATAACCAATGCAGGGAAATGGCACTAATGAGCCCATTTGAATGTATGTATCTCTGATTTATTCCCCACCCCCTCAAGAATGTAACAGTAGCATAGTATGGATAAGGTACAATCAGGGAGATTGATGGACTATTCAGGGAATCAGGGAGATTGCTGCTATTTCAGGAAGTCTCCTGCAGAATCCAGGAGGGTAGGCAACTATGTAATAAAGTGCTTTTAAGAAGTAATGTGAGCATTCCCAATTATTTCATATTAGGATAAGCTAGAGTACATCAATTTTTATATCAGTTTTAAAATATGAATTACCAACATCCATTGTGTAATATATCTAAAGTAAGATGATGATGTAAACGTTTGATGTGAAATCATGCTATAAAGTTATTTATATAAAAAAAAATACATTTTGTGATAAACGAGGGCACGCAAGAATTATACTTGTTCTATGGCTGACTAAAGCCAGGTGAAATGCTGGCTCGAATTAAGCCAGCCAAAGAGCTTAGGTAGTTCATGAGTGTTCAAGTTTAAAGGGATAGTATGGTTATACAGTATATACATATATATATATATATATATATATATATATATTAGAGATGAGCAGGTTCGGTTCCTCGGGATCCGAAACCCCCCAAACTTCACCTATTTGACATGGTTCCGAGGCAGCCTCAGATCTTCCCGCCTTGCTCGGTTAACCAGAACGCGCCCGAACATCATCATCCTGCTGTCGGATTCTCGCGAGATTCGTATTCTATATAAGGAGCTGCGTGTCGCCGCCATTTTCACTCGTGCTTTGGAGATTGAACAGAGAGGACGTGGCTGCGTTCTCTCCATGAAAAGCTCCATAAACTGTGCTCAGTGTGCTGAAAATATCTGTGCTCAGTGTGCTGCAAATAATCTGTGCTCAGTGTGCTGAAAATATCTACGTTCTCTGCCTGAAAACGCTCCATATCTGTGCTCAGTGTGCTGCAAATATCTAATCAGTGTGCTGCATCGTGGGGACTGGGGACACACATGGGTCACAGTTACACCGCTCTGTACTGATACTGTATATACAATAATATATATACTTTTCTATAGCTTCTATACTGCTTGTCAGGACACATGGGTCAGAGTTACACCGCTCTGTACTGATATACAGTAATATATATACTTTTCTATAGCTTCTATACTGCTTGTCAGGACACATGCGTCACAGTTACACCACTCTGTACTGATATATACAATAATATATATACTTTTCTATAGCTTCTATACTGCTTGTCAGGACACATGGGTCACAGTTACACCGCTCTGTGCTGATATATACAATAATATATATACTTTTCTTATTTTCTATAGCTTTTATACTGCTTGTCAGGACACATGTCACAGTTACACTGCCCTGTACTGATATATACAATAATATATATACTTTTCTATAGCTTCTATACTGCTTGTCAGGACACATGGGTCACAGTTACACCGCTCTGTACTGATATACAGTAATATTATATATACTTTTCTATAGCTTCTATACTGCTTGTCAGGACACATGGTCACAGATACACCACTCTGTACTGATATATACAATAATATATATACTTTTCTGTAACTTCTAGTATTACAGTGCAGCATTTTGGTGACTAACAGTATATAGTTGTACAGTAGGCCATTGCAGTATCTTGCAGCTCTGTGTCACTGCAAGTATCCATCCATTCCATTTTCTTCCAGTGATTTGGACCAATAATACCATTGATTAGAACGAATAATTCCAGTGATTTTGTCATTTTCTTTCAGTGATTTGGACCAATAATACCATTGATTAGAACGAATAATTCCAGTGATTTTGTCATTTTCTTCCAGTGATTTGGACCAATAATACCATTGATTAGAACGAATAATGCCAGTGATTTTGTGATTTTCTTCTAGTGATTTGGACCAATAATACCATTGATTAGAATGAATAATTCGAGTGATTTTGTCATTTTCTTCCATTGATTTGGACCAATAATACCATTGATTAGAACGAATAATTCCAGTGATTTTGTCATTTTCTTCCAGTGATTTGGACCAATAATACCATTGATTAGAACAAATAATTCCAGTGATTTTGTCATTTTCTTCCAGTGATTTGGACCAATAATACCATTCATTAGAATGAATAATTCCAGTGATTTTGTCATTTTCTTCCAGTGATTTGGACCAATAATACCATTGATTAGAACAAATAATTCCTGTGATATTGAGGTGTTTGTGTCGCTTAGCTTAGCCATCCAGCTACCACAGTGCACCTCTTTTTTCTTTTCTTTGCATCATGTGCTGTTTGGGGCCAATTTTTTGAAGTGCCATCCTGTCTGACACTGCAGTGCCACTCCTAGATGAGCCAGGTGTTTGTGCCGCCCTCTTGGGTCGCTTTGCTTATTCATCCAGCGACCTCGGTGCAAATTTTAGAACTAACAATAGTATTGTGAGGTGTGAGGTGTTCAGAATAGACTGGAAATGAGTGGAAATTGTGGTTATTGAGGTTAATAATACTATAGGATCAAAATGAAACCCAAATTCTATGATTTAAGCTGTTTTTGGGGGGTTTATACCTAAAAGATCGGAAACGCTCTGTATATAGAAAACAAGTTTGTTACCAAATTTGATATCATATACACTAGGCAGTAACTTTCTAGTAGAGATGTGCGCTGGACCATTTTTGATGGTTTTGGTTCAAATTTTTTATCCAGATTTGGTTTAGTCCAAATGCTGTGACTGGTTTGATCTTTGTATTTTTTTTTTAAATGACAAAGCTAAAATCAAATAATTTGGGCTTTTTTTGTTCCTACAGTTTTATTAACCTCAATAACTTCCAGTAAATTTTGACCACCTCACAGTTCACAATATTGTTTTCATGCCATTTAGGCAAAGGCTGAAGCAAGCTAGCTGGTTACTGAGCAACAAAGCAGCGGTACAAACACGCAGCAGTTTCTAGCACATCTATGATACCTTGCTACACAGCAGTGACAGAAAAGAAAAGTGGTAAAAGATTGAATAGTCATTGGCTTATTCCACCACCCTTATGTCGTATTGTATATTTAAAAGGACATGCAAAGTTTAACAAACCAAGCACTTCAGCATCAGTGAGTGCCACTTTTGTGGCTAAAAGTGCTTGTTTTGTTTGAGCCCCCACGAAATATATTTTTTGGAAGGACTCCTGTTCTTTTACTAATGAGGATGTTGATGATGAGGGTGTTAATTACATTATGATCTTGTAAAATATATTCTCACCTCAAATGACATATCATGGAGAGGTGCCTAGATCTCTAATGTCCCTACCTCTACTCACTTTGGTCTCACAAATGGAACAGATGCCTTAGGGTACAAATGTCAGGATTTGGGTAAAAATAATTCCACCCTCAAGCGGTGTCTTTTTTGGTCTTATGCCCTTGCATCACAATGGCTTTCTCTTTATTATGGGCGATAACTGCAGCCATTGGTGGCTGATTTACACAAACAAAATGATCTACATCCTCATCCTAACTATCAGATTGTAGTAGTACGCACATGTGTGCCCAACATGGCTGCCTCATCTGGTACACTTGTGGATGGGATGTAAAATACATGGACCTGGTGGTTTTGTTGGGACCTACTATGAGCGTCAAGACATTACAAGCTCCCAATTTTGAGTCATCTCTTCTAGGGGTACACTATTCCACCCAGGGTAATCTTATGCAGTGCGCCAAAGCTGGCTGCCTCAACTGGTATCTGTGAGGGTAGAATATACAACCTTGAAAGTTGTTACCCAAAATGCCTACATCAAACCTGCATTATGCTTATGTGTGCTCAAGATTTTTTTTTTTCTGAATGGCTTGTCTATTTGCTGTATTACTTAAATCTTCTGTATTAAGTGCATTGTTTTTGATGTCTGTAAAACACCTTGAGTCCTGTAAGAGAAAGAGCACTATATAAATAAAACTACTATTATTATTATTATTATTATTATTATTATTACTATTATTATTATTATTATTATTATTATTATTATATCAACCTCATTCTGTTCTATTTCCACACAAGCATCCTCAAATTCTATTCTTTCCTTATCTGCATCTTTTCTTGTACTGCTGCCCACATGTGCAGATGGTGCAGAAATGGGGGGAGTAGGCAAAAGAAGCTTTTCTATGAGGACAGTGTGAGAAATGTCAACACCCCTGTAATCTCCTCAGGGATATGTGATAGTTCTGAACACACAGTTTGTTCTACTGCTGTAAAAAGTTTTGACACCTTTTCTAGTCTCTGTGTGAAAAGGTTTTGCATCCTCATGAGAGGCAGAAGAAGATGCCTCACTGACAGTTGCAGAACCATCACTCATAAATAAAGGCAAAGGCCTGAATCTTTTCTTGCCATTACATGTGGTGAATGGCATATTGGCAGTTTTATGTTTTTCTGCACCAAACTTTCCCTTTATTAGAGGTGTTTTTTCTTTACCACGGTATATTGTTTTTTTTTTATTTTAGATGTCCTGACTTAAACCCTCTATGCCCTTGAGAATTGGCTTTAGATGATATGGTTGAAGGACTAGTATCATCATAATGACTGGTGGCAGCAGTTGCAGTGATAGTATTTGGTTGCGCTTCTCTAAAGTAATTGTTATCATTTTTCAATTCAGAGATCACTGTTGAAATTCAAAGGGCTTTTATTATGTTATGCATTATGTATGTGAATAATAAAAGCACAGGGGTACAGAACGCCAGAACAGTATAAACAATAGAACATATTTTTTAATTCACATCTCAGCTCATACTGTGGCAATTTAAAGGTCTTTTATTATATTACAGTATGTACATGGATAATAAGCACAAAAGGGTATAGTACACACAGGTTGTGCAAACTTTAAAATATTAAAGTTTGTTTAATTTTTTTAACTTTTTCTTTTAATTTCCATTTTTGCAACTGAAAATTGACAGTATACACTGTAGTGCTGTTTGTAAAACGCACAGCCACCTTAGATGGACACAGCACCGCCAATTTAACCAGCAAGGGTACAGCACAGCATACAGCAGTGTGCCTTGTATACAATATACTCAGCACAGCCACTTGCTATGAGTCTGAACACAGCACAGCCAATGTAACCAGCAGGGTACAGTGAAGCACACAGCAACATGCCTTGTATACACTATACACAGCACACCCACTTGTTATGAGTCTGGACACAGCACAGTCAATTTAGACAGCAGAGTACAGTGCAGCACACAGCAGTATGCCGGAGAACAGAGTGAAATGGTGACAAGTCACCACTGTGGGGTCCTTATTTAGAATCCAAGACCCATGAGATTCCGAAGCTGGAAGGATGACATTTTGCCTTAATTTGCAATCAGAGTCTGGCAGGAAAACACGAGACGCGGCTTGGATCGACTCTTATCCTGAAAGTTCAGGCATGTTTCGAATTCAAGGTAATCCGAATCGCTCATCTCTACTTTCTGGTACTGGAAATCATTGGGCATAGATTCAACAAGATGCGGGAAATTATTTTTAGATATCCTGGTCCCACGTTGACAAGATAGCATTACACAATTACTGCAGATTTGTTGTCTGAACATTCATGCAGCAATACAGTCTCTCATTCCACCATGTTCTAAAGGTGCTCTATTGGATTAAAATCTGGTGACTGTAGAGGTCACTTGGGTACAAAGGGGTGCATTCCGAGTTGATCACTAGCTGCATTCATTTGCTGTGCAGCGATGGGGCCAAAAAACGGCACTTCTGCGCATGCGTATGTGGAGCAATGTGCACGCGTAACATACTTTTACAACGGTCAATGTAGTTTCACACAGGGTCTAGCGAATCTTTTCAGTCGCACTGCTGACCGCAGAGTGATTGACATGAAGTGGGCGTTTCTGGGTGTCAACTGACCGTTTTCAGGGAGTGTTAGAAAAAATGCAGGCATGCCATGAAAAATGCAGGCGTGGCTGGGCGAACGCAAGGCATGTTTGTGACGTCAAAACAGGAACTGAACAATCTGAAGTGATTGCAAGTGCTGTGTAGGTATTGAGCCACTCTAAAAATGCACAAAAAAACTTTGCCGCCACTCTGCGATCCTTTCGTTCGCACTTCTGCTAAGCTAAAATACACTCCCAGTGGGAGGCGGCATAGCGTTTGCACGGCTGCTAAAAACAGCTAGCGAGTGAACAACTCGGAATGACTACCAAAGTCATGTCATGTTGGTGGAAGCAGCTTGAGATGACCTGTGTTTTGTGACATTGAGTGCTATCTTGCTGGTAGAAGTAATTAGATTATGTGTAGACTCTGAACATCATCATCATAATTAATATTATTATTATTATTATTATTATTATTATTTCATTTATAAAGCACTCTTCAACAGGACTCAAGGCACTTTACAGACATCAAAAACAATGCACATAATACAGACGTTTTAAGTAATACAGCAATTGACAAGCCACACAGACACAAAAAAAACCTTGAGCACACATAAGCATAATGCAGGAATTGGTGTAGGCATTTTGGGTAACAACTTCCAAGGGTTGTGTATACCACCATCACAAGGTACCAGGTGAGGCAGCCACCTTGGGTGTACTGCGTAGGATTCCCCCGGGTGGAATAGTCTACCTCTAGAAGACATGATACAAAATGGGATGGTTGTAACATCTTAATGCTCAGAGTAACCACCAGGTCACTGTATTTTTTATCCCATCCACAAGTGTACCACATGAGGCAGCCATACAAGGGCCCAGTGCATACATGGGAAAACTGACACTTGTGTGGTAGTAGTATGATATACCCTTTATGGAAAAATCCACATGAATAACACCCTGCCTGAGAAGGAAACATCTGAGGCTGCCATCTACATAAAGTATTGCTTATGCTCAGCCACAGTAGTCATGTTGAATTTACCATTAAAAAAATGAGCAATAGGTATTGAATGTTCTATTATGTGCAAATGAACATTCCCCACATTTTTACACTACCACCACCTGCTTGAACTGTTAACAAAAGGCAGAATGGATCCATCTTGTTTGTGCAAATTCTCACGTTACCATCTACATATTTCAGCAGAAATTGAGAGTCATCAGGCCATAACTTTTACTAACCTTCATCTGCCCAGTTATGGTGAGTATGTACTCAGTGTAGCCTCTGTTTCCTGTTCATACTGTATTTGTTAAGAGTCAGCTTAAATTAGTGTGCTGGTCTCCTGTGACCATTATCTCATTAACAACTCATTATGGCTTGCTCAAGGCAGCTCACTGGATGTTTGTTTTTATATAAACTATTGATATTGTTGCGTGTGCAAATCCCATGTTATTAGCAGATACTGAGATACTCAGAGCACTCCACCAGAGACTTAAGGGGGGTCTCAGGGGGGCCAGCCGATAAGGCTATATGGAGGGCATTTCCAGCAGACCGCGACCTCCGGCAAATATGTCGGAGCACTTGTCTGGCTGAATACTCCCAGCAGGCTGTTAGTGATTAGACAACTGTTGGATGCCAGCTACAGCAAATGCCTGTGTCTCCAGTCCTGCAGTGTTGTAAGCCTCAATCACTCATATACAATGCCTTTAGTGAGTGTAATAATGGGGTATGGGGGACCTGTTACATTCAATGAAGGGAGTACTGATCTAAAATGCAATAACTGAGTGGTGTGATAATGGAAATTAGAGGTGAAGGGACATGGTGCAATCAGTGAAGGGGGAAGTAATATACTGTAATAGAATATAAGGAGAAAAAACAACAAATAATGGCCCTCATTCCGAGTTGATCGCTCGCTATGGATTTTCGCAGTGCAGCGATTATAGCAGAACGGGGCTAATCTGTGCATGCCTATGCACCGAAATGCGCAGGCACGTCGTACAAGTACAAATACTTTTGTGGTTTTGCACAGGTTCTAACGACGCTTTCAGTCGCACTGGCAGATGCAAGGAGACTGACAGGAAGTGGGAGTTTCTGGGTGGCAACTGACCGTTTTCTGGGAGTGTTTGAAAAAACACAGGCGTGGCCGGGCGTTTGCTGGGCAGGTAACTGCCGTCAATACCGGGTCCTTCATCGCAGCAATCATCGCACGGAATAAGTAACTACAGGGCTGGTCTTGTTCTGCAGAAAATGTGATTGCTGCTGCTCTGCTGCACAGGCCTTCGCACTCCTGCAAAGTGAAAAAACACTCCCCTGTGGGTGGCGACTATGCATTTGCACGGCTGCTAAAAGTAGCTAGCGAGTGATCAACTCAGAATGAGGGCCCATGTAAGAGACATAAATCAGGAATGAAAATATAGTGCTATTGATTGTTTGAGGGAGGGCGGCCCTAAATCGGTATCTTGCTTAGGGCCCCATGAGGTCTAAATCCACCTCTGCCCATAGTTATAGCGATGCGCGGCCCCACGTGTCACTATCACTGACTCTAGATTGGCCTGCATGCAGGCTACGTTACTGTTATGTTGCTTGGTGAACAGTGGGGGCTATTCAGAATTGTTAGCAAACCAAAAAAGTTAACAATTGGGCAAAACCATGTTGCACTGCAGGAGGGACAAATGTAAAGTACACATAGAGTTACTCTGAGTAACCCTCATAATCTGAACCTCTTGACCATGTCTGCATGTTTTTATGCATTGAGTTGCTGCCATATGATTGACTGGATAATTGCATTAACATGTATGTGTACATCTATGACCACTGAATGGAATTGTGTGTGTGTTTGTGTATGCACTTGACATATATTACTTCTACGTGATACTACGGGGATACCTGTCTGATTAAGCATTTTGTGTATTCATGTTTAATAGCTTCCAACAGTCCTTAATTTCTCTTTACCATGATATACATTTTTTTTCTTTTGTTATTTTTGTTCTTTGGACTTATCTTTGTTTTTCATTATTGCCAAAATTTCAATAAAAAGCTCCTTTTTTCTGCATGTTACTTATGTTTTGCTAGTTTCCCTGGTAATTGTGTTATTAATTAATGAAGAAGGATTTTTAACATCCTAAGTGCAGTCTGGTAAGATTCAGTAAATGTAATATAATGGAGATTGTTATATGCCCAAAATCACTGAGACAATATCATGTGTTATGTGCTTAGATGTACTGGCTCAGTGACATGCTGGGTTACTACTACCAGCAGAGGAGCAGTCTGGGATTTGCGGTGGCAGAGCAGAGAAGTACTTTTTATATCTCACCAAATTAAAATGATTCTGGTAGCAAAAAAATCCCAAAACTTAAAAACGTAATTTGAATCTAGAATAAAGGGGGCATTGTCACATTATCTTGGGGCATGCTTGTGACTTATTGTCAGCTTGATTCATCAGGCAGGAACACAATTAAATGTTTTCAAAATGTAATTAATTCCCCATTTGCTGCTTTGTAATTGTTTCTATTTATTGGTTTTAATATTATTATTATTATTATTATTATTATTATTATTACTATAATTATTATTATTCCCTATGACCTGGTGATTTAATTATATATATTATGCTGGAATGTACGGCAGTGCATTTCTTACACTTTGGAACATGTACTTACATATGGTAAAATCATAGCAAGCACTTTTTGTATTCCAACGACTGACATGTACTGTACCTTCGTTTCCAGAAATGTCAGTTCTGGCAATTACCACCAGCCAGTACATAAGGTGGTCTCAGTAAAACATCTATAGGTTAAGAGATTATGGGGGTGATTCAGACCTGATCACTGCTGTGCATTTTCGCACAGCGGGTAATCAGTAATAGACTGCGCATGCGTATGCACCGCAATGTGTAAAAGGTAATAAGCTGAATCAAAAGAAAGCCAAGGTCGGGACCAGGAATGCATTAGAAGCAATATCAAACAGGTGAGGCAGATCATCATATGGACCATCTCAGAATTCAGGAAAGTATGCTGGAATTTCTGACAGAACTAACGATGGGGATTTGGAAGTGAGACTAATACTCTGGCACTGAATAGTGCCCAGAGACTTCCTTTTATAGGGAGGAATTTAAAATTTAGAGCTAAATGTGACATCATGCCTATTACTTTAAATTCCACCATCCATATGCGTGCTGCCACAAGGGAGAAGAGCTGGAACTGCCTGCATACTTGTTGGGGAGAGGGAGCACTGGCCAGCCCATTGGACACAGGAGTCAGATGGCTGAGGTGGATGCTGGATAGTAGAAGACCAGAACATGCCAGCCACTGCACTGCAGTTCCCCAGTGACATTCAAGGACTTCACCCATCATCTATCCTCTGGAACATAACCCTTTGAGTCCACCAAATATTGAATGGATCCTCAGGAGATTCTAGAGTCCAGTATTTGCTTAACTTCCAATACCTCCTATACCTTCCAATACAAGGTAGAGTGGTGTGAGCAACTAATCTATATATCAATCTATGTTTAGAGGAAACTGAGCACCTTGAGACTTGTTTCCATTAAGAAAATTCCAATACCACCTGGTGGTCAAATGAGATGGTGCAATGAGCACAACTGGAAGTGTAAAAACTAGTATTACAGATTTCAGACGAGAGATGGGAAATACACTAGTGGTTTTGCGTGTACAGTTGGTTGAAGTTTCAATCTGAATATCACTGGATTGATAACTTGCAGAATTTGGACTGGGCCAATGATTCTAAGAGCAAGCTTACTTCTAAGAAGCTCTCAACATACTGTGAATGTTTAGTTGAAAGCCTAACCTTATCCCCCAGCTTTAGCAAAAAGACCAAAACCTTTCCTCTTTTTCTATCAGAGAAGACACAATCACCTATAATGGCCAATACGTAGATCCTTGTAAATGTCTCTAGGTCTTGATTTACACATTCCAGTTGGCCATTACTATGAGGATGAAATGCTGAGAAGTTTAATTTATTCTTGAAATATTTACAGAGAGTCCTCCAACACTGGAAGTGAACTGTACTTCCTGATCTGAGGTGGCGTTTTCACAAAATCCACACAGTTGGATTTCTTTAATAAAGGTGTTGGCTAACTTTGGAGCTAAGGGCAATCACATTAAGGGTAGTGGCTTTAGAAAACCTGTCCACCACTACCCAGATGGTATTGAACTCTTGACAGGAGGGTACTTCAGAAATAAAGTCCATGGAGCTACTGTATGTGTCCACAGATGATCAGTAGTTACCAAGGGCTTTATATGAACTTGAGGTTAGATTTGATGCTGAGCATAAGTGGAGCAAGCTGCCCCACAATATTTTACATCCAGGCGAACTGACGGCCCCCAAAGTTCCTGAGAATCAGGTCCACAATCACATTTAAAAGGGCCCATAAAATGTTATGTACAGTATTTGCCCATTGGTGTAGTATTGGACAAATCTCTTTTTTAGTCACAAAAATGAAGCAAGCTGGATTCTGAATGGTTTATTCTTACAAGGAACTTCCTCTTCAGTGGTACAGAATGCGTGAGATAACACATCAGTGTTTATATTTTTGTTCTGAATGTCTTAGACTCCATCCTTCTTTTTGATAAAAGAGAGCCCATCTCACTTACTATAGGTGACCTAGATTCTCTTGTGAAACCTCGTTTGAGATTTTTTTTTATGCACACACTGAACACCTGAGTCTCAGGAGGCAACAAAGGATAGACTAGTCCTTAAGGAGGCATTTTCCCAAGTAATAAATCAATAGGGTAATCCCACTCTTGGTGCGCAGGTAAAGTCTGAGTACCTTTATTTTTGAACACATCCCTAAAGGATTGAGAAAGAAGAGGAGAGAAATTACTTTACTGATGGTAACTTTTCAAATAATTCAACATTGAGGCATTACTGATTGCATACATTTCTGGTGACAGCGAGATCCATGAAACAGGATTTGAGGTTCACTTCATTCAAGGGTGAGAGCATGTAAATGTAGCCAGGGGAGACCCAAAACAATTGGTTTTATAGCTTTTTGAAGCTTAAAGAAAAATATAGGCTCTTTATGGAAAGCAACAACTTGCAAGGTCAAGCACTGGACCTGATGATACATGGTAGCTGTTCGAATTTTGCTTCAATTCACTTTCCTCATACCAAGAGGAGGCCGCAAAGGCATGGTATGAATTCCAAATTCTTTAACTATCTTGGCTTTAATAAGTTCTCGTTTGCTCTGGAATCCAAGAAATTCTTAAGTGACTGTGATGACTTTTTCAGCAGCAGGGATACTTCAATATTGTGATGAGGCATATTCTTTTGGAGCTTATTGAATGGAACTCAATCTGGCCACCCTTTGATGAGTTAAGCTTGGTACACACTGGCTGATATATTGGGCGTTCAAATGAATGGCCAATATATCATCGGCACATCAGTGGGTGTGTACTACCGATATGACAACATCATTCACAGACATATCGCATCAGCTGTGCAGCACAATTGATGCCCGATATATCTGCAGATATATTGGTGCATCCTACTGTGTGTACGGGCAGTTTGCAGTTGCTGCAGAGACCTCCGGTGACTGATATCACAACTGGAAGGGCTCAAGTAAATGCCCACCCTGTTGTTATGTCAGGCACAACACATCAGGCTGATGATCACCAAGTGTGTATGCACTTACCGATTGTCAGACAGGTCAATTTATCAGCCGGAGGACGGATCTGTCTGCCTAGTATGTACCCAGCATTAGACTTTTCTTGTTCCCAAATGAGTGACATGGTTTCCCAATTTGCATGGGATCTACAAGAACAATAGAGAACTTGGGGGTGAGGGGGATGGGGGGGTTGAGCAATCTGTAATTGGAGCAATGGGACTGTTCCCTAACTTGAGCTCTCTACATATGGTGAATATCCATTCTGATGCAGAGGGATATTAAATCATATAGAACAAACGGAGTTTTTTGATCTCGCTCAGGTAAAGAATTGTTATAAAAATGTAGTGCCAGCTTTAATGAATATGTATGATGCATACATATTGTGGTAAAGTAGACTTATAGCGGAAGCACTAACTGACTCAGTACTGTACTTCTTCACTATGGTTTATTTTGTAAGAATGACAGCAAATTCACTGATCCATGCGGATTTTTTGATCACTCGAAAAAACGGCACTGGCGCTGAATAGGTAGAATGTAAATTAGACCTAAAAACGGGCAAAAAGTGCAGTTTTTTCAACTGGTCGAAAAAATGGCACTAATTGAATGCCCCCCAAAGTGTTCATGGCCCTGTAACTATCTAACACAGACCTTCTCTCTAATCACCGCGTTTCCAGCATCGGTCACCTAAGACAAATGGCACAAGCGAGCCTTATATCCCTTAGATTTCTCCTTCCCTTGCAGATTGACAGGCAAACCACACTTCCTCCTTGTCTTTAAAAGGAAGGCCTTCAAATTTATTCTGATTTGACCATGCAGGCTGCCAAGCTGCAGGGTGAGGCACAGTGAACACAACTAACAGGTAAAACACACATTTATCCTTTAAATGCATAATTTTCCTGTCTTACTAGCTATACACCCCGGGCTCCTTTGTAGCACACTGCCCCTTTTGCCGCAATACTATCTGAAAATAAAAATTCAGGTGTTGGTGAGGCTTCTGTGAGTCTAATAGTTAATATTCAAACAAAGGGGTTTTTCAGAAGATCAAAAAAAAAAAAGAAATTGTGGCACACATAATACATGATTTTATATTTTTATTAAAATATAACATGTATAATAACATGTATGATTATACCCATAAAATAGAAAAAAATAAATATGGTCTGTGGGCTGGGTGGCTCGCTTTGCTCACCACTGGTTCTATTCCCACTCCATGTATATATATTCAAGAGGGTATCCGAAAGAAATAGGAATCATGTTCTAAAGGGCGGGGCGCTTGTCGTACGGGCTACCACTGCTAGGTGAATGTTTGTGGAACCCTTCTGAGCCAGTGTTCCTGCAGACATTGCGGGGGAATGTAGCGCTTGACTGTAGTGATTTTTTTTCCATCAAGACATTCACTCTGTCTACTATTTTTAGTGAAGTCAAATGTGAAAACAATGCTCACTTGTTTCTTTGATGTTAGAGGGATTGTGCAGTCAGAATTTGTACCCTAGGGTCAAACTGTCAACCAAAGTTTTGAAAGGATGTGCCCCGATTTGAGGAAAAACTGCTCCGATTCCTAGTGAACAGGTGACAACGCACCTGCCCATACAGCACTGAGTATTAAGTAATTTTTAACCAAAAATGACATGATACCTTTGCCTTATTTCCTCGGATGAAAAGAGACCTTAAAGGAAAATGTTTTGCTGATATTGAAGAGGTGACACAAAAAAAGGCAAAAGTACTAAAATGCATTAACGATGATGAGTTTAAAATATGTTTTGGGCAATGGGAAAAATGTTCTGACAAATGTATTGATTCAAGTGGAGAGTACTTTGGTGGTGACTGAAGTTTCAAAATGTACAAATAAATAATTCATAATTAATTAATTCATGTGGTACCCCCTTGTGTGCATATATACACGTGTATGATTTGTCCCTGAAGACGGGGCCTAGTCCCCGAAACGGCGTAGGACCGTATTAAAGACTTTTCACCTTGAAATTTCGACTGCAGAGTGCTGCTGATTCCTGCTACATTATATTGGATCTGGCTATAGATCACAGAAGGCACAGCAGCAAGTATTGTTATATACCCAATTGAGTGCCGAACCTAACCGCTGTCTATATATATATATATATATATATATATATAAATTAGATGCTACCACACCATGAGGCTCCAACTGGGGCTTATGTTGTAGAAGAAACCAGCACTCCTTCAATATCCAAAAAAACGTTTTTATGCCATTTTAAATGATATGACAAACTTTTGATGCAAAGCAGCAACTTGGAAACCATCAATAGTAAATGTCTTACATATCCTGAGTCATGCTGGGGATACACATCGGACCCAGCTGGGTCTCCCTACAGCTGTTTCGGCTACCGCCGTCTTCAGGGGAGTAATACCAGACGGCGGTAGCCGAAGGAGTGCTGGTTTCTTCTACAACATAAGCCCCAGTTGGAGCCTCATGGTGTGGTAGTATCTAATTTGAATGACCCCAAACCGGGCACCCTGCATGAGATGTGGACAGTGTTGTGCGGACCATGACATACACTATATATATATATATATATAGATACAAAATAGCCGGCACTCTCTCCTTAGAAGTCTTGGTGCCCCGGTGCCTCCCAATTAAGTCTTACGACCAAATAGACAGTGCAGGAATGGTGGCACTCGCGGGTCTTTGTAGTTCAAAGGAAAAACGGACACACTGGTCTCAAGCTTAGATCAACGTTTCGTTAATTAATAACGTCATCCTGTTTGATCAGATGTATATCTAATATTATACACATCTATGAAACGTCGACACATAAGGCTTTTTGACTTTTCCAATAAAAGTATTTTTTATGAACGGACTTCATTCATTTTAGCGAGAGTGCACCTTCCACCTAGTGGAATTATTGCTATATATATATATATATATATATATATATATATTGTGTTCTGATGCCCACTAAACTTTCTGGCAAAAACACGGCGCCGCATTATTTATGTACATTCATTGCAATAGTTGCAGCTGCAATGAATAATATGACTACAGTATCAATTATCTTGTTCAATCCTTCAACACATTGTCATTAGTTGTATCAGTATTAATTCACTCTTTAAATATGGAATCTCACAAGCACCATATGAAGAAACCTTTTCAGAATTAAAATGTTCTCGTCTAAGGGGTCTCCCACTTCAAAGTATACACATAAATCAGAGCCAAGTACTGTACAATTGAATTCAATATATAAAAAATTGCATTAAACACAGACTCTTAACCCTTGCCAGAAGGTGGCAACAAGGGACTCATTATTCCTCTGAGTACCTTTATAATGAATGGTCCTGATAATTAATTTTTACAAAAATAGGTGAAAATTTTAATTTTCACCTACTTTTGTAGAAATTAAGGTTTGATGAATATGCCCATTAGAAACATTTATACAATCAATCAATCAATCAATCAATCAATCAATCAATCACTTTTTATTAAAAAAAATTACCCCAATTCACAAAATTAGATATTTATTTCTGTATAAATCACTCTTGCCTTTTTACTGTGAAACACCATCAGGCACTTAGCCTATACAACAATCTGATTCATGTACCATTTATTACAGAAGATATAGGCATCAAGAGACAGGCAAAGTAAACCATTTTAAGACCATCCCCTCCCAAAAAGGCACTTCACTTTTTTTATATAGCACAATTTTCAAAGCATCATAAAAGTAACTGATATGGTGCATCCCAACAAAGGCCACCTCATCAAATTAATGATTTTTCAAAATGAAATGCTGTAGTTATCTACCTTATAAATTGTCTTTGTGGCAAAGGGCATAGTCAACACATATCTTGTCATAAAGACACAGACAGAAGGTTACAAAGTATAAAACAAAAGATTTACTGCACTCTAACAGCATATGACAAACTGAGAACATTGCACCTATAAAAAACTCAATTTCTGCTGTCTACGTTAACTTTTATGTCCAAATACAAGCTTTCTGATCTTACCTTTTCTAACAAATCAATCTGCTGATGGTACTGTAGTGCTGTGTTTTTTATATAGTGTTTACATATACAGATGTGTCTTCATGCATCTAGCCTCAATACGCCATGCAGTGCTAGATGCCTGGCGCAAGTGAACCACGCTGAGTGGTGTAGCATAGCAAACTTTTCTCATTCACCCCACCGATGTATCAAAACAAAACTCAATCTGTACCGGAGATGCTGGACTGAGACTTTAACAGCACAGGACTTAAGGTGCATACACACGGTGAGATTTATCCTTGCGATTTTAATGATATAGTCAAAATCGCAAGGAAAGTTAGTGCAAATCGAAACGTGTTAACCACCTATACTTTAGTACTAGATAGTCAAAATTGACTTACCTGTACAATCTATCTAGCCGTGGATACAGACCCCGCTGGACCACGCAGGACCGATGCGATCCCGATGCGCGGTCCTTCAGGGTCTGTATCGCAAGACTAGATAAATTGTGCAGGTAAGTACATTTTGACTATCTAGTACTAAAGTATAGTCAAAATTGGCACTTAGTCAAAATCGCACATAGCCAATATCGCAAGCACACATAGTCAATATCGCATAGGCCATAGCGCATCATTAGAGTCAAAGATAGCCTAAATATCACCGTGTGTATGCACCTTAAGGGCCTGAATCACTACCGTTCGCAAATGTGAGATTGCTTGCATGTGCTGCGAATGCATTGTGAAGGGTAAAATGTGATTGCACTGTGTATGCAGCCTAATTGTAAAGAGAACACATTAAGATTGATAGGAAGTTACCATTTGTGGGTGGTAACATGGTGTTTGTGGGGTGTGGTTGGGAAAATGGAAGCATGTCATGGCCGTTTACGGGGCATGTATCTGGCGTCATCTGCAAGCACTGCATTCAAAAACATGGCGCAACTGTTGATGGTGTTCATTTTTTGCGTATACATTGCGATTCTGCTAGCACAAAAGCAGATTTGAGAATGCAATGATGGGTGTTTTCTATCCTTTCTGGGTGACTCTTTACCTGCAATTTTTAGCAATAGCAGATTTGTGAAAATTGCTATCTCAGCCTCAATAGCGATCCATAGTGAAAGTGAATTAGGCCCTTAATTTTAAATATGTAGAAAGTCCCAAATGAAGCACAGTGTAACGGGGTGTGAGAAAAATATGCAACCACTGCATCATTGCACTATGCACGTAGATTTGTACTCATTCGCACACACAGGTGTACAAGTATCACACATAAAATTAATCTGTGCAGTCTCCTGAATCTGTTTTGTCCCATTGTATTGTGACTGAGACACATACAGTATTGGAATGATAAAGATTATCACCTCAAGCTGAGCCAAACAGGACCTGGCATGCCGATAAGGGATTTTTGGTGCAACTGTGGCACTAATGTATGAGGACTAGAGATGTGCACAGGACATTTTTCGGGTTTTGTGTTTTGGTTTTAGATTCAGTTCCGCGGCCGTGTTTTGGATTCGGACGCGTTTTGGCAAAACCTCCCTGAAAATTTTTAACGGATTCGGGTGTTTTTTTTCAAAAAACCCTCAAAAATAGCTTAAATCATATAATTTGGGGGTCATTTTGATCCCATAGTATTATTAACATCAACAACCACAATTTCCACTAATTTCCAGTCTATTCTGAACACCTCACACCTCACAATATTTTTCTTAGTCCTAAAATTTGCACAGAGGTCGCTGGATGACTAAGCTAAGTTACCCTAGTGACCGGCACAAACACCAGGCCCATCTAGGAGTGGCACTGCAGCGTCAGACAGGATGCCACTTAAAAAAATTGGCCCCAAACATCACATGATGCAAAGACAAATTAAAGAGAAAAGAGGTGCAAGATGGAATTGTCCTTGGGCCCTCCCACCCACCCTTATGTTGTATAAACAGGACATGCACACTTTAACAAACCCATCATTTCAGCGACAGGGTCTGCCACACGACTGTGACTGAAATGACTGGTTGGTTTGGGCCCCCACCAAAAAAAGAAGCAATCAATCTCTCCTTGCACAAACTGGCTCTACAGAGGCAAGATGTCCACCTCCTCCTCATCATCCGATTCCTCACCCCTTTCACTGTGTACATCCCCCTCCTCACAGATTATTAATTCATCCCCACTGGAATCCACCATCTCAGGTCCCTGTGCACTTTCTGGAGACAATTGCTGGTGAATGTCTCCACGGAGGAATTGATTATAATTAATTTTGATGAACATCATCTACTCCACATTTTCTGGAAGTAACCTCGTACGCCGATTGCTGACAAGGTGACTGGTTGCACTAAACACTCTTTCGGAGTACACACTGGAGGGGGGGCAACTTAGGTAAAATAAAGCCAGCTTGTGCAAGGGCCTCCAAATTGCCTCTTTTTCCTACCAGTATACGTACGGACTGTCTGACGTGCCTACTTGGATGCTGTCACTCATATAATCCTCCACCATTCTTTCAATGGTGACAGAATCATATGCAGTGACAGTAGACGACATGTCAGTAATCGTTGGCAGGTCCTTCAGTCCGGACCAGATGTCAGCACTCGCTCCAGACTGCCCTGCATCACCGCCAGCGGGTAGGCTTGGAATTCTTAGCCTTTTCCGCGCACCCCCAGTTGCGGGAGAATGTGAAGGAGGAGTCACATTCAGCTTGACTTGAAAAGTGTCTCACCAGCAGTTCTTTGCACCTTTGCAGACTTGTGTCTGCCGGGCAGAGAGATACAACGTAGGTTTTAAATCTAGGATCGAGCACGGTGGCCAAATGTAGTGCTCTGATTTCAACTGATTGACCACCCGTGAATCCTGGTTAAGCGAATTAAGGGCTCCATCCACAAGTCCCACATGCCTAGCGGAATCGCTCTGTTTTAGCTCCTCCTTCAATCTCTCCAGCTTCTTCTGCAAAAGCCTGATAAGGGGAATGACCTGACTCAGGCTGGCAGTGTCTGAACTGACTTCACGTGTGGCAAGTTCAAAGGGTTGCAGACCCTTGCACAACGTTGAAATCATTCTCCACTGCGCTTGAGTCAGGTGCATTCGCCCTCCTTTGCCTATATAGTAGGTAGCTGTATAGGCTTGAATGGCCTTTTGCTGCTCCTCCATCCTCTGAAGCATATAGAGGGTTGAATTCCACCTCGTTACCACCTCTTGCTTCAGATGATGGCGGGGCAGGTTCAGGAGTGTTTGCTGGTGCTCCAGTCTTTGGCACGTGGTGGCTGAATGCCGAAAGTGGCCCGCAATTCTTCGGGCCACCGACAGCATCTCTTGCACGCCCCTGTCGTTTTTTTAAAAAATTCTGCACCACCAAATTCAATGTATGTGCAAAACATGGGACGTGCTGGAATTTGCCCACATGTAATGCACGCAAAATATTGGTGGCGTTGTCCGATGTCACAAATCCCCAGGAGAGTCCAATTGGGGTAAGCCATTCTGCGATGATGTTCCTCAGTTTCCGTAAGAGGTTGTCAGCTGTGTGCCTCTTATGAAAAGCGGTGATACAAAGCGTAGCCTGCCTAGGAATGAGTTGGCATTTGTGAGATGCTGAAACTGGTGCTGCCGCTGCTGTTCTTGCTGTTGGAGGCAATACATCTACCCAGTGGGCTGTCACAGTCATATAGTCCTGAGTCTGCCCTGCTCCACTTATCCACATGTCCGTGGTTAAGTGGACATTGGGTACAACTGAATTTTTAAGGACACTGGTGAGTCTTTTTCTGACGTCTGTGTACATTCTCGGTATCACCTGCCTAGAGAAATGGAACCTAGATGGTATCTGGTACCGGGGACACAGTACCTCAAACAATTCTCTAATTCCCTGTGAATTAACGGTGGATACCGGACACACATTTAACACCACCGCAGCTGCCAAGACCCGAGTTATCCACTTTGCAGCAGGATTTGCGTGCAAATGGTGGAAGGCGCCGCCTCTTCCCGTCCAGTGTTTGGAAGGTCAGGCATCGCAACCGACACAATTGGACTCTCCTTGGGAATTTGTGATTTAGAAGAACGTACAGTGCTTTGCTGTGCTTTTGCCAGCTTAAGTCTTTTCATTTTTCTAGCGGGAGGATGAGTGCTTCCATCCTCATGTGAAGCTGAACCACTAGCCATGAACATAGGACAGTGCCTCAGCCGTTCCTTGCCACTCCGTGTCGTAAATGGCATATTGGCAAGTTTACGCTTCTCATCAGACGCTTTTAATTTTGATTTTTGGGTCATTTTACTGAACTTTTGTTTTTTGAATTTTACATGCTCTCTAATATGACACTGGGCATCGGCCTTGGCAGACGACGTTGATGGCATTTCATCATCTCGGCCATGACTAGTGGCAGCAGCTTCAGCGCGAGGTTCAAGTGGATCTTGATCTTTCCCTATTTTACCCTCCACATTTTTGTTCTCCATATTTTAATGTGTGGAATTATATGCCGGTAATATGTCAATAGCAATGGCCTACTGTACCATACTGCTACATATATATATATATATATATATATATATACTGGTGGTCAGCAAAATTCTGCACTGTCCTCCTACTATATACTGCGCACAACTACAATGCAGCACAGATATGGATAGTATACTTGACGACACAGAGGTAGAGCAATGGACTACTGTACCATACTGCTATATATATACTGCTGGTCATCAAAATTCTGCACTGTCCTCCTACTATATACTGCGCACAACTACAATGCACCACAGATATGGATAGTATACTTGACGACACAGAGGTAGAGCAATGGACTACTGTACCGTACTGCTATATATATACTGGTGGTCAGCAAAATTCTGCACTGTCCTCCTACTATATACTGCGCACAACTACAATGCAGCACAGATATGGATAGTATACTTGACGACACAAAGGTAGAGCAATGGACTACTGTACCGTACTGCTATATATATAATGGTGGTCAGCAAAATTCTGCACTGTCCTCCTACTATATACTGCACACAACTACAATGCAGCACAGATATGAAAAGTATACTTGACGACATAGAGGTAGAGCAATGGACTACTGTACTGTACTGCTATATATATACTGGTGGTCAGCAAATTCTGCACTGTCCTCCTACTGTATACTGCGCACAACTACAATGCCGCACAGATATGGATAGTTTACTTGATGACACAGAGGTAGAGCAATGGACTACTATACCGTACTGCTATATATACTGGTGGTCAGCAAAATTCTGCACTGTTCTCCTACTATATACTGCGCACAATTACAATGCAGCACAGATATGGAGCATTTTCAGGCAGAGAACATAGATATTTGCAGCACACTGAGCACAGATATTTGCAGCACACTGAACACAGAAACTGAGAGAACGCAGCCAAGTCCTCTCACTATCATCTCCAAAGCACGAGTGAAAATGGCGGCGACGCGCGGCTCTTTATATGCAATGCGAATCTCGCGAGAATACGACAGCGGGAGGATGACGTTCGGGCGCGTTCGTGTTAACCGAGCAAGGCAGGAAGATCCGAGGCTGCCTCGGAACCGTGTAAAATAGGTGAAGTTCAGGGGGGTTCGGATCTCGAGGAACCGAACACGCTCATCTCTAATGAGGACACATCTGTATGGTGATTCTCAAAGATCTATTTATATTATTGTTAAATAACTACTTCTATTTAAGGTAGCTGCAACTGTCTTTGGACATTTGTGTACATCTCTTTCTTATAGCTTTAAAACATTGCTTATTCATTTTAGTTACATTACAGTAGTACTATTAAACAGACTGTAGTGTATTTTCTTACCTGGTTTATTACTAATAATTGCCTGTTAGGTACAGCCAATACATGTTGTTTGTCTGCATTAGGATAAGAATGTGTAATGTGATTAATGTGTTGTTATTGTTGACACACAGTTCAAAATAATGCCCTATAATTATCCAGCGTTGTGATTTATTTGTATAATATGTACCTGACAGCAGAGTAACCGCTGAAATATTGTGCTACCATCCTGTTCTTAACTAGATTAATGCCATTACATTGATCCCCTACAGTTGTGTTTGAAGTGTATGCAGACTGTTGTACACAAGACCTTTATGACTGATGACATCATCAAGCATTTATAGTTCACAAAGGACTCAAAATTTTACATATATATATATATATATGTATATATTAAATGTTTCTAGTAGCTTCTTTATATACAGCAGCTTACATTACATTCAGTGATCTGTAGCTTAGTGGCACAGAGCTGGCTTCTCCTTCACACTCTTGATTTAAGATTGTACATAATCGGAAAAGTATATCACATTGTAGCTCTTTCTTATCCAAACTGTGCTTGTTCAGGTTCAATCAATGCTAAATACTCTGTTGAATAATTACATAAGAAGCACCAAATTCATGAAGTTTTTGGCAAAATTAAATCTGTTGTTCATTTCCGGCATTTTTAAAAAAAATTAAGATATAAAGTATCCTAAACAGTTGGTGTTGCACAAAAGACTTATTTTCCACCACATTTATTTAATATTTATTTGTATTAATTAGAGATATAATGTAGCAGGTTCAGTTTCATGGAAACCGAACCCACCCAAACTTACCAGTTTTAAGTGGATCTGAGTCCTGGTTCGGATATTCCCACCAAGGCAAAACCTCTTCTTCCCAGTTTTGGATTGTCTCACTTTGTCTGTTCCAATCAGCGGTCACTACCATAGTAACAGGCTACTGGTTGGCTGAGTATGGCTGTCTTTCATCTATCCAGCAGCCTGTTATCATGGTAGCGCCCACTGATAGGATCACCCATTCAGAAGTGTATTACTGGGAAGCTGAGTGCCGGAGGTGCCAAGTCATCACTGCTCCCAACACGCTGGCCATGACTTCCATATCCAGTTGGCCATGATATCCATGTGTAGAGAGCTCTGGTGGGCCCAGGTCTTCTTTTTCTTAGGTGTGGCCTAATTTTGTAAAATCATGCTCCTTATGCAAATTAACATGAACAAAAAATATTTTCAGTGCTGCTAAAAGGCTTTGAACACCAATCAGCAGGGGGGTGCGATCAGTATGATTGGTCCTCCCTACCCTCCACCTCCTCACACAGGCAGAAGAGACTGCTGCTGCTAAGTGGCAGCAGCCTACCAGCACCAACACCTTCTAGTCGGCACACAGCAGCATGTGCTGGCTGGAGAAGAATCTGCTGCTGCTGAAAGGTAAGGGGGCAGGGTGATGGTGGCAGACCCCTCCATCAGGCCTGTTCCTGGGTTAAGTAGTACCTGCTTTCCCATCCTATCAGTGGCAGTGTCCAAGCCAGGTTGCGCCCCAGAGAAGAAGGAAGTGAGCACTGGCTGATACCTTCAGAGCCTGTCAGGATGAGCAGCTGCCCACTGCACCTGAGGTGAGAGGGCATGGGCAGGATTTCAGGAGATGCTGGCAATCCAGGGTTTGCCTGTCTACTCTTCCTCACTGACACAACATTGGCATCCAGTGGGAGCTCCCACTTACTGCCAGACCTAGGGGGCTGCTCTGCCCAAGGAGGGTCCCACATTGCCGGTATTAGGGGGTTATGTCTCCCACACCCTGAGCCCCTTGAGTGCCCCCCACAATCTATGCTCCCCTGAGCCTCCCCCTTACTCTGTGCTCCCTTGAGCTGTGTCCACTTAGCATCCCCCCAACCATGTGCCCCCTTGTGCACCCACCACACTGTGCCCCCTTGAGCATCCACGCCTCCATGTGCCCCTTTGAGTATCCCTCCAACCCTGTGCCCATCTGACCTTCCTCATCAACCCTGAGCTCAAACCCCCATCTGCCCAACCTTGTTCCACCCAGAGAGCCCCCTTTCCCCTTTGCCCCATGGGCATGCCCACACCATCTGCCATGTTATGTTTAATGTGTGTTATCGGCTGTCACTATTCAAATTGTCTGGAAATGATTGGAAATTAATGTTATTGAGGTTAATAATACAGTAAGAACAAAACTGGGCCCAAATTACATGGTTTTAGTAGCTTTTCACAGAAAAAACAAATACAGGTCCAAAATAAAAACATTTAAGGGGGGTTTTGGTAAAACCAAAACACGAAGTACCTACAGATCCAAAACCAAAACACGGGAGGGTGGGGGGGTGCACATCTCTTGTAATAAAAAGTATATTTAAACTGGTCACTTTTATTATCTCTTATTTATGAAGTACCAGAAGAGCTCTGTAACACCGCACCAGTGAATTACTGTATATACAGTATGTCTTGATTTTTCTAATTGGATGGTTGAAATAAGACTTTAGCATGGTCTTTGGGTATTAATGTATTTTGTATACAAAAAGATTATGGACATTAATGCTATGATCTGTTTGTACCTAAACTGAGTTAAAAGTGTTTCTTTTATGTTGTTGCTTTGATCTCTATTTGAGTAAACATGTCCCTCTAAAATAAAGCATATAAATGTATAATATAAATGTGTACATTTCAGAGGAAAGTACATACTGTAGATACTACTGCTCATTCAGTCTCTTTGAAAAGATTTAAAATATGCAGACTAATGTACAGTGTTTATTTTTTTTCTTCCAAGTACTCTCTCATTGAAATTAATTTACTGTATCATCAACACATCAATTGCAATAGTATTTGTATCAAAGGTGTTGGTTTTATTCTCTCACTTCCAGATACCAATAAATTTAAGAAAAAAATACCATAAGCAGTAACACACTATGATGCGTGTCTATTAAATAATGAGACTGTACTTGTAAAAAATAAACCATACTACATGAGTTAGAAGGGAGTGGGGGAACATTGACCTTGTACTATACAAAATGGTTTTGCATGTTTCACACCTGTCACACAGACAGGTTGCTGTCTCCCACTGTTCAAAAAAAAAATTTCAATGCGTAGTAAAAATGCTAAATTTAAAAGTAGCAATAGTTATTTTTTCTGTATGCTAACCAAGCTTATGGGGCAAATTGTATGTCATATGTACGTGTGCTTGAGTGGCACAACATTTTTAGTAACAGTCCCGGGAAGGCCTTGCACATCCAAATGAAAGCAAAAATGGTAAACATCAACAAAGTAACTGTTAGACAAGTTTTGCATCAAGATCTTAACATGACAAAAATTTGTGTTAAAATGTGTTCCAAGGTTTCTCTCTACAGAGCTGAAAGATAATTGACATAATTGTTAGTGGTCTCCTACACCAAAATATTATTAAGACTAATTTTAACTGTGGTAAATGTTCAGCCGTAAACTAAAATACTCTGTTTTTTATTACTATTGTACATGATTTACCCACCATAACCCCTGTATATCCTTATCCATTAGGAATTTATCAAGCCCATTCTTAAAAGTAATGACAAGTCCACCATTACTAATGTCTCAGGCAGGGAATTCCAAATAGAATCTCCATTCCCTTTATCAATTTCGTCACCCGTTTCTGAACCTTTTCTAGTTCCAGGATATCCTTTTTGTAGTATGGTGCCCATAATTGTGCACAGTATTCGAGATGTGGTCTCACTAGTGATTTATATATTCGGAGTATAACACTCTCATCCCTTGCATCAATTCCCTGCTTAATGCATGCTAATACATTGTTTGCCTTTTTTGCTGCATTCCTACTTTGGGTACTACTGTTAAGTTTGTTATCTATGTGAACACCTAAATCTTTTTCCAGTACAGAATCCCCTAGTTTCTCCCCATTTAGTATGTAGGTAGTGTTCTTGTTCTTGCTACCGAAGTTCATTACCTTACATTTGTCTATATTGAATCTCATTCTCCATTTTGAAGCCCATGCTTCCAGTTTAAATAAGTCATTCTGAAGACACTCAGCATCCTCCACCGAATTTATAACCTTAAACAGTTTGGTATCGTCTGCAAAAATTCACATTATGCGCTCTAGACCTGCTTCTAGAAAATTTATGAAAATGTTGAACAATAGTGGTCCAAGTACAGAGCCCTGTGGCACACCACTAAGTATCTCAATCCATTTTGAAAAAGTTCCATTTACTACCACTCGCTGCTCCCTTTTATCCAACCAATTACTCACCCAAGTGCATAATGTGTTCCCTAGCCCAAGTTATCTTTACTTGTAGATTAGTCTCATGTGAGGTACTGTATCGAAAACTTTAGCAAAGTCTAAAAAGATTACATCCACCTCTTTTCTCTGGTCTAGGTTTGCACTAACTGTTTCATAAAAGCCTATTAAGTTAGTTTGACATGATTTATCCTTCACAAATCCATGTTGGTTCCTATTAGTAACCTTATTTGTTTCAAGGAACTCCTGTATTCTATCCCTTAAAATACTTTCCAGTACTTTCCTCACTATAGATGTAAGACTTACTGGTCTGTAAGTACCCAGTTCAGATTTACTTCCTTTTTTAAATATTGGCACTACTTCTGCTAAACGCCAGTCTTTGGGAACCATGCCTCATGTAAGTGAGTCCATGAAAATCAAATATAAGGGTCTTGCTAATTAGGAGTGTAGCTCCATGAGAACCCTTGGGTAAATTTCATCGGGACCAGGTGATTTATTAATCTATTAATAATGCGCTACAGGACAGCTTTGACCAATGGAAAATAAGAATGCAGCAATGTGTGGATACAAAGGGGAGTACATAGAAAGGGAGTGGTTTTAAAATGTGCTTAATATAATGAAACTAATTATAGCATCAGTCTTGTTATTTACTAGCCACACCTCGTATACATAACTGCATAATAAACGGCAAATGCACTGCAGTGGTAACACAATTAGCAAAGCTCTTGTGGTTTTAACTTAAACAATAATGACATAGTATCTCACCAACTTGCCTGTGTAATCTATAGCTTCTACTCTTATTGATTCTTACAGTATTGATTTGCCCTGTTTTCTCTCTGTCTCGTTCTCTTTATTTATTTTCTTGCATTCTACTGCTTTTCTTATATATAGTATTAACTGTTACAAATGAAAGACAGCTTTTGGTATATTAACTAATACTATTTCAAAAGGTTTTTTGTGTGTTCTAGGGATATCCATGTAATTTATATTGCATGTTTCTGCATTATATTGAAATAATGTCTTTAGGTAAGACAGGATTTCCATTTTTATGTTACTTTAGTCATCTTCTGCAAGTGATTTTCAATAAACAAGTAAGTAAGTAGGTTATGGCTCTTATGTCCATAATCATTGGTGCACATATCCATAAATACCAGTGGGTATAATTGGCAGATGTTCCTAATGACATATTCTAGAACCATGACAACTTCAGGCAAAATGTTCTCCAGAGCATATTGAAAAGCCCGCAGCATGTTAATGGCTTATTTGACATTGAGTGTAAAATAGTATGTGGAGGATAATTTTGGACTAAGTGGAAAATGTTATGGAAAAAAAATTAAATACCATCTTCCTGAAAGTTCGTCTTTATCTTGTACCTTACTTTATCTGTTATTTCACTTTGACAGATCCACTTGTCACTCGGTCATGACAATCTGCAAATGATGGCTTCACTTGTTTCTAAAATCAGCATTGACATTACATCCCACTGACCTTCAAACATACAGCTTTTTTGCCAGTGAATTCTCTGCATGAGTTACCATTACAAAGAAATGAATGAAACATGGTTTAATAATCCTACTTTTGTCATAATGTCCAGGTAATCTGAAACAGCAATCATGACATTTTTGTATTCAGCAGTATCCAGTAACATGGATAATTAGACTTGACATGTGACGGAATAAATCTCAGTACATACAGTAAGTAACATAGTAACATAGTAACCTAGTTGATGAGATTGAAAAAAGACAAAATGTCCATCGAGTTCAACCTGTATTATAAAATGTTACTTCATTTAAATGCTGTATCCTTGGATATTTCTCTCAGTTAGGAATTTATCTAATCCATTTTATTGACTGAGTCCCCCATTACTACCTTCTCTGACAGAGAATTCCAAATCCTTACTGCTCTTACTGTGAAGAACCCTTTCCTCAGTTGTATTGTATTTTATTAAAGATCTAGGGTTCTTTTTATTAAGCATAAAACCATTGAGAAACATCAGTTTGCACATAGTTTTGGCGAGTAGAGGGATTCCTCCCCAGTAGCATCCATGACCTTCTTCTCGCTCCTTTCACATTTTTGTGCTGCACATGTGCAGGTCAGGGCAGGAATAAGGTTATACCAATTGCTATCACTTTACTACAGGCCTCTTCACCAGGACAGGCTTTTATCGGAGCTACTGGCACCACAGACGGTTTTTGGTACAGTATACCTGTTACATCATTTTTCAGTATTGTAATACCCGAATGAAGAAATATTTCCCAGAGCCATATTGTAATCTATGATTTATAGCCCCATAAAGAGTGCAGTCGGGGAGATGAGGAGTGAATAGTGAATGAGGGAGAAAGAAGTTAAATGGAATGAAACATTTTGATAAAGAATTATTAAATGGGACAGAGTGGAGATTAGAAACAAAAATGGGTGACATTAAAAGGGGCAAATAGGGAATTGTGTAGAGCTAAGCAGACAAATAAAACTGGAAATATAAAGTGGAAAATGTCAATCAGTAAAGGGAATAATACGGCTGATAGAGAAAACTGGAATATGTTAGGCAGAGAGGTAAATACAGTCAGGGGCTGAGAGGAGCATGATAAGGGACATGGATGCAGTATAGACTAAATGGAAAAACAGGAAACGAAAAGTCGCTGTAGTAAAGATGGGGAAGTAAGCAGAATTAACTGTAATAAACAGAATACTGATTGAAATAAATTTAGAGGAAGAAACAGTTTTTTAATTAGAAAAGAGCTGTTCACTTTCACTCTATCTTGTTCCCTGATCTCCTGCTCCTGTTGAAGAGACCAATAGGAAGTACACGCTGAGCAAGAAAATATTCAGTGTGTATGGGTGCGCACTGGGCTTAATTCATGTTTGTATGCAATGCCAATGTTTTTGCAAATGGATTGATTATCAGCAGACTGCACGTGTGCTGCAATTGCACTGCGCCTGCGCCAAATGCCATTGTAATCACGCTCGCACTGACATTTTATGTGCAGCGTGATTAACAGGAAGGTACCGTTTGGGGTACTTAACGTGGGAGTGTATGCAAAAATGCAGACGTGTCAAGGCCATTTTTGAGGCATGTATCTGCCTTCAGCTGCAATCATGTACGTAGATAAACATGGCGCCAGCTTCATTACTGCCAGGGATGGTCTGCAAAGTCATAGGTCAGCCCTAGGAGTCAGTGTTCCTCTTTATTGTGTCAGTGCTGCATTTGAGTATGCAATTGCGGAGGACTTTGCAATGGCTTTATTGGGCATCTTTTTTTACTGGGCAGCAGCTTCACTTG
This sequence comes from Pseudophryne corroboree, assembly GCF_028390025.1. Taxonomy (NCBI): domain Eukaryota; kingdom Metazoa; phylum Chordata; class Amphibia; order Anura; family Myobatrachidae; genus Pseudophryne; species Pseudophryne corroboree. The sequence continues at coordinate 590,587,517 of NC_086448.1, read as the reverse complement.
CAATGATTAGCAGTTCTGTTACCTAGAAAAACACAGCTGCCTCTGCATACAAACATGAATTAGGCCCACAGATCTGTTGGATCGAAGTGTTTTTCAGATTGGCTGCATTTATTGGGAAGTGTGTACCCAGCTTAACAAACATACGGCACAGTGACCTCACCATCACATTGCACTTCTCCTTTTTTCATTTGTTTTTCAGTACAGTACTTTGCCAAAATCTTTTATTACATAACAGTGAAAAAAAGCTATTTGATGTGTACTTATACATAGTTATTAAATATTTTAAATCATTTCAACCAAAGAAGCCCAGACATTTAAACTTTCAGACTGCTTTGTAGAGTCTATGTCAATAAGATATAAAGTTAATTGTTGCTGTAAAAATTGTCTCTTCCTATCATAAGATGCCTCATTTCACAATTCAAGTTAACAAACTACTTAGCATAATGCTGCACATATTTCACCTGAACACTCTCCAATATGACATTTCATGTAATAGTAGAAGATAGATCTTCCTACACCCATTAACTCGCATTGCATTCATAGTTTAAAGGAACTGACTCCAGTCATTGTATATTAATTGTAAAATAGGAGATGAGAAAAAGAAGTTTAGGAGATATTGCTTGAATATTAAGCCGGGAAAACAGTGATGAACACAGACAACTTAGAAATGCAGTATTTTGTACACCTTAAAGGAAATATAATTTTCATAGTTCAAGTTCTGGAATTATTAACAGTATTGTATACCTAGAGCCTAGTGATTACATCCTTTTCATGCTTATTGGGTGGACGTAGAAATGGTTGTTAGTGTGGTGTGGGTTTCTTGAGTGCATTTATTCTATTTGATAAATGGCTGGTTTCCATGCTTCTGTTTTTTACCATCACTTGCAGTCTAGTTTCTTGATGGGAGTTAAACTTGAAACATTTTTAGTATCTGCAGCAAATCCGGTATACAGTAGTTTGCTTTACTTTTGCATTGTGTTGAGACAACATTTGGAAAAGGACAAACCAGCTTCCCCTCTAACATAGCTGTTAAAATGAAAATACATATATAATGATTTCCAATCAATGAGCCTGATTCAGAAGTGGTTGAAGTTGCTATTGCTGCAGCTTAGATGAAAGCAGCAGTGATAGCGCTATTATGGTAATGCAACAGAAGGCATCATGCCTCCTGCATGCATTACTGATTCAAACTGCATCCTACTGTAGGACCTGCTGTGGCTGGCTTGCAAGACCCCATGGGTCACGCAGCCAGTCAATGGTGTCTCAGCTTTTACTAGACTGCAACCTACTCTACCTTGAGGCCTGAAAAACTCATCTGGCAGAGATCCTGGCCTTGTCCCTCCCTCACAATAGTAGCAAAATACCTCAATTTTGAGAAACAAGCTATCAACGCTTCCTCCCTGCCCTGAAATGGCATCAAAACAACCACTGACAGTCTGATGTTGTAGTGTGACTGTTGTCGCAGACCCATATGGCACTTGTGGAGTACAGGTCTGGTGCATGCTCAAAGAAGTGAACATCAGTATTTCACAGCATGCACCGCTATTACAATGGGACCTGAATCAGGCCTGGTGAGTCAAAGTTAAAAATTTAGCAAAATACATTAAACATCCTGATAGTGATCAGGCCTGCTCTGGCACATCCAGCAGAATATTTCTCACAAATATTTCTTGAAAGCTGATCCACCTTTCTTCTCTTTTTTCACACCAAGGTAAAGTCTCCTAGTGCTCTCACAAACTTGTTCACTGCCCCAGTCACACAGGGGAGCAGTAGAAACAGGAGACCTACTTCTAACTTATTATATATTCCTCTACTTCTCTTATAATAATCAATGTCATCAGTACCATTTGTTTTTGGCACAACACATGTACTCCTACTATCTAGGTTTGTATGAAACATAGAAACATATAATTTGATGGCAGATAAGAACCACTTGGCCCATCTAGTGCCCCCCCCCCCTTTTTTACCATATTTCTGTCTCAAACCTTATTTGATCCTTATTTCTTTGTAAGGATATTCTTATGTCTATCCCATGCATGTTTGAATTGCTCTACTGCCTTAGCCTCTATCACCTCTGATGGTATGCTATTCCACTTGTCCACTACTCTTTCTGTGAAGTAATTTTTCCTCAAATTTCTCTATGATACTATTCTCACTTGAGACTATATGATTTTGAAACAGCAATATTTATTTATGCCAGTATACATAATTTCTATACTAACGCATATAAGATACCGGTTTCCCTTTCTATGACCAAGAGCTCTAGAGGTTACATATACTGTATGAATTCATTTTCAATATATATTTCATATTTTAAGAGAATTTGGCCATTTTGCTTCTCTATCTTTAACACCCTTCCTTGTTGAAAACAAGCTAGCATATTTAATACTGTAGATCAGTTCCCTGATCACGACAGGTGTCAATTTTGGTTGTTGTACTTATGATACAAAGTATGACACTATGTTTTGATAAAATATATCAATAAAAATAATAATTTAATTATATCCTATACATTTATACTAAGAGTGCCCCAAAAAGAGTATTTCTTAGTATATAAATCTAATAAGTTACAGATCTAATTATTCTCCTTCTGGAAAGCTAAACATTAGAGAGCACACTCTGATTTTCTTCCTCCATGAAGCTTGACATTAAATCAATAGAAACCACATTAAAAAATAGGCAGCCTTCCCCCTAACAAGTCATGTCATTAAATAATTAGACATACATTTAATACAGATACCCCACATCCCATTGTAAATCCATATACAATATATGAATAGCCTCCATCAACCCTACTTTACAGTAGAAATGGGTGGGTTCGGGTCTCAGAGATCCGAACTCCCCTGAACTTCACGATCCGAGATGGGAACCGAGTCCGGCATGTGACTTCCCACCAGACTCGGATCCCAGAATGAGGCAAAACATGATCATCCCACTGTTGGATTCTCACAGGTTTTGGATTCCTTATAAGGAGCTACATGTCGCCACCATTTTCACTCTGGACTTGGAGAACGAGGCAGACAGACCTCTGTCTCTCTATGGGTGGTGGCATTGGGTGGGGTCAGTGTGTGCTCTTTAGGGGTGCTGTCCTGTGTGCAGTTAGGGATGCTGTCCTATAGTTCTGCTGTTAGGGGTGCTGTGCATGGGTGTTGCTGTCCTGTGCTGTACAGGGACACTGTCCTGTATGCTGTAAAAATAAAGGGGTATTGTCAAAATAAAGGTACTCTGGCCCTGTCTTGTGTGCTGTAAAAATACAGGGTTGTTGTTAAAATACAGGGGTGCTGGCCCTGTCTTGTATGCTGTAAAAATACAGGGGTGCTGTGTCCTTGTCTTGTATGCTGTAAAATACAGGGGTGTTGTTAAAATAATGGTACACTGGCATTGTCCTGTATGCTGTACACATAGAGGGATGTTGTTAAAATACAGGGGTGCTGTGAAAATAAAAGGGCACTGTTCTGGTAAGCCCCACTAGGGCAGGGGCTCAATAACAAAAAGTTCACTGCACAGTCCTGCTTAGTACTGTACTGAACCCACCCGAACTCAACTTGCCCAATCCGGGACTGCTGTGGGGGCTCACAAGGGGTTGCTAAAACATCTAAGGAGCTGCTTTATTTAAAAATAAAATATGAATAAAACAAACAAGACACACAGGTATTCTCACATGCGTGTAACTGGGACACACATGTATGCTCACATGCGTGTAAATGGGAGCTATGAAAAATGAAAAAAAGGCATCTGCCACAAAATTTGTAAATAAGAATGCAATTGAAAAATGGAAAAAAAGAAACCCACAAGATTTTCACAAAATAAGTCTCCAGACTCCGTGGAGGGGAAAATATCCAATCTTGACCCTTTGGTATACACCAGTTTATTTGCATCCCAGCATTAAATCCGAGATTATCGTAATCCCTGAAAATGGAGAAGGGAGTACAAATTCTGAGGCTTTGGCCCCTAGTCTTTCAGTTTGTTCAGTAATGTGGTAATGATATATTTGCTTGGGTAAAGTCCTTTCTGTTCCACTCCAAGAAAGGAGTGGAGGTGAAAGCCTGTGTGTGTTGTTCCTGATTACGTGTGCTTCTCTAATTTTTAACCACCTTCTTGACACTGTCCTCTTCCTCTTGCCTTTTTTCATAATGTGAAAATTCATCAAATATGAGGTGGTATGTTTGTAGCTAGCTATGATTCTGAGAACTTGGCGAGCTTTTTCCAGGGGGACCACCTGTCGCTGAAATGATGGGTTTATTAAACTGTGCATGTCCTGTTTAAACAATTCTATCTTGCACCTTTTTTTCTTTGCATTATGTTCTCTTTGGTGCCTACTTTACTGCCATCCTGTCTGCCACTACAGTGCCACTCCTAGATGTTTGTGCCACCCACTTGTGTCGCTTAGCATAGTCATCCAGCTACCTCGGTACAACCTTTTGGCCTAAAAACAATATTGTGAGGTGATTAGAATAGACTGGAAATGAGTGGAAATTAATGTTATTGAGGTTAATAATATTGTAATAATTCTGTAATTTTAGCTGTTTTCATGTTGTTTTCAAAAAAATCCAGATCCAAAATCAAAACCCGAAAGGGTGATTTTGGAAAAACCAATCCAGACCCAAAACACGAATGGAGATCCAGATCCAAAACCAAAACACAAAACCCATAAAAGTGTCCAGTGCACACCTCTACTTTACAGTAATAGCCAGAACATTTAATATAAAAAGTCAAAAAATAACATTAATAACTCCCACCAGCTAATACAATGCCTAAATAGCCAACTAAAAGGACAGGTAGGTCTGGGCAGAGAATTATGTCATTTTACTTGAGTACTAAATACATAATATACATTCCATACTGTGCTGTATATTCTGTTGCTGTTTTCTGTGTTTACTTTGCATTTCTTCAGGTCATCAATATGATTTTTATTTTTATTTCCGACTCATTTAACAATTTCAGTAACATGATCTCTACATCCCATCGGAAGTTTTATTTTGTCAAAAAGCTAACTTACAAGAAACACTGCACAAGTGTATAAACTTACTTTATGAGTTGCATTGCTTACAACTACAGTATATGAGAGTATTAGATCTTTAGCCTATAAATTGTGTAGTCCAGAGTGCGAGCAATATACTGAATATGGTAATTTTAAGGAATTCTCCTTGATGCCAAACTAAGCATGATCATTTATCAGATAAATATTACATTGATATTTTTATGAATCAAGGAAAGGACAATAGTGTGATTTTGTAATACTGTCAGTTACACATGGTGATGGGCATATAAGCAATCGGGGAGTAGTGATATGGGAGGGATTTAGAATAAAAGATGAAGAAACACTCAATGGAAGTAGATATTGTAGAAGGTTGGAGAATAGTTGAAATAGGCTGAAGGGACAACCAAATGAAGGATATAGTAAGAGATGAGGTACACATTTTAAGATATGTGGAATCATGTATTTTCACCATACTGTAATGTGCAATTTAAGAGAGAGATTTTTATTTGACCCATTATAGATATAATTTTATTGAAATTAACCTTCTGAAACGTGCTGATGACGTGTCACAGTCACACCTACACTCAACATGCGATTTGAAGGCTGTATTATATGGAGTAAATGTTACACCTTCAGTTTATACCTGCCTATACTGTACATCATGCAGTTAGGGTAGACAGGGTAGGCAGAGCCTCCCCTCTCATACTCTCTGCCAAACTCCTGTGATTTTATATAAAAATGATTAGAAAAATATAAAGAAGATATTTGTAACATAAACATCTTCTTTGTTTATTGTATTCCTTTTTATAGTTAGGACTCACCAGCTTCGTGGAGATACCTGGAGCTGCAGGGAGACAAGAAATGAGGCAGCAACAGCTCTGCATCGGTTCAAAAGTCAGACACTGCTTTGCAGAGCTGGGCTCAGGGCCACACCACGGGCAGTAAAGTTGCACAGAAAGGGAGCGAACAGGGGCATGTCTCTGAGTGTGGGGCTGATGCACTGATGGACACTTGGATGTGTCATGTGACCAGTAAGTGCACTTTAGTTGGAGCTCAGTTAGCAGCAGCAGCAAGAGAAGACACAGGTTGCAGGTAGGAGACTCAATGGACAATGTAGCTTAGTGTAGTGAGGGGAGAGTTACAGTGAGTAATAATAATAATAATACTTTATTATCATCAATAGTTCAATGAACAATCAACGAAACTAAAAAGCAAGCATATACAGAGACCATAAGAACAGAACGAAGAGAGCACTCCTAAACCCAAGACATTCCCAATTGTCAATTTATCTCGGTCCTATCTGGTTTAACATGTTTATTGCTTTTGGGAAAAAACTACCCCTTAACCGGTTTGTCCGACAAAGAATAGAACGGTAACGCCTATTAGATGGCAACACAGAAAACATCCCCCCATTTGGATGAGATAGATCTCCCAGAATACTTTTCACCTTAGTGAGGAGCCTTTTTTCATATATATCCTGAATACAGGGCAGGCTGACTCCAATTACTCTACTTGCAGTTTTAACCACTCTCTGAAGGGACTTACGTTCTATAGCAGTACAGTTTCCAAACCATACCATAATTCCGTATGTGAGGACACTCTCTAAAATTGCTGAATAAAAGTTTACTAAAATCTCCTTACGTATCCCCGCCATGCGCATTTTCCTCAATAAAAACAGGCGTTGTTGAGATTTTTTAACAACACATCGTGTATGGATACCCCAAGACAGGTCATTGGAGATGTTAATACCCAGGAATTTAAAGGACTCAACTGTCTCCACAACCTGGTTATTTACGACTAGGGGACAAGAAGGCTGCATGTGAATTTTCCTAAAATCTACAATCATTTCTTTTGTTTTTTTTACATTTAAAATTAAATGATTAGTTTGACTCCAAGCTTCTAACCTAGCGACCTCAGATCTATATTCTGACTCATCGTCCTTACTTATTAAACCTACGACTGCGATATCATCGGCAAATTTAATAATGTGAACTGACTCCGAATTTGAATGGCAATCATAGGTAAACAGAGAGTACAGCAGGGGACTCAGTACACAACCCTGAGGCACCCCTGTACTGATTACAAGTTCGCTTGACAAGGAATTGTACAATCTAACAGATTGGGGCCTGTTAGTCAAGAAATCCAAGATCCATCTACATACAAAGTTATTCAATCCCAACTCAGATAATTTAGACACTAATGATGTTGGGATTACTGTATTAAATGCCGAACTGTAATCCACAAACAAAATTCTCGCAGAGGAACATGTGGATTCTAGATGGGTAGCCACACGATGAATCAAGGTGATAGCAGCGTCATCTGTCGACCTATTTGCTTTATATGCAAATTGAAAAGGATCCAGATTGGCTGGGATACTTTTTTTTATGTGTCCCATAACCAATCTTTCAAAGGCCTTCATTATAAGAGATGTCAGAGCAATTGGTCGGTAATCGTTTGGCTCACTGGCCTTACCATTTTTGGGGACCGGGACAATAATAGATGACTTAAAACACTTAGGCACATGACAAGTGGCAAGAGAAAGGTTAAAAATTATAGTAAAAATCCCAGCCAACTGCTCAGCACATGTCTTGATAACATTTCCCGGAATCCCATCTGGGCCGGGGGCCTTACCTGATTTAGAACTGGCAAAGCACCGTCTGACAGACAATTCATCCAGTACCAGGGGCTCCGCGTTCTCCAGATTCCCATCCCAGTCTACAGGGGAAACAGCCATGCTATCAAAACGAGAGTAAAATATGTTTAATGTCTCCCCTAGGGAACTGTCAGCCTCTTTATCAGAGGGGTTCTTATTAACTTTGTAGTCAGAGATATCTTGAATACCTTTCCACAGACTTTTTGCATCTTTATCATTTTTAAACTTGCTTTCGAGTTTAACAGAAAAGGCCCTTTTTGCCTCTATTATACCCTTTTTTAATTTTTGACGGGCAGCCCTAAAAACATTTTGGTCACCAGATCTGAAAGCTTTGTCTCTCTCACTTAATAAGGTTCGAACCGTACCATTTATCCATGGTTTATCATTTGCGTAAGTACGAACACACTTTTTAATTGTTACACTCTCTATGCAACAACACACATAACCAAGGACCATGGAGGTAAGGGAGTCCACATTCACATTATTATCATCCCCCAATGATTCTTCAATGAACAACCCCCAATCAGTAAATTCCAAAGCATCCTGAAGTTTCTGCATTGCCCCCTCAGGCCAAACTGTAATACTAGTACTAGTCGGCCTAAACCGTTGGACTACGGTTTTGTATGCTGGAACCAAAAATAGGGACATGTGATCAGAATGACCAATATTGGGATATCTAAAAGTCGCATAAGCATCCTTAATATTACAATAGACATGGTCCAACACATTTCCCCCTCTAGTAGGGACTTTAACATATTGATAGAATTTTGGTAAAACTACCTTCAATCTAGCCTGATTAAAATCCCCTGCTACTAAAAGAACCCCCTCAACATATTTAGTTTCCAGTTTAACTATAGCAGCGTGCAAGATATCTAATGCAGATTCTACATGAGCAGAGGGAGGAATGTATACGGCCATTACCAACGCCACTGAAAATTCTCTTGGCAAATAGAATGGTCGACACTTAACCACCATATATTCCACATTTACAGAGCAAAAAGTCGCAACAAGACTGGCATCAGTACACCAGTTATTATTTACGTATACACATAGTCCACCTCCTCGCGTTTTCCCAGATTCCATGGTTCTGTCTGATCTGTCTGATCTAAATAATGATCTATCTGTAAGCTGAACTACAGTGCTCCCAGCACTCAGACCAATCAATGTGTGCCTCTCCCAACCATTTAGGTTATTGAGTTAACTTGTATATATGTTAGGACTGGGAGGAGGAAGAAAGGTTTTGCAATTGTTTTAGTTGCTTTTAAGATATTCAACTAGAAAGGTTTTTCAATTGTTTTAGTTGCTTTGAAGATATTCAGCTCTGCAATTTTTACATTGACTTATACTTAGCAAGAAAGCACCTTGTTGAGCATCCAAAATAAGGAGCAATTGTAGCTTTCTTTTTATTCCCAGTTTTTGTTCCAAGTTTTCATAATTATATTTTGACTGAGTAAAATATAAACAGATAAAATGATATAGTGATTTCAGAATTTTCATTTGATGCAGCCATGCAAAGAGGCCAACATTTTTCTCCGATATTATGAAAATGTTCCATTTAATATGAACTACTTTGAAGAAGGTTAAATGAAGTAAAATTTTCATGACCCATCAATAATTGTATGCATAATACTTTGCTCAGGAGTTTTATTTGATCCACTTATGATCACGTAGTAGAGAGAATGATCTAATCATTTCATTACATTTTAAAAAACTACAGATACTTTAAACCATTTAGCAATCATTTTGAATCTACAGTAGCATTCATGTCATATTAATAGAATGAAAGGCTTGTTTTAAAAAATGTTTTAAAGCCATGGATGCCAATTTATAGTGGTACTGTAAATTCTGTCTATAAGTACATTAGTTTGTCACTCACTTCTCAATGGAGACTCACAGTTTATCAGACTAGATGATGTAGGGGCAAAATTTAAAATTACCAGACCTCAGAGAAACAGTTTAAGTACCTGTACCCCCAGTGGCAAATTCTAAGAGGAAGGTGGCCCGTGTGCTACCTTTGTGCAGACGCCCTCCTCTCTCCAAGGAGTATATTTACTAAAAGGCGATTTGGGTCAATTTTGATTGATTTTTGGTTGATGATTGGTCGATTTTTGATCTATTTTGTGTTTCAGGGTCTAAATCACACATTTACTAACAGATGATTTTTTGACATCCTTTAAAAAAAAATATGTAAAAAATAATCTGTTAGCAAATGTGGGATTTAGGGGTATATTTAAAAAAAGTTGATTTGAGTCATTTTTGGTCAATGTTTGGTCGATCTTGTATTTCAGGGTCTAAATTCCACATTTGCTAATCGAAGATATTTTTAAAAAAATGTTAAACTATGTCAAAAATCATTTGTTAGTAAATGTGTGATTTAGACACTAAAACACAAATTTGATCAAAAGTCGACCAAATGTCAACCAAAAATCGACCCAAATCAGCTTTTAGTAAATATACCCCCATGTCTCAGATGAAAGTAGACTATGGCATTGTTCTAGAGTATGCTGCACATGTGTGGGTCTCCAGGATCCTGGCGCCCATACCATGATTTCATAATTTATGCACTGTGCATGCACAAATCTCTAGTAAAATGGCAGCCATGCCATTTTCCCAGTGAATTGTACAGCACCAACTTGGGACTCCGGAGAGATAAATAACCTTAATTTATGCAGGGTGCATGCTGTACCCAATACAGATACGCCACTGTGTACCCCACCTTTTTAAACAAATTCCTTTGTTTCAAATTCCTATGTTCAATTATTGAGGTTAAAAGGGCAAAGGAATGAACATTTTCATGGGGGTCAAAAGGAAAAGGACTAATATAGGGCCTGGAACCCCTTTTTCTTGCACTTATATTATCAGTCATTGTTACAGCTGTCATAAAACGAGATCCCAAAGACTCCCAATTCAATGCTAAAGGTACGCTCCAATGTTGCCTGAAGCAGGCACAGTCATGATGAGCACTAAGAGCAATACCACCTGCTGGAGAATGGCTTTCATTGTACTGGAGCTCCGCAAAGCCACTGCAGGAGGTGAGTGCTTTGCTGGGCAGATTATTCAACAGCTGTGGTGTACAGGTTCATGGGGGAGGAAAAAACAGTCTTTGCCCACCCACATAAATAATGGGAGGGTAATTTTCTCTGTTTCACTGGCAGCTTAGCACTGCTGGCAAAGTGACACTGAAAAAAATCACAAAAGGAGCCTGCGGTCATGCGGTATCCGTTCAGATGGTCGACAGTGTTAAGGTTGACACTCATTAGGTTGACCACTATTGGTTGACATTGACATGGTTGACATTGACAAATGGTCAATGCCTGAAAATGGTCGACACATGAAAAGTCGACACGGCTTTTTTTTTTTTTTTTCAAAAATATTTTTAACTTTTTCATACTTTAACATCCACATGGACTATGATTGGGAATAGTGACCTGTGCCGAGCACAGCGGTAGCGGAGCCATGCAAGGGGATGCGGTACACTATTTGGGGTTCCTGGTCATGTTATGGAAAAAATTACACCAAAAACATTTCAAAAATCCATGTTGACTTTTTCATGTGTCGACCTTTTATGTGTTCACCATTTGTCCATGTTGACTATGTCATTGTCAACCAATAGTGGTCAACCTAATGACTGTCGTCCTTAACATTGTCGACCATTCATACCGGAACCGGTCATGCATGTACACACTAATTTGAACCAGCAGGGATGAAGCAAAGCCTTTCTAGCTACACATGTACCTCATTGTCTACTATGGGGACTGTGGTGTGCAATTCAATGTTTTCTGATGCTTATTGAATTGTCCAGACACCACAGTCCCATAGCAGGCTGTTGAAGCAGTAATATGGGGACTGCAAGAGAAATAAATGATTTTTACCCCTGTTGCTATTATTATTATTATTATTATTATTATTATTATTATTTTTATTTATATGGTTCCACAAGGGTTCCACAGTGCCTAACTAAGTACATAAACAAATGAAAACACAAGAATGCCACAAGTAGGCCAAGACAGCACTGGCAGGAGAGGGCAGTATCACATAGATCAAGAGAGAATAATTTGCAGGAGGAAAGGGTGGTCCACAGTGTTTAAAGCAGCAGACAGGTCAAGTAGAATGATGAGAGATTAGTGGACCTTGGATTTAACAGCAAGGAGGTCATTGCTGATTCTCTTGAGTGTAGTCTCAGTGGAGAGGATGGAAGCCAGACTGAAATGGGTCAAGCAGAGAGAGTGAGGAAAGAAAGACAGTAAGGCAGTTGTAAAAAAAAATGTGCTTAAGGAGTTTAGAGGCATGGGGAGAAGAGAGAGAGGTCAGTAGTTGAAGAGAGTTTGAGGGTTTTTAAGAATTGGGGAGACATGGACATGCTTGAATGCAGAAGAGGCAATAATGGATGAGAGGGAGAGATTGTGGAGGTGGGCAAATGGGAACAGGCAAGGATAGAGGCAGTGGAGGGGAGGGAGTGGGGTCAAGGGGGGGAGATGGAAAGGGGGACGGGACTGGATTAGGATTATGACTTCATCTCCAGATACAGGGGAAAATAAGTCAGAGTTGGTGAGATGAAGGGTAGGCTGTGAAAGGAGGGGCAGGCGTGCTGAGGGTATGATGGGACGTGAAGTAGGTTTTGAAGTCAATGGCATAGAGTGAGGAGGGAAGGTGAGGAGCGGGTGGGCAGAAGAGGTAGTTGAATGTGGCAAAGAGGTGCCAGGGATTTGAGAACTGGGAAGAGATGAGGTTTTTGAAATATGACTGTTTAGAGAGGGAAAGAACAGCACTGTTGGATGAGAGCATAAATTTGAAATGGAGGAAGTCGGGCTTAGAGCATGATTTCCTCTACTGTTGCTTGGCAGTATGTGAACACTTACAGGTCCTGTTGATGAAAGAGCATTATATAAATAATAATAATAATAATAATAATAATTATTATTATTATTATTATTATTATTATTATTATTATTATTATCTGGTGCATTTGACGTGGCAGGGTTGAGGTGTGGATCTGCAAGGGTGAATAGTTGGAAATATCACAACGGTGGGTGAAGAACAGATCAAGTGAGTGCTATAAAGGAGGAAGCATTGATAACCCCTTTCTCTGGCAAAATGTAAGGGAAGGGTTATTACTGCTTCACAATTAGACCCCTAAATCTATATTGGACTGTTCCCCAACTAATCCGTATTGTTTATGCTAAAAACTTCCTTACACTTGAAATATAAATCAAAGCAATTAACAATAAAGTACGGTTCTATTATCAAACATACATGTTCACACAAATTTTTACACATTTAAATAATATTTGCATATTCCATATAGTATAAAAAAAAACTATCACTTCTGTCTTGTTTATGTAGTATACTCACAGGAAAAACGTGTAACCAGCCAAACAAAAGCTGTGTTGAACCCTATTTTAGTTAGATCACCTTCTTTCTCTTTAGTTGTACTATTGAAGTAATTATTCAAAACAGTAGTGTTCTTTTTTCAGATCAATCATCAAAATAATCACCTTTAATCCAAGAAAACCTCAGGAAATATATTTTTAATTAATTACAGAAAGTCACAAATGGTAAGGCAATTGCTCCTACTTTAGACTTGTGGGTAAAACACCATGCAACAATTTGATGTTTTTAGTGCCCAATGACCAGTACTGTATTTCAGCTGAGGTGTTAATACTGATTAAAGAGAAAACCTCAACTTGAAAACCTCAATTTGAATGTGAGTTAGCTAGCCGTGGCAAATATCATTAGCGACTGAAATGCATTGGTACCAGATAGGAGGAGAGAGTTCATCCAGCCGGGGGTTTGTGAAGTCTTAAGTGGTAGCAGGGAGATGGTGTACTAGTTGCTAAACACTATACCAGGAAATGTTTTATTTCCATTTTTATTAGTGATGAGCGGGTTCGGTTTCTCGGAAACCGAACCCCCCCCGAACTTCACCTTGTTTAAACGGGTCCGAGGCAGGTTCGAACCTTCCCGCCTTGCTCGGCTAACCCGAGCGCGCCCGAACGTCATCATCCCGCTGTCGGATTCTCGCGAGATTCGGATTCTATATAAGCAGCCGCACGTCGCCGCCATTTTCTCACTCGTGCATTGGAGATGATAGGGAGAGGACGTGGCTGGCGTCCTCTCCGTTTATTGTAGAACTAGAGAAGTTGATTGGTTTATTGCTTTTGCTTAATTGTGGGGAGGATTGGGGAGCAGCTGTTAGGAGGAGGAGTACAGTGCAGAGTTTTGCTGATAACTTAAGTGACCACCAGTTTTTTTTATCCATTCTCTGCCTGAAAAAAACGCTCCATACCATATCTGTGCTCAGTGTGCTGCATAATATATCTGTGCTGAGTGCTCACACTGCTTAATTGTGGGGACTGGGGAGCAGCTATAGCAGGAGTACAGTGCAGAGTTTTGCTGACAGTGACCACCAGTATACGTTGTCTGCCTGAAAAACACTCCATATCTGTGCTCAGTGTGCTGCTTTATTGTGGGGACTGGGGACCACCAGTATAATTAATATTATATAGGAGGAGTACAGTGCAGAGTGCACTGCTGTACCTACCTCTGTGTCGTCATCCATTAAGTATACTATCCATCTACATTCTATACCTGTGGTGCATTTTAGACAGTTTTGCAGTTTGCTGACAGTGTCCACCAGTATACTATATATATACTTATAGCAGTACGGTAGGCCACTGCTGTACTACCTACCTCTGTGTCGTCACTCGTCATCCATTAAGTATACTATCCATCTACATTCTATACCTGTGGTGCATTTTAGACAGATTTGCAGTTTGCTGACAGTGTCCACCAGTATACTATATATATATACTTATAGCAGTACGGTAGGCCACTGCTGTACTACCTACCTCTGTGTCGTCACTCGTCATCCATTAAGTATACTATCCATCTACATTCTATACCTGTGGTGCATTTTAGACAGTTTTGCAGTTTGCTGACAGTGTCCACCAGTATACTATATATATACTTATAGCAGTACGGTAGGCCACTGCTGTACTACCTACCTCTGTGTCGTCACTCGTCATCCATTAAGTATACTATTCATCTACATTCTATACCTGTGGTGCATTTCAGACAGTTTTGCAGTTTGCTGACAGTGTCCACCAGTATACTATATATATATACTTATAGCAGTATGGTAGGCCACTGCTGTACTACCTACCTCTGTGTCGTCACTCGTCATCCATTAAGTATACTATCCATCTACATTCTATACCTGTGGTGCATTTTAGACAGTTTTGCAGTTTGCTGACAGTGTCCACCAGTATACTATATATATACTTATAGCAGTACGGTAGGCCACTGCTGTACTACCTACCTCTGTGTCGTCACTCGTCATCCATTAAGTATACTATCCATCTACATTCTATACCTGTGGTGCATTTTAGACAGTTTTGCAGTTTGCTGACAGTGTCCACCAGTATACTATATATATACTTATAGCAGTATGGTAGGCCACTGCTGTACTACCTACCTCTGTGTCGTCACTCGTCATCCATTAAGTATACTATCCATCTACATTCTATACCTGTGGTGCATTTTAGACAGTTTTGGAGTTTGCTGACAGTGTCCACCAGTATACTATATATATACTTATAGCAGTACGGTAGGCCACTGCTGTACTACCTACCTCTGTGTCGTCACTCGTCATCCATTAAGTATACTATTCATCTACATTCTATACCTGTGGTGCATTTCAGACAGTTTTGCAGTTTGCTGACAGTGTCCACCAGTATACTATATATATATACTTATAGCAGTACGGTAGGCCACTGCTGTACTACCTACCTCTGTGTCGTCACTCGTCATCCATTAAGTATACTATCCATCTACATTCTATACCTGTGGTGCATTTTAGACAGTTTTGCAGTTTGCTGACAGTGTCCACCAGTATACTATATATATACTTATAGCAGTACGGTAGGCCACTGCTGTACTACCTACCTCTGTGTCGTCACTCGTCATCCATTAAGTATACTATCCATCTACATTCTATACCTGTGGTGCATTTCAGACAGTTTTGCAGTTTGCTGACAGTGTCCACCAGTATACTATATATATATACTTATAGCAGTACGGTAGGCCACTGCTGTACTACCTACCTCTGTGTCGTCACTCGTCATCCATTAAGTATACTATCCATCTACATTCTATACCTGTGGTGCATTTTAGACAGTTTTGCAGTTTGCTGACAGTGTCCACCAGTATACTATATATATACTTATAGCAGTACGGTAGGCCACTGCTGTACTACCTACCTCTGTGTCGTCACTCGTCATCCATTAAGTATACTATCCATCTATATTCTATACCTGTGGTGCATTTTAGACAGTTTTGCAGTTTGCTGACAGTGTCCACCAGTATACTATATATATACTTATAGCAGTACGGTAGGCCACTGCTGTACTACCTACCTCTGTGTCGTCACTCGTCATCCATTAAGTATACTATCCATCTACATTCTATACCTGTGGTGCATTTTAGACAGTTTTGCAGTTTGCTGACAGTGTCCACCAGTATACTATATATATACTTATAGCAGTATGGTAGGCCACTGCTGTACTACCTACCTCTGTGTCGTCACTCGTCATCCATTAAGTATACTATCCATCTACATTCTATACCTGTGGTGCATTTTAGACAGTTTTGGAGTTTGCTGACAGTGTCCACCAGTATACTATATATATACTTACAGCAGTACGGTAGGCCACTGCTGTACTACCTACCTCTGTGTCGTCACTCGTCATCCATTAAGTATACTATTCATCTACATTCTATACCTGTGGTGCATTTCAGACAGTTTTGCAGTTTGCTGACAGTGTCCACCAGTATACTATATATATACTTATAGCAGTACGGTAGGCCACTGCTGTACTACCTACCTCTGTGTCGTCACTCGTCATCCATTAAGTATACTATTCATCTACATTCTATACCTGTGGTGCATTTCAGACAGTTTTGCAGTTTGCTGACAGTGTCCACCAGTATACTATATATATATACTTATAGCAGTACGGTAGGCCACTGCTGTACTACCTACCTCTGTGTCGTCACTCGTCATCCATTAAGTATACTATCCATCTACATTCTATACCTGTGGTGCATTTTAGACAGTTTTGCAGTTTGCTGACAGTGTCCACCAGTATACTATATATATATACTTATAGCAGTACGGTAGGCCACTGCTGTACTACCTACCTCTGTGTCGTCACTCGTCATCCATTAAGTATACTATCCATCTACATTCTATACCTGTGGTGCATTTTAGACAGTTTTGCAGTTTGCTGACAGTGTCCACCAGTATACTATATATATACTTATAGCAGTATGGTAGGCCACTGCTGTACTACCTACCTCTGTGTCGTCACTCGTCATCCATTAAGTATACTATCCATCTACATTCTATACCTGTGGTGCATTTTAGACAGTTTTGGAGTTTGCTGACAGTGTCCACCAGTATACTATATATATACTTATAGCAGTACGGTAGGCCACTGCTGTACTACCTACCTCTGTGTCGTCACTCGTCATCCATTAAGTATACTATTCATCTACATTCTATACCTGTGGTGCATTTCAGACAGTTTTGCAGTTTGCTGACAGTGTCCACCAGTATACTATATATATACTTATAGCAGTACGGTAGGCCACTGCTGTACTACCTACCTCTGTGTCGTCACTCGTCATCCATTAAGTATACTATCCATCTACATTCTATACCTGTGGTGCATTTTAGACAGTTTTGCAGTTTGCTGACAGTGTCCACCAGTATACTATATATATACTTATAGCAGTACGGTAGGCCACTGCTGTACTACCTACCTCTGTGTCGTCACTCGTCATCCATTAAGTATACTATCCATCTACATTCTATACCTGTGGTGCATTTCAGACAGTTTTGCAGTTTGCTGACAGTGTCCACCAGTATACTATATATATACTTATAGCAGTACGGTAGGCCACTGCTGTACTACCTACCTCTGTGTCGTCACTCGTCATCCATTAAGTATACTATCCATCTACATTCTATACCTGTGGTGCATTTTAGACAGTTTTGCAGTTTGCTGACAGTGTCCACCAGTATACTATATATATACTTATAGCAGTACGGTAGGCCACTGCTGTACTACCTACCTCTGTGTCGTCACTCGTCATCCATTAAGTATACTATCCATCTACATTCTATACCTGTGGTGCATTTTAGACAGTTTTGCAGTTTGCTGACAGTGTCCACCAGTATACTATATATATACTTATAGCAGTACGGTAGGCCACTGCTGTACTACCTACCTCTGTGTCGTCACTCGTCATCCATTAAGTATACTATCCATCTACATTCTATACCTGTGGTGCATTTTAGACAGTTTTGCAGTTTGCTGACAGTGTCCACCAGTATACTATATATATACTTATAGCAGTATGGTAGGCCACTGCTGTACTACCTACCTCTGTGTCGTCACTCGTCATCCATTAAGTATACTATCCATCTACATTCTATACCTGTGGTGCATTTTAGACAGTTTTGGAGTTTGCTGACAGTGTCCACCAGTATACTATATATATACTTATAGCAGTACGGTAGGCCACTGCTGTACTACCTACCTCTGTGTCGTCACTCGTCATCCATTAAGTATACTATTCATCTACATTCTATACCTGTGGTGCATTTCAGACAGTTTTGCAGTTTGCTGACAGTGTCCACCAGTATACTATATATATATACTTATAGCAGTACGGTAGGCCACTGCTGTACTACCTACCTCTGTGTCGTCACTCGTCATCCATTAAGTATACTATCCATCTACATTCTATACCTGTGGTGCATTTTAGACAGTTTTGCAGTTTGCTGACAGTGTCCACCAGTATACTATATATATACTTATAGCAGTACGGTAGGCCACTGCTGTACTACCTACCTCTGTGTCGTCACTCGTCATCCATTAAGTATACTATCCATCTACATTCTATACCTGTGGTGCATTTTAGACAGTTTTGCAGTTTGCTGACAGTGTCCACCAGTATACTATATATATACTTATAGCAGTACGGTAGGCCACTGCTGTACTACCTACCTCTGTGTCGTCACTCATCACCCATTAAATATACTATCCATCTACATTCTATACCTGTGGTGCATTTTAGTTTTGCGCAGTAAATATAGTAGTAGGCCATTGCTATTGATACTGGCATATAATTCCACACATTAAAAAATGGAGAACAAAAATGTGGAGGTTAAAGGGAAAGATCAAGATCAACTTCCACCTCATGCTGAAGCTGCTGCCACTAGTCATGGCCGAGACGATGAAATGCCATCAACGTCGTCTGCCAAGGCCGATGCCCAATGTCATAGTAGAGAGCATGTAAAATCCAAAACACAAAAGTACAGTAAAATGACCCAAAAATCAAAATTAAAAGCGTCTGAGGAGAAGCGTAAACTTGCCAATATGCCATTTACGACACGGAGTGGCAAGGAACGGCTGAGGCCCTGGCCTATGTTCATGGCTAGTGGTTCAGATTCACATGAGGATGGAAGCACTCATCCTCTCGCTAGAAAAAATAAAAGACTTAAGCTGGCCAAAGCACAGCAAAGAACTGTGCGTTCTTCAAAATCACAAATCCCCAAGGAGAGTCCAATTGTGTCGGTTGCGATGCCTGACCTTCCCAACACTGGACGGGAAGAGCTTGCGCCTTCCACCATTTGCACGCCCCCCGCAAGTGCTGGAAGGAGCACCCGCAGTCCAGTTCCTGATAGTCAAATTGAAGATGTCACTGTTGAAGTACACCAGGATGAGGATATGGGTGTTGCTGGCGCTGGGGAGGAAATTGACAAGGAGGATTCTGATGGTGAGTTGGTTTGTTTAAGTCAGGCACCTGGGGAAACACCTGTTGTCCGTGGGAGGAATATGGCCATTGACATGCCTGGTCAACATACAAAAAAATCAGCTCTTCGGTGTGGAATTATTTCAACACAAATGCGGACAACAGGTGTCAAGCCGTGTGTTGCCTTTGTCAAGCTGTAATAAGTAGGGGTAAGGACGTTAACCACCTCGGAACATCCTCCCTTATACGTCACCTGCAGCGCATTCATCATAAGTCAGTGACAAGTTCAAAAACTTTGGGTGACAGCGGAAGCAGTCCACTGACCACTAAATCCCTTCCTCTTGTAACCAAGCTCCTGCAAACCACACCACCAACTCCCTCAGTGTCAATTTCCTCCTTACCCAGGAAAGCCAATAGTCCTGCAGGCCATGTCACTGTCAAGTCTGACGAGTCCTCTCCTGCCTGGGATTCCTCCGATGCATCCTTGAGTGTAACGCCTACTGCTGCTGGCGCTGCTGTTGTTGCTGCTGGGAGTCGATCGTCATCCCAGAGGGGAAGTCGGAAGACCACTTGTACTACTTCCAGTAAGCAATTGACTGTCCAACAGTCCTTTGCGAAGAAGATGAAATATCACAGCAGTCATCCTGCTGCAAAGCAGATAACTCAGGCCTTGGCAGCCTGGGCGGTGAGAAACGTGGTTCCGGTATCC